>NC_057884.1:12264657-12871504 GCF_019740435.1 Gambusia affinis | reverse complement strand
CATCCTTTTTAGTACGTGGTTCGTTTAACTTGTGATGATTCATCAGGAAACGTATAAAAAAAATCAAGGGTTGCTATAAGGGATGAGCAATATGGAATCAAGTTTTAATCGCAATATTAGAGTTTGTTGCAATGACGACAATCGACTAGAGAACTTGAAGAAAAATGTTTTCTCTTTAACTTCTTAGCATTATTTTAGTGCACTATTTCATTAATTAAAAAAAATTGATTTTACAAAAAAAAAATCTAGAAGCGGCTTTGTTGAAGTATTTTATCTTACAGGACCTTATCCTTTCTTTAGGTTTAAACATAAAATTACTCTAGATGTCAAACCACAGCAGGCAAAGTTGTAAAAAAAAATAAAAATTACTTAATGCAATATTATGCAGTTTGGTTAAACTCGGTTGCTGTGAATGTGCTTTAAATACACTTGATTCAACATACCACAATGAGTAGTTCCCAAGAAAAACAGTGGCCTGACTCAAAACTCCCAGAGTAAGTCTTACAGTCTAACGACCCTTTCCTTTTTATTTTACCAAGCTGATCCTGCTGCAAAAAAAAGTATGCAATTACAATTACGTATGCAGTATCTTAATATAAATCACCACATTTATTTTTAATGGAAAACGATGAATGCTTTAGTATTAGAAAAATTGTGGTATCCAAATTATGTAGCTACTACTTCTACTTGACATATAGGGCCCCTTGATGAAATCTTGTGACTCCAAGTCCTAATGAGAACTTTCAGTATGGTGTTAAAACTCCGGATTTATTAAATAACGATGTCGTGTTAACGAACAATAAATTGTGTGATCGCAATAGTTTAAGTGATTTACGCACAGATCACTGAAACGATGTAGCATTTAGCAAAGTTATTCCACTGGAACAAAAACACCTTTCTGTACACTAGTTTATTTTGTTAAAAATATATATTTTCACACACAAGCGCTTTTATTTTGTTAAAAACAAAACCAAAAGAGGTGGCATATACGGCCAAAGTTACGGCTACGAATTAGAGGTAGACTGTTTATAATGCTGCTCTATTGATCCATTTTCGCTCCTTTGTAAATACACAAAAATTATAAACACCGAATCCAGAACTGAACATGTTGGGTAGATAGTTGTAAATGTTTCAATTTGACACATTCAACCTAACCCTAACCCTAAAAATTTCAAGTTAGCTTAACATTAGCTTGAAAACCGGCAAAAAACAGCAGTGGATTTACTAGTTTACTTCTTTATTGAGGCATAAAAAGACAAAAACATCTGCAAGCAGACGGAAAGATATTAAGCCATACGTTGACGTGAAAAAACAACACAAGTGGTCGAATCTGATGAAAATTACACCTCTAGATTAGGTGTTTTGAAAGCGAAGTTTGCATTAGCTCTAGCTTATAACCTAGCTGACGTCAATGTGTGTTTCTCGAAAACAAACGCTACAAAAACAAAACGGAACGCACTTGCCACCATTTTCATACTTCAATGCAATTTCTTACTATGTGAAAAAAATCGAAAGCCACAAACAAATCTGGGACCAGCTTTATTTTCTGCAAATTCTAAACAGACCAACGTCGGCTAGCGTTAGCTTTAGCAGGCTGATTTGTCAGCTAATAGACTGGTTGCAAATGTATCTTGTGATCCTAAGGCAGACAAGTTATGCAGCACATGAGAGATGATTTTCCACACTAATAACTAAATAAGAGTCCACATTATTAAATAAATGAAAGAACCGTTCTCTTAACAAGCTCAGTTAGCTTTTCACTTAGTTGTATCTTGGCAAATACAGCTAATGCTACCCAATTTCTACAGATCACTGAGTTAAAAATGTGTGACTCCATGTTTATTCAACATATTACCATTGTAAGGTTGCATTTAAATAATCCTCATTGTCTGTCCTTACCAGAAATTAAATCTTTAGGCGTTTTGGAGCTGTTCAGAAGAGGTTTGCAGGTTATCCTGGCTCAAGATGGCTGCTCACGGCACAGGGTTTCCTCAGCTCTATACAATGGGTTTCTGGGACAAAGAACCTCGTATGCGGCGATTTGCTGTTTAGGCACTATCAGTAGGAGTGAGAATGGACGAGATAACCTAAAAATTATATTATAATATCTCTGGAGATAATATTAAATCAAGATAGAAAACATAGTAAGAGCTTTTATTAATGCAAATAAAATAATTTTTAGCTTTATCGTCTTTGGCCTTATATGTGTGTTGTGAAGTCATTGCTGCATATTTTATGCAAAAAGCAGCTTTACACTTTCTCCATGCACACCAATAATGAATAATAATATGGTAACCTGCACACGTAAGGGTATGATTTGAAATTTGGAAGATAATCGCAACTGTTTCTTTAAATGCTGTAAATTGCAAGTTGAGGCCTTCATGGACTGGACTTTTTGTGAAGGACCTCCACCAGATGCTTGACTGGATTGAGATCTGGAAAAATTGAAGATCTATGTTTCCTGTGATGGACAGGCGACCTATTCAAATTGTATCCCACATCTCACATGATGACTGCTGGAAATAGGCAAGACCCAAGATCGTTGCCCAAAGGATCACCAATTTCTCCTCTGGCATGCTTCTGATTGGACTCAACAGGTCAACCTTTGTTTGTGCATTTGTGAGCTTATTGTATTCTAATTTCTATGAACCATTTTTGATATATATGCCAGGAACACTCCACAAAAGATGTTCCAGGTAAGACAAATTTCAGATATGTTCTGGCACTAAGGCATTATTGTGCCACATTGTATTGTATTGTACTGTTTCATACCAAGCCTTTCTGTTACTCCTAAGACTTTGAGGTCAAGAACCTTCCGGTAACTTTTACATCTCTATTCTGAACTCCATTTGGATAATTGAGCATCTAACCTCATCTCTGAGGCTGAGCTCATCTCATTTTCCCCATCTGTCTCTAAATCTCATTCTTTTGGTCAAGATCCATGTCTCATTAACATATTTAAGGGACTGTAGAGAGTTAAAAGTTAAATTTAGACCCTAACTTTTATGGATTGGTTTGGAGCATTGCCACCATTACTGTAGGAGAACCCCATCTATCTCGCTCCATTCGCTCCATCTTACCATCATTCCTAAACAAAGACATCAAGATCCTTGAACCCCTGTGTTTGAGGTACATATTGATCTCCTAATCTCAGAGTCCCCTGTTGTTTTCAAGTTAATAAGCATGGCCTCAGACTCACGCATTTGACTTATCTGTATTTGATGTAATTGCTTATCTTACCATAAAAAATAAAGGCAGCGTCAAATCACCTTTCTTTTGAAAAATATGAAACATTTATTGATGTAATTCACAATATTACATGCTTTCACTAACATACATTTCACAGAAGACTTACATATAGTTTGCTTCCCACCAGCTGGCCTGCAGTGCTGTAACATAAACTGAAAAAAATATATATTTTAATGTGTAAAGTAAATAGCCCGTAACATTAAAAGACCAGACCAAACATATATTTGATCTTGAAAAAAATATAGCAAACTCCTTAAAACAGAAAAAAGATAGGCCTTCAAGTAGAAGTAAGACTTTGTAAAGCTGAAATCAGCATTGCCATGGGTAATTTTTTATGGGTCATTTATGTTTTTCATTGTTTATTTTCAGGTGATGTTTTTTTAATTAATTATTTATGGGTTATTTAAATGTTTTATGGGTTAATAATGTGTGTCCAGCACCAGTCCTCAAGGGCCAAGGTCCTAACAGTTTTAGATATGTCTCTGCTCCAGCATAGCTGATTCAAATGGTCCAATTACCTCCTCGGCATTTCAAAGTTCTGCACATGCCTCCTAATCCTCATCATTTGATTCAGATGTGCTGGACCAGGAAGAGAACTAAAACATGCAGAATACCAGTTTTGAACACAAATGGGCTAAATCTTCTTTTTACTGAACAGACAGTAAAACTCTAACATAAATGTTCTAGAAAATGACATACTTGACGCTACATTTAAATAGGTGAAAGTGCACAAGAAGATCTCTGATGGGTGGAAGATGTTAAATAATTATTTTCCTCAAACATGTTTATGGGTTATTCTCTCTGTGATTCATAGTCCAAGCCAACAACGTGACAGAACCTATCTCTAAGAGCTGCTTTCAAGCAACACCACACTGAATAACACGCTCACTGAGCCTGTGAGATGCGCAATCCAGTGATGCTTGTCCCGATTCTAGTTTCTCATCACCACCATATCCTCAGTAGCAGGACACCCAGTGCACAGACATAGTGGAGTGTGCTCGGATGCCACAGCGGGGTGCTGTTGCACAGGTCGGAGTCGCAGCAGTGAATTCGCACCCCCGGCAGCTCTTGTTGCTGACAGTGTCTGGATGTCGCACAGCCACTGGTCAGGGCGATACCCAGAGCCGCTGCAGGGACAGAATAGGGTGGTGGGGGGGGGAGGAGAGTCAGTCAGTCAGCCAGTCAGTCAGATAAGAGAGATGAGCTGGTGTTTGTCTCAGCAGGAAAAAAAGGATAACTAAGCACCAAATGCTGCAAGTGGATAATGAGGAAAACACACATCTTAAGAATACAGAGGAGAGTAAAAGACAGCACTTTGACAAGCTTATTTTGTGCAATAAAAACAGTCATTTTGTACAGCGTAATATATGACTGCCCTGTGTCTAAACATAGCACTTAAGTCTTCTCCAATTTAACTTTTTTTTTTCTTACAAGGGTAGACCATACAGATACAGGAATATTTAACCATTCCACTCCGCATATAATTTTTCCTCTTTTCATTTGCATTTTTTCTAATTTTCTGTTATGTTTTGCATAATTTCTACACATAATCATGCATAATGTTTTTTTTAATCAGCATGATTAGAAATAAATATTATGCATAAGTACATGTAGTTAATTTATTTGATCAAACTCATTTCTTTTTGAGAAATACACAGTATTCTTCAGAATAAGGATTGCCCCATTTTTTGAAACAAATTCCTCCTTTATATGTATTGTCCATCAATATGAAAATGATTATCTTCTCATACTTTGAACTAAGCATACTTGTTTTGGAGGTTGATAGTACGCCTCATGTTAGCATAGTAATATTTTTCTTTTTATCAATCACATAAGAATTCTCCCAACATTTTTTCAAGGGTTTTGTTGGCTCTAGTGGTTCTTATTTAGCAGTTGTTTTACAGAAAAGTGGGGTATGAGAGAAGGAAGACATGTGGCAAAGGTCCAGGACTCAAACCTGTAAGGCATACATGGTTGGCACTTAATCTTGTGCCATCACTGTGCCCAATTTACCCAACATTTCATTATTTTAATGTGTGCTGGGCTTTGAGACAGAGTCAAACTCATTTTGCAGAAGAGAAGGAGACTGAAGATGTTATGGATTAGGGAGAAACGTCTTGGCTCTTCAAACAAAAGAGACCAGAAATGTAGGACTCTTTTCATGGAAGTTTCCCAGCATCTGTTTGATTTGGATTTGACAGGGTCACATGAAGATTAAATGGACTGACTGGCCACAGATTACTGCCAAGACATTGGTACACAATTTTGAGTAAGAGCTTGTCATACAGCGCACCACATGCAGTTTTTGCCTGTGCACGCTGATTCTCTTAGCAACTGGAAAACTGCGCCACATCAGCCCTTTCAACATGAGCAGATTTCTTGAGATGTCAAGGAGAGAAACAGCTGGGCTGCCCACGCTTCCGTGGATCTGCTCCATCATCGTCCTTGCCTTGAATGTCCGCATCCTTCATTTGACTTAACATCAAACATTGAATGACTTAGAATTTACTCAGCAGAGCACATCAAAGTTACATAACTATCCCCTGTGCAGGAAAATAGAATATTCAAATCTGCCAGACAGGAAAAATTTACATGATTGTATGATTTAAAAATGATTATGTATTATATCCAGTGGTACATCAAAGTGAATTAAAACAAAGAAGTAAAAAAAAAAAGAGTGAATAATAACATTTGCTCACTGAGGTAAAAGATGAGGAGAGTAAATAAAACTTCACTCACTGCTTTCTGTCTTGATGCAGAAACGGTGTTTGAAGCCATTGTGTGAGTGGGTGCAAGTGATGACCTCTGGGTTAGAGCAGCCCAAGTCCACATACCTCTGACCATGGATAATGTTGCAGCCATAACACTGCAGACCCTGGACTGCAAAGATGAACAAAGACAAATTAATTTGTTCAGTCCAAATTGAATGTAATGAATTGGAGTCTTCATTGGAGGAAAGAATTACAGCCTGTGATGATTAGTGAAGATGAGAACTAAAAGGTGAATGTTTTAGCAGCACACTTATGTCTCACTGAGAACTTTGTTATATTTAAACAAAAAATTAAAACTTGAAAAAAGCTTTGTCTGACAAGAATCATTCTGCCACCCAGCATAACCAAAATAGCAGATGTTTGATGTCTGAATAACATAATTTTAATAAATGGAGCAGTAACTTAGCAGATTAGATCTCATCAAATACCTTACAAAAGTATTCTTTACACTCTCTCTCCTATTAAAATCACAAAGCTATATGTGTTTGATTTGGATTTTGTGTGTAAGATCAACACAAAATAGACCTTAATTAAGTGGAAGAAAAGCAAGAACGCGTCACAAATTAAATGTATGATATGTGTTGAAATTTCCTTGTAAAAGTTCAGACCTAAATCCAAGTAAGAATCTCTGGAAAGATTTTAAACTTGACATTCACAGATGTTTTGCATACAATTTGAGTTTGAGCTATCCTGCAAAGAATGGGCAAAAATGTTAGTCTCTACATGAAAACCTTGTCTTGAGTCAGGGCACATGAGTATAAATACTCACTCACACACATTGTGTATGAGTATATAGGAAAGTAGGATTACCACAAATATATTCAATGTTGATAAATTTGTTTGTAAAAGGTTTGTTAAAGTGTTCATTTTAAACACAATATGTAGTAGTAGCAGTAAGACAAAACAGCAAGCCATTTAGACAAATGTTTGAAATCTTTGAAGCTAAAATTTCTTACATTGATAAAGGCCAAAGAGTAGTTGTATTTTTTTTCTGTTTGTTTATTTATTTGTCAGGGTTCATGATCAAGTGATTAAACTCATGTGATGAGAGATCAATTGCACCAGATAAGGCCTCTGGCCAATTTCCTATGTGGTTTTTGTGAGTGTTAATCAAAATACATCTAGACCATGTGTGCATGCTGACACGTCAATAAAATGATTTTAAACCTTAGGTTGAGAAAGTTGAATTTTCTTAAAAAAAAAAAAAAAAAAAAGCCTTTAAAGAGGCATGATAAATTGCAAAAATAGCACTGTACATTGTACATCTACAAAAGGAAATAGTACTGATGTGAACAGGTCACAGGGAGCAGATGCATATATATATATATATATATATATATATATATACACACACACACACACACATATATATATATGTAGCTCAAAGAATAGACTTTAAAATACTGTTGTTAGTTTATAAATCACTGAACGGTTTAGCACCACAATACATTAAAGATCTGCTGTTGTATCAACATTCCAGACCTCTCAGGTCTTCTGGTTCTGGTCTGCTCTGCATCCTCAGAACCAGAACCAAACGAAGAGAAGCAGCATTCAGCATTAATGCACCACAAATCTGGAACAAACTTCCAGAAAACTGTAAAACAGCTGAAACACTGACTTCCTTTAAATCTAAACTAAAAACCCACTTGTTTAGAGTTGTATTTGAAACGTAATCAATTACAAATTTAATGACGGAACCTGACTTAATGTTGTGTTTTGATTGTTGATTCTATGTTGCATTGTGTTTTTGTGTTTGATTTGATGTAAAGCACTTTGAAATGCCTTGCTCCTGAAATGTGCTATACAAATAAAATTTGATTAACATATTTCAAAACATTCTTTTCCAAAGAGAATTTTAGCTTCTGATTTTTGCTGTGCAATTGTTTCACTTCCCAAATGTTTAACTCCCTTAAGAAAGTGAAGCTAAGCCTAACCATAACAAATCCATCGGGGCTTAAAGGGATTGGCTGAGAGTTCAGCCCGCTCACACACCTGTGGTTGCCCTCCAAAAGCCTACCCATTTAAGATGGAAGATCAGCTTTGGCTGAAACCAATCCTCCCCCTTTATCTGTGCAGGCCGTTGGACTCAGTGAGAGTGCAGAGCGTCAGGCTACAGCCTCTTGCCGCCTCTGCTCTGCTAAATAGCCCACCAAAAGCTCTGATGGAGCTTTCAGGAGCGAACTAATCCCAGGCAAATGCTCTTATAAAAATCACGTTAGAAATCTGCTGGAATCAATGTAAAGCCTTGCAGGGACACAGAGCACATGCCAGCCTGTAGGGGAATGTGTCACATTTCCCCTGCTAGTGATAGCAAAAGATATAATAAATCATATTACTTTAACATAAAGAACATATTCAGTAAAAAATGTTGAAATTGTAAGTTATTTCTTCCAGACAATCTGACTGAACAGTATATTCTCTGTGCTTTAATACACAGCATTCATGAAACATTGAAAGGCTGCCTGCTATGAGCATTTTGTCAACATAATGAGGCTACATTAAAAAGACAGTCAGCTCCCTTGGTACAGCGCAGTTTATTATGAGCTCACAATGAGCCTTCTTGCAGTATGCATTAAAAATGTTGATTAACTCTGAGTCTGTTGTGACCTAAATTTGGTTTTACTCATTATTAGCATCATGGGCATGCATATTATCTTAAAAATGAGCCCACTTTTTCCTGGGTGCATGCTTTGTACATTAAAAAAGAAAATCAAGAGGACTGTTAAAAAGAAAAGGAAAGGCTTTTGAACCCTGTCCTTGCAGCTCAGGCGAGATGTATGGTGAATCAGGTTGCCTCAATCCCTCTTAGATTTTTTCCTCATATTTTTGATTTGCTTTTATAACAATTGAGTCCATGATCAGCCCAATCTGTGTTTATTTATTCACCTTCCCTCAGTCAGTTTGCTGCCCTTCTCAGCTGCTTCCCTTTGTCCTGACTGTCCTCTGCCTCCACTCTCCCTCAATTGTTCCCCTTTGTCCCTGGTTAGTTCTTCTTGTTTGCTTTGTCATTTCAATATCTCCTCATTAGATGTTGATGTGTTCCAATTACCTGGGAAGTGGGAACTAGGAGCAGGGTTTGATGTCAGACCCAAGGTAGCACTGTTCTAGTTAAGAAGTTGGAATTTCAACATGGCTGCTCCTATAGACATTGTTTGCAATAGCACTTACAGATAGCTTTACTTTCCAACAAACACTTTTAATTTGTTCAGATTAAAGTTGCAGATGCTATGTGTAACATTGATTTTAAATGCACTCTCACATGTGTGTCTTATAAAATAATTGTTTCTACCATATCTGTCTACTGCTGAT
Organism: Gambusia affinis; assembly: GCF_019740435.1. Classification (NCBI taxonomy): domain Eukaryota; kingdom Metazoa; phylum Chordata; class Actinopteri; order Cyprinodontiformes; family Poeciliidae; genus Gambusia; species Gambusia affinis. The sequence continues at coordinate 12,862,175 of NC_057884.1, read as the reverse complement.
GCAGGAGCGGCCATATTGAAATGCAAATTTAGCCTTACAAGACGTAACTGGGAAACTACTTCCAGTTTCCCAGTGAAACTTTTGACTTCGGGAGGTGTTCCAGTTTATTCTTCCATCTGGGAAGTTTGAATTTCCCAGTTTAAGCCACAACTGGAAGGCAGCATTGTTCTGGCTGACTACACAGTCACATGGGTTTGAAAAGATTTTTTAAAATTCAAATTCAAAACTACTTTATTAATTCTAAATGGAAATGAATTAATTGTGAACATGCTTTGGCAGTAAAGAAGGTGAAGTGGCACATTGGAGTCCAACAAAGTGGCTCATGTTAAAAATACGCCATCAACAACCAAGCAATCACGAAAACCATGTTTGTTCTGTGTATTGGTTGTCACCACAATAAAGGAAGGCTTTACATAGACATGGAGTATCAAGATTTAAAAAAGAAAACCAAAAAGTAAATCTCATCTTAAGAATGAGAACTTATCAATAACATTTAGGAATTCCCATTTACTTTCAAATAACTAAGAAATTAATTGTATTAATTAATTATGTCGTACTTGGTTAAAGTAAATCTGGAAGCAGGTTTACAGAAAACAAATTCTTTGGAAATGAGATTGATTGAAATCAAACATGCAACGTGTTAATGAAGCTGCTTGCATCACTGTCTGCCATCATTGATGCTGCCAGATCAATAAGTCAAACATTAAACAGCCAGTACAAATGATCCATGGAGCTTCCTTTGAGTTAGGACTGGATCTGTTATGTGACACAAATGAGAAACGGTTCCAAATAAGGCAACCCAATATTTCAGTATGGAACAATTCTAAATATTTCCTTTGCTGAATACCATTGTAAACTGAAACGTCCTTAGGTCAATTGCTACTGCTCTGTAGGGAAATTTACTTTGCCTCTTGTATGGATACGTAGATCCATTACTTATTGCTGGCAGACAATTTGAGCGTTGGTCATTTACAGGTGGAAGAAACTAATTCTATTGCAATGAGCTTTAAACGTAACCATTCATACAGCAATATATTCTGCATGTTTTTTTTGTGGTTTCATCTTGTTTTTGTTTTTTTTCTTTATATCTTACAGCTCTTCAAAGTTGACATATACACTACCGCTTAATAACACAAGTGATATTATGTTTACAAAAAAAAAAAAAAAGCTGCAGCAAATGATGATGTCTGTCTGTGATATAATTATGCCCTTTGGCACACGCACGCATGCACCCCCCTCTCCCCCCTTCTCACACACACAACCATATGCAGAGTCCACAACAAGATACATCCCACTCACCTTGTGCCAAACAGAGCAGCCAAACCAAAATAAATCCAAGTCCATACACTAACCAGGTGTGCAAAGTCATGGATGCAGCACAGGAGCGAGGGTCAGTTGTCCGTGCTGAAAGAGTCAGAGATTTTTCTCTGCTCACATCTAATTTCCCAATAAACCAGATGCAGAGAAAAAATCTTGCAGAGATCCCACTTGCCTGAACCCTGAGAAGCACCGAGTCTGCCTCTTACTCTGCCTCGGTGAAGCTTGCACTCTGAATGAGAGATCTGATTGTGAGACTCCAGTGAGAGGGGGAGCCAACCAGCCAGCCAGCCAGCCAGTCAGCTCAGCTCAAACAGCCAGTCAGGCAAAGAGAAGAGGAGGAGGAAGAAGATGGTTTGAGTGAAGAAACTAAATAAATAAATGTCTTCATGAGCGGTGTCCTCAAATCCTGGGAGGGACAGAATATTGTTAGAATCTCTCCTCTCTCTCACATCTCATGACAGAAAAAAAGAAAACACACATGGGATTGTCATCATAGAGATGAAAACAAACAATAAAGTGTGATCCTTTTCCAGCTGGGACATACAAATCAATCAGGCCTTAATCCTGATTGACAATCCATCACTTCTAATAATAGCCCGATCACAATGTGTTAAAAGCCCAGGGGCTAAATGGGATGGGACACCACAGGTTCAGCCTCTGAGAGTATGGAAGTGTGTACATGTTTGTGCCTCAGAGTGGGAGCAGTGCCAAAGCACGACCAAACACACCAACACACACACGTTGCAAATAGGGCAGGTTATCTGTGCTTGGTGTATCACTACACACTCGCACAGGGGAGAAAATTCTATCTAATCAAGAATTAAAGACTAAATCCTTTCTTAGAGACTGTAATGCCAGAGGATAAGGCAGGCTTTGTGATAAGCCCTCATTCCCTCCCCACCCCAAGCAACATATGGTCCGACCTGATAGATGGCTGCCATTGACTGCTATCATTCCTATTAAGACATATTTACAGCAGCTTGTTCGGATTTCTGCACATTACAATGGAATGTGGGGGAATTAAAAATTAACTACACCTCTTTAACAAGGCACACAATGTGAAATTATGCCGCACTGCATCTTTTCATAACGACGAACACACACTTAGTATTTGAAATGTGTGCAGCTGTGTGTAATTTGTTTCTCTTCTTATTTCTGAGTCATTGTTTGTGCGACTGTGTGGGAAGTAAAAGAGGCATTTAGGTCAGTCTTTGCCAAGATTCAACCTTCCATGTACCTCTCATACATTTCCTTGAAAGAATTTACAGAATAATAAGTGTATTTCTTATTTGAGAAAGAATTTTAAACGTTTAAGTTGTAGACTTTGAGTTTACCATTTTTGTGATTGTGCTTTTCCTTTTTCCAAAATAACAAATTATAGTGAAAGATAATGAAAACACAGCTGGACAAAAAAGTAGTTCTGACAAAATCATCACCGAATCAAATATTGGTCTAGTGATAATAATTACAGTACTTGTTGAATTAAATTAAATGCTCATAAATTATTTTCTTGCTTATTTAATAAATGAGGCTGGAAAGTCCTTTAGAAGACATGGTCAAAACTTTTGCAGGTTCTCACTTAAGGAAACCCAAAAAGAGATTACAGCTGGCTTCCTAATGTGTTTTTTTTGCACTGGTGGTCTTTACTCATTAGTAGGTTGGCAGGAAAAAAGGCAGTGAGTGCAGAAGAAGAAGAAAATCACTTCAGGCCCTTTCATTCAGGCCTCATTCTCCTGCCAGCTCTTTGTTGGGCGAGGTGAAATACAGAACATATTCAAATATCGGTCAGTCTTAAACCAAAACCTTCAGGTTTCCTCCAGAAAGCTGAAAATGAGGAGGCATTTTCTGAATCACACTGAGTGATAAAAGTAGGCTGGTCGTTTTCTTGTATATGCACAAGCTGTATGTTGTCTGAAATTTCACGGTTTTGTGTGTAGGAGGTTTTTCAAGCTCTGACGAGAAAGGCTACTACTGAGCCCTGTGCATTATGGAGCTTCTCTTACCCTATTGAATACTAATAGTTCCTACTTGTTTTCCCTGTAAGTATTTTTTTTTTTTTGGTTATCTCGTTTTTGTTTGTTTTTGCTTCAAATTTTAGGCAAGGCTAAAATTTAAACATCCTCTTTAGTCATCGTCTATGTTGAATTAAACACTTGAAGGAGTTTTATTTCCATCCAGCTTGTCTTAACAGGGAATCGTGTTATGTTTTCCATCAAATGGCTTGGATAAACTCTCCCATTTACCAGCAGGTGATATTTGCATCTTAGGATTCCCTTATTGTTATTATTCAACTAATGGTGGAAAAGGTCTAATATTTCACCTGCTTAGTCTTATTCTGAAATAAAGCTCACTATTTAAGATTTAGGTTTGTTCTGAGAAGTAATGAATCCGTAATGGAGAGTTTCTCTTAACACTAACCAGGCTGAACTGAGAGCTGTGAAGCATAAAAGAGCAGCTCTAGTGAAAGTCCCAATGCTGATGCGCGCATCCCGCTTTTGTCTCAACCTTTTTCCTCTTTGCCGTGTTCCAGGCCTCATTCATTTCTGCTGAGCTGCCTGAGCCTTTGAGTGATAAAACCATGACATGAGAAGTGAGAGAAGGATCGACTTGGAGGGGAGAAAGGAAGTCCAGCAGTACCGCAACGATGAAAGCAAACCTCCCCCAAGCTGCTCCCGACTTAACTTAGGATACACAAAAGCTGCTTTAAATACCCTTGAAGTCACTGCCACCGGCTAGTTTGGAGTGACAGTGACAAAGATAGGGAGGGCTGCAGGGCTCTAAATACTTGATGAAATTGCAATTAAGACACCAGAAGAGGAACTGAGCCTGCAGCAAGCGGTGGCCAAAATGAAACAACATAAATGTAAGAAGGGAATGCATGAAAAGTTAATTCAGCACCATGGGTTTTAATTCTGGGCATCTGTCACTGCGCATAACCCTGCCCTAAAAGTACAGGAGAGATGAAACTGAAATTTGTCATTAGGTCTGCCCAGCAGGGTCTCTGCAGCATTAATGAGCAGTAATCTACTGTACAACATGGAAAAATATTCTCATGGCTTCATCCGCCAACAACTGCATCAGCAACAAGATCTAAAGCCACTGAAGTTTGAAATTACTATCCCTCCACTGTTGGTGTGGAAGAAGAAATAATCAGGGATCTCTTTCGCATGCCTCTAGGGACATTTATTTCTCATGTCCGGTGATTATCACCCTAATGCTGGAACTAGCTGTAAGATTAACTACCCAAGCCCTAAAGCAGAAGTGCCTTTTAGCTCTCAGAATTTCAAGTAATTGAAAGTTTGACCCAATGTATGTGCCTCTGCAGTTTTACACTAAAAGAGAGGGCAAAGCCGGGTATTACTTATACAGCAAAGGAGACGACTAACTGAAAGGACTTAGGCTTTACCACAGAAAAGTAAGCACTTTTGAATTTTTCTTTATTGCTCTAAAAGCCATCTCCTATGATTTTTCTGCATGAATTATATATACCTTTGTGCCACCGCTTAAACTCCCCAATGCACACCCTTGCAACTTGCCTCTGTAAGACCGAATATAATGCATTTTCTTCATTTGTATTAAATAATGATGAAAGCTTAGACTGCTAGGGAAACTTTCCTTGGATTTGTTGATTTCTTCTTTTTATTTGTCTTGCAACAACCACCAGTCTCTTTGAATGACTGTTATGTCCATCAACCAACCAGTTTTCAACACCAAATGAATTTCCAAAGCAATTTCTATGAATTTACTTATACAAAAAGCAGTTGAAGCTTTATGATGTGAAATATTGCTGGAAAAATGTCTTATATAGGGAAAATAACATGACACAAGCCCAAATAACCAAGTACAAAATGTCTTTTGTAAATTAGAATTTAACTTTTTGTGCAAGAACTAAGCTCACTGAAACTCCATAACTGTCTGTTTAAATCTCAGGTGTCCAAAGTGCAATTATTTTGATGTTCTAATTCCGAGATTAAAGGCCTACTAATCTGAGGAGAAAGTTTAGAAAGGGAGACACAAAACTAATGTTTTCACAAGACCCAGAGACTCCACTCATATTCATTAAAGAATCCACTTGGGACGTTTGAGCAAAGGCTGATTTGTTGGGTCAGATATGTGCTTGAGGTTTCTCTATAGGTTATGCATAAAGAAATTCACAGATTGATGCTGTGCACACATAATACTCAATGCAGAGAAGTCTCAGCTGGAATTTAAACCCTACTGAATATTGGTACTAGGAAACAACGCTAACCACAGATCTGACAGGTCAGGAGCTGGCAGTCTATGGTTCTTTGGTTCCTGCAGAGTAATTTCTATGTATCTTGGTCAATAATAAAATAAATACCATTTAAATTTGACCATAAAAGCAAACAAATTTCATACTGTAGATATTTTGAAACACTTTTTTTTTTTCAAATGATCATTTAGGTTTTAGACAAGTTAGAACTGAAGGCAAAGATGGCTGTTTTGATTGCTCTACTTAAATAAAGTAAGAAGGTTGCCTTTATGATTTCATGTTCATGTTCAGCTCTAGGTGGTTTAATGGACACAAAATGGTACAATAATCGGCCGAGAATGTCTGGAAATCATTATTAGAGTTAGCAATAGAAAGAAGTTTTGAAAAGATACTTTTGTTTGGGCTTAAATGAGGGTTCAGTTTGTCTAAATAACACAAATTATACGGCAGGAAAGCCGATTTGGAGTTGAAAGGGTCAAAGTGTATGGGGACATTCATGCCCCGTATGCCAAGTCGTTTCATCCAGAATTTTTTGAAGAAATTTGGAAAATTATAATTCTCTCATTAAAAATTTTAACATTTTTCTGATATGGTGATTATATTACACTTTAAAATCCGGTTCTTGTGAAGCTTCCCCTTAAATAAGCTAATAGGTCTGGCTACTGCATTAACATAATACCATTATGAGACCTCTTGAGCATGTAAACACTGCCAGAACATTGGATCTTAGTGTTTTTTAGTCCAATCAGCGACCAAACGGTTTGTGTGTGTCCCTTCTTTCTCCCTGCCCTGGAGCCTGAAGGTAACCCTCAGGGCCCTCCCTCCATCTGCCGCTACCACCAACGGATCCATCGGCAGTGCAAAGCCGTCCCAGTGAGCTCAAAGACAACGCCTTGCCTGCCCTTAGTCTTATTTTGCTCACCAGTTTATTTTTACAGCTGGATAATACAGGCATGTTTGAGCATTTGATGTAATGTAACATCTCCAGGTTCATTCACAGTCATTTCCTCAATATGTAATCATTTTTATAGGATTCAACTCCAGCGCTGACACATCCTCACAAACAGCTTTTCAACACAGTTTGAAGGGTTGTTGAGATTAATGTGCCTTTCGGATGTACAGTGGACTGTCACAGAAAATTAACACTGAATTTAAAGGGTTTCTGGAGGGACTGCCTGACTTGTTACTATTCATCAGTCATGATACTAATTTGATGTTTGGACTGTTTTTAAAATGCCATCTCAACGCTGTGCTGGCTTTTCAAACAGCAAAAAATAAATAATAATAGAATGACTTACACCAAGAGGATGGAAAAATATTTAACTGCTACCACGATTTAAAAGATTTTTTTTTTGCAACCATCAACTCAATCTATTAAATTAAGCACTCCTATCAATCTCTCGGGCTTAGAGAGGCAGCATCTGTCAGACTCGACAACTTTCTGGACTCTCCAAAAAGAGTTGAGATGACATCTGTTACTAATCATTTGATTCTGTATCCATTTAGACACTAATACGCAGTAAATTGGTGTATTTGTATATAACTCAGCCCATGTTTTAGATAGAACAGCTTACAAGGCAGATTTTTTTATTGCATAGGTCAATATTCTCTAAATTCTTACATTGATCCAAAAGTCTACCTATCCTTAATAAAATGCCAAAATTTTATGATGCAAAGCAAACCAAACCCTGATGAACCACATTAAGATTTCTCCACTGATAATTTTACATAGATTATTATTCAACTGCAACTACGTGACTTGGCAAATCATGATTTTATAATGTCTATGGTGGTTTAGAAAGAGAATTTATTCTAGCTTGAACTTTTTAAAACACTTCATCGTCTCCATTAGAGAGTAAATTACTTTATCACATTATGACTCATTCATCTGAGTGGCAAAAGGTGTAATTTGGTGTGTATTTAATTTGCAATGAACAATGCTACCTTAACTTCTCAAGCAATAAAAATACCAGTTCAAAAACATATTCTGTAGTTAGATTCAATTTCTTAATCAAAGAGGAAAAAGCTCTGCCCAAAAAAAAAGCAAAGATCATTACTCAACACACTCTTCTCGTGTTTTTGATTATTGTTGTCTTTCATGCAAGTTTGGACCAAATGTCTTTGATTCAAATTAAAAATACTGATATCAATTACCTCTGTTTTTTATGTTTCATATGTATTTGTACACTCTATTTAATAAATGATTGAGATCTCAAGGGCTTACTGATTTGTTAGTGGGTGTTACTGAGAGAGTAAGAGGTTGTTGATATTCTGTTTGACGTTTCATTACATGAATAAAAGAGAAAAAAGATTGTGAAAAAGTGGAAAATAGGAAAGGGAAAAAGAACAAAAAACAGATCAAGAAGAAAAGAGAGAAAGGAAGAAAAAAGAGAAATGAAAATATGGTATTTTACATTATACACTTAGAGTTCAAAGAAATGACTGAAGCGGTTCACTTGAAGTTGAACCAGTGATTAATACAGACCAGACCTAGTTTAAGAAACTGAAACTTGAGTTCATGCCCGGAACTGTGGAAACTGAACTGGGAGTACATCGGTGCTACCATCTGGCTTATTTTTTTCTTAAGACGCCTTACTGAAACAACGAACCTCCCATTGCAGCCATATCTTAATCTCTTGTTTTAATCCCTTACATTACCTATAAGTACAACACTAACAGCTGGCTGCTCCACTTTCCTTATAGCATACCCTGCAGGCCTTTCAGTTTCTGAACTAGTCTATTTTTTACTCTCCCTGGCAGACTGTAAAAGAGTGTATAAATGCATTTAGCTTCAAGCTGTTACTATGGTGTTGTCTTATTTATTGTACATCAGTCTGCTGGCATCAGAGCACGCATTATGGCTGCTATAAACATCTGTTATCATCCTGACAACAAATCTTTACTCAGAGATTTGAAAAAGTTGGCTTCAAGTGTTTAAAGACAACTTAAAAAAATAAAGTCCAAATTTTGTTTTAAGTCAGTGAAACACAGAATATTTGCAAGCATTAATTGTTTAATTAAATGCAATTCATTGCTCACATTTTATTTTTACTTCAGTTCTTATACACTTTATCAATGCAGCAGCTAATCACGAATCTTCATTAATTTCCACATGATACTTTTTTTTTCAAAAATAGACAATGGCAATTAAACACGTTTTCAGAATTAAACAACATGCCACTGAAGTGTCCATTTTATGCTGCAGACTTGCTCAAACTGCAAAAGTAAGAAAAATAAATGCAATGCTTCAGATTTGAATCCCATTCAGCTTGCAGTCTGGTTGGGTATTTTCAGTCACAGCTGTCTGTTTAATACTTGGGACTGAGAGATTTCTTTTCTAACACAGAATGATGTATTTTGCATCAACAGCAGCTCGATGGGGGATTATAAAATATTGTTTCATTCAAATGTTTGTATTTTTCTCACAGTATTTTGTAATATTAAAGTATAAGTATTATTTTGTATCAGGAAAGTTCTTAAGCTCAGAGACACTAATCTTGGTTTGAACAAGAAATCCTGCACATTTCTTTCTGTGCAGAAAATCTGTAACTTACTTAAAAGTGATCTGCACTAACTTTCTACAACTTTAAGTTTAAGATAGGATGCTAATAAATGTAGCCAACTCATCCAGTGTAATTGATGGAAAAGAAGCAACTGACTCCAAGCACTGAGGACTATCCATATAAGGAAGGGAAATCAGATTTCATGGCCATTACCTTATAAAGAAAAAAAGAAAAATGTGTTGCAGCCATCATCAGAAAGTTACCCAGAATGCTGAGGTGGAGGCGACATAATTCCCTTGATAGTGTCAAATACTTTAGTTTTTCTTGCTACAGAAATTGGATTACCAAAATTAGAGGACCTAACCCAACCTTTCACTGCCTCATAATAAGAGTAAAGAAGCAGGAAGTACCCACAATGGACAAACCTGTGGACTTCCACCATCATGTGCTTTTTGACAGGAACATTTAGGGCTTTGAATTTGACCATTTAACAAAGGTGAAGAAAAAAATAACAGCCATAACTAGTTTTGTAAAGAGTAAGGTTGAGAATGGCAAGGCAGTGTTCATTGAAAGACTTAACCCCTCATCACTAGCGCAATTTATAAAACTGAAAAGAGAAGGGAACTTAAAAATAACAGAATCACCAATAAAGCGCTTGCACTTATTACAAACTTGAAAAAACGTCTGTGACAAACAGAGACGGACTCTGAACAGCTTCCGCTAATTTGAACAGCGCTTAATCCTCCGTAGCAGTAGGTGGCGACGTCGAGCTTCAAGCGACGACAAAAGCAGAAGAAAGCTTTTACTTCCCCACGTGTTCAACGTATCTACTAGGAGTGACATAGTGTAGGGAGAAGAAATAGGCTGTTTTTTGTAATCTGATTATATATTTAAAACCAGACTGTAGAGACATCAAGGTGGCAAGATGGCTCAGAGAAAGAAGAAGCTGACGAAGAAAAAAAGACATACACCTAACAGGGATCAGGAGGTTGACTCTGATGGAGACTTTCAGCTGGTTGCTGAAATTAAAGACGATGATACTGTAAGTCACAAGAGTTTTGAACTACCTTTCCTAGAAAAATAATCAACATGTTTTCTACATCTAAATGTATTCATCGGTTCGCTAGTGGCAGCATGGGCGGATGTCTGTACAGATAGAGGCATATCTCAGTGGTAGAGCATTTGACTGTTGATTAAGAGGTCTCCGATTCAAATCTGTTTGCCCCCTTTGTATGGTTTTGGTTAATTTTACTACAAACAATTGATTATTATTATTAAATTACCACATGTAGGCTTGTTTGCCGTTTCAATGTCCAATTACGCCATTGTTGTCATCTGAAGCGATACCCGCGTTGACTAAACACAGTGACACATTGTTTTAGCCACTATAACCTCCTTGTAAACATTATACTCGATCGCCTGCAGAGAACGGTAAAGTACAAAACAGTTACTTGACATTACATTGACTCTTCATATTCACCAAAACATGGCAGGAAATACCCTTTTCCCTGAGAGTGACTAAAATAGTAGTGCTTGAATCCACAGTCTTACAAAAATATTCACACCCCTTAGACATTTTCCCACACTCCAGTCACAAGCTTCAAAGTATTTCATTGGGAAATACAAATGTGTTGTCAATTTGTATTCTGCCTCGGTTAGTCTATTCACATTGAATGTTAATTTTTTAGCACTTGCAGCTGACTTCCATGTCTCTACCAGTTTTGGACATTTAGAGACAGAAATGCTTGTCCATTCTTCTTTCATATTTCAGGGAAAGTGTAAGTGATTGTAAATTTATGTTTAAGGCTTCCCAACCATATCAAGATTTAGATCTGGGTCACTGTAGCGTATGAGTGTGTTTTGACCTAAACAGTCATTGGAGCATCAGTGTGTGCAGTACTGACAGTTACAAAGGACAGCTTGGACAAAATATTTAAAAGGATACACACTTTCAATTGATGGATTTGGCCAGTTAGATAGACTAGTTACCCTTAATGTCCATGTTTGTTTCACATCTTTAGTGGATGAGATGCAGAACTGCAGGGATAGAAGAAATGAAAGCTTCAGGAAAGTTTGGATTGATTGTAACTGAAGTGATCGTCACAATTTTCAGGATGATCCCTGCTGAAGAAATCCCCACAGCATGATGCTGCCACTACACATGGATGTTGTGTTCAGGGCTGTATGCAGTGCCAGTTCTCCTCCTTACATTGTGGGTTGTATACAGGCCAACATATGGTTAGATTAGGGCAGAATACGACTGCATGCTTCACGTTTTAGGTTTTTTATTTATGCAAAAATATTTATAAAACAAACAAAAAATACCAACCTTTTATTTCTTCACCTGTTACCTGGCCGCTACGGATGTCTTGTTTTTCTTGCAGTGAGCCTCAACGTAGCCAAACTCTGTCAAGTGCTTGATTTTTTAAAAATATCATAAATTTGATTCGTCGTGTTAATTTATTTTGAAGTTCTTCACCCCCGAGGTAATTTTCCACCGCAACACGTAAACTTTCCCATTCATTTTTAGAGGGTAACAGTTCCACACAACATCGCTTAGGATTTGTTGCCGCGTTCTTGCGCAGTGTGAAGGAAAGAGAAGATGAGCTGCACATGCAGGCTGCGAAGTGAGATTCAGTTTGTGTGATCTGCAACAAGAGACCGTGATCGGCTATCACCGATCATACACTTTTTCACGGAAATCGGTCGATAATGATAGGTGGCCGATTAAACGGCACACCTCTTGTCCCTACTATAACAACCACGCTGTGCCTTGTAATAATACAGTGTTATCAACTAGTGATGGACATGTTGTTTTGCTGATGCTAACAGCCAGGGAGGAAACTGCCACACTTCCCTGCAGCATCAGATTGCACATCTGATGTGGAGCCCGACACCAGGGAACTCGTCCGAGCCCAAAACAAGAAGAAGAAGAAGTCTGGAGGCTTTCAGTCCATGGGTGAGTTATGACATGTTTTTTATGGACTTCTTAAATCTGATTTTTCTTGATCTACAGTCAGTAGAGTTTCATAACTTTATATGTAATTCCAGGTCTCAGCTTTCCTGTTTATAAGGGTGTCATGAAGAAGGGTTACAAAGTCCCTACTCCAATTCAGAGGAAGGTATGTCAGTCTAATCTTTGGATCATGTTGTGAAATAGTTGTGACATTCTTGGCGTTACATTTCTTCTCTTCCCCTCATCAGACCATTCCTGTGATTCTGGACGGGAAGGATGTGGTTGCCATGGCAAGGACAGGCAGCGGGAAGACGGCTGCTTTTCTGGTGCCCATGTTTGAGAAACTGAAGGCCCCTCAAGCCCAAACAGGAGCCCGAGCTCTCATCCTGACCCCCACCAGAGAATTGGCCCTCCAGACCATGAAGTTCACAAAAGAGGTCCGTTTGGCATGTATTCAGGTTTTCAAGATGGCTGCTGTGTTTTTATTCTTTTGGTTTGAAACATGTTAAATGTTAATAAATGTTGAGTAAAGTTTCTTCTGAGTTTGTTTTTTCTTTTGTTATTTAGCTGGGTAAATTCACACGCTTGAAGACTGCTTTAATTCTTGGTGGAGACAGGTTTGTAACTCCTCATTTGTATTATTTTTGTTGTTGTTGTTGTTGTTGTTTTGTTGTCTCTTTAAATGTGTGTTAACAGTAAATATCTCCCGTTTCCAGCATGGAGGATCAGTTCGCCGCGCTTCATGAAAACCCAGACATGTACGTTTTTCAATTTAGCATCATCTTTCAAATGGTTTTACCCATATGCATGTTAAGAAAGTAAAAATATGAGATCTGCCGTCTTCCTACAGAATTATTGGCACCCCTGGTCGTCTCATGCACGTCATCACAGACATGAACCTGAAGCTGCACGGTGTGGAGTATGTGGTGTTTGATGAGGCTGACAGGTAAATCACAGTTCCTTTCAAAGGTATTCACACACGAGTAGCTTTGTTTCACTTTATCATAGAACAAACACAACATTTTTACTTGTTTTTACTTGTAATTTTATGTGATAGCACAATAAGAAACAGCAATTATGAAATAAAACGTAGCTTTCCAAAAGGCATGTTTGAAAAGCCATGTTACAAAACACAACTTTTTTATTTATTTATATCTATTTTGATTTTATCAAATAAAAAAAGATATATTTTTTCTTTGATATTTGTTTCTACCAGGTTTGCAAATCTATAGACTGAACCTTTTGTCGTTACTTTGACTAGACCATTCTAGCACATGATCAAACATAGGGGTGTCCATTTATAGCCCGTGGAAGGACTTTGTACAAATTTAATACACAAGCTCCACTGGTTAATTCACATGAACGTAAAAAAACTTTAATGGTAAAATTTGTACTGATTCTAGTCCTTATATAAATTGATAAAACACATTAAAATCTTAACGAAAGTCAAGACAGATGATGAATGACATTTTAATTTAAAGTGAAGGATTGGTTAATGAAGATCAAGGCACCACCATTTTCTACAAAATTTCACCTTTGAAAAGGCATTTATTTCTAGCTAGTGCAAAAAAATTCACTCCTTAAATCCACTTCAAGTCAACTTGTGGGTCTTGAAGCTATGCATGAAATCTTTTGCAGTGAAAATATTTGACTTTTTTTGCCTTCCCCCGGTCCCTCCTCTCAGGCTGTTTGAAATGGGTTTTGCCGAGCAGCTTCAGGAGATCATCCGCAGGCTTCCAGACACCAGACAGACCCTCCTGTTCTCCGCCACTCTGCCCAAACTCTTGGTGGAGTTCGCCAGAGCCGGTGAGATCAGCCGTTTCGGTCTTTGGTGACTTGCCATCAAATGTTTAAACTGGTTTCCACTGAATCAACTTCTGTCTCCAGGGCTGACAGAGCCTGTGCTGATTCGCCTGGATGTCGATTCAAAACTCAGTGACCAGATTAAGGTAAGTTAGAGACTGAATATATGAACCGTTTTCTGCAGTAGTTTTTTTTTTTTCATCAGTGAATTTTTGTTTGGCTGTGTGGCAGAAATTTTTTTTCACAGATTAAGTTGATTTAAATCAGCAGAAGAAACTATTGTTTACAATCAAATAAATAATATTTCTATGCTTTTGTCTCATTATGACATTGATGTTTTAAAAGCTTGCGTTAGTTTGTCCCTTTGACATCATGCATCCACAATCCTAACGTGGATTCATGAACCTTCTCCCATTTTGTCGTCTGACATTGAAATAACTCAGTCTTTGTTTAGTTTCACCCAAATTTCTAAAGACGTCAGTGAAAGTGATTTTAATCACTCTGTCAAGTTTCATTCATTTCAGCGGAATGAATGTCCAGCTCTCCTCAAATGTTTTCTGATCATGTCGTCCATCAGCTGTCGTTCTTCCACCTGCGTGTGGACGACAAGCCGGCGCTGCTGCTGCACCTCCTGAGGAATGTGGCAAAGCCTCAGGAGCAGACGGTGGTCTTTGCTGCCACCAAGCATCATGTGGAGTACCTGAATGAGGTGAGATTCACCACCAGACCAACTCTGTGTTTGTTCTTTCATGAATTCATTCTATAGTGTTTGTTTTCCAGGCGTATCTCAGTTTCTGGCTTGCCTTTGATTGACATTTATATCTCTATCTGTTAAGACTTTTCTGATATTTTATAAAGCATCTTCGAATGTTTTAAATCAAACATGGCTTCTAAATTGTCTGGGAAAGTGTTGAACTTGACCTTTCCAGGGCTGGTTGAGTGTGGCAAAAGAACAAAAAAGTATTTGGAAAATGTTTGTATTTTCATCCTGGTATCAATCAATCCGTCTTTCTAGCCCTTTTCTACTTGCGTCCCTCGCTGCAAAAACAGAAAATCTTAAGTATTTTTGATCTAGCTAGTTTATAGCACAGCTATTGTGCACTTGAAATAAGACAAAACTAACTTAAAAGTAATTTTCCAGCCAGATACAAGAGCTTGTTTTAAGTTAATAATTCCTTAATATTGATGAAAAAGTCCTAGTTATAAGTGAAATATTCTGCCAGTGGGACGTGATATTTTTCCCAATGTCTTTTTTCTCTGGCAGATTATTTTACTCATAACTTGTCTTATTTCAAGTGTGTTACGGTATTTGCACTAGGAACTAAACCAAAAATGCTTTGTTAGATTTCACTTTCTTTTCATCTTTACTTTATTTTCCCCCCATCACTTCTTCTGTTCCTCAATTTTCCTCATACATCCTTCTATCTGTCCATCCCTTTTTCTTTTTCCATCCATCCAATGAAGAATTCCAAATTAAAAATGTGTAAGAACCCAGTTGAACGAGGAAAAAAAAAAAAATCTCTTTGAATACTGTAAAGTAAAAAGTGCTTCTTTGTGTCCTGCAGCTGTTGTCTTCAGAAGGCATCGAGTGCGCCTACATCTACAGCGCCCTCGACCAGACTGCCAGGAAGATCAACATCGGGAAGTTTGTGCACCGGAAAGCCATGGTGCTTATTGTCACTGATGTAGCAGCTCGTGGTATAGACATCCCTCTGCTGGACAATGTCATCAATTACAACTTTCCCTCCAAAGCAAAACTCTTCTTGCACAGAGTTGGTTGGTGCTTTATTCTTTGACCGCATATATTTCTTTTTCTCAATTATTATTGGAGCTCAGGAGACTGAAGTACCTCTTGTCTTATCCAATCAGGCCGTGTGGGACGTGCGGGACGCAGTGGTACAGCGTACAGCATGGTGTGTCCAGATGAAATGCCGTATGTCTATGATCTCCACTTGTTCCTTGGAAGGCCTGTTCAGTTTGCGACGGCTGACCACACACAAGGTAAACGTTGTCGACGGCATTTCGGGTTTTGTCGTGATTAAAAATTGTTTTGAAGTTTAATTTTTCTGTTTTTATTAATTTTTTTCCCCCAGACTCAGAAGGTGTGTTTGGAAGAGTCCCTCAGAGCATCTTGGATGATGAAGGCTCGCATCTGATCACGGCTCATGAAAACTCCCTGGACCTGCAGAACCTTCATCGTATCTCAGAGAACGCCTACAAGCAGTACCTGAAGTCCAGACCGAACCCGTCGACAGAGTCAATCAGACGGGTGAAGAGCACCGATGTGTCCAGCATGGCCGTACATCCGTTACTCGGTCAGTTTGAGGAAGGAGCTTTTTAAAAAATGGGCTCACATCACAGCGTGGCCGACGTTTCATTTAAAAAATTTGTTTTCTAGGTTCTGGTTTGGAGAAAAATGAGCTGGATCGCCTTCAGTTGGTTGACGCAATTAAGAGCTATAAGTCCAAATCAGTGAGTTCACGGATGGTCCCCCTTGAAGCTGGAGTTTGCTGTGGACCAGTGTCTTTAAATACTGTTTTATTTGTCCTTTTTCATTTAGACTATTTTTGAGATCAACTCTAACAGTAAGACGCCTGCAAGTGAGGTGATGCGGAAGAAACGGTCAAAGGACAAGCAGGTGGTGGACAAGTTCAACAAGCAGAGAGAGGACGTGGCGGCAGGAAGCAGGCTGCAGCAGTCTGCTGCCCCCAGGGCCACTGCTGGTGATAACGAGGGTCACAGAAAAGGAAACGAGGAAGAAGATCTGCAGGTAATCAATACAGATCAACTGACCCTTACTAACAAAGTAAACTTCGCGTTAAAAGTCAATTTAGCAACTAAATTAAGTATTTGTGAGGAAATTCTGGACTACAGTATCAGATCCTAAAGATATCTGTGTGTGTGTTTGAGAATAGCAAATGTGCCCGATTCCCTTTATTCATTGGTTTAAGCACGTACGTGTTTATAACTAATCAGAGACAGCCAGATCTGCCTCAGTTTAACCTGCTTTTGAAGAGCATGAAGACTTACAATCTAAATCAGGGTTACTTGCATAAAAATCTTAAAGGATAAAAAAAATAAGGTTTTCAATGAGTCAAAATAAACGGCTTGTGGACCCCGGGCCTCCTATTGAAGGTCACTTATCTAAATCATCACAAAGAAATAGTAAATATTAAACAAATCCTAATTTCACAACTCGGAAATCCAAGAATACTTATTGTTTTCAGTGGTAAAGGTCAAAAACCCCCCAGAAAAGCAAGATTTAAAAATGTGTCTGCTGTGGACTTGTTTTAATGCCAAAAATAGCAGGATTTGTGTAGCATTGTAAATATTTTATAAATCTCAATAAGTAGGGATTAATGTATAATTATTATGCTCAGATTATTATAATTATAATTTTGACCTAGGAAAATGTGACTTGGATCCATGGCAGAATAGGGAAATAGGCGAGAATTGCAACCTTTTCATAGTATTTTCCAATCCTAAGAATGTGATATAATGATTTGTGGTTCTTTGTTGAAAATTTCATTTTTTTGGATTTGGATTTTTTGTAAAGGGCATTTCACAAAATATGTTTATTTTTATCGTTAAGAAGCCAGACTCTGGGGAACTAATTTTATCTGGAGAAAAAAAAGCTCTGGAAGATCTGATGAGATAAGATTAGTGATTAGTGTCTTGAAAAGTCTCGAAAAGTTAGTGATTTGCTGGTATCATTTTCCAGGTCTGAATAAGTATGGAAAACAAAAAGCTGAGTATTGATAAATGCTCGAGTTTCCAGGCTTTATTCCACTTCATACATTTCCCCAAAAATGACTCTTTTCACATCAACTCACTCCAAAATGATGTAATTAGTCTAAGACTTGCCACATCATGAATTCATTTTGACATTTTAACCACTAATATTTTAGTTTTTGATTCCTGAATAGAAACCACTCAAAGCTAAAAGCACACAGGAATCGATATTTGGATTCAAGACCGCTGGAACTTCAGTTCAGTTTAAGTAGGTTAGGGAAATTGATAGGTCAGTAAAAAAATAGATAATCATGGGATGTTTATCACTTTGGGTTAGACATACTAAAAAAATTACAACTGGGATTTTATCTCAACTATCATAGCCAGCATTTTGTGGTAGATTTGTACATGCAATTCTCAATGTCTCCACCAGGGGGTGTTCTCAGAGGTGCTCGGAGTTAAGAGAAGGAACGTGCAGGAAGATGGAGAACGCCCAAAGAGCAAGAAAAGCAGAGCAACGGGCAAAGAGGAGGAGTATTTCATCCCTTACAGACCTAAAGACTTCAACTCTGAGAGAGGGTGAGGAGAGGACACAAGTTTTCTTTTTATTTATCTACATTTAAGGCAAAGTGTTTTGAATTTAAACTCGTGTTGTGATGTTCCTGTTACCAGATTAAGCCTTGGTGGAGAAGTCAGTCATTTTGAACAGCAGGCCTCCTCAGCTGTCCTCGACCTCATGGGAGACGAGGGCGACCAGTTAAACCAGCACAAAAAAATTATGAGATGGTGATTTAAACTCATCCACAGTCTAACATTAAACCTTAATGCCTCCTTTTGTAAATGTCTCATTTCAATATTTCACACTGTAATAAATTTTTTTTTTTTAACCCATAGGGACCGAAAGAGGAAGCGTTTTGTGAAAGAGTCAGGAAAGGAGGAGCAAAACAAGAAGATCAGAACCGAGAGCGGACAGATTGTGCACAACAAGAAACGAAAAAACTTGTATCCTTTTATCAAAGTTTCCATTAGTGAGCGTGTTGCTGTGTCTGTTCTGACCGTCCATCTTTTCAGCTGTATTATTGTGATGCTGTGTCACTTGACAACCTGTCAGCTACGAGGAATGGAAGAAGAAATATAAAGTCGAGGATGCGGGATCTGTTTCAGATGGAGAAACGGGTGGAAGGAAGAGATCTGCAGGAGGTATGACTCATCCTCCCTTCCTATTTGAAGTGATACCAATGTTATCTGACTGACGGTAGAAAGAAAAAGTTGCACTCTTTATCTTGTCTTGCAGGTCGTGGCCGGGGCCGGCGAGGAGCCAGCTCCCACAGCCCCGCGGCTCCCCAGGTGACGGCAGGGGGGCGAAGGATCCAATCTGAGCTGAGATCCAGCTCACAGATCCTGAAGCACCGCAAGCTGAAGCAGAAGCAGCAGTTCCTGCAGGGCGGCGGCATGAAGAGAATCCGCAGCAAGAACAAACAGTGGGTGGGAGAGATGAAGAAGTCGGGCTTCGGACGTGGAGGGCAGAAGAAGGGCAAGATGAGGAAGAGGCTGTGAGGGAGAGATGACTGCAGAGTGCTGATTGCACCACGAGGGGCTTAATGAGGAGTTCCATGAATCTCCATGTTTTTATAGTTGTCATGGTGAATTTTGTGACCCTGAGCTACAGGGCAATCTGGCGTGATGAAAACCTTGTGGACTGCGAAGGTTTATGCACCACCATACACACAGCTTCCTGACTCCAGAGAGGGATGATCCAATCAGATGGACTATATTCCTCTAAAACGTGGCTGAAACTGTATGTTTTGATTGTAATAGCTAAATACATTGAAAGAGACATTATCCTGTGTCTTGTCTTCATTAGAAATGTGTAAGAAGAGAGACATCTTGGTTTTCCTCTTGGATGTGTTGCGTCTCTAAAAGTCCATCTGGAATAAGCTAATGGAGATTTGAAAACAGGGCCCCTATGCAGACTTAAGTAAGGAATTTGATTTCATAATCTTTCTAGCCTGACAAATACAATGGCACTAAATCAAATCAAAATCAAATTTTGTATAGAACATTTCAGCAGCAAAGCATTTCAAAGTGCTTTACATCACATCAAACACAATGAAACACTAGTAAAATATATATACGTGTATATATATATATATATATATATATATATATATATATATATATATATATATATATATATATATATATATATATATATATATATATATATATATATATATATATATATATATATATATATATATAATGTGATTGTGTGTCTAAAACTGGGATGCACTTTCCTATGATTAGGGTTTTCTTTCTTACTGATAAATGTTCATGAGTCAATGCCTTTATAGCAAATAAACTGTATTTTGTATATAGATAAATAAAAACTTAACATCCTCATTTTGACTCTATGAAGGGGAAAACCTTAGTGCAAACTAATCCTCACTTGTTTACAACCAACAGAAGCAAACAGACCTCAAAATATCTGGGAGCAGCTCCAGCAGGGGTGAAGGACAGTATGTTGTCCAGATATAAGTTAATCCCCGTGCAGTGATAGCAGGACTCTGTAAGGCTTTACTTAATATCCTGCCTTCTGTGAAACCGCTGCCCCCTCCTCTGTTATGTACCTGATTATCCCGCTCCCTGTCCTGGGCACTCTCCAGTGCTTCGGGAGCCCTGCAGGCATCAGGAACGACAGCTTTATCTTCGCTTAGGGTTCCCAGGACTGACACAGCCTCCACTTGAGATATGACAAAGAGCCTGAGAATGAGAACACAGCTGCTTGCACAACGGCTGACCAGAGCGCCTTTGGCAGGTTGGAAAATGAGCTGTTGCACAATTTTTAAAATGTGCAGAAAAAAAAACCCAACCTAGAAGCAATCAATTAATTCTAGGTAACTGTAGAGAAATCTGTCTTTGGTGTTTTAGGTTTCACTTTCTGACAAGATTGCACTTCAGATGACTTATGCAACATTCTTACAGTTTTGAGTTTACTTACACTATGTCTATGATTCAACTCTGTAAAGTGACTGGATTAGCAAAAGTCCTGCAGGATAAAATGAGCGTGCAAACCGAAAGGTTTTATAGGTTCTGAATTATTCAGAAATGGCGCTGAAGAGCATTGGCTCATTTCCATAAAAACTGGCAAAAATAAAATAACTTTATAATATTTTACAATGTTAAATGAAACCTGCGTTCAATTTTTTTTTACAGAAACTGTTCCCAGTTAACCGTTTACATATATACAAACACAGTGCTGAGATTTTTCCCACAGTTATCACATTAATCTTAATCTATTATCAAAGCAATTGTCTGTGCAGATATGCGTGCATGCGTTTCATTTTCTTTCCCGAGGAGCCATCGCTGCAGTCTGGCTCTCCTCCCTTCTCTGTAAGCTCCCACCGATGATAAGATTGCCAGGCTATCGCTCTCAAGGCAAAAGAGCACTTGAAGAATGACAGAGGCAACATGAATGACATCTGCCGCTCCACTGTCTGCATTTTTGCATAAACATATACAAAGGACATTTAAAAGTAAGTCATTTCTGGGGCGTGCTGTGGTGGCGTAGGGGATAGTGGAACCCACATTTGGAGGCCTTGAGTCCTCGTCGCGGGTTTGATTCCCAGACCCAACTGACATTTGCCGCATGTCTTCCCCCCTTTCCTGTCAGCCTACTGTCATATATATTTATATATAAATTATAAGTATATGTCAGTCACCCATAAAAAAATCTCTAAGGCCTGTCTTACATTGAACTAAAGATTTGATAATTTCCTATACTTTAAGTAAAATATTTTGTGAACTGGCAAGACAACATTACACCTTTCCAAAGGTGTGAATCACATTACATCTGGTGTTAAAAAAATATTTTTTTCTGGACCTTAATGACTTGCTGTATTTGCTGGGACCAAAAATTTTGCTCTTAGCCAGAAAATCCTGAAGGAGAATATCCAGCCATCAATTTGTGAGCTTAACCATAAGCGCACTTGATCCGAACTACGGCAGGAAGTCATTTTGTTTTTGTGAATGGGTTTTACAAAAACAAAATGAAAAATTTTGGAATGTCCTGGTCATTAGGACCTATGCCTAAATGAGATGCTGTGACATGGCATTCATTCTTGAAGACCCTCCAGTGTGACTAAATCAAAAATAATTTGGCAAAGAAAAATGGGTCAAAATTCAATCATGGCAATGCAATAGAGTCATTCAGTTAAAGCTTGTCGGCATTTGTTGCTGCTAAGGATGGCACAAGCTGCTTATGAGTGTAGGGAATGTGCATTTGTTCACTTAGCTCTTTTTTATATTAAAAAGTGAAGTAGTTACTTTAAAAATATGTTGTATGTACACAGGTTATTTATATATAATATTAAAATTCACTTCATAATCTAAAACATCTGTGTTTGTTTTTGGCCCCTTTTTTTCCAGGGGACCCTTAGCTCCACCTTTCCTTGCTTTCTCTTGGGCCGGCTCTGTCGACAGCAGAGAATCAAATCTATTATCCACTCCCCTATTTCTATTGGAGTTTATAGAAATCTGTTCAGTGCCCTTTGAGAATGGGTGGAGCTGGATATTGTTGGGTCAGAAACTGGTTAGCTGGGTTTACTGTCAAATTATAGAGCTGTGGCTTTGTTTAAAAAAATAAATAAATAAAGTTTGCGAACAACCTACCATGCAAACGCTCAGAGAACCCTGAATTTAGCTCAATCAAAAAGGAAAAAAGTTTGTAGTTGTTCCAGGACGGTTGTGCCAGAAACTCCTAATTAGAAAGCAGAAATGACTGTAAAGGTTACGTTGGCTGTTACAAAGTTACGGTGAGGTTAAAATGGAACCACATAGAGAATGTGAGCAAACCAATTTGAATTCATAAATCTGAACCTGAGCTGATGAGGTGTGATCAGATGAAGTTCAGAAATCATGATGAATAAACCTCTTATGATCAAAAACTTTAAATGTCAGGCTTTGGACTGCATAACAAACCCAAATGTTCTCCACTCTAATTGTGAGAGAACTATGTATAATCACTTATTATATTTTTGGTACTTCTACTGTTGAGAAGAAGATGATACAAATTTTAATGTCAATAACTTTGTGATAACTTCAGGTTATTTAGACAACTATGATATAAAAGCGATCTTATTTGAATCCTTAAAGAAATCTTTTGGCTGTGATCTTATGCGCCTGTCAAGCTGTAAATCTGAACACACCATATAAGAAATGAAAATTCACTTCAAGGACTATTTGGTCTAATACAAGCAGTGATGTGTGCCATGAAGGGAAACCCTACCAGCACGCAAAATTGTTTTGCTCCCCTTTTTGCCCCAGTAATCTTCCAGCACATTGCTGTTTTGTGTCTTTCTGACCACAAATCCTGTTTTGTGCAGTCCAAGTGGAACAATTACTGCAAATACAAACAATGCATTGAGTTAAAGCTACTTAAAATGAACAACATGAACCTACGGAGGAACTCTCAACACCGCCAATAAGCCTACGACATTCCAAAATGTATTTATTTTTTTCAACAACAGAGGATTCATTTTTACGAATGAGTGAGGCTACACAGGTTAGGGCTGTGAGTTGCACTGAGAGGGAAAACATGTTGGCATGCACATCAGTCCAAGGGTTTAGGATCAGAGGGGGTTATTTTTGGGGATGCTCGGTCAGAAAGTCCTTATAAAGAGGTCTTCTCTCGGTGGATGGAAAGTGGGTTATCAGCTCCACTGTCGCTTCTCAATGGGCCCAACTCGTTTGCATCTAGTCAACACCTTCCACGTTTCCCTCTCAGACACAGAAGTCACTCTATATCTCCCTAAAGTGTCACATGGTCTTCACCTGTTCTGGTTACTCACTCTTATATATAGAAAAATAAGCAACTTATATTTTCACCAACTTTAAGCTTCTCTTTACTGTTAGCCGTTGTACAATTCACAGTGACTGTGACAACAGACAGAGCCGTATTTCTCTAATCTCCTTACAGTTGGTTGTGCATGATTTAAGTGCATTCTTGATTGGGGGCTACTTCATCTGTTTCAGACTAATAATACATTCTCATTCTTTTTCTGCAACTTATTTCTGGTTGCTTGTCGAAGGAATGATCAAAACCCCACTCTCTTTTCAGCTTGAGAGAGATGTCTGTCTCCTTGTGGCTACTCACTTCATTTATCTTGCCCAGGATCAGAGAAACCCTGAAAATCAAAAATAATCACTGACCTCCAATGCATTAGTAGAACTTAAGAAAAAAAATTATACAGAATCCTTAAGAAAATGGGCACTCCAAATAAATATTAATTTGAAATGCCCAGGAAATTAATTTAGTAAGAGGAGATTTATGGAGAGCCAAAATGCACTTCACTAGTATTGCATCTTACCAAATAAATATAACAAAGAATGAATGATGAAAGAAAAAAATAAGATGTCTATCACTTTGATTATGTGTTCTGTTCTGAAAAACAA
The DNA here is from genome assembly GCF_019740435.1 of Gambusia affinis. Taxonomy (NCBI): domain Eukaryota; kingdom Metazoa; phylum Chordata; class Actinopteri; order Cyprinodontiformes; family Poeciliidae; genus Gambusia; species Gambusia affinis. The sequence goes on along the minus strand of NC_057884.1, from coordinate 12,838,174 downwards.
TTTGTATTTGATAACTAGTAGTATAAATATTTACAATTATTATTTTGATGTAGCTTTGTTAAGTTTATATTTATAGATAAAATGATTTTATCCATCTTTATACTCAGTTGAATACACTTGTCACCAAAAGGGGGCAGTATAGTCACTGTCTAAAGTCTGACGGAATGGCCTCCGAGTTAGTCAGTCAGGTTACACAGGCCTGCCATCCTGGGTTAAACCCTGAGTGTTTCAGAATGAGATTTAAAAAACAACATATTTTTAAGAGTAAACTCTTGTCTGGAGAGGAAACGCTGGTGTTAATCTCCAGGAATCACTTTCTTTTTGATAAAAAGCTTTAGCAAAATTCTCAGAGTTATTCGGGATCATTTTGACCTTACTAGGTGTCACAAACATCTGGCATTTTTGGTAGTTTTAACAAAGGCAGGTTTAGAGTGTGTTAGTCTGTTAAACTAAGAGTTTTCATTTGCTTAGGAAAAGTTTTTGCATTTCATTTCTTTTCTTTTCTTCCTGCTTTTGCCTTTTCCACCACACCAGATCCCCCGATAGCATGCGAGGCCCTGACCACCATCACAGCATGGCGCCAAGAGGGGTAAGGCTCTCATGTCAGTGTGTGTTTGTGCATCTGTGTGTGTGCAGCAGCAAATTTGGAGGGCAAGGACCCCGGATATGTTGTGGAAGTGTGCAGTGGACAGGGGCCAGACAGGACGTGACCTTCTGAGGGAAGCTCAGTCAGCCTCATAGGCTAAGTTGCCATCAATCTGTTCTGATTGTCCCGCCTTCAGTGTACCACTTCAAATTCACTGGAGGATTAAATATGTGAGCCCGTCTTTGCATTGGCTTTTAATGTAAATTACCAACTGATAAACTGGATTACAGCATCAAGAAGAGTTGTAGTTATTGTAAATTGATACAAAAAAACACTGTTATGATAAATTGTAAATCAGTTTAATCAATAAAGTTGTAATGGTTTGCATCTCAAATTAACATGTCATTTTCATACATTTTCAGGAAAGAATACTGAAGAAATGCATAAAATGACAGATACTGAGAAAGTAGTTCAACATTTTGTTATTTGTAATGACAAACAAGCAATGAACTGAGAAAAAGTTTGTTTTATGGGCACTGAAATGGCTAGCAGCAGCACAGAATACATGAGTAAAAATTGGGCAAGTTTCACACCCAAACAAGCTGATTATTAAGATCATTTTGATTATCTAGTTTATTAAAGAACAAGAAAAAACTCAAAACAAAAAGCAGGACTAAAAATTGTTGGTGGGTAAGCGTTTCCCTGCCACCTCAGATTTTAAAAGATCATGTTGCTAGGATGTTTCACTTTAGCATCAGCATTGTGACCGCAAAACTTAAAGTATAATCCAGACTTTTGATAAGTTGTTTTAACCAAGTGGAAGGTAAATCTTTTCCATCTAAGCCACTGCTCAGACATAGCATTGGTGCTAAATTCAAACTTGCTAGCAATTGCTAAATCTGGTTTGTTATAGCAACCTCTCACAACTAGATACAAACTTAAATATTTACTCTAAAACAGACACTTTCTGAACCAATTGTTATTTTTTTTTAAACTTTCACTTAGAATACATGACATAATCGTTCACAATATAACCAATCAACCCTACTTCTGCTAGCAACCATGGACGACTGAGAATACTTGATCTAAATGTTTAGAGAAGATTTAATACAGAAATAAATGAGCTAATATTATTATAACTGAATGATTAAAGAACATTAAAGTTACAAATTAATATAACAGTTGTTAATGCAAATGTCTAGAATTTTAAAGGATCATTTTCAAAACATTGTCCCAAATCCCTTTGCTTAGAGCACCTACAAATGTAATTGACCTGCACATTTTGTTCCAGTTTTTAGCACTTAATTTGCGGTTTAATTACAGACTGCAACTCTGTTGAGTGCCTGTTGACCATACGTTCTTCTAGTGTTTTACCGGGACCACTTTCATCACTCTCAGTCCTTTGCAACTCCAGATCAAAGCAGTTAATTTTTCCTCCTCTGCATGCTGACCTGAGTCGAACCTGCTCCTCGGACAAATGACCAACAGGTCAGGATCTCAGTTCCGCTCAGAGTAGGGGCCAAGGCCCTGCGACTGACCTTGCAGAAAAGGCAGAAAGCTGTTAGAAGGCTGTTATTTTTGAACAAACAGCTCTTCTAATGTGGAGGGTTACATTTTTTAGTTTACAATTTCAATTTTTTGGTGGTAAATGCCAATGCCATCTACATAAAAGTTCAATTTAGTTCCGTGTCTATTAAGGCAGATCTCACCATTTGGTCTCCAACTTCAATTTGCAATTTTTAAAATATATTCTTTATAGTCACATGATTTTAAACAATGCAACTCTGATTTAAAGCAGGCAAACAAGCTTGAGATGTAGGAAGAAGATAAGAGTTCTTCAGCGTACAAACGTTTTGGTGTTTTCCGTGTCTTGGGGGAAAAAAAAGCCCAAAGGTGCTAATTAACAGGCCTGTCAGTGGTTCCTTGAAGTGAAGTGAACTTGCCGATAACCGGAGTGGCTGATGGAGGAAACTTGACGGGCACTTGAGCCATCTGGAACTTGTTCTCCTAAAACGCCAAGATGCGGCACAAAACATGGCACTGACGGTGAAAATCGAAGCACAGGTACAGATGGACAATATGGCTTTAATGTGCAGTTACCATTGTATTGAGAGGTTTTGAAGATAAGCAGGTAAAACCTCTAACTTTCTGCATTTACGGTAAATAAAAACAAATTCTTTAGAATAAGACGAAGACAAATTTGCTCCTTCGTTTACAGTGGTGCGGCTCTGCTGTAAACCAGGCAATCTTTTGTGTCCGGAGGGTCTTTGTAGCTCATCTCATGCAGGTAATCAACCATCATTCTTTCATGAGGCTGTGAGTGTTCAGGAGAGACGCTAGAGCTCCCCCGCTGCTTCTGCCAGCAATACATCCTGCTACACGTTAGGAAACATGACAACTGCACTCCCTCCCAGTTCAGTGCACCTGAAGACACGCCTCTGCCACATGACATGATAGGTCACATCTCCTGCTGCTACGCTGCACTCGAAGAGGTATAGATCCCAGATTTCTGCATAGTTACGATTTGTAATATTGAAATTAAGAAAAAAAATCTAACTTCTATTTTGAGACTTTTTAAAGTGTGGGAAATCCCACTTAAACCATTAATTGTGTTTAAATAGTGACAAACATTTTTTATTAAAATGCAAATGGAGTTATTTTAGAATTTATGACTTACATTTAAAAATTGATCCGTAGCTAGAATTTTTTTTTTCATAATTAATGGCTTTCTTTTTCTTTGGGGTATGCCCAGTCCTCTGGGCCGCTCCTCAAGATGGGAAAGACAAGGCAGGATGTCACTCAGATAAGACAGTGAGTCTTAATCTCTACAAGTAAGATAATGACTATTTATAAAACACCATAGACTATTTTCAGAAATCACTTTTTATCAGTCCGTCCCCAAATCAAGCAAAGAAATTATACGCAAAATCTCAATACATGTGTAGAATTTATTTATACAGACAGACAGGTGGATGTTGTTTGGGTAGGTATAATTACACCTTTTCTTATAGAACATTGATTTCTATTGTTGAAATAAAAAATGCTCAAACATTTTACTTTCAAAATTATACAACTCACAACTTTCTGACAACCAATTTAAAGAAATTTTATACTTAAAAAAGCTTTAGATTGATGCATGTTGCATGTAAATGGGAATATAAACTGCAATTTAGTGACCCTCATTTTTCTTGATCTCCAGTAAAACATGTGAGGAACAGTAATTCTTCCCCTTATGTGCTTTACAAGCAAATGCATGCTTGTAAATCACAGTGACTTTCTGCATTAGTGATTAAAGCTTTTAAATCACTTTCTAGCCTTTCTAAAGATGATTCGATGCCACAGCTACATATATATCTGACTACAGTGTCGAAGCAAACCTTACAGTAGAAAGCACAAGTCTGCTTGTTGCTGTACTGGGCAGCAAGTTGCAGCTCAAACACCTGTCGAAGTGTGAAAGCTTCGTCACACAGACAGAAGATTGAAGGGAAGTGATGTTCTACTTTTTGCTGTGTGTGTTCTTTGTAGTATTCTAAGAATTTTTGCTTTGACTATAGTAATTTATGGAATTACTGCTAAAACTAAACAAAAAAAAAAAAGGTTTGAGAAACACCTTTCAAATCCTTTGATTGAGCCCCCCATCATTTTCTTGCATTCCACTCATAAACTTCAATGTATTTTACTGGATTTCAAACAAAACAGTTCCTCACTGTGAACTGAATGGATACTGATGCACAAATATAAAACAGGCTTGCATTTATACTCAGTTTTTTTTAGTTTTTTTTTTTTTTTGCCAAACACCCCATACATATAACTTGATGTATTCCTATATTTTCCTCCAGAAATAGTCTGAATTGGAGTCAAGATGGGGGAAGGTAAAAGTAGGGAAGCATTGGAAGAAAGATGCAGGATGAAAAAGGCTAAGACTTTTCTGAAACTTCACCATACAGCAGAATAACATCCCTCACTATACAGCCACAGAAATAATGAAGTAGTTTAGGTCAAAGCATATAAATTTGTTAGAATTGCCCAGTCAAAACTGAGGTTTAAATTCATTTAAACATTATGAATATGACAAGACTTGAAAACCTACAAATTAATGTTCACAGATATTTTCCCTCCAATCAAATTTAAAATGAACTATTCTGCAAAGAAGAAAGGGCAAAAACTAGTAGGACTATATCCCAAATGACTGTCATCTGTAATTGTAGTGATAAACTGTTCCAACAATTAAAAGGAAAAACATTCCAAAAATGTTTACTTGTCAAAAACATTTGAATACTATTTATCATTTTGCTTCTTTGTGATTGTCATAAAATAAAATCACAATAAAATACAGTCAAGCTTGTCGTTGACAAAGTACGAATAATGAAATGTGTTAATAACACATACTTACTGTACATTTGTGAAATGAAATGTCAGATGATTGCTTATTTGAGACGTTTATGCTATTTTTTTCTTGTGGTTTGCACTTTACAATACTGTATAAAACTTAGGCAACCTCCTTTCAGTTGCTAATAAGTAGTAAAAAAAAAAGTCATTAATTTAATCTACAAGATTGTGCCTTAAACTGATATCCACTCAGAAAGGTAAATCTCTTGATAAATCACCTGCTGTTTTCTGAGCTTGCTGTACTCTTGATAACTCAAGTTATCCTCCTGCTCCCATATATCTTTATAATTAAGTGTATGTCTGCACTAATGTGCGTGTGTGTGTGTGTGTGCGCGCGTGCATACGTGTGTGGATTCACATATCATTTGCGTGCCTGCGTCCGTAAGACACGGTATTATCAGTGTGGTTCACTGGCTCAGCAGAAATGGTTGAAATGATATCCAGAGCTCAGACATCAAACACATGAGGCCGGTTGAGTTATGGTGCATCGATCGAGCGCAAGAACAAAGGAGAGCAATGGTTAACGGGATGGAAATGAGAGAAGAAAGAGATAGATGAGGCAGACAGAAGACAAGCAGTCCGAGGTCTGCAGTGAATTCTGTTTGGGGTCTTAGCTCTGGGGTTTATGTCAGTCAGGATCTGCAGGAAAAGTTGCTCCCTTGAGAACGAGAATAAAAAGAAAGAGAGGGAGAGCGAGAGGGCGATGCAAGCGGGTGTGTGGGGCACTAAGGGTCTAGATGATAGGTGACATTAACCAGCTCCCCTCTTGGCTCGGCTGTCAATTCCTCGCTTTCTCTTCTTGCAGCGACGAAACTCAACAAAAGTGTGTTTTTTTATCTTCTTTTTAAAACAATAGCCTACTGTCAAGTGGTGCTTTTGACTGTGCATGGACGTCAATTTTCTGTTTGCGTCTGTTTTTCTAAGCCGTTACAACGGTACATGTGCACATGTCTGGATGGTGATGAATAACCAGACCCTCCTTGGTTATCTTCACTTCCTTTAGAGTTTCAAGTGAGAGCCAGATGTAGCTATTTATCTTAATCTTTCCTCTCATTCCGCCTTGATATAGTTGGAGGCCATTTCTCTTTTCATTACATTATCAAGCATTAGAAGGACATGTTGTCATGAGAAAATAATCAACATCTGTTGAACATTGTCATCGTTATAGATGTAAAGAGCAGAAAAGCAAATATTGCAACAAAAGCTGAAATAATCAGGAATCAGGAGAACAGAAAATTTGAAACCCTCATGTACACATAAAAATTGTATTTCTTGTAGTCAAATTGACGCTAATGCATTTGAGATGTAATTGAATAAAAGCTTTTTGAGACAAAGTGTTGGATGAGGGGAAGTGGGACTCCTCACACTTGTGTAAGCACCAGCTAAGTGATGTACATTACATATTTATTAAAACAGTCCTCACCAGTTTAAGTAATCATTTTATTCACTCTTTTGTATTTATTGAAAACTGGTTAGAAATTCAGAAAAGACAAATATGGAAAGCACCAAAATCTAATGATTATGTAAAAAAAACCCAAAAACCCGCATTAGACCAAAGTAGCCAACAAACTGCCACAAACCTCACATCCAGCAAGAAGCCATTAATTTGCCTCCTGCACCACATACTGACAGCGCGTGCGCCCACGTGCTTTTGCGTGCAATTAACAGATTTTAGATGGTGTCATCCTCAGGCGATGACAGACCATGAGCTATGGAGCTTCTGTGACGAGGAGCACGCCTCAGATACAAGCACCACTTCAAATAGCCTATGTCAACATTTTCAGGGTCGCAAATGACGCTGTGAACCGCACTTTAGTTAAAAAGAAGGGGAGCGTCAAAGCCGCTCGTGTGATCCGTGTCATTGGGCGATTCGGAAGAGAGGGAGCCGACGCACCGCTGTGAAGAGAAATGATTCATATCTTGTCTGAGCAACTGGGTTTTACTCCAACCCTGCCTCTACACATTTAGTTTGATTCATGAAAACATATGAATTTAGAGGAATAAGGATTTATATGTATTCAAGAAATCAGAGAAATAAACAGTGGGAAAGTTTTAAAAGAATCATATCTTTCATTTAGAGAACCTGGTGAAAGTAAGTACATCCCTGAGCCTTTTCCATTTTTTTCAAAATACGACATTTGAAGAAACACAAAAATCTGTCCATGGAAATTTATGCATGCTTTTACAAATTATGTACAAATAGTCTGAATAGTAGTGCATGTAATTGAATACAAATTCAATCCAAAGTAAATACTACACACCTTTTGGGACTTAGATTTAGATTTTGTTGGGCCTGTCTAACATGAATATGATTTAATATTTAGCCCTCCATTGTGTGGTTGTGTGTTTAGTGTTGCTGTCCTACTGAAAGGTGAACAAGTGTCCTAGTTTCAAGTTTTCTGCATCCTCTCAGATTTTCTTTCAGGATTGCTCTGTTTTTAGATTCATCCATCTGTCGGTCTGTCTCCTGTGTCTTTTGATCTTCATCTTGTTTTGTTCACTTCATCTTGTTTTGTTCACTAACAAACTTCTTATGCGCTCACAGAACAGCTGTGTTTATACTTAACGTATTAATAGGGTTTCTTCTCTAGAATCATTGTTTAGACTCAATTTTATTTGGAGGTTTCAATGGAAAGGGGGTGGAAGTTAATTGCGTTCTACACGACAATTTTAAAAGAAAACAAAGTAAATTTTTTTTTTTAGCTTTGCAATCAGCCATTATTTTGTGTTTGTCAGGTAAAATACCCTGAAACGCTTTAAGATTGGATGGCAAAATGTTCAGAGGGTGGCATTTGCCAGGCACTGCATCTGTTTTTCTAAAGTGATACCGAAATATAAATATTCAAGAAACATTTTATGGCCCTTTTGCAAAAGTGGTGCTTTTATACAGCATTAATAAGCCACATGAGTTTTTTTTTTTAAATAGTATAGTTTGAGTGCAGAAGGTATGTGCTCATTGCATGCATACTGACCAAAAAAAAAAAAAAAAATCACATGGCTTCTCTTTATGTATGCACGCTCTCAGTGTGGCTTCCTTCACTGAGGTGCAGCAATGGATAATAAACAGGTCTCTCAGGTTGGATTTTATAGTTTTTCCAGACTTGTGAGTTCAGCAAAGAAGTGCATTAGTTCTTTCCTTCCTGATTCATTTCATTGGCTGTTTCCATGAACATACCTTTGTTATGGGCACGGTCGGTCAGGCTGCTTTGAATGGCTGTGTCAATACCAGAGACGGAAATCTGGTGGCTGCATGCGAGGTCCAACACTGCACAAAGTGTTCAGTAGCCTGAGCTACAGCTTTGGTAAAGCGTTTCTTTTCCATTCGTCTGTTCTGGTATATAATATTTTATTAGAGGCAGCCACAAACACAGCTTGTTAGTCTTGTGCTCCATAAACGATTTTTGGAGAAACACACCTATTTAGGGCAGTGCAATATAAGCTATATTTTAATCAAACTACCCTGTTTTATGTAAATGAACAACCGAGTTGTGTACTCTTTTAATTATGCATGTAGCACTCATTATCTCATGATGTGCAGCATGAATGCGTGCATGCGTGAATTGATTCAAACAATTAATTACAGTTGGAGACATTTTCTCACATGTCCAGTGCAGTTCAGGTTACTATGGACATATATAAGTACATTTTGTAATATATTTAGAGTTGGCTACTCTCTAATGTATTTAGAATTGTTGTTAATTGCAGTTGTGGACAATTTAATTTCAGTGAAATCAACCATCCACATCCTGACCCAGTCCGTTGTGTGGAGGATAGAGATTGAACGGTGGCGACTGGGAGGAGAAAGAGGGAGGGAGAGCCTACGAGCGAATTCTTGTCCAAACATTCTGCACGCGGATTTGTATTCATTGCACCCCTGCTGCTATTGATATCATTACGCAGGGTGCTCATGCTGCGAGGAGGGGGCAGGGACTTGCAACGGGGAGGTCATGGAGCCGCAGGCCCTAATGAGAAGTGACACTGGCTCCAGGTCGGCCAAGCATCCACCGGATTTCAATGGGAGCCGCTCTTTCCCAGTCAGCGCATTAGATCAAAGATCATTACCTGCTAATCAAAACACATGAATGTATGGACTTTTTTTTCTTTTCCTCTGATCTCAGTGCTAAGGAGCTATACAGATGGAAGAGACAGCACCAGCGGCTCGTCTAGATGGGCGCCCACCCTGACTCGTTGAAAACAGACAGATAACCATTGATACATTCATCACTCTGTTTTGAATTCTTTATCAGCTGCTTACTATTTAAATAAATACTGCATTCCCAATTCACATGTTTAGCATTAGTGAAAGTGAGCGCAGCATGCTCTAAAACATGCTTGCATACGTACATTTACAAAATATGTAAATATAATGCCTCTCCTAGTTAACAGCTATGTTCTAAAACAAGTTTCTTGCAAGTTTCTTCCATCTTCAAATGTGACCGGCTTCACTGTCGCTGCTGACAAAAAATACATGCATCGTTTAGGTACCACCGTCATGCTTCAAAGTGGTGATGGTGGTTAAATGTTCTAATGAGATGTGCAGTGTTAAATTTCACACATTGTTTTGCATGAAGGCCAAAAAGTTTATTTAACTTTTTCATGTGGTGTTCCTTTATTTGTCTCACAAACCTCTGAGGCCTTCCCTGAACATCTGCATTTATCAATCAATCAATCAATCAATCAATCAATCAATCAATCAATCAATCAATCAATCAATCAATCAATCAATCAATCAATCAATCAATCAATCAATCAATCAATCAATCAATCAATCAATCAATCAATCAATCAATCAATCAATCAATTTATTTGTATGGCATATTGCAGCATCAAGGCGGCTCAAGATTACAAAGTTATAAAGATAACACTGTACAGTCAACAACTGAACAAACATTACATTTTGATGAGTGCCATTACCAAAATCACACAGATCAAATATGTTGGTCAATGTTTCATTTGTTATGGTTCAAAAGCGCATCTGAACAGGTGGGTTTTTAGTGTTGATGTAAAGGAATTCGGTGTTTCAGCAGCTCTGCAGTTTTCTGGAAGTTTGTTCCTGATTTGTGTGGTACAGAAGTTGAATTCTGCTTCTCCATGTCTGGTTCTGGTTCTCGGGAACTGGTTTGTATAGAAATGAAGTCACACATTGTAGGACTCAATTTACTAAGTAGGTTTCCTCTGAAGGGAAGTGGTTGGAACTTTGTGAAATGTTTTTCAAAAGAGTTGATCATTTCTTCCATTTCACTATTACTTACCAACAATAAAGTACATAGAGGTTTATGATTGAAACTGGCCAAAACGGAGCAAAATTAGAGCAGCATAAGTACTTTTGCAAGTCGCTATATGTCTCCTGTTAAATCACTTTCCACTGCCGCACAAGTCTCAAGTATGTATGAGTGCATTGTCCACTTAGATCTCATAGGGAGCATAGTAGAATTGAGGGATAGCAGAAATGTGTCGCCTCTGAGTAAAAGCCTGAGTCTTCAAATGTCAAATCCGCTTGGACAACATGGGACAGGACAGGAGCAAGGGGGATCACAGAGAGAGAGGGGTGGAGGCGGGGGGCTGTGGAGGATATTCTTATTCTGTACTAAAGGCTCCATGGCCCATTAATCGTTTGTTTGAGTTTCCGCCCTAGCGAGCATGTCATGTCTCCATTAGAGCGGGTTTGTTGCTTCTCTGTCTGCCTCTTGGCAGCAGGGGGCTCTCACACATCTCATTTGGCCATGCTCTGCTGTCTGGTGCCTGGCAGACTGATCTCAGTCTGTGTGTGTGAGCTCATATGCACGTTTGGGCGGCTTAGATTGGACAAATGTACATAACAGAAATTCATGTCTTAAGACTACTTGTCCTTTTGATATAAACTTTGTAGTATAAGGTACCAATTACAGTGTGAGCTATTGCAATAAACCTGATTATTGTCAACTTTTTGACACTCACTATTACAGTTCATGGAATTCTCACCAATAAAAATCTATTCATAAGGAATAACTATCAGTTTTAGGTTTGCAAAATCTTTCTAAACTTACATTTTAATGACATTTCAGGTTATTGTTTCTATTTGAAATAATGTGTTAATGGGTTTGATTTGGGCCAAAAGGATGAACAAAAAGTTCTGCCTTTCTAGATGACAAGTTGAAATGTTTTCTTGTTGTTTCTTTTTGTACAAATATTCCTTGTAAAACTCAGCAATGCAACATTCCAGCATGTCTGCCGGCTTACTTATGCTGGGCTTTCTGGTGAAGGAGCTGACCCATACTGCCTCGGCCTATCTTGATGTTAGTTTGACCATTGACCTGAGACTATGCTGTAGACATCAGCCTGCTGACCTGTCAGATGGGCCCCTTTATTCCCGTGACCCACGGAGCCTTCCCCTTTAAGCTGAAATATGGCCACCAAGCCTACAGAAGCCAGCCAATTAGGAAGTGGAAAGAAATCAGAGTGGTACAATGAGCCGAGACTAATAGAGTCCTCTTTATCTGCCGCCTGCCCGTCTGCCTGCCAAGGTTCCTTTTGCCAATTTCATGTCCGTATCTCTGCGTTGCTGAAAAACTCTTGGTTGGATCTGTTCCTGGAAACAGGTTTAAAGTACCCACTATTAAAGCAGGAACACAATCAAGCAACTTGAACATAACAGCTGAGTCTTGAGGGATTAAAACAGATGATATGTAATGCATCAAATGCACTTTGTAGGCAAAACACAAAAAAATAGAAAGTCTTAAGTTTTCAATCAATATCTGAGGCTGTTTAAGTGTTAGAGATATATTGATTTGTATTCTTGGACGCAGGGTAACTTTGCCATGGAAATGTTTTCAATTATAAACAGTTGTTTTTTGTTAGAAAACATTGGCATATGTTTGCTGAAGTAACTGTTTCTCAGATCAAACCATGCAGAAAAGAGTGTTTACCTTTGAATAGGTTTTTATTTGGAGGTAGAGACATAAGCCAGTGCTCACATTTATTATCAGAAATCTAATTCAGAAAACCTGCGCTTCTCACATGTCCACTTCAAACGTTTTTCGGTTTATTTTCCTCTCGGTTTTACATAATACAATTACCATCCAAGGGCCTAAAAGTAGATTATGTCTTAAAACCAAAAAGTCAGAAACCTGCTCTGAGGTGCAGAGCGTGATTCTTGTTTCAACTGCCAATTTCTGTTTCATTTTTGAGGTTGGCAAATAGATTAAACGTCTTTAAAATATGGACTCATCTAAAGTTCAGACAAAACAAACAGTAAAACCCACTAATCTGCATTTTAATTTTTTTTTTTAAGCATTAATATTTAAATCTCAAACCAATTTTAACAAGTGTAACTTACAAGTGTAGAATACCTTCCATTCAGTAAAGTACATGAAACTTGTATCACACATAAAGAGAAATATTCCTTTTTCTTGTAATCTTGCTGATTGCAAAAAATCTCAGTGTCTCAGCATTTTGTAAAGAAGCTCAATGTGAGAAACTCATGGTGTAAACCTAAGTAGGTAATTAACTCAAAAGGTTTCCAAAGCTCATAAATGTTCTCTCAGTCTTGCTGACTTGGCTACACAATCCTAAGAAAAACAAAGACTGTTCAGAAGAAAGTCATTGATCCCACCATTAAGAGGGTATGTCACAAAAGGTAATTGCAAAAGACACTGGTTTGGTACAGTTTGCCGTGTCCAAGCACATTCATAGGAAGGTAAGTGGAAGGAAAGATGCACCAGCAACAGGAATAGCAGGAGCTTTGTGAAAGGATTGTCAAGCAAAACCCATTCAGGTTGAGACTGAAGTCACGCATTAAGAGTTTCCTCAGGCTGATTTCATTTACCAAGCGACATTGCCAAATAGTATGAAAAGCAAGAAAAGCATGGTTCCATGGCCATGAAGTTAATAGGTTGGGCTCTTTAAGGCACAGGTGTCAAAGTCCAGTCCTCAAGGGCCACTGTCCTGCAGTTTTTAGATGTGCTACAGGTACAAAACACTGGAATGAAATGGCATAATTACCTCCTCCTTATGTGGATAAGTTCTCCAGAGCCTTGCAAATGACCTAATTATTATATTCAGGTGTGGTGTAGCAGAGGCACATCTAAAAGTTGCAGGACAGTGACCCTCGAGGACTAGAGTTTGAGACCTCTGCTTTAAGGCAAAGGAAAACAACCAGGAAGACAAAACTTTTGCTCCAAAAAGCCCTAATTTAAAAGAGGAGTTTCAAATACCTGCTACTGATTTATTTATAATTTTCTTTAAATAAATGTCGGCAACTTTGGAAACAGTTTCAAATCTAATTTTTAGTGTTATTGGTAGTAAATGTATAATGTTGCATGCCATCCATGCATCTTGTGATGTGCTCAGAAAAAGAAAACTTCTGTTGTTTTCTACTTTGAAACCTTCTTTTTAAATACCGCAAACTTTTCCTGATGTCACGCTATCTTTCATGCTTTGTTACTTTTACTTGTACACGACAAACTCTACGCAAGTGTTTGCATTCTTAAGCAATTCAGGCATGCAGAAGCAAAGAGCAAAGCCAAGTCTGTTTCAGTTTAGAAAACAAGGAAAACCATCTCATGGGGTGCGTCTTCAAATGATTTGCTGCACATTTGAATTGCTTGTTCAGCACTGAAGCACTCTTTTTTTGTCTGAATCCCAAAGGAGAATGGAAGAGTGCCACCAAAGGCAACAAATAAACTAGGGGCAAAATCAATAGCTCAGTGGAGTGGAACTATTGTAAAACGTTAGCAGCAATTTCTCACCTTGTTTTTCTGAAACCCAGCTAATGCCCCCTTTTCCTCTGGTCTGTGCTGGACGGATCTGTCCCTTGTATCTGGTCATGCTTTGTTACCTTTTGGACCTTTCACAAAGTCAGCTGCAAAAGTAAAACTTTAGTTGTGTATCAAAGCCATTCTTATCTTGTGTTTCAGACTTAAATTTACTGTAAATGCAAAACTGCCACTGCATAAAACAGAAAAAAATGTATGGAGAAATAAAAATGTAGATGTCTTCAAATATTTTCCTCTGCTGCCAGCAATATAATTTCTTTTTCTTTAGACTTCTTTCATAGGTGGATGAAGAGGATAACATATAAATTAATATAAAATATGAATTGAAATTTTGCTGGCGATGAAGACCTTGATCCAAAGCTCAGATTTTATTCCAAATCTTTGTCATATCAAGAGACAAAAGCAATGATCATGTTCACACTAGAAAGACCTGTCCTGCTGTTGCCATTATGTTTCCTAAGGTGCATCACATGTAAGTGGCTACATACACATACAGCCATCAGTATGAGTGTATTTCAGATGTCAGATAAAAGTGTCACACTGATGAGAAGCAGCCTTGGTTATTTTTACCTCAGGATCCACTTCGCTCCATTGACGAAGATAATAAAGATGGACTCAAGCATAGCTACAGGTCCCCTACATTTTTAATGGCCTTCAATGAGCAGAAGGTACTTTGGTAAGCACTAAGTGTTATGGTTTGTACACAGATCTCTCTACTAAGGCACAAACAGCCCTTTGCACCATATGTTTTTGCACTTATCCTTTTACATGACTATTGTCAGTTTGAGGTTAAGTCGCAAATGTTAGTTTTTGCTCAAAGGAATGTTGAAGAAAAGGCTTCATTAAAAAACTAGAAGCCTTTGCATTATGTCTATTATTGCTAAGTGCAATTATAACTATCAATGCCTGTTTGCATAAACAGAAAACTCATGATAACCATGAATTAAATGGTGGCATGTGGGAGGTTTTCAGAGGTCTTTGTGTGTATATTGGTAACTTGAAAATAAAAGTACAGGAAGTAGTTTATTTTGAAAAATATTATCCAAGTGGTTGGATCAAGCATGAGTACAAAACAATAGCGTAAATATCACAACGACCCTTGAATGACTGGATGATTGCAAATACATCAATTTGCATGAAAAAACTATATAGGCACCCTTCTGTCAAAATTTAATTTCACTGCTTATGTCAAGATCATGTAAGTTTTTCTTACGTTGATGAAAACTCAACATTACGTGTGGCTGGTTAGCACAACTGGTCAGAGTAGGGTTCTTATAATGCCAAGGTCATGGGTTCAATCCCTTACTGGCCAACAGAAATATAAAGTCTTCAGGAAATCTATTCTTGCAATCAATTATGGTCATTAATCACTCATAAATCATCCCAGATTAAATTTTGACAGAAAGGTGCCTATATAGTTTTTTTTTAATGGTATAATTAAGCACAATCATGGTCAAAAGAAAGGAGTCTCTCATTAATTTTAGGGGTTTATATACTTTGATCTTCTGTGTGGCTTGTGTTGTGCTCAGTTAAAACCCCAACTGTATTATTGTGTAAAACTATGGAGGTGAATCTGTTGTTTTGTGGCTTTTACAGCAAGATACTGTTCCAAAATGTATGGCCAGAGGAATACAGAAATGACATAAAATGCACTTTCTTCCTATGCCATTGCAGCAGGACCAGGTTCCCTAAGCACAAATACTTTGACATGACAAGACTTGGATGATTTATTAGGAATAATAGCTTACGAAAGTCAAACATTATTTTAGTTTAACAGACTTTACAGCACTGCACTAGCTACAGAGATGAAGCCATTTGGGGGTTTTTTTTGTTGCTTTTTTGTTAAGTAACTATAAATAGGAAATAAAAATTTAGCTTTCTTAGCCCTTTTATTGTAGCAGTTCTTGAACTCTCTACTCCATTCTCCTACTCTGCACATTCTCACAGCTTTTTTCCTTTGTCAAAGTGGCCCATGTTTCAGCACCTCAACTCAACAGCAGATTTAACAGCAAGATGAAGGGTCATGAGGGAAAGTGGGCCTTGAAGGAGCGTACCGCTTAACCTTGACCTTGGGACTGCATTTCTCTAAATGTTTGTGTGTCCAGCTACAGCTGCTCTGCTCGCCACTTCAGAGAATGTTTACATTTCAGGAGAGGTCTTTATCTCCCCCCAGGCCTAGAGTCCCTATATGTGAGTTTACACAGTTAGGACACGCACACACACATGCACATGCCCACACGACATGACTCAGAGCAATAGTCCCATGCCCTGAGTTAGGGCTGAGTGCTGTCTTATACTCACCTATCAAAGCTACAATGTGGGTTTGTTGCTTAAAACACTATAGAAGCACATCCTATCTGAATGGGAATAAGATAAAATGGAATAAAAGATTTTAAGTACACCATAAATGAAAATTATGGATATTTTATATGTGATCAAATGTGCTGGGATTATTTATCTTGTTCAGAATATCTTTTGTGCACATGCACAGCATAATTGTTATAAGGAGCTTAATTACAACAGCTTTACTGTCTCTATATAGGCCAGATCAGGATAGTGTCGATGATGTAACCTTATGGGAGAAAATCTATACATATACATACATATATATATATAATGTCCACTCAACTTCATAGAGATTGCATAGTTGATTTCTTGTGAAACCCCCCCCCACCCAAAACACATAAGTGCTTGTGAGTGTCTGTCATGTAATTTCTCTGGAAACCAATCAATCGAGGACATCATCTCCATTTGTAGGGCAATTGAAAAAAATGCCCTATTAATCTCAGTACCAGGCAGAGGCGCCTGCTACCACAGGGGTTGCCCACTCTCCTTAGAATGGACATGCAAATAAATAGAGGAGTCATTAGAAAAAATAAAGTTAAAGGAACAGTTCTGAAATGCTCATGTTCTACTAAATCAGATGATACACTGTGTAAACAACAATATTTAGAAATTGCCTTTACATGGAAAATGGTTTTCATTGACTTTTTTAGGTTGACTAAACAACATTGGCAAACAGGTGGGAATTTTATTGCTGCACCAGTCATATGTGAAGAAAGAAGAAGCAAATACTACAAATAGAAAGTATGTTTTCGAATTTTATTTATTTACCTTATGTGTCATGTATAGTCTTTCAAGTATTAGGTCTGTTGGTTTCTGTGTGAGAGAAATGGCTGAGCATTATTCCGATCCGTCAAATAAGCGGACATCACTGATTCATTTTACAAAAATACCTTAAGTGAGTTGTTTTTATTTCCCTTTTTACAATAAGAAAATGTGAAAATGGTTTTAAAACTCTTTACCCCAGCAGATGTCTGTCTGTTGTCCCAGTAGTGAGGGTAGCTATTTATTGTCTCCTAGACACATCCATCTTGATAGGACATTCTGCTAAGATATGGATCCACAGGGTGTCTTCCATGCCGTTCCTGTTTGCTGTCAAGAGTTCGAGTGAGAGAGTCAACTCTTCACCAGTGCTCCCAACATGCACATGATATCTACACAGTGGGAGGTGTTTCAAACAGTAATGTGCCTTGTTCAAATAGCACCAATTCACAACAAATGTCATCTCAAGTAAGGTCAAATTCATATCCAGTTTAATAGCATCCAAGTTGATTCTGTTCAATACAGTTCATTTCAGTATAAGCCAGACATATTTTCAGATTTTGATCCAGATACACATAGAATGTGACTTAGATTAACTTAGATTTTTATTTTATTTTATGTTTAAATCTGTTTTGATGTATTTCATCTTGATGAGATTTGAGGTGCATTTTGCCAAAAGCTGCTTTTTAAATAAAGTTACCTCACCTTGCTTTAAGTCCAGACTTAATACAGCACAGTCAAATTCAGTTAATCAAATAAAAATTAGTTGACTGCATTGACCAATTGCTTTTGCAGCAATACTTCCTCCCGAGTAAGGATGTGCCAACAGTATTCTGTATAAAACATGGTATTCTGCAGGATTAAAAGTAATATTACATCCTAAAAAGACTAATGATTATAAAACTGTTAGTCATCTTGACACTTTTTACCTTAGGATATTATCTCACAAATCAAATATTTATCTCGCTGATGAGCCAGTTTGTTATTCAAGTGTGAGATAGAAAAAAGACCACCAACATGCATTTGTTTTCACAGATACACTTACAAATCTGGGACTCTTTTCACACACACACACACACACGCACACGCACGCACACATGCAAAGATACAAAGTTGTAACAAAAGCCAAGCAACCTGTCAGTGATAAGATAAAAACACAGCAGCTAATTCTCAGACAAAAAACAACTTAGCTAATTGTGAGTTGTAATCTTTTCCCTGCATTTTACTTTTACACTTAGTTTGATAGAAGTGGTCTTCCCCACACTATAAACAAGGGTCATAATGGTGCAGATTTGTTTTAATCAGTACACAAGTAGAATGCTTAAGTCATTAAGGGTTATTCCCCATACATCGTGTACTGGTTTTGGCTTAGACTCAATTTGTGATGTAGCTGTTCTTTGTCTGATGCTCAAATATCCTGCAGACGCAAATGCATCACAGTGGAAAGGCGCACACCGCCTTGATTAGGCTGATGAGCTTCACCTGTGGGCGTGTCCTGCAAAACAATGACAGAGAATTGAGGAAACCAAGTAGAGAAAAATAAAGAAACATTTAATTTAATAGATAAACTACAGGAAGATTCAGAAGCTAAAAATATAAAAATTTTAATTAGGTTTTTTAGGAAAACAAAATTGATTTACAAAATATAATTACCAATAATACATCTAAAAAATAAGACATTTTATTTAATAGACAATCACACCAGTAGGTGAGGGTAATGCATACTGTACATTTCTTGCCAACTGACAAAGTAATCAAGAAGAAGAGGAAGAAGAAGGAGAACACAGTTTGATGTAGAACCAAAGGTTTTACCCTGACGGAAACCCATAAAAATAGAACAGAAAACTTTGGACTGGACTTGGCTGAGCTGCTGGGGCAACCAGATGTGAAACTGCTTCCTGGAGGACTGAGTCAAAGGAGGTCCAGGTAAGCTAACCATACAATTGTTCTCATGCCTCCCACACAGAAGAGATTGGGATAAGTGTAATGTTTAAGTCTATTGGTGTTTCTCTGCTCTTACTGGCCCTTAACAAATTGTAAAACAATTATTAGAATATTTGGTAAATTGTTAAGGGCATGCATGCTCAACCAGACAAATATTTTTACATGAGTGTTGGGATTGTAGCTAAATCAACCAGCTCTGATTGGATTAGTGTTTTAATCCAATATAATACTTACAGGTAAGTCTTAGCATCTTGTTGTCTTCAATAAGCTTGTGCCATTTTATTAACATCATTCAATTTGCATTTAAATACAAAGGAACGATTTAAGTTCACATACTCCAGAATTTCACAATCCGTTTCTATTCAATCCAGCTGGAAACTGATTCTGTTCCTTTATGGACAGAATTTTGAAAATTTCATCTTGATTTGACTGATCACTGGGACTTATTTGACATCTTCAAGATTTAATATTAAATACAAAATATAGCATTAAATGCTTACCAAAATATCCTCAACTCAAGTTCAGCAATACACCTTTTTGATTTGTCTGGTTTCTCAGGACTTTTTTCTTACTTTTCGCTGCACTAAATAGCCTTGCATGTTCTGCTCCTCTCATTTTTCAAAAGATATTTTAATATTTCTATTGTATATGTTTGCTCGTTTTAAGGTATTTATTCACAATTTGTCCAAATGTGGAACAAAAAAGTTCTTTTGGCTTTAGTGGCCTATAGAATAGTATAAAGACAGGAAATAGGGATGAGAAGGAAGGCGAAGACTTGCAGCAAATTGCCAGAGACTAGGAATCAAACCCAGGACATCTACATAGTGGACTACAGCCTCAGGTGCTAAACAACTGAATCACCCAATGGCCCAGAACAAAATTATTTTATTTTTTTTACAACGGTAACAACTCCCTCAGATTTTTGACGATACTTTTAAATATTAACTATAAAAAACCTTCTCTAAGTCAATGTAATGACAATAAGAGATGTCATCTTTGAAGACCGTGGGTGGACGGATAAATCTGTTAGAAATAGTACAGTGCTTTTTCACGTGGCATAAATGCAACTTGCAGTCGGTCTGCCATAAAACATCAGAAGAAGAATATTTATGTGGGGAGTCGAGGTGCAACTACAAGTTTTGCTGTGACACTTTAGTGGGGCAGGTACAAAATAAAATGACTGAACATGCTGGCTCCTGACACTTTCTGTTGTTCTATTGCTGCACAATGTTGTTCATGAGAAACGCGAGACTGAAATGAACTCAAGATGTTTCTCACAATTTTCCCCTACATTTTCAACATTTTAGCTCTGTGATTACTATGTAACTTCCACTGACCCGTAACAAACTGTAAACAAATACCGAAAACCCTCTTGCTTACGTTCCTCCTGGTATTGCATTGAATATCTAAAGTTTTTGTTCCATTTAACTTTTTTTCATGACCTTCATTCACTGGCCTTTCAACTGACTAACCCAGAATCCTGAAGATGTGAAGTAAAAAGATAAAAAAGAAAAAAACAAAACAACAACCCACAAACATAAACCAGTATGGATCCAAAAAACATCAACTGGTGAGATATTGAGTGTTTTTCCTCCTCGAGGGCATGCCTCGATCAAAGTGATTCATCGCAAAGGGCCAGTACTAACTGTGCGGGACGCGACGGAGGTCCATCTCAGACGATGGTTTTATTGATGGCATCAAGTCACACGTTGGCCTCTGTGGAGGTGCTACGCTGGCTGCTTCACCACGGTGCCTGGACACAGAAACCAATGGAGTAAAAGATGACGGAGGGGGAGGTGGGAGTATACCGGCTCACAGAAAGGCTAGTGTTTTTCCAAAAACAACATGCAGACACCTGCATTTAGGGAGATCAATACCTTGCCACAAGCAGCAGAGAGAGCCTTCGGAGAATAGCCTTTATTGATTTATGGTTGTTGTTAATAGAAAGGCAGTTGTTTCTGGTATTTTTCCCTGAAGTTGGTTCTTGTTTGTGTTTCGAAGACAAATTGTAGCAATCCAATAAGTGGTCATAACCTTTTCTGTCGCACTATAGTCTATATACAAGGTGACATATCACAGTTTTCTTCTTTCAGTAAGGCTAAAATGGGTAAAAAAAAAATATGCTTAGGAAATTCAAAGCATAAACTATTGTAATCTAAAACCTTTGAGAACATGCTTACATGTAATTAAGGCAATTGCCCTGTATCTTCTTTTTTTTTCTTTGCGGCCATAACACGCATGAGAAGTCAGCTTGCTGTCCCAAAATGTGATGGCCCCATACTGCTGCCTCTAGACATATTGACCTGCTGTGATGACACACTGTCTCTGAAGGCAGAGAGGGGTCAGGAGGAGCTGTTCCCTCACTACCCTGAGGTTCAGTTATCCGATGGACTCGGTTATTGATCTCCCAGCAGTTACAGAGCTCCCTGCTGAATATTCCTATACTGTAGAAGAGCAGCGAAAGTCTCAGGCTTCCCACTGCTCATATGTGCTGTACAGTAAGGTTTATCTACCAGGGTATCCTGCACACTTGTCGCAGTGATGCTCAGTCGACATTTTAATATGATCACGTTATTTGTTTCCAGCTGTTAATAGATTACGTGTGATGACTGATCAGAAATTTTGTTTAGACAAGGCCTTCCAGTGCCTTCGGTTTTTTGCATAAGTCTTCCTTAGATTTAATCTGTGACATTCTCTTCTAAACTATGTCTTAGAGGTAGTGTAGATTACACATTAGATCTTGTGGCCTAAGGTTGGACTAGGAGCACACTTCTACGCCAAAGCCATTTTCTGAAATAATCAAAAACATGACTAAAGATAGTCGGCTGAACGACATCTTTATGGAAAGTGTGTGCCAAAAGCTAGAGGCATGTGTTGAAATGGCAATGTATAGATGTAGTCTACTCTAGAAGGCTATAAGAGACAGCCAGTATTGACACTGAAATTATACTTTCTTCCATGATTCTCCCCAGACATGTTTGAAATAAACTCCTCCTTTGGTCCAATAAGTCTGCCCTCGCTTTTCTCTGGAACATTTTTACATACACAACTTCAAAGTTGACCAAACCTCCATTAATACATGTTGGTTCTGCTACAATGCCTTGCAAAAAGTATTCTTATTGTTTGAACTCAATCACATTTTGTCATATTACGACCACAAGCTTCAGTGTTTTCAATTTGGTTTTTATATGATTGTGAAAAACAAAATATTTCATGAATGAAAGATGGAAGAAAGATTATGCAAATTAGAATTTTAATGTTTGGGATCCATCAGTATTCAGGTTCCCTCAGTCAATACGTAAATACTTGCATGTAGAACCGTAACTGCAAGAAAAGCAAAAGTTTGTCCTTATATCTATCAGATTTGCACATTTAGAGACTGACATTTTTGTCTATTTTTTATTTGCAAATTAGCTCATGACTATAATCAATTCTCAATTGAATTTATGTCTGTAGCATTAGTCTTCTGCATTGAAATTGTGTTTTGCACTCAGTTAAAAATTTTTCAACTTTATTTTTTGTCTCTTCTGACCACAATACCTTCACACATTTACTGTGTCCCCTGCTGAGTTGGAAACTGCTTCATGTGGCCTTCTCTCAACAATGGCATTCTACTTTCTGATTGTCTACATAAAATGTGAGCACAGAAGTTATTGTTATAACATAAAAAAATGTAAAACATAAAGGTCAAATAATTGGGCTTGTTCTAGCACAAGTATGTTTGTATTTAAAGGTACGCTGTTAACTGTATAACTATTGCAATGTCTTTACACTGTACCTCATGTTAAAGCATAAATAAATTTTGGGGAAAAAAAATATAAAGGTCAAGAATACCTTTGCAAAGCACATTAGTAGTCTACTTTTATTCAGAAAAGAACTGGGAGCTGATAAGCTGGTTAGCAGTGGTAAGAGAATTATAATTTCTAGTCATGACAGAGAAGTTTAAATTCTTGTCATGGCAAAGTTGATACAAATGCTCCAATTAATACAGAAGGTTATGACCAAGATTTTGAAGAATGGGATTGTCTAAATTTGTTCCACATGCAGGAACTTTAATAAGACTTTTCTTCCTGCCTTCCTGCAGCCTGTACCTGAAATTCCCACAGACAGGAGCAAGAACAAAAAAGAGAGACTGGTGTCTTATCAGGTCCACTGATGAGATAACTGGAGGTCATTTTTCAGAGACCTAGCTTTCATACTACAGCAGACCATGATGCACTCTGCCTTGTGTCCCAAAGGCAGGGTTGAAACGTTTTCTTTATTAGTCACATCATATAAACTCTGTTGGACTGCTTTATAGTGGAAATGCTATAATTTCCCCTGGTCTTGATTAACTTTTGTACAGAACTCAAGCTGAAACAATTGTACTTTTAGATGACATTGAATCCTTTGACACAGATGTGAATACATTGTTAAAATTAAATCCTGATTAGTGTGGGTTGTGATTAAAGATCTTCAACCAAGATGTCATTGTATCTTTGAGAAACTGTGTTTTCAATAAACCAAGAGGGATGATTGCTTTGGATAATCATTTCTCTCAAGTGTCCTGGCCTTTGGGCTAAAAATTGCTGGAAGTCATAAATTTACATGTCACAAAAAATCCCCACAACTTACAGTAACATAATCTGGTACAGATTCATGTTGGGTTTCTAAACACAACTATTTATCTACATGTTCTGTAACTTTGTGGTTCATTAGGATTCTTGCCTTCTCTTTCTCTTTGTCATGCTATGGTCTAAATTATACAGTCAGTTTACTTTCGATTTTTAATTTTCTTCCACAAATAGCCCATTGTTAAAAACATAGCCATAGCTATAAACATCTTCACAACACTTTTATAAGGTACAGTTTAAAAATAATGGCATTTTATTGCCAAAATGAAGCTCAGAAGTTACTGTTTAGGTCAACTTTTAGTACAAAACTCTTTGTAGTTCTTTGTGTAATAACACCAAATGACTCGTCTTTTTTTCTTAGGAGGAAATTGTGGGATGTTTGAAGAAAAACGTGATAATGATATTTGCACTGCTGTGAACACTATATGAGGTTTATTTGAGGAAGAAAACAAACATTCATAGTTGTTTATGTATAATATGGAAACCGCTCGAATGGAAATGTTTATTTTTTTATCCAAAGACAAAGAAATAGCGAAGAAGAAAGAAGTGTTTGCTCCAGAATTGACCCCACCCAGCTCGACTGAAATGTGCATCTAGCCAATAGGAAAATGCTAAAAATCTTCTGGAGAGCAAAATGTAACTAGAGAAAAATGACTAGATTATTTAGGCAAAATGGAAAGAGGTACAGGACATTTAGAAAATAACTTTTGGATGATACTTTTTAGACAGCAATTATTTACGTAAATACTGAGGCTTCACACGTATACATGATTTTCTCGGATTATCTTACAAGTTGGACTCAAACAGGAAAGATTGCAAACAATGGACACAACATAAAAACAAGATTTATAGACTTTGAGTCAGACTTATACAACCACTGGACAGTTTTCATCTAACATAACTATGTAGCTTGAGAAAACTTGTATACGGAATAGTATATTCTATTAGTCTGTGCAATCTTTTTTGTCCCATGAATAATTTCAGTTAAGCAAAAATCAAAACGTGTCCACGGGAGCTACAACCTAAAGATCAGGTAAAGTTCTTTGTATTGAGCTTTCTTTGCAGGGAAGTTCATACTTTAAGTGTTTTACCCACAGAATTAAGAAAAACTACATCTTGGAGGCAGGTCTCTAAATTCATAAAATATTAGTTATTAATCAAACAAATCTGTCATCATATGTAATTTAGAGATTGCTGCATATTTTACTTGTCACATTTTTGTTCATTATTTTGTAATTTAACAAATTATACAATATAAAGTTTTGTCTTGTTTTCATACCATTACTTTCCAGAGACTGCAGATGGAAGTCAAGCAATGGTTAAATTAGGCACATGGGAATAAATGCTCATGTTAACTGATGTGTGCTATGTTTTTTAAATTATTACAAAAGATTTCAGCCAACTCTGAAATAGTTTTGCAGTACGCCCTGGTGGTTCCTTCCTGGTGTCCAAAACTGCACAGCAAGCATTTTTACTTCATATGTTGACATGAATACAGCTCACTGGGTTCTGCTCTGCTCTTTGAGACATGCCGGTTCTCACCCTTTCAACACTGCCCCATCCCTGTCTGCCTCCCCCAGAGGACGCTCAGTGGCCTCCCGTTCTCCTCCCACTCTTCCCTCAGGATTCTGGCCAGAAATGGTGCTGAAAGACTGAATGGTCTGCTCTCCCATGTCAGGCTTTTTTTTTTTTTCCTTTTTTTGTTGTTGTCATGGCTGGAGGTGAAAGCGGCTGCCGTGCGCAGATACATATTTCACATCACTGTGACGCATGTCTTTGTTGATATGCTGGACATCTTTACACGAACCAGAAAATGTGTTATCTGATGAAAGACTCTGCTAGCTCCATACTGACCAGCACAAGAAGCCTCAGGCCAGGTATAAACATCACCCCTGGGAATGTGCTGGTAAAAGTGTAATACTTTATTTTAGTCTTCCGGCTAAAACAATATTAGCATTTGGCTTCTTAAGTCGATTTCTCAGATGAACTGCCGATTGAAGCCCACATTCTCATTTATTTTTTGTAGCATATACTGATTTTTGTAGACATAGTATCTTAGCAGGCTGCCCGAGGAGTTTCAAAAGGGGGGTTCATGTCACTAATGAAAGACAAAAGATGCAAAAGTTTGACTTTTCAAGCAGATGTTTGCGACTTCTGCACAAGATGGATTTGATTCTCTGAAAACCCTCTTTGTGCAAGGCGCTCATCCATCTGTGGTGATCTGTGTTTCAGTACATCTTAATAAAGATACCGTCCTCCCTCGTTTTTCTACCCCGAGGAATGCTCTTGTTCTTGCTCTTTTCTCCTTCGTCATACGGGGCAGCCAGACTGTGATTTGTTTAGGTTTAAGCTTTAAGGTTGGCTGAGGCCATGACTCATCATTACTCTGAGATGGCTTGTTTTCAATTTGCTTTCAATGAGAGTAAAAAAAAAAAAGAAAAAAAAAAGTTGAGTCACCAGATATGAGATAAACACTGGTTTATTTGTAAAGACTGGTTTATTTCTGCATTTGTGGATAAAAGACTTGATTTTTATTTATTTTTTTATGTTCTATCAGTTCTGGAATGGCAAAATGTATACACTCATAATCCAAATAAATGGAATGTTTCATTCATTATCCAGGCCTTTTTGGTCATTAAGCGTTCATTTATTTTCTTTCTGACACATCACCAGACGATCCATTGCTGACCATGATAACTGAAGCAGTGGCCAAAGGTTCCAGCTCCTCCCTTTGAAAGGCTGACCCGTTCTTAAAATGTTTAAAGAGCCTGTTGCATCATCGGTTCTCGTCCACACATGCATGTTTGGGTGAATCTTAGGGGGACAAAAAAGGGGGCGGGCTGCGATGCATCATGTGTTTAAGCAGTGGATGGTTACACAGGGTTAATGGCTGGTCCTCTCTGTGGGCTGTACTGGCTCTCAAAGAGAGGATAAGGCTGGTGGTGTGGGGGCATCTGCAGAGCAGGGGTCACATCACTCACATCAAAGCAGGCAGGGAGTCTGGGTCATCGTGTTTGGCCATGGGGCGGTGGAGAGAGCGGAGGGGCGCACGGAGGGGTTGGGGGCAGGATCACAGGGAGGATCAGAGATGAAGAGGCAGAGACAGAGAAATAGAAGTGCAAAAACAAAGGAATGGGGAGGATAACATGGAGGGATGGCACAAAATTGAGCTGTTTTCAAGGTTCATGTAAACATTTTAACTTCATGTGTGACCTTTTGTTCAATTCTTCATGTCTAAAGCCTTCTGTATTAACATGTCTGTACTATTCCAGTGTGATGTTTAAATACATGGAGGACCAATTTATATGGAGTTTTGGTCCTCCGTATAAATACACTATATTATGATGTATTTGTTTTTTCCATTAACAAGTTTCACACAGTAAGGTTATGAAGAATGGATTTCCTCTACAGAATCTGGCAAAATAAAAATGTTTTATTTGAAAAGCATGTTAAGGGAGGGAAACAAAAAGTTAATTTTTCTTTGATTGGGACAATGACATCACAACAGGCTTGAGAATTTTAATGATCAGCTGGTGTTGAGGATAGATTTCTGCAGCATTCGAGCATGTTAAGTGTTGTGAGCTGGAGCCAGTGTTTGACTCCAGTGACCCTTGCATCATGACAGATACTGTCTGGTTTCTGTGCATACTTACAATTCTTAAAGTACGTGCATGCTTGTCACACATTAAATATTCAGTTACAGCTCTTTTTTTTAGGTCCTAAAAGGTCATCTTACATGATTGCCCTCCATTTAGCTCTATCCTTCCTTCCATCAACTCTAACCAGCTTTCCTGTCAATGCTGAAGGCAAGCATCCCCAAACAGCCAGCACAATGTTTCATGGTTGGGCTGGAGTGTGGGGTTCACATAGTATTTTGAATATAAGCCAAAAAGTTACATTTTGGGCTCATATGGCTATTATTTTTTTTTTACTGTTTTTTTCCCAATGATTTTCACCTGTTGCTCTGATTAGTTTTGCGTCAATTGATTTATAAGCGCTGTTATCACAGCAGATCAAATCAGAATAATTCTATGCTACCTCTTGTTGTTATCGTTTATGGGACCACTATAACCACATTTCCTTACAGTAAGATAAAGGCAGATTCTGGAAAATACCTCGATGGACATCCCCAAACAAATCCTCAGTAAAAAATATACCAGGTGACTTAATGCCTGTGTATAGCTGCAGACATCAGATTTACATATTACATATTCAACAGGCTAAACATATCTAGCTTATTATCCAAATTTGTTGGAGATATTTAATTTGTAGTATAAAACAAGTAAACAATTTCTTAATTCTTCAATAAAATGTTGTGTATCACTTGAGAGGTTTCCCCTTTCAATAAAACGACTATAGAAAGCAGTAGAGTAAAATAAAAATAAAACTCCTCCAAAGTGCTTTAAATTTTTACATTTATTGCAGGTATTTTGCTATTTACATGCTTATTTACAAAGTTAGGCATGTCCTCATTTGTTCAGTCTTGGGTACTTCTTGACAGCTGTATAGTAAAGTCCTATGATCTATATGAGTATGATTAGAAAATTCTGTACAATCATAAAAACTGGACTATAAAAAAATAAACTGGGCCAACCATCTTTAAACCTGGCAAAGAAGGCAGATTTGCAGAGTTACAAAAATAAATACTATTGACAGAAAATGCTATTAACTACAAGCACTTGAGATTTAGCCTTCCCCCAAATGACAAAAAGAAAAAAACCCAAAAACTCTCAAACATACTCATCACAAATATGAAACAGATTTTTGCTGTATGTCAAGGTCAGGTTCAACTTCTATTTTTCATCTTTGACTGTCTAAAGAAAATTTCCTGATGTTGGATGTGAAATATTTCAGAAAACACAATTACCTGGTACAACATGGGTCTGTATAAACACACAATATCCAGTCAGAGAATCAGAAATCTTAATGTTATCCACACTATGTTGTTGTTGGCCATCACATACAAAAAAGAAGATAAATGCTAATCTAAATGCATGTGTAGCTGCTGGCATTTGATTTAAAATATTTCAACAGTATTATGTCCTGAAATCAAAGCAAATTTTTAATGGAAAGCTCTAAGGAACTAAACTGCCTTTGAAGAAGAGCTTATAGTATTAAGATTTTTTTTTTTTAATTCGATAGGATTTATCCTTGTAAAATTTAATCTTAATCCAAATGGGATTCTAAAAACTTTTTTTAATTTTTCATAAAATTAGTTGGGGTACTGGATTTTCCAAAGCTAGCATATTTAGAGGCTACTATTGTTTTCATAATGGGCAAAACTGACTTCATGCTACATTTGCAAGTGAGCGGTCACTGTCAATGAAAATGATGGAATTAATGTTTTGCTTCTTATATTGGGAATCAATGTCTTTAGCACAATTAGCATTACAAAGACAGCAGTTTCCTTGAATACGCCTAAGAAAATTTCAACCCATTTGTTTTAATCCATTCAGCTTTTCTGTTATCTACTGAAAGTCTTGTTGTTTTCCATCCTGAAAAAATAATCAAATATTTTCTTAGATGTTTTTGCTTTTTCTGATGTAATCTTTAAACTCCTCACCGATGCAAAATGTTGCATATCAAGTTTATGCCTTCTTCATACAGTAACGGCTTCATTGTGTGCATCATTGCATCTCAACATAAGGGCCATCTTATCAACTGACTCATAGCTATTTATTATTAAGAGCGGCAATTTGTTGTGATACAAGCCATCATTCAGAAACAAATCTGGTGTTTCAAAATGTGAGAAGTCTAAACCCTTCATTCATTTAATAAAAATGTATTGTTTAAAATTTTTTAAAGGGCTAGTTCAAAAGTTTTATCGTGGCGGTGAAAGGTTGATATAGTATGCATAGAATGCATATCGTTTACATATTTACTGCACTGGACAGTTTGACACAATCATATAAAAATCATACTCCACTAACGCTGCAATGGCAGTCCTAAGATTGAAGTAGCTCAATGATACCTAGGAAAAGAAAATGGCTGAATATTGGGATAATTACTGGAGCAAAAAATAAACTAAAAAGAAACCCTAATTTAATCTAATTTCATGCACAAAAAATAGGTGCCTCGATATAGCTTTTTCTGGAATTTGTTGGGAGAGAGTTGGCATGATATTGACATGCCTATCAAATCTTGAATGCACTCAGCAGCAATAGGTGCGGTAAAGGCCTCTGCGATGAACTTTTTTTCATTGCAGAAACAGCTACTGGTTATTTCATTGGGATTTTCCGAATAAAAAAAGTTGTGCATAATTGTGAACAGGAAAAGATACATGGCATCATTTAAAAATTCAACTTCTATAAATTACATGGACAGATGGAAGAAAACCCTTAACATGCCTGTCAGGTTTCAAGCAGGGTTGTGATAAGCAATGTCCCCAGATTTAAAAAAACGTCTGGAACGTTGTTCAATTTATCATCAAAACTATGGCACAACTGCAAACTCACAAAGGCATGTCCGTCAAACTAAATCAACAGGCCTGACAGGGAGATCAAGGGATACAGGATGGCTAAAGGGAGTTGACTATCCCTTTAACCAACTCAAGGACAGCTAATGAGGCCCACGGTTTAGCTTTGAGAATCTGACATGTGGATTCTTCAAATATGGCCCTTATGGAAGAGTTGCAAGAAAGTCATTGGTGAAAGAAAACCACAAGAAGTCCTGATGGCGTGTTCCTGTTTGCACAAGACATGTAGGAGATACATGTGAGGTGCACACATACACATAGGTGAGGTGGAAAACTGATCACCCTAACATCAGTTCATGGGGGCCGGGGGAAACTGTTAGCCTGGAAATCGTTAACCTACAAAAAACCAACAATGTATCCCATTGTTGATCCTTAAATTAAAGATCACACTACTAGAAATCTGACCACTTCAAGTATTCCATGTTTATTTCAAAACATGTAAAATCAAATAATGAAACTACATTTGGCTTTTCTTTTTTTAATAAAAAAATATGATGCCTTCTCCTTGAAGATCGAATTTAATTGATTAAGCTGTTTAGTCAATTAGATTTAGTCTGAGTGTTCATGTGTCAGATTTATATATGTAAAGCATTTTGAAAGCCATGCATCATTTTTATGACACTTTCACACTTATGCACTACTTTTCGCTGGGCTATTTCATAAAATCCCAATAAATACACTGAAGTGAATTGTGAAAATATTTAAGAGGTATGTATATGTTTTCAAGCTATTGTCTCATAAACCTAATAAAATTGATTTGAGGTATTTGACTTGAATGTAAATAAATGAATCTACCTATAAGCAAATAAAACCAACTTTCTGATTTAAGGAAAAACCACATTGACCAAAGAGCCACAACAAAACTGACAATAAGCCCTGTCTGTAGTTTTCCTTTTTTTACAACATAAATTTGCTACAAAAATGTCATAGACACTATCTGGTCAGGAAAATGTGAGAAAGGACAAACATTCAGGAAATACAACAGCTTTCTGCTGTCATTCAAAACAAAACGCTGCAGAAAAACACCTTTAACCTGGAGCATCCTGTTCAAGCATCTGAAGCATTTCTGCTCTGTTCAGTGTCAGCTTCCTCTGCACTTGAGCAGGCTTCATGAGTGTCCTGGTCCAGCACAATGTTTTTGTGTTCATGTTGCTTCTTTATAAGTGCAGATTCTGCTAAAAAGACCTACTTGATAAGATACCCACTTATCTCAATGTAAATCACCCAACGAATATCAACTTTCCTCAATGAAGAAAGAATGTTCCTTTTAAGATTAACTGCAACAAGTCCTTGGAAATATAAATATAACTGACCCAATGTTGCTTTATTTGGTCCATTTTCTTTTGTTTCCTCTTCAATGTATGCAATTGTTCGATTCTTAGCTGTTCTCACTCCACTCTGGCATGATGCTTACACTATGTACAGAGTGATACTGGTGTGGCGATAGAGTGCGTGGTATGCCGTGTGCATAGAGGTACTCGTTTCCCTGTAAGCCAGCTGTCGGTGACTGGATCCCAGCTCCAGGACTGCACTGGCGGCCCAGAGTCTGGTGGGCCATGGAGCTCTGGTACATCGCTGCATGGTGGCCCTCACCCAGCTGTGGAGAGCCGTGTCCACCCACCCCTCCTAGTCTGGACACCAGAGACCCTGAGGTGAAGTGAGCGGAAAAATGCTGATAGGGGAGCCTCTCCATCGGCTGCATGGTGGTGACAGAACAACTGCCATAAGGAGAGACGCTGGCCCACGTGTTGCAGCTGATGTCCTCCAAACTGGGAACAGGTTCTGCACCTTGTGTGGAGCTGGCATACATACAGGCCTGCCGCTGGCTGGACTCGCTGCGGTAGGCCCCGCTGGCAAGACTGAGGCTCTGGTGGTAGCCAACGGGACGATAGTAGTGGTCCTCCTCGCTGGAAGAACTTTCCAGGTATGGCTTCTTATAGCCGTGTTCGCCTGAATGACAGTCATCATCCCCTGCTGGTGAAATTAAAGAAGCAAACAACTTTGTTATTCAAGAAGGGCCTTCCACAGAAACAAAATATCTTCCTTAATGTTGAATAATAAACACTGACCTTAATTGAGGCTTAAGCAAGACACTCCAGGCTTTTAATTTCTTTCTTTCTTTCTCTCTTTCTCTCTCTCTCTCTCTCTCTCTCTCTCTCTTTCTTTCTGTGAACTCCTGGATGAGCCTTATGCATGCTCTTTCAGTAAGGTAGGCTGATCACTACTGGGAAGGCTCACCACTGTTCCATGTCTTCTCCATTTATGGATTATTACTCTCACTGTGGCATACTCAGTGATTACAAAGATTTTTTTTTTTAACCCTTTCCAGTTTGATGGATGCCATTGTGTTTCTTATAGTGGGAGAATGATTACTTTGTGGTTTGGTTTGCAGATAGAGCACCAGGTTAATTTGCAGTTATATAATTACCGGTAACTAAGAGGTTTTTTTAGAAAATCAAATGTTAGAAATGACACCTTGAAGTTTGTGACAATGTGCAAAAAGTTCATGGGGTATGCAGGCTTTTAGGAGGTTTTGAATACTTCTGAATTGACTTAAGATAGGCTGTTTAATTGTCAGGGCTTTTAAAGATACCTGGAACTGTAACAATTGGATATCTCCTTTATGTATCCTGGTGTAGCACAATAGATAAAACCCCTGAATGTTTTAGTGTAATCCCTGCATGGCTCATATCACCGCACAGTCTCATACCTTTTCTCTTGATGCAGTAATCTTGTCCGTGCTCATGTGGAAGTGGGTAGGAGCCAGACTGAGGCAGCAAGTCCTGGGAGGTGCTTGTGACCCCGTTTTCACACTGGGAGTACTGGGAGCTCAGGGTGCTGGGCGTGGCCATGCCCTGGACGTCCCCGCTGAACGGACTGTGGCTGGAGCCGACCCTCTGTCGCACCGTGCTACGAGGCACAACTGGGTACTCTTTGGTGCTGGGTGTGTGTGCACAGAAAATTTATTAGTAATTATCTGTATGTGCCAAACAGGCTCAGTAAAACACTTCAACTGAAAGGTTAAATCCACTAGATGATTAGTTTGAAAATGACACTCTAGAAACACAGAGCTGCTTCTGTGAGGGGAAAAAAAAAACCCTTCTAATAATACATGATTTTTATCAGAATAATTCACAGAATTCATTGTTGCATCATTGCGCTGCTTTTTGGTTCTTTGATTTTTGGTGTAGCATTGATTGAAAAAGTGACCTGGTTTTTCAATAAGCTCTCTTTAGAGTAACCAGAAGCAGACGTGCAATGCTTACAGCAGACAAAGGCTGAGCAAATTCATGTAAGACTGATAATGGCTGACATTCTTATCACTTTTTGGATTTGCAGTTATTGCACACTTACTTAAAGTAACATATTTTCACATAAAAATACAAAGATTTTTTTTATTATTCTCCCTTTTTTCTTCTTGCTTATATTGAGCTAAAATCTATCTCAGTGTGCCATAACTCAATAAAGCATTCATGGCGACGGAGGTGGGATTACAACACCTTCTGGAAAAAGACAAACAACTTTCCAAGTTTTGTCTGATTTGGGACTTCTCCACTTGGAAAACCCTTCAGTTTCTCCCCAAAACCAGGGTGATGGGGGTTTCTCAAAACCAGATTTTCCCCTTTGAAAAAGTGTTTCTCCGCACAGCACGGACTCCAGCTCCATCCCTCATCTGGACTGAATAATAGAGAGCAAAGTGGCCGCGTATACCGCCTTGGCTGCCTGACCGAGCGATATTCACCAGTACAACACACAAACACACACGCCTACACACACACAGACACAAAAGCAGTTCAGTTAAAAGAACAAAAAAAAAAAATCTCTGTGGAAGAGGGATGTTACAGTCTTGTTTCAGAGGTTCTGCCAGATCAGTCATAAAGGTCTTCACCATGAAAGCTGGCTAATGATCAAGAACTACACTTACATCACTGAAAATAACACTCACTGAAAGTTACACTTATTACTGGCTTGGAAGTCGGTGACTGAAGGATTAAAGTGGGGCTTGTTAAGTGACATTCTGATTCCGGCTGAACTAAAGTCACATTTATCTGTTCATTTGACATCATTCTGCATGTGTAAGAATTTCCAAATATTAAAGATCAAGGATTTTCAAGGGAACTTCTTTTTAAATCGAACAAAATAGCATCCCGGCTGCAGCTACCTTTGCATTCTGGTCATCCGGTGTAATTCCATGTCATCGCTTCCACGAAAGCCTTTTGCAAACGGGTTGTTCTCAATCTTTAGTTGTGTGATCTGAAACCGCAAACAGATTTTGCATTAATAATAAAAATAATAAAATAAGAGTCTCAGGTCTCATTATAGAAGTCAAAGCCGAATTTATAACAAATTGACGTGATTTTTAGAAATGCAACTTTGCAGTAGATTCCAGACTTCAACTTGAGCTGTAAATTTGCAATTTAGCTTTGCTCCTTTAAATTCTCCTCCTATTGTTGCACCAAGTTCATCTCATCGTCCCCTGTGTGGCTTGTGAATTTCTCCCAAAAAATTGTTTTTCTAATGCTATACTCTTGAAGGCCAGATTTATGAGTTGTTGGGCCGCTGACAGATTTTCCCGTCAGAACTTTGGATCTCTGCAGAGTTACTGTTTCTCTGGTCCTCTTTTTGCCCAGCTTGTCTAATGGACAGCCATGTCTTGGTAAAGTTTTGCAGTTGTGGTCTGTCTGGTGTTTTTTGTACCGGAGTTTAAATTATGTTCAGCACAACTGTGTTCTATAACTAGGTGACTTCTGGGTTGGATTGTCTTTATTTTTTGGGTATAATCATAATTAAAAACCAGGTTTTTCTTTCACAAATTTGTTATAATGTGAAAAAAATCTGAAATGGTTTAAGAGATTTAAATTCTTGGTGGATGTTACTAACATTTCAGAAGCAATCAAGGAGAGATAAACGGCAGTTTCAGAAAGATGGTCTGGAGGTCCTATAAGCCTTTAGTTCAATATAGCTATATCTCAACAGGTCATATTTTAATTGCATGACTTAATCCATAATGCCGAACATTGTTTTGAAAAAGCTTTAGAAATCCAAATATTTAAAATACCTTCTAGCAGGAATGTCTTGCTCGGTAACCAAAAAAGATGCAAACTTATTTTAAAATATAAATCAAAACTCTGCAGGCTTAAAGCAGAATGTCGGGATATCCCTGTCATGGTTTCTTGCAGGTAATGAGTTGGTGGTTCTGGTGTATTTCCAGCTTTCTGACAGGACTGGAGGTTTGTATGCATGTTGGCCAACACCTACTCTGAACCTTGTAAAATCCGTCATGTGACACTTTACTAGCTGGTTGTTAATTAATGCAGGCAGACAGGCAGATGATTTATGTATTCTTTTATGATTTTCAAACTAAAGAGTAAAAAGTTTGCAATTTCCTTTGCTTTCCTCTTGATTAATGCAGATAAACTCACCGTGACAATATTATTTTATTAGAAAAATTTTCAATATTTTCGATAAATTTTAACCCTATGCAGAGGACTAGAAAAAAATCTAATTAAACTCAAGATAATCATACATGGTAAAGTTAAAAAAAATGTAGTTTTATAGCATAAATTTCTAAGCTTTGCTTATTAAAACAGTCGTTGCTTTATGTCAGATGCTAATTTAGCCAAAAACGGTAATAAAATGTCTGCAACAGCTGCAATAAATTCTTCTATGCATGAACAAAAAATATTACCTAAGAAAACT
Organism: Gambusia affinis; assembly: GCF_019740435.1. Classification (NCBI taxonomy): domain Eukaryota; kingdom Metazoa; phylum Chordata; class Actinopteri; order Cyprinodontiformes; family Poeciliidae; genus Gambusia; species Gambusia affinis. The sequence goes on along the minus strand of NC_057884.1, from coordinate 12,802,609 downwards.
GTTTGGAAAAATGGTTTAATTGCAGAAAAGTCTAGAAATTGGACATTGTTTTATTAACTAAATGTCCAACAGGTGAATTGGAGACGCGCCTGCAGCGCTTAATGCTGCTGCAGATGTTTAAACGTTTGATTAGACCGTTGTGGTAAAACACGCGGAAATCAAAAATGCTTGTTTTTTTTTTTTTTTTTTCTCTCTGCATGTCTGGAAAGAGCCTCAATAATTAGCCCCGGGGTTACGATCCCAGCTCTCCCAATAACGTGCTTAAAAATAATGAATGGTTTCTACAGAGAGCTGGTCATTTTGGGCTTCCTGTTCCCAGAGGCGCAGAGGCTCCTGATTGGCTGCAGGGACGCTATGCGTGTTCTCTCCCTTTCGCCATTATTCCCCAAACAAGAACCATATAGAGGCCCTCATGGCTAAAATGATGCTTACCAGACGTTGTTTACAGATATTTACACCGCAAAGACTTTCTTTCCCCCCAGAAAATCTGGACAAAGTAGACGTTCAGCTTTACATTCTGGCCTGAAAAGAAATGTATTTATTTATGCCTAGTGTGTCACCATTTAGCCATATTTTTCCAAATAGTTGATATAAGGAAAACAATAGATTGTTCCAGTTTTTCTTTAGTTTATAAACCCTGAAATAAGTGCACAACTAGAGGTCTATTTACAAATTAAACAGAGGTTCAGGAAAGCAACCAAGAAAACTACAACGTTAAATGTTTTTGAAGTTGTAATTTTAGAAATAAAATAGAAGCGAGATATAAAGCCTAAAAGATCTACAATGCATTTTTTTTATTTTGTCGGACAATTAATTCTGCTTCACAATTTTACTTATTTTCTTTTAGTTTGAAGCAAGTTTTTCTAGACATGTATCATGTATCTTCTATAGGAGCCAACTTTTCCTCGCTAATGTGGAAGAGAAACTCATAATCTGAAAACATAAAAAAAATGTTTTGGGCTTCAAACGCCGAATAAACTGAAAAAAAGAGAAAAAAAACAAACATACCCAAATTATTGAAATAAAATGAAATCAAGCAAAATGACAAACAATCAAAATGAATGTAATCTTGAGTGGCGCATATTAAACAAATATAAAAAAAATATTGCATGTATACTATAATAACCCGCTAGAATATACAGAAAATAATGACAAACTTCACACAGCCTATTGAAAGTAATAATAATAATTAATAAAAGGCTGGCAGCAGGGAAATCTGTTTGAGATTTGTCCAGATCTTTTGCTGCTCGTCTTTCTCCACAAAGAGCTGCAACTTTTCTAAAAGTTGCTTGAGGTCATTTATCCTCCGATCGGCTTTCTGAAGTTCTTTCGTCGTCCGTCAGTGACTCGTTGTGATATCAGCAACTTTTTAGCTGGCGGTGAAACTTTCATTTTCTCTCTCTATCTGTGCGCAAACTCTGCGCGGCATGCTGCTAAGAATTTAGTCTAAACCTTTGCTGTTTGAAAACGCACGTTTTTAAAATCTCACGCTGATGAGAATCCTGCACATAACTTTGCACTCAAATCTGGGGTTTATTTTAATAATAATAATAATAATAATAATAATAATAATAATAATAATAATAATAATAATAATAATAAACAACTCTGCCGTTTGAAACACGTAAAAAAACATGAAGCAACTAAAAAGAGCTGTTTACTATATGAGAAACTGCAAATAAAGACGACACGAAAATATCCAAAAGGAGCACCTCTACCTTGTGGTTCTGGTAAGACGTGACCGCAATGAATGCTGTCTCCGGGAAAACGTGAGTACAGAAGGCCGTGTTTTTGGAGCCAAAGCCGTTATTTTCATCCGCTTTCACAATGTGAATCCTCGGCTGGTACTTGTGCATCGAGTTGAGAATGATCTGGAATAAAGAGAGGGTTGTATTTTACATTTTGCGTGACAACGTCTGGCTGTAGAACATCAATACTACTAAATAGTAAACAAGACTTGTTAACATGACGTCGGCCTTTTGCAAAGAAAAACGGATTTAAGTGATGGCTTAGTCAAAATGTTGGTGAAATTAAAAGTAGATGTAGGACAATCGTTACTAAAATCCCGTTCGTCACACTATCTTGGCTGAAATTGCCTTGATTACTCTTATTTTGTTGGTGTAATAGTTAACTTATTGCCTATGCAAGCCTTATGAACTGCACTTTGTTTTCTTGTCTGTAATTTAAAAACGTAACTTGTTGCAATGAATGAATACCTTTCTGGACCACAAATTCACAGAATAAAAATCTTTTTTTTTTTTTTTTTTTTGGTTTAAAATGGATAAAATAAATGAAAAGAACTAAAAAACTAAATGTAAATATAAAGCTTTTGTGGACAAATTGAATTGATAGGATGTAATACACACGAAACCGTTATCTTCTTTCAACAAGGACGTAACTAATTAATTTTATTCACACAGAATTTGAAATATAGCACGGATTAATGAATCGCTTTATCTTTAATAATAGTAGCAATAATAACGTGTCTTTATTGAAGTAGATAGGTTATTCTCAAGGATTCTATAACAGCATCTTCTCTCTTGTTCTAACCCAGTTAGTGCCCTGAAATGAGTCCGTTAGGATGGAGCTCATTTGAACTTGAGCATTGAACTTTTCCTTCAACACATCACTATTCAGTGGACCCCAAGCCAGACTTCTTTAACTAATCAGCGAGTCATGGTTATGAGTCCAGGAGAAAAGCTAATACTTCATAATCTGATCAAATTCCCTCAGATTTAAAAAGAAACTAGGGCATCCTCCTCCTTTCTCCACTCTTTCTGTATCTACAACGCTCCCCACCTTCCTGTGACCTGCAGGCATGTCGCCCAATTTCTTATCTTAAGGAATGTTTTTGTACCTGCCTTTCACAGCCAGCATGAGGGGAGACGAGGGCCTGCCCTGGCCTCCAGTAACAGTGGAAGCATCCTGCAGCATTCCACAAAGAAAATCCCCTCTGAGACAGACATGAGTCAGCTCAAAGGGGCTTTCACTGTGGATATTTGTCCATTGCAGAGTCCAATCTGATCTCGTTTCAGGGTGAAACATGCTATCTAGCGGGAAATGGTCAAACTCCTTCAAGTGACACCTGTGAGAGTAATTGCTTTGATCCTGCTCGCTTTCAGCTGAAGGAGTCATTAAATCTTCTTTACAGGGACAAAAACTGCACAAGACCTTCTGAGCACATATTTAAAAAAAAAAATAATAATAATTACGGGAAACAATTTCTGAATTTAATACTTATTTCTTCTCTTATCCATTCAGTCAATAGTTTAAAAAAAATCACTCCTGTTAAGATATTACAAGTCGCATCTCCTTTCCTGTGGAAAGAGCTGTGGTGTATTTGTGGACCACCCACTGGGACCCCAGCTCACGCCTCATCTCTGTGGCCTTCACTCACTGCACTGGTCCCTGTATCTTCACCCGCCCCCCCAGCCCCTCAGCCTCTGGATGATACTATTTAATGATAGTGAGGGATCACTTTAGGTCTCGTGCGTCTGCCCTTCGCTTTCAAGTACCTCGACATCAGAGAGTCCCCCCCACCCCACTCCCATCCCCACCCAAGCCTTGGGATCAGTGGACTTCGTGCACCAGCATCTATTGCTCATCACACACTGCCATTCAAACGTAAACAGTGCGGTCCTCACACTCCACCCGGCCGGCCCAAACATGTGTGGGAAGGCAGTGAGGCGAGCGCTGGAGATTAATAACCCCGAGAGGTATTCTGGGAGCCGAGAGGGAGATCAAAGGGGAAACGAGTCCAGCTTGGTATGAAACTTGAGACAAAAAAAAAAAAAAATGATATTTAGGAATTCAAACACTGAAATAGCATCATAGGAAAATTACTTGTGTGCAGTGAAACTGGAGAGCAGTGGTTTAAAAACTCTAACCCTACAGGGAAAGAGCTACTTCAAACTATGATTACTCCTGAAGAACACTGGTTCCATCAGTAAATCGCAGGTAACAGAGCAAGAAGAAGCATTTCTAATAAAATGCCTTCAGGCATTATGCAAAAGAACAGTTTCATTATTTAATGAAGCAGCATTTTGACATTGCAAACCCTGAATGTAATAACTTTATGCAGATCTTTGTGACATCTTTTATAAGACAATCGTAGTTGTGAAAAATCTCACAGGAATGAACATTTTAAGTAACATTTGTGCACTTCTTTGCATAGCTTTAATATTATTAAGAATATAATTTTGTGAAAAAAGGCATGCATACATTTTCATGACTGGAAACATCGTGGAAATATTATGTTGAGATTATGAAACTTTTGTTTTTCAACCTGCAATATTAAAAAGGATCTAAAAAAAATTTTATATAACTCTTATTTTAAAAAAACATAACATTTCCATCACTCTAAACATTTAAGGTTTTCTGGAAACAAAGACTTAAAATTGATGCAGTTCAGTTAATTTCTCTTCAAAGACGTCCTGTTGAGAGAAACAGCAATAACTACATTCAAACCATTTAGCATCATCAGACCCGGGCCTTCCTTGTTTTCCAAACAATGAGCTCAGCTCTGATCAGTCCACTGATAGTTATCTAATTTAAGAAACATTTCCAGAAAGAGAGAGGAAAACCCCCCTCAGCTTTAAGTCTGAACAGGTCTGTCCTGATCTATACATCAGGAATATGTTTTGGCTTCATGTGTCCCTGTAAGTAACTATAAAACATCTCTAAGCTATTTCCACCAGCTGGACCAACAATCTGACAGAGTGTGCGTTTTCTGGCAAGCCACCAGCATTTCAATGATGGATCCCATGGTGCTGAGAAAGCGGGCGAGTCAGGAACCACTGTGACCAATCAAGAAACACACTTTAACCCCCAAAAATGTTCGACACAACTCAATGAGCTCCAGTCTATGTTCTCCAGCTGGGTTTTGGCAGGGCAACAACATCTATAGAAACCACGTGGACAGACTCTGGCTTGTGGAAATATGATTTGTTTTGGTAACTGAAGGACTAAAAACAGTTTCGACTTAAAAACAGGTCTGAATGTTGGAAAACAGTGCCGTATGTGCGGTCAAATTCTATTATAGCACTAGAACGTGTTGTTGCATTTCAGTCATTATTTGCATCCGTTAATGGAACATTTAGAGAACAGCAGACGCAATGCAGAGCCTCTCACTTATGATTGGAACTACTTGAGAATTTTAATAAGTTTATTTAGTCTTCTGTTCTTTTTAATAGCAGCGATGCATCTTTTTACAGCCGTTCTTAGCACAGCCTGTTCCTGACAAAAATGTCCATAATTGAGTGACTACCAACAAGAGAGGTAATTAGGCCTCAGTCTACCCATCAACTCAACATTTCATGAAAATGTGCTGCCAGCTGCACACTTTGTTCATGAAGTAAAAGATGTTATTTTTGCTTTTATTGTAAGGGTAGGAGTGAATAAATTTCAAAGCCAGATGCAAGCAGTGAGGAAACATGGTACTCATTGTTTAGAGAAATTCTGGTTTAGTTATTGTTTTGTTCTTCTTGCTCTGAAAGTGCAAAGATATGCTTTAAAATTTCTAAATGTGAGAAGTCCTTGAATGAACTTGAAAAGGTCAAAAAATAATTTTCATACATTTTCTCTGTTTTTGCAATTAAATGGCACATACAACAACTTAAAAAAAAAGATTTGTTTTAAGACTAATGTAACTATAAAATGAAAACTTAGTATTTTAGGTCAAATTTAATTATAAATATACATAAAACTTTAAAATATTTTTACTTGTTTGGTAGTCACAAATAATAATCATAACTTTTGGTTTTATCTAGATAAAAATAAAATTAGATGACTTTTACTAAAAGTAAAATGAATTCTTTAAGTGCATTTATACGTATTTTCTTAAACATAAAAGATCCATAGAATTGCAGAAAAGGCAAGAGAATGCGAGAATTATAAAATGGCAAAAAAGTGTAATTACTTCAAGAAAGATACTCTTCTAAAAATAGAGGATTTATAGAAGTTTTTTTGGTATAAAAATAAAATAGGATCAAGTAAAATTTGCATCGGTGTGGTCTAATAGCAAAATTAATCTTCGTTGGTCGATCTATTTTTGAAAATAATTAACCAATAATCAACCTAATATCATTATCATACATGTTGAATAAATAAAATGAAAGATTCTTTTTTTTCTTTCTTTTTACTTGGAATGGAAAATACCAAACGCAATAATAATACATTTATCATCAAATTTTGTACAAAACAATTACAGTCTTTTGGATTCCAAAACCCATATTCTGTCAGCTGCAGCAGCAGTGAAAACCTTCCGGTGACAAAACGACAATGCATTTGGATGAGTGCAACAACACCGCGACGCAAAAGCCCCATCCACAGAGGGCACATCCCTCTGCGCGTCTCCGCACACAGCTTTAGCAGAATGATATGGGCCCAGGCACCTACGTGTCCGAACGGGTCCAAGTGGTTGTTGGTCAGCTTCAGCTTCTGGAAGGAGACCAGCTGCCTCATCCAGTGCGCCCCCGTGGCCGGGGAGTCCGGATGAACGTAGAGCCTCCCGGGCATAGCGGGCTCTGCCTTCCCGGTCACAGACCTGACGCACAGGGACATCAACACATGCGCAACTGGTTAAGCAAGCGTGCAAGCAGTAGATGGGCAGCTGATGGACTGGAAAAGGTGATGCATGATTTGCATATTCTACAGACTGCCATCTGAAGTCAAAGCTTTTCATAAATTTAATTTAGAATTTTAAAATAAAGACCTAAAAATGGCGCGTTTAACATTTTTGAACAATTTCCGCATCTGTGCGCGCAACTTGGCTCAGCATTTTGCACTTTTCATTGTTAAATACTGCAAACATAAATTAAACGACCCCCGATATTCTGCAATGCATGGACATGTGCAGCAATTATTTCCACACTGTGTTTTGCTCAGCTCATTATCTACTGGCATGTGATTATCCTCTCAGAGTCTCGCCTCTTTTTTTTTTCTTTTTTTTTTTTTTTTAAAGGCATTGACCCAAACAAGGCGCTCCTGCCTTTAAGGTCGGAGATCACAAAGGGTAAAAACTAAACAGAACTTATCCAAAGGACCACTGCAACTGTAGGAAAAGTCACCAGTATGAACCTCTCTCAAAAGGGGTAAAAAAATAAATAAAATAAAATCAGCTCCAACTGAAACACGTCAGTCATGTTGACTGTAATTCTTGGCAACCATTAGAAAACAGGCAGGTCATAATTCTGCAGGAAATTATACGTTCGCTTCCGATTCTCGTCCATCAGGACAACATAAAAATTTCCTGCTGAAGTCCACTCCAGATAATGGGTCATGGGAGAAAAACGGTTCCCCCCCCCTAAAAGTTTCATGTGCATCCAGTTTACTTTCCTTATTTTGTTACCCACCATTTATTGTCGGCAAATTTGTATCGATGATCATCCGCAGGAACCACGTCCATCAGGAGAATGTACTTCGTTTTGGGGTTTAATCCAGTCACCTTAACCTTGAAGCTGGGGAACATTCTCCTGCGAAGAACAAACATCGACTTTTCTATGATTCTGGGCAAAACTGTGTCCCAAATGTGCACAAATAGTTAAGGCGGAAAAACAAATCTCTTTAAGTCAGTTTTGCCTTAATTAAGCCGCAAAAGTTTACGATGCAACTTTGAACGGTTAACCTTCTTTATGAGCGCATTTACAATTATGACGCACACTACCTCGCATGGAAGCAGATGAATTATATGAATGCTTTTATTTAGTTTGGAGAAGAAAGATGTGTTTTTTATTTTATTTTTATTTTTTATTTTTATTTTTTATTTGTTATTTTTTTTTTATTTAGGCATCTGGACGTTGTGTCTGAAGGAAACCACTTCACTGTACATGCATTTATTTGTTCTTTTTTAGTGAATTGTGGGATAGGCTGGGAGCTGCAATGCTGAAAGAGCGGACATCCTATGAACCATATATTTGCCTTTCTAGACTGAAATAAACCAACCGTTCGAGTTAAAGCAATATAATTTACGTAATAACGTTTGTACATTTGGATAGGTTTTAAACATTATTTTCACGTTTCTGAAATTATGTGTGTTTTGGCTAACAGACACCTAAATGACGTTAAAATAAACAGAAGGTCAACATGAAGTTAGAGATATTTTTTTTACATTGTTCTTTAGCTCTGTAATGAATAATCTGTTTAAAATTAATGTTTACAGAATTCTAGTCCTTTGTATTTAAATTAAAACATGTATATTTAGCTAAGCAGAAAAAAATAGCCAGTACTCCATGCTGAAATGAAACAGGTTAGGAGGAATATTTTTCATTGATTCTCATGAATGAGGCCAAAAATGCATTTTTCTTGCAATAAATGAACAATACAGCAAGAACGATGTGATAAATTTGTAAATTTATTAATTTGTACTGAAATCTGTCAACTGTAGATTCATAAATTACTTTACTAGATTTTGTCCAGCAGAATGTGATTTTCATAGCAAAGATTTTACAACGCAGCTAAATATTCCTGTTAGTATTGAATCAAACTGGTTAAACAATTCAATTCTGTTTTTAGGATAATTTTACTTAAACTAACAACTAGATTACTGAAACCTCTGAGGTTTTAACTGCTCTATTTTATATTACACTTTAGACACAACTAAGGTTCAGCTTGAAGTGAATCTTCATAATCAGCTGTTTGTAAATATTGTATTACAAATTTCTTCATTTTTGAATCTTTTTTCCATCATTTACATTGGAAACCTGCTTCACAACTGCAGTCATTAGGTGCCCAAAAACAAGTAATGGATGCAGAGGTTCCCCAACACAACAGATCTCTGCTGGGTCCTGGCTAGAGAGTCATAGCTGTTTTCAAAAAGATTGAGTTGTAAAACCTCTGTGAAACTTTAACATATTAATCTTATTTAAAGTCTTGCAAGGTGGCATGCAGAGCTAGCCCAAGTTATAAGGAAAACCATCAAGAGGCTCTCTAAATGCTTAAATTTTAAACCAGACCATAGATCTAAAATTTTAATGTTTGTTTATTAAGAATGTGAATAGCATTGAATTTGATTTGAGGGTTTCCAGTTAAATGACTTCAAATAGCTTAAAAGCTTAAATTTACTATTTAAAAGAATTGTCAGGGTTCTTTGTAAAAGTACAAATAACTTTCATTGTTGTTTTGACAAAGCCACAGTCTAGTGATACAAGTTTAATCTTTTCTTTGTGTTTGAACTCAGTTTGCTCACAAATCAGGAATTAATAAGCAACTAATAAACAGCAGTCTCTGACTGCTTTTAAGCTCAGCCAGTTAAACTCTGCCCTCTCTCTGATTCTACCAAGCCTGTTTTAAAACGCGGTTTGTTGGTAAAATCAAATCCTGCTGAAGGCCCTTTATAGCCTCAGGCCAGCCCTGGTGGCATGTAAGCATTTTCTCAACATGCACCTTGGAGTTAAATAGCTCAGTTTACTAGCAAATTGGATGCTAGTTGAAATTGGATTTAAACTAACTAAAACTCTTCTATTAATGTGCTTTGTAACGCTTTATCTCTGTTAACCAATACCTATAATGTGCCGGTCTTTGGGAACGGCTTCCTCAGAATTGAACAGCTGAGCCTTTATAGCAAGTTTGACGTTAGCATTAGCATTCATGCTAAAGCTAGGTTTCAACTTCTTAAGTCTCGTTTTATAAGGTGACATAGTGAATTTAATTTCCTAAAAACCATCACTAAGATGCACCACAAATCCCTCAAAGTAAACAGCTGGGCTTGTTTACTAATTTGACTTTAGCATTAGCACTAAAGTAAACTAGTTAAAGCCAGATGTGAACTTAAAGTCTTGCACACAAAACTACAAATCATATATAGTTTTTCAGCTTCGGTAAAATATGATTTACAACAAACATTGTAAATGTCTGCATGCAAACATTATACACTGCGAAAGAGTAAAGATTCACCATCTTAAAAATAACATGAAAAGTTAAATTTTAATCAATCTGTTTTAATTTTAATCTATTTAAGTTATGATTTGATAAGTTGCTTGAATAGTCTGAATTTAAAAACGATTGACCACTACATTTACACCTTGATTTTAATCCTTATCTTCATTTTCCTAGAGCAATACTTTTTACTGCATAGTTTAGCTTTGTATTTTATTCTAGCGTTGACTTTTTTGCTTGTTTGTTTTACAATGCTAAATCATTCTTAAACAACAGCTTACCGTTCATGTAAATATGGAATGACAATAAAGCAAACTGTTATGGTTGAATAAATTATAATTTTCATTGGTAGCATTTAAAAGCCATTTATTAGACATTATTTTTCACAAACTTGATTAAAAGTGCAATACTATAAAGGCTAAAATGTAATGCAGTTCAAAATTATTTTTGTAGCACAAGTCAAGAACAAAGCTGTGGACAAGGAGGAATTTAGACTTTCTTTTTAACAAAAGCAAACGTCAGATGCCAGACGGGGATGTATGAGGGATTTTTTTTTCTGCAGCTCTGATGGGAAAACGGTGATGTGACTTGGCTGTGGTGTAATGCAGTTACAATGAATTATTTATTTTAATCATTTGCAGAACACGTGTGAACCGTATGCCGCAGGGGAGGACACCAGTGGTCGGCAATCATATATGAATGTTCACACCACGCTTTGCGAGCTGTTTTGACTCGGATGCACTCCGGGCTTGACAGCGGTACACACTCATGCACAATGTGCCCCCCCTTCCACCACCCCTGCTTCATGTCATGCTGCAGCTCAAGAGCCGGGACACAGAAAAGTGTCTGCATGCAATTACAGCAGAGCTTGAAAAACAACATAACTTCCTTAAAACAGATCTTTATTCAAAAGAAAAAGAAAAAAGAAAACATTTTGCACCAGAGTTCAGTTTCTGAAGGATCTGTGTCTGGTGGTATTGCATTTCACAAAACAAAAAGGCCACCCAAGGTAAAAGTGTTTGATTATAGAGTGGTTTTTGCGAAACACTGACGCGTCAGCCAGATGTGCTGTTTTTTTTTTTTTTCCTATTTTCTCATGACTAAAAATACGATTTAAACACCTTAAAACTATCAATGACAGAAAAGCAGAACAAAACTACATTTGTAAGAGCTTTCAGATAGATGATCTTACCGTCCAGCTTTGGTTATGATCATCTCCGTGCCCACCTCGTGAAACTTGATCCACAGTTCCCTTTCGTGCAGGTAGACCTTTATGCCTTCCATTCCCTTTAAAATAAATACAATACTGCTTTTAAGCGTCTTCGATTGTTAACACACACTTCCCGCACAAAACGTTGAAGAGACCAAACATCGTGAAAATATGGTTGAATATTGACAACAAATAAGTAAACATGAATAGGTGCATGTGCATGTCTGAACGTGGATCAACCAAGCCTGACTTTTACCACTTTTGTTCAGGTTTAATTTGGTGGAGAATGTGTGAGCTGAGAACTTCTAACAGTACAATATTTTTAGGCTACATAAAAAACGTCTCATGTTGGCGGGATCACTTCTGGCACATTATGCGCACCATCCATGCGCATTTAAAGCTTAATGTGCAGGCAAAGGGTTTACTTTGGAAATCCTTGTCTGACAGGAGACTACTGACACGGAAAAAAGAAAAGTGTTTTATTGGCAGGCTTTGGACACAAGACATCCAATGTCGGTTTGTTTTGAAAATAGAATTTGTCTGCTGCAGAAGAGTAAAGTAAATACATCAGAGAGACAGATTTGCTCTCCAAATAATTCTTCATGCGTCTATTTCGAAAGTCCTATTTTTCAGTAAAAATTTAATTTTTATCGAATAGATTTCCGGTGAAATTTGACCACCTCAAATAGCCTTCCAACCACTGTTAGGCCTAAAAACCCCCCCCACAGTTACCTTTAATTTTAAAAACATTTTTGAAAGGGGCTATAACAGCGCACATAATAATTCATAAATATGGCAATATTGCATGCCAATTAATTGAAAAAAAATAATTTCTGCATTTTTTAATCATAATATCTGTACATATCAGGTTTCATCTATAAATAGGATTTCAGTTTTTACCTCTTAATGTCTATAGTCTTCAATATGTCACAAATTAAATCAGGTGAATGGTATTGAGAATTTATCGTTAATAACAACAACAACAAAAAAAAAACCAAAAAAAAAAAAAAATATTGGCAACAATTGCCCGCAAATCCAGCATTTTAATTTTACTATAAAATCAATGCGAATCTATCATACAGTACGGCACCAACACTCCTATAACATCTATAATACTGCAACAAATGAATGCAAATCTTGTTACATTTGCTTAGATTTTCCAGAAAGGAATCGGAATCATGGTGCAAATAGAACTGATCAGAAAGCTTTGAAAGAAAAAAAAAATCTGTCTCTACAACGAGACGCTGTCCTTCACCACGAAAAAACTGCTAAAAGAACGACGTTCACAACGTAGCTACTTTTATAAACGTGTATAATCTGTGTTTCAAATGTCGCATAACAACAAAGTACAACAAATTATTTGTCAGCGACTGGTTTGATGTAGCTATAAACTATAAACTCGTGTTTTTACTTATGCAGTTTGAAAGAATTAAATTGCAAAAAAAAAAACCCCAGCGAATCAAAAGTTCCCCTGATTGCATTGCTGAAAAAAGATAGAAAATTACGATAAATCTTACGATAATCTAAAACTCGATCACTTTGAGTAGCAAAGTGATCGAGCTCGATAGCAACCAAATGAGCTCAACGCTATATTTATTAATCGAATATAAGGTGTCAATCTTTAAAAACCCAAGTGTGAAGGGTCTGTAGCAATAAGACTGAGGCCAAAAAAATTTATAATAATAATAAAAAAAAAAAAAAAAAAAAAACAAACAAAAAAAAAACACACAAAAACGAGACGTACACTGACCTGCTGGATGTAAGTTGTCTGCGATGATGGGGATTTCCCCGAAGTCCCGTTCTGTTTCTCGGGTTTATTATCGTTCTGTAATTCCCTTGAATCCGAACCTCCCGGAGAGTTCTGGACGGCAAACGTCTCCTCCTGGTCCGCCATGACCGGAGCCCCGAAAAACTACACAGACCCAGCTGGAAGACCGATGGGAGACATGTAAGAGCGGAAGGACGCAGAGTGTTTCTCTCTTTATTAACAGATGTAAATAAAGACGCGTAACTGAATGTTAAAACAATTATTGTTAAATATATTTGTTGCTTTTGTAGTTTTTACCTATTCAGACGAATAGGTAAAAAGAGAACCTTTGGTTTTACGCAAACCATAAACATACTTTATTTAAATCACAGGATTTGCACTGAATGGCCCAGTCGGTCAAAATGCTACGTTTTATTTTGGAGAGCATGATGTACATTATTCATATTGTCCCCCAAAATCAGTGCACATAATTGATCGATTTACTCGTTTCACAGCCGGCAGCAAGATGCAAAATGAAATGCATGGGTTGATAGCTATACCTCTGCAACTATACGCTTGTATGCAACTAAGATGACAAAGCTGCCTGCCCAATCCGATCAGAGCAGAGTCTGCTTACCTAAAGGCAAAAATAAAAAACAAGCCAAAACAAAAATATAAAAAAACACGCTTTGGTCTGCGACCTGGGCAGACCACTCTAAAAACGTCCAAATGCTCCAGTCAGACAGTCCGGGCGTTTTGCGCGACGAGTCTCCCCATGAGTGCTCCCTTTTTTCGGTGATGTGTTTATTTCATCCAAGCGGAGCCTTGACGGAAGAGGACCAAACTACGAGACGCCGCTCACAGCCATGTAGAGGAATTTGCAGCCCCGTCCCGCTTTTGTGAGCTGAACCCGCCGATAACACTGAGCGCCGAGCTGCAGCCGAATCCCAGTGGAGCAGGTCCGACACCTCCTTCTTCTCCCTTCCTCTCTCCTCTCGCTCTCCTTTCTGCGCGATCGCTCTGAAACTCTCCACTGCGCATCAGTGACCAAACATTGTGAAGCGGAAATCTAGTCCGAGACGTGCAAGCAGCACTGAGGGGAGGAGGAAGAGGACGAGGAGGGGTATATGGAGGAGGAGGAGAGAGGTGATGTTCACTGAGCAGGAGTAGCTTTAGCTTGTATGACCAAAATAATGATTCTTTCAAGTTTTTCAGCCCAGGTCTTATTATTTTTTTCAATCTAATCCTCTAATTCATATTCAGAGATCATGTGTTGTTCTGGACAACAATCCTCACCAAATCTCCAAATACTGCTTACCAGCACAATCAGTCCAAATTTACGAGTGCAACGGTAAACATGAAGTTAATTTCAAGGAGGTGGGTTTTGTATTAATGAATGCATAAATATTGGGGTCATTTATGCGATTAAAAAAGACACAAAGATGATTGTTTTTCTACTGTCTGGGAATAAAAAGCGAGACGCAGTGAAGTGTAAATACTCAAGTAAAAAAAAAAAAAAAAAAAAAAAAAGCTAGGTGTATCTTCATGGGGGTCTGAGTTAAACATGAGATAGGATGTTAAACTGTAATTTACTCCCAACTAGGAGAAATGTTCCTTCCAAGAGATAATTTCATGGATAGAAAAAAAAATAAAATAAAATAAACCAACTACAGTGAACAGGAGCGGAGAATTTGGAACAATTAACCTGACATGCAGCAGAACTTCAGGTTAGTGTGGTGAGCCACAGAAGTTGTATTTGTTTTGCACTGCGGATCCCTATGAGAGCCACAGGTTTAAGCGTACACTGCATACCTTCTTGTGCTTAAAAAAAAAAATAAAAAAAAATAAAATAAAAAATCTAATCATTTTTTAATGACTAACTCCCGCAGGTTTTATTGTAGATAATTTAACTTAAAATGGTTGTCATCACGTGTTTCTTAATAAGTTTGCTCAATTGTTTGTTTTCGATGAACAGTCATCCTGTCAGGAACAGTAATAACCCGTCACATCTGGTGGAGCATTACGATATTCTGAAAAGCATAAATAAGAAAAAAAGTTTTAGAAACATTAAATGGAGATTAATTAATTATATTTGAACATTTATTTACTTGTAAATAAATAATATTTATTTATTTAGATTTTTCATTTTCACAAAATGCTAAATTTTATCCAGTCTTTGTTTAAAAGAATAAATGTTTTTGGCTGACAAGATTTTCTCCAACTTTTGGACACACGCACAACAAAAACCTAAACACACGTTTAAGAGCTCAAAAGTGTGTAGAACAGCATATTGTCCAACAACCTTAACCCATAGATACGTCAATAATACGCTCATCGGTAGAAGAAATTGTGCGTCATTACGCACTGTACCTGTGCGCTAACATCTCCTACACTGAGCCAGGAAAGAACAATAACTGGATAGTTTGAAAGCTGGACACATTTGCTGGATTCATGATTGAAGAAAAGAAAAAAAAATACTAGAAAAGAGAAAAACAAGTGTCTATTGGTCACAAATGAATATGTGCAACAATTATTTAAAGAATGGAACTGAGAGGTCACATTTGGAAAAAGTCAGATAAAGTTTAAGTAAGAAACGTCCCTCTAGGTTTGAACTAAAATAATCATTTATCTACTTTATCAGGTGTTCTGATATTGCGTCACTTAAATGATAGATTTGTATCTGCAATAACTAACTACATAAACAAACAAATAGCGAAATTCATTATGAAGATGCAGTATCTTGTCAGAAATATAGTCAGTTCTCAATGCAGCTTAGTGCTTTAAAAGCTAAAAAAAAAAGTTTCAAAAAAAAAAAATAAATAAATAAAAATTTAGACATCCACAAACACCAAACAGTAAAATTAAGACAAACAGCCACAACTCATACTAAAAGATGCAATGTGATGTTGGCGGGCTGCAGTGAGCATTGGGCTTTTTATTGAGAAACAAACGAACAGGAACTCACTCACACACACGCTCACACACACCACAAATAAAACAAACAGAAATGAATACACGTGTTTGCATTACAAGCCGTCAACCCACGTTTAGATTTCCATTACCGCGTCTTCACTGTGACTCGCATCCCTTCAAACTGTTACTGTAACAAGCTGGTTTTATGTCACAGGGTGAGCGTAAAAAGCAAGATTTTATTGAAATTTTGAACTGAGCATTTAATCTCGTAATCTGGGGAGAATAAAATGAAGTTTTACTGCAACGATCTATGAGATTTGGGAAACAAAGGTAATAAAGAAAATAAAAAAATTAGCCAAATTAAGATTTTTAAAAACATAAAACGGACATATTTTCTAAATTGTTTGTATTTTACTTTACCCCAGCGAAGAATATTGTAAAATCTGCCTGAGACAGTTGGTCAAGCAGCATTCTCTGCATGCATTGATGCCTGTTCCGCTCCGCTTTTGTGCAAATGTATAAATCTGCTATGTTTAACAATAGACACGTCTTTGAAATTCTGCTGATCACGCTCAATATGAGCTTCACTTAAAAAAAATCTTAGTTTTCAAGAAGAAAAACTAAAACAGCAACAACAAACACTAGCATGCAAGAACAATGCATGAGCCCTAAATGCCAGGTTGTATTGTTCTGTTGCTGACACCTATAATCCAGGATCATTTTAAACACCTCTCCTACCTCCTGGATTGAGTGTATGATCTGATGCTTCCTTTGGAAGTGTGGATCTGAGCTGACCGGTAGGTGAAGCGGGCTGGTGCGGCTAACCACCAGCGCAGCCAGGACCTCTGAATGAGGAGGAGGCTGCATCCACAGACCAAATTGTGAGACTTGTGGAGGAAGAAAAAAAAAAAGAAAAAAGATCTGCAGCCGCAGTTTGGCTCTCAGGGGCTGCGCCAGGAGGTGAGAGGAGAAAGACAGCAAATGTTGCATTGGGAACGTTTGGAAAGGGTAACAAATTAGATTTAAAGCGTACTTTATCATGATGTAACTCAGATGATGGCGATCTCACATAAATGTTTAGGATGTATTTAAAAGCATAAGGAAGAAAAGTTTGCGATGTGTGTTTACGTAAAACTTTCATGTCGGGATGTTTTCTGTAGCTAAAACGCTAGAGTCAAATAATGTGAGAAATATGAATTATAGAAGTCAATTTTAACATGCTGCAACTGGAAAGTATCTTTCTTTGATGCTAAAAACTCGCTGGGAAATATTTGAACAAAGCAGAATTTGACTTATAACTTTGTCTGCAGCAAAAACATGAGCGCCCGATGCGCAAAAGTTTGCGCACAAGCAAATCAACAACATAAATTGCTGTTTTTATATGTAAAACTGCAAAGTGATGCTGCTTTCACTAGTTTTGGTGATCGTTTAGGTTAGGCGCAAAGTCAGCCTCCAAAATCCGCTTTTCCTAAAATCCTCCTCCTGTTTTTTTTTTTTTTTTTTTTTTTTTTTTTACTGTCTTGGATTGTTGAAGCTCTTGCTAATCCACCCTGGTTTCACCCTCCATGGCCACACATGGGCCTGTGGTCTGACACCCGCCTCTTCTCCTTTTGGCCGTCTCATTATCCTCCAGGCTCCCTCCTCCATCCCCACTCCCGACCTCGTGAATGAGTTTACCCTTGTTCCACTAGTGGCCACCACGATAACATATCTTGGCCTTCCATGGCAACCCAATTAGACGGCGAGGGGTATCTGTGCTTCGTGCAAATGCGTGTGCACCAGTGCGCATATTCTTCTCAAGAGCTCCCACTTTTGCCGAGGAGGGCCGGAGGCTGAGAGCAGAGGTGACGGTGGGATGGTGGCGGTGAGCTTGGGGCTGACACATTTCTGCTAACAATCACATCACACACAGGGAGCCACATTCCGACTTCCTGGTTCCGCTATGCCTCCCTCCAATCCGCAGGTCCTGTCTCAGACTGCGCAGATGTCAGAGAAAACATTTTTTTGGCAAAAATAAATAAATAAATAAATAAATAAATAAATAAAATAACACGCATGGCAGGCTTTATTTGGCTCGAGCATAATTTTCCAAGTTTATAACAGCTGTTCATAATTTCATCCATAATTGGAAGAAGTGTTGATTAAGGGGCGATCGAAACTTCTCTTACACATCTGGATGTGGTTCACTTTGACATGTCGGCAAAGAAATGAGGCGTGAACTTAACTCCACTGCCATGTCGCGTAGTCTGCTGCCCTCTAGTGACGATTTAAATACCTCGCAATAAACATGTCGCAAATTCATGTCGAAACTTCTTAAAAAATCAACACGAATAAATACATAAAAACATTTCAGCAAAAATATATATAAATTTTTCTGCTTTCTGGCGCTCTACAAACTAAACATAAACACGACTTCACGGCTGTGTTATCAAAAGCTGCCACACTTAAATGAAACAAACAACAAAAATCAAACAAACAAACAAAAATCCCAGCAAACAAGCAAAAAAGACATTGAACAATTAAAACCTGTCAATTCATTGTAAACCTTTATAGCTGGAGTTCTTCATAACATTCTTAAAGCTACAGTCTTCCATAGCTACTGTCTTTTTTTTATTATACTTCCATGTGTATTTTGTAGTTGTCTTATCTGAGCTGCAGTTTGCTGTATGTATTTTACTCCATCAATTCTGCTGGCAGACCTGCATGTCTATTTAAACTAATCATATTTAAAATTTGACT
The DNA here is from genome assembly GCF_019740435.1 of Gambusia affinis. Classification (NCBI taxonomy): domain Eukaryota; kingdom Metazoa; phylum Chordata; class Actinopteri; order Cyprinodontiformes; family Poeciliidae; genus Gambusia; species Gambusia affinis. Next base: position 12,784,127 of record NC_057884.1, on the reverse strand, counting down.
TTGTGTCTCATGGAAAGAGTTATTTGTCCTTTTAAAGGATAAAAATACATCTGTTAAATTATTCAGATAAGGAAATGACAGTAAAATATGTTGTGAAAACTTTAGCAAACTTCTCTGTAATTGTAAAAAGGGATTAATGTAGCAGATGATTAATCTTTAAATTCAGTTTATTTTGCTTAGAAGGTTCCAATTCACAAGAAGGATTATCTGAACACATTTTTCAAGCCATTTGGTTTCAACTGTAACCTAATAACACAGAATACATTTTGGTTCGAATCAGACTAAATTCAGTCCAGTCAGTAGTCACTTTCTGATCCAATTAAACAAGTTCATTAATAAGTTTCAACCAAAACATCAGCAGATGTCCCAGATAAAAGAAAAAATTATGTCAAAAATTTATTAAACATGAAAACAAACTTGGTAAAACATTCTAAATCTTTGTAACTGAATGAAAACATTGATTATATTTTTAGATGTTTGAACTTGAACAGAAATCAGAATATAAGTAAATATAGAGCATCAAAATTACAATAACACTTAAAAACATATTTTGTTTTAAGTGAGAAAGATAGATTAAAAACTATCCACACTGTAATGCATCATTTAATAAAATTACAGGAAATACAAAATGTCGATTATGACATACTTTCAAAGTATTATCATTGTCTTTGCCTCATTGTTACAAATATCTTGTTTCATAACTTTTTCCATGCTAAAAATTGATTGGTTTTAAATGAAGAAATACAAAGAATGGTAAAACAATAATAATAAAAGAAAATTATGTGGATGAGACCAATATCTTACCAACACACACATATCGTTTGGATTTGTCTGTCCTGTTAAATCTTATGATATTTTTGTTGCACTCATATTCAAATATCAGTATTCTAGAAATGATTTCAGAATATAAGCACATGTTGAAGTTAAGTGAACGCACTCAAGGTCAAACAAAGATCTTGGTGCAATCAAAAGCAAAGTTTAAGCCACTCAATCACCTACGGAGCTGAGCCAGTGAGTCTGAGATCGCATGGTGTGGTCTGCTGTGACCACCGCCTCAGTGACAGACCTCCAGGGCCTGGTGGCCATCACGTCTCACCTCACCAAGGTCAACGCACCTACAACTCTGACATGTTCAAATTCACAAATTATGACCCTGAGCTTGGGGGTGGGGGGAAGTGATTTTTGTTTCTTTTGTTTCATTTGTCCCCACTGGTATGTTCTAAAGCGAGTTTGGACTCTGGAAATTGATCAAGTTCATAAAAAAGGTAAAAAATGTGAATAAATTTTCCTCCCAACCCCCAGTTAACAAGTCGCGCGGATAAAATACACAATGATCTTTAACTGTTTTCAGTTTTTGTTAATTTTGCAGCAGTTTTGTCCTATGCAGGATCCTTTGCAATGAACAAATAAGCGTACATGCAAGCCGCAAATGAAAATTGAGACTCTCTCCTGAAGAAGTGACGGTTCGGATCTTTCCACCAAAAGAGAAAAGAAAATGACTATATAGATAATTTGCTACAATAAACGGGTAAACGGCAAGGTTCCCAAAATTATATCATGGAAAAAGTGTAGAATGAAGCACATAAAAGTAGAATCATAGTTGCCTGCACATTAATTTAAAGACAGAAACAGCGGGATTGATTAAGTTTGAGAAGATCCTTTCTCATAAACTCACTTGTAGTTGCGAAATTGTGTTGTTCAAATGAAACAAGAGTCCAATTTAGAACAGTACTCAAAGATCTTTCAGTGAGATGTTGGAATGCATTTTTTTCTAATTATTTCAGGAACTACATACAGAAAAAAAAATCATATTTCTTTAAGCATAACTTACTCTAAAACAAAAAACAAAACCTTTTATTTAGTTTTACAGTAAGATAAAACAACATGCAGTGCTAGTATAGCACAGACATTTTAAAGTGTGTGGAAGGAAAAATAAAAATACTTCTAGATTCAAATTGTTGGCAGAAATGCTTATTGAAAGAGGATCTAACTAAAATTATTTCTTAAAAAAACTGAGTTGACCAAACCCAAAGGAAATAAATAATAAAAAAATCAAATAAAATCCGTCAACACTTGAAGTTGTTCACTTGTCATCTAGTTGAGCATCTGGAGGATACCATAAAATTCAGAAGGATTTATTCAGCTAACATTTTGCTGCTGCAGAGCGGTGTTGTAGAAATTAATAACTCCTTTGTCAGCATGTTAGCCTTGATCATTCCCATATTATACCTGACAGGTTTATTGAAAAACCTGTTGAAAAGTTTAAAGCATATTCAAAAGTGCTGCAGCTCAATTTATAAATAAGTCATTTTTTTATAAAATGTATGATTTATTTTTTTTCTAGTTTGAACATCTATTTTATCTGTTGTCAAATTATATTTGGGGATTTTTCTTGGCTGAATAAAATAACCTCAGTGACAAGAAATAATCAATTCAGAGAGGAACCATTTTCTGCAATTGCTTCATTGAGCAACTACAGAAAAAAAACATATATTTATAAACACAAACATAACCATTTTTAATACTTACTAAACCTTTTAAGTCGTAGGTAAATTAGATTTACCTTAATTTAATAATCTTTCTCCTTAATTCAGAGAACAATAAGGGGAGGAATTATTAGAACATTTTGTTGCTTTCTGCATATCTTGTATTTACATAAAATTCATATTTATTACATAAACATAATTTAAAGATTTATGTACTTTAGTAACTCTGTTCAGTGAGACATTCAAGTGAGACACTATATAGATTAACTACACACAGGTTGATCTTTTCTAGGCTTTATTTCTATTAAAAATGATTGTCTTCTCATGAAAGGGTGATGAAAACATGAGACTTAAGACTAAAATATTAAATTGGACCAATAACAAACATTGCAGTGAGTATTGGCTTGATGAAAACTATGCTTAATATTTGCTTAAATGTTATCAAAAGCTCTAACGTTCTAATTTTCTAGATATTGAGTGTATATAAACTTCAGTATTTCTTCAGTATTCAGCAACAACTTTAAAAATGTCTCTTGGGTTGTTTAAAAAATAAAAATAAATCAGGCCAGCAGCTCATTTTAGTTTTAATTTGTGTAAAGATCAAAATATACAGTGTTTATTGGCTAACAGAGATCTTTTCAAGTCTTCAAATAGTCAGCAGTGACCCTGGTAGTCATCATCCAGGGCATTAAAAGTTCCCCACTGCCAGCTTAGTGGCTATCAAAACTGACCTTAATAAGTAGCTTTAGTTTGCACCCTTGGATTTATCCATATTGGATATGTTTGAAGAAGGATGTGGTAAAAGCAAATGTGCTCTATATCCATTTGGATTCTGCCATTTTTACCATAACCCACTGATTTCTATTCTGAAAGGTGCAAAAGAAATGTTTCTTTGGCTTTAGACTGGATGGCAAGTTGCCTTAAATATGTTTACATGCAGATTTCTGTATGGTTTTGTTTACAGTACAAAAATTTTTGATTACATGTCAGTTTATGTACAATGAAATAAGTACTTAAGATACAGTTGAAAAACATTGGGATCTAAAAAATGTGGGTTTTATTTGTTTCACGTGAATCCTGATATATTTGATATCAGAGATGAGTGGCAACTCTGTTTTATGAGTCACATTTGTTCCAACTAAGCAAATTTCTCCAGAAACTGTATAAAAATAAGAACAACAGTTTCTTCAAACTGCTCAACATCAAATTAGACCAATAAAGTCTATTCTTCCAAAAGAGACAGAAAAGCAAGATTACAGTTTGCAAACGCATTCAGCGAGGCAAAAACATACAAGTCATGTGGTCTGATGAAACTAAAATTGAAGTGTTTACCCATAAGGACCTTCAATACAGATTAATTTAAAAAAAGGGGGAATCTTGCAAACCTGTGAAGTACAGAGGTGGTAGCATCATGCTGTGTGGGTGTCTTGCTGCATAATGGACTATAGCAGGAGTTTTTGAAGTGTGGGAGAGCAAATAGACAACTGTGCTGCCTACCAACTACATTACTGCTTTCATTTCTGTAAACTTTAATCAGTTTCAATTTGTTGTTGCCATACTTTATGCTTCATTCATACATGCTTCACTGATGTTGTAGGGTTTATCTGCTTTAGCTTTGTGTAGGACCACATGATGCGATTCATGAGTTGCCTTGTCATTAACAAAGCTAAAATTGTGAACTACTTTCTGCTGTGACCACAGTTAATTTAGTCTTCTGTAAAGCAAAACCTCCCGGGGCTTTGCAGACAAAACTGTGGCAGTGGAGCATCTTCAGATCCAATCCATGAAAATCCCAAATTTAAATAATGGTGATATATATATGTATGTATATACCCACACTGTACAATATAAGTAAAACTGTTTTATATCTAATATACCCCTTCACACCTCTACCTATGAATTTAATCTCCTTTTATCATAAATCTTTTTACTTGCCTCTTGCAGAACAGCAGACCTGTATTGTTGGCTTCACAGCTAGGTTTATTATAGAGTAATGTTGGTGCAATCTGTTAGACTCAGTAAAATTAATCAAAACGGCTCATTTTACTTGCCCCGTTTGATTTTAGAACATGCATGCAAGGTGAGACGGCTAAGTTTGTCACATGATGCTGATCCAGCTGAGCTGCATTCCTCATGTTGAATACCAGGCTGAATGTGGAGGAACACTGCAACAAGCAAGAACATGGTGGAGTGACACCTGGTAAAACAAAGAAAAATAAGTGCCAGAGGGATGTAACTAGAAGCAAGTTTGGAAGGGCAGGGCTCCTCTGCTCAAGTAAAACCTAAAAAAAAAAACCTAAAAGCAAATCACAGGTTGTCTTTACACCTGGTTGCAGATGGTGGTTATCAGCTTTCTTTGCTACATGCTTTGTGCAAACCTCGGGGAAGGACTGCAAAAGACAGTTTTTATGCATCACTTAGTGCTGTGCCTGCACAAAATATGTAGTTTTTAATATTTGCTTTTCAACGGACAGGGATTTTTAAGTCATATTTGTTTGCAATATGGAGCAATAATGTGCAGCAAACCTGAAAATGTTTTTGACAGGTTCTATGATCTAGTCCAACAGACAGCAGAGTTCTAAAACGTATTTATAGTTTATATTTTTAATTTTTACATAGAAAAGTATTAGATCAAAGAAGCTGTTTTGTGGAGGCATCTTTAACCTAAAATATAACTTGGTAACTTTTGTATGTCTTGACACTCCTTTATTACCCATTCCTTGCTGCGAAATACCTCAAGCTTAGTCAAAGTAGAGCAAACATCCCTGAAGATCACTTTCAGGGTTCGCCACACATTCTTGATTCTATTTAGGTCTGGAATTTGACTGGGCCAATCCAACATGTATATACTTTGATATAAACCATTTTGTTGGAGCTCTGACTGAATATTTAGGCTCATGTACTGTTGAACTGTGTCCTGTAAATCTTCCTCCCCAGAAACGTCATATTCTAGAGGGGTTTTTTCCACACTTGCTGTCTCCATAACATGGTTTGCAGCAAACTGAAAAAGGGATTCTTACGTCATTTTAAACAGAGACTTTCTTTTTACCATTCCTTTGAAAGTCCAGATTTAAAAGTTTATTGGGTGTTTTCCTAAAATATTTTCCCACCTAAACATGTGGATCTTTGCAGCTCCTCCAGAGTTACCATGTCACAGATTAATGATCTTATTGGCTGGCTAGTGAGTGTAGGATGGCTAAGTTTGCAGTTGTCTTTCCATTTATAGATTTTGGATTGAAAGTTGCTGAATGAATCCTTTGCCTTAAAACTACTCCACAACTTTATTTCTGACTCGTAATTGTTCACACTGCATTTGATTTAAGGGTATCAGAGTGAAAGAGGTGCAATACAAACGCATTTCACACTTGTTAAATGTTTTTAGAAAATAAACTGAAAAAACCCTGAAAACCATGTTTCTTTTTTCTTTCCATTTAAAAATTATGAACTATTTAGTGAAAATGTTTCACCTAAAATTTCTACTAAATTCAGTGAAGTTGGAGGCAAAATGTGGAAAAGTTCAGAGGTATGAATACTTCTGTAAGGCAGACGAACAGCTTATAATTAATCTGTGTCTTAAATATGTTTTCTAAAGATTTCACCTGTTTTTGCTCATTGAGAGATTGTAGAGTAAGAAATTCCTGGTTGCTATAAGATTAATTTGGCAAAATCTGAGCTGTAGTTTTTCTCTCCCTGAATTTTATACAATCTCTTCACTGGTTTGTGGTGACATAAAGAGGAGGACTCCCAGGGCTCTATTCATATAATAACATTACGTTGCCAAATACGTGTAGCTACCTTGTCTGCCCTCTGGTAAAGGATATAATTAATTGCAAATGAGTCTAATTTAAGAACTAGTTTCTTTAGTGAAGTTTTAAACCATTCTGGTTAAGGCTCAGAATTTTTGTAAAACAGTTCAAGGTGTGAAGATGGTGCATAATACAAGTTAAATGGTGTGTTCATTTGTAAGACTGATCAGTTAGTTTTATGCTAAAGGTCTGCCAGTTGTGAAAGATGCAACCATTTTTTTTTTTTTTTATGTCTGCTGTGATGCAAAAGTAGAGACGAATCCAACAAATTCTTCAATGGGGACAATAATGCACATTTTATTTATTCCATAAAAAGAGAAAAGATATTTTTTGAGTCATCAAATGCCTGAATGAAACTAAAAGTTTTCTACATTTGTTTTTGCTGCACCTTCTGATGGTCTTAGGAAAGACCCATCTTCATTCAGCACAACATAACTTCATGCCTATCATTGAGGGTGGGCTGCCGTGTCACTCATTAGAGAGTCAACATGTTCAGATGTATTTCTATGGGTCATAATTGGTGGATTTATTCAGTAAATGTCTGACTACGTGTGCCCTGAATTCACTTGCATGTTTACTGGTGTGTGTCTGTCTGTGCTTGTGGCGAGTCCTCCTTCTAATCTGCCAGGCGGTGGTTGTATATGACGTGCTGCTGATGTTTGAGACTATTAGGTCTGTGTGGGGAGAGTTGGCTGTCCTCTTCTGTTCCGCGCAGCTCATTTAAATCTCCATCTTACCGTGGAGATTAAACATCCTCTCTTTGAGAAGGATTCTGTGGCTCCACTTGGGCTTCTATTTACGAATCCAGAATGAGTGAAAGGCATGTAAAGAACCCATTTAGTAGAAGAAAACAAAGCCACATTGGGTTTGCATGTGCAAAATATGCATCAGGCCTCACACGGCACACAGTACCACACATGTGGTCTGTTTCCCTCCATCCATCTGGTAATCTGCTTTTAGAGTTTTACAGATGACAGGTATGCACATTGATGAAAAATAGTCTCTTAAGTAATCACAATCACTGAAAGATTTTTTTTTTTTAAAGCTATAATAGTAAAGTAATAATTCAATTGTGGTCTTGACTTTAATTTAGTGGAGTTTATTGGAAGCATGCAATTTGAGATTGTATTTGGATTTACTGGTGGTTTTTAAGTTTTTTTTTGTAAACATCCTGTGAACCTTGTTCAAAGAAATGTCCAAAAATGAAGACATGTCAGAAACCAGAAGCATTGGATTTGAGGTTTAGTAAGCCCAAAGTGACACACAATTTCATTCAAACAAAACCTGTTTCCTGAAAAAGTATTTCCTTAATTTATTTTCTTTTTTTTTTGTCTTTCATTTTTCAGATCAAAGAACAAATTTGAACATCAGACAAAAATAACCCAAGTAAATATAGGCAGTCATTTCCCACGATCTATGTGGAATTTCTTTTTCAATATTATTCAATATCTGCTGTCCAATTTAGATAAATTAAATATTATCTATTGTTTCTAACTATCTAATGGTGATGGTGAGGCTAATTCTGATTTTTTTTTTCTCAAAAGAGTTATGCACTTTAAAAAAATGAAGAAATTTAGCATTTTCAATAATGGTACAAAGAATAAATTATTTCACATGTTTAAAATTTTGATTTTGAAACAGCCCTTCAAGCTCCAATCAACAAGATCAAACATTCAAGCAAGCAAGCAAACAGAAAAGCTCCAAACGACTTAATGAGAGACAAAAAACTAAGGAGATGCAACTTTTCTACATTAAACACATTTGTTAAAACAAAAAAATATCCTTCTGGGAGGTGTGAGTATTATGTGGGTGTGTTAAAATGAGATGAATAAAAAAACAAAACAACAAACAAACAAAAAAAAGTTTTATCTGTCAAAAAGAAGAACTAAAAATCCCATCCACTTCTGAATTATGTTCTTACATTAGGTGAACCTCTGATGAAGGATAAGTGGGTCTTGGAGTTTAAGAGGTTGTCACATTAGGCCAAGTGGAAAAAAGATTTGGTTTTTACGCCAGACTTCATTTCAGAGCTGGAACTTCGAGCACTAAATGTGTCCAAAAGAATCATTGCATTGCACATATGTGGAAAAAAAAACAACCCAGTTCACCTAAAATGAATGAACTTTTTAACAAACAGCAAACAAGCAGCTGATGAGAACATGGGATTTGGTGGCTAAGTGATGACAGATATCTCCTCAATAAACAAAAATGACTTATATTGTGAAATAAATGTATGAACCCATAAAAGTGCTCTGGAGCTCTAAAATATTCTGGCCCCCTCATTTAAAATAGTTCTGAGGAGGTAATTCAACAACACAGCAAAAGAACTGCAGAGTACAGTCTGTAACATGCTGAAAAGAAATTTGACCACAAACTCTTGCACTTTTATGTTGTGTAGCAAGCCGTAACACACCCCAGCAGCTCCAGGGCAGCACAGTGTGACAGGCTGACGCTGACAGAACTGAAGACTTTCACTGAGAGAGGTGGATGATGGTGAGCTACAAAAGCCTCAGAGCAATGTAACTCTATCTTCTGAGGTGATGTCTTGATCTAGTTCTCTTCAACTTCAAGCCATGCTTGTTTGTTCTCTTACAGTAAACATTAATGCCTGTAAAAGTCACAGTTTCATTCCAGAACTTCAATGTTTCAATGTTTCAACTGTGATGTTTTTTCTTCTAAATATTACCGTCCAAATTATAAATTTGTTCAACTCTTTTAAGTTACCCACTGATTCCAAATTTTCCTAAATCATTGTGGGCAATGAGTGTACACATGATGAATTACCAACTTTTTAACTACTTTTTAAAATTGCTGTGCAAAATAGAATTGCAAAACCTCCTGTCTCTGTATGCAAGGAGTGACAGACTCCTTAAAGATTTGTTGCTGTGTCTGCATTGACAGCTGGTTCTGCAAATTATTAAAATAAAAAGATGGAGTACAAATACTTTTTCACAGCAGTATATCTTCAAGCAGGAAATGGAAGTGATCAAAGCCTCAGGGTTGTTAGTGGTCATGGGCATTCAGAACTCTCTGCTCTATGAAAATGAGGTCTATAAATAAAATGCAGCACAGTACAATCTTATTTTAAAAAAGTAAGATACTGTGTATAACCCTCCAGCTCCATGGTTTCTGGTAGAAGCTCAAAGCTTGTGAGGTGAGCGCTGACTCTACACTTCAAGCACATTTTCTTTTAAAAGCACAAATAAGTATTTCGTATTCAAAACCCAAAACAAGCTGTTTGATCTATTGATCTCGACCAGGCTAGGGTGAAAATGCCTTCATAACATCAGTCTTTTGTAAAAGGAATAGTCGACACTATTTGGAAGCTAGATTCTGTTCAACATTTTATTTTGTAGTTCACTTGGATAGTAAAGCTATCTATTTTCATTTACTTCCAATTAACCAGGAAGAATATTTAGCTTTCTGTAGGTAATCATCTCAGCACATTTGGCACAGTTTGATAACCAACTTAAACAAAAAGCTACTAGTTTTTGGACATGTCATTTCATTAGATACTGAGAACTCGTACAATATGTGCCATACAGTACGCTAAACTGCTATAGAAATTATGTGTTGTGAAACTAAAGCAGCAATTACCAAAAAGTGGAGGAATTTCACATTAAGCTATGCAGTCACAGTTTTTGCTATGATAGAGTTAAGTCCGTAGATGTCAAATGGTCAGAGTGATTCCATCTTCCTTCTGATGAGTTCAGTTAATTATTTGAGCAGATTTGACAATTTCTAGTATTAAAAACTTAAAACAAGATGCAGATTTCATATTCTACCTGTACGTGGCTTCCAGGATCTGCTGTTGAGAAGCATCCCTATATCATGATGCTGCCATAGTATTGATTCTCAATGAGAATGGTGTGTTTGTGGTGATGTGTAGTGCTTGGTGTTGTACCACACATAGCATCCTGTCTGATGGCCACAATGCTCCAATTTGGTCTCATCAGACCAAAGAACTTTCTTCCATTTGGTCATGAAGTCTCTCATGTGCCTTTTGACAGATGCTAATCAAGCCTTGATGTGAGTTTTTATTTCAACAGTGGTGGTTTCGTCATTGCCGCTCTCCCATGAAGGCTTGAGTGGTGAAGAACCTGCCCAACAGTTGTTCTGTGCAGAGTTTCTTCTGAATTCACTGAAGCTTTTTTGCTCCTTCATAGGCATCCTGGTGTCCTCTCTCACTTGTCTCCTTCTTGTTTGGTCCCTCAGTTTGTGAGGAAGGGTTTATTTTTCTATTTTTCTTCCATTTCTTGATGATGAATTGAAATTAACTCTGAGCCCTCGAGAGTATTTATCCATCCCCTGACTTTCAGCTTTCAGTAATTTTTTTTTTTCTCTGATTTGCTCTAATTTTATTCAGGAATACTCAACCAGACCTGCCAGACACAGGTGTCTTTTTACCACAATCACTTGAGACACCCACCAATTGGCTGGATCTGTTGGATTACGTCAATCACTTTAAAGGAGGTGAATATTTACAGTACTTATTTACTTACTACTACCGTAATTACATATTTTTTATTCAGTTGACACCCTTTTTTTTGTTTTTTTCTTTGACATAAAAGATTTTTCTTTTTTGTCCAAAAGCCCAAATTATGTTGATCATGATTTGCAAAAGCAATAAAAAGGATAAAACATCAATGGAGCTGAATACTTTTTACAGACACTGATAATTAGTTTTCATCTGCAAGCAAAAAGTTATTTGGTTTGGCAAACTTGCACTTAAAATTATTTTCATTCAATCAAGATATTTTGATCTTATAGAAAGACAGATATCTCTCAAAGGTTAATTAAACACTGTAAAGTTGCATCATTTTTGTGAAAGAAATTATCTGTTTTATTTTTATTTATACCCTCTTAAATATTAGTATTTATTGGATCCATAACAATCTATCTCTTCCTATTGATGACCAGCTTTAATCTTTTTTTTCCTGGTATTTTGAAGATCTTTGGTTATGCGCTGATTGAACTCCTTGCCATTATGATAATCTTTTGCTTTTGCCATAGATTTCCTATCAATTGCAAGTCAGAACTTTGGCTGGGCTACTCCACAATGTCAATACTATTGTCCTACAACTTTACTGCAGTCAGAAGAAACTTTTGTTAGTAAATTAAATAACTTGAAACCTAACTCTAAAAAGGGTTATAAGTATTTTTATTTTATTTAACTGTAAATGCTTTTGAACAAAAGCTGACATCTATATGTTTTACCCTGGTGGTCCTTTGCTCTGAAAAGTGCAGGAATTGTTTACATTTTCAGCAGAAGCAAATTAAATATGACCTAAACAAATTCAAATTTAACCTGATAGCAAACTATTAAGTTAGAGATTTTACATGTGCATGATGCCACCATATTCAACATGTCCTGAATTTTTTTCTTTCCTGTATTGGATGCTTCAAGTAAAGCTTTATCCGTTTATTATTTTATCAAAAAATGTATTCATGAATCCAAGTCCTCATATCATAATTCAGATCCACACACACGTACATACACACGCACACACCCTTCTGCACCCAAAAATCAATCAATTTCTTTGAGCACTTTGAGTTATGTCTTGTTTTGGTTTAGTTTTTAAATGAAACTAAATCATTGTCATTTTAATTGGATGGTGTACTCAAACTTTAACTCCTTTTGTAATAATGTTTATTGGACACTAGAGTGCACTACATGCAAGTGAAAGGGTCCACTGGCATGCAGAGTTGGAAACAGAACTTCCATACAAAAAAGCAAAAGCTCTGAAGCACCAACATGTAAGAAATCCTGAATCATATTTGTGCTGTTTATTTCTTTTATTTAATTTTTTTTTATTTGCTCCATGAGCCAGGTCTCTTAGCTCCTCCACTCTATTATCTTTATTGTGATTCTGCAAAACACATATTGAGTTCATGATTTACATTTCATCTCTGGTTTGAAAGTGTCCATTCCAGACCCCTTTGAAATCAAAATGGAAACTTGGGGTGTTTATAGACAAGCAAAATAAGAATAATCTTTAAAATTAAAATTGTTCAGTGTACTTAATGTTCCTAAAAGTTAAACACATTTTGAATGTGTAACTGGAAGAGTGCCCATCCTGTGTTACATATATTCTCCAGACATTGTATGACATATTTGTCCAAAATAAAAGATTTGTTTAAGCTCACAACCAATACCTTATAGCCTTGCAAAGCTTTTTAAAAAAACATATTTTCATGAGCGTGTGAGAACTCCTTCCCAGGCGGTGTCGGCATAAATTGAAGCTAACACCTTTTCTTTGTTGTGCTTTGCATGGTGAAAATTGCCCTCCGGTTTTATAAACTTACCTTTCCTGTTGGATGACAGATGAACACAGGGGCAGATCATTCCAAAGTGGCAGCTGAAAAAACATAATTCAAGAACTTGAAACCAAATGCATATTTAAAACTGAGCTCTTGTTACACTTGGTTACTTTTTTTTTTTACCTTGTAACTATAGCAATACTAGTCAAACAAAGTCTTGCAATAAGCATAAATTCATTCTAAACAACTCTGATGAATAAAACTTTACCAGAAAAAAAATCACTACTCAAAAGAACAATAAATATGAGTTTGCACAACAACTGTCGCAATGTTTAGGACATCAGCAACTCAACATCTATGAGGGGGGAAAAAATGCATTTTTAAGAGATTTCGAAGGATCAATAGTCAGTGTAATCTTTATGTTGAAAGTCAGGTTATTCCAGATGCTAAATGCCACAAAAAAGACTGTCAGTAGGCACCATTATGTCTGAATAACATGAGGAAACATATTGTAGTATTTTTCTTGAATAATGTGATAATGCTATATACTGTACATGTTTCAGCCTCTTGTTCTCCAAGTTGTTTGTCAGGGGATGACATCCAGGACAGGTGAAGTTCATCCAAAGGGTTGAAGTTTATAGAGACTTGATTTGTTATTTTTATATTGATAACATCAAACGGACTGAAAATAAAGTTTCATGTCAATTCTAGTATTTTAAAGACAAAATAGGAAAAATACAAATATATGCACTGCAATAGGTAATGTATGTATTTGTTGTAACAGCATATAGTATTTCTATGACAATGTATGGTATTACTGGAACACTAGTTTCTGCTATAAATGACAGTAAATGTCAGAAGTATAACAAACCTTGTGCTAAAGCAAAAGTGTCACTTTAACATAGACTGTAGGTTTGTTTCTGCATCTGCAAAATTTATGGTTAAAATAAAATGTTTGTTCTTCATTCAGTGAAGAATACCCAGAAATTGCATTCAAGTAGTGTTATTCACAATAAAATTACTCAATTAGAAATAAAAAGTATGGAGTTGTAAAAGTACTCCCGAAGTAATTTTCCCCAAAAAGTTACTCAGGTAAGTGTAACAGGTCTCTACTCACCTCTGCTGTTTGTTTACTTCCTTCCCCAAACCATTAGGATAAGTTAAAAAAGTTGCCAATTAGTTCAGAAGCCTTGATCAGCATCAGGTTTGCATGCATTTTTCTACTTACAATAACTTACTGTAAATTGATTAAATATGCACTTACAAAATAAAATAACTAAAGTGTTGGATAGTACAGCTTTGGTAAAGCGTTTCTTTTCCATTCGTCTGTTCTTTTACACTGCAGCAGTTTTGGAAGGCTTGTTTAATTTAGAGAGCGTCATCTCATTAATATCTGATAGATATTCAACTAATAAATATCTACCAAAATATTAACATTTTTTTGACTGATGAAATGCCCTGCTGCTGAAATGTGCTATACAAATAAAATTTGATTTGATTTTATAGAATAGTCTCTTCTTGAGCACAACGGTCTTTCTTGCAGATATAAACATTTACTTAAGAGATTACAAGAGACAATTTTAGGAATTAAGTTATAGCTTTGGATTTAAAGGTACGCCAACATTATTGTTCTACTTTTGTTACACCTTAATGACAACAAATCCCAGATAAGTTAAGTAGATGACTACATTTAAGTAACCTGAGCCATTATTACATAAATCTGCTGGAAAAAATGTAAAGTAGAGGTGTCCAAAGTTCAGTCTGTACACCATTTTTGGCTTCTGGAGAGATTTTGTGCACACACTGACCCCTATTTAAGGGAGAGCCTACGAGCGAATTCTTGTGCCAAAGCAAAATTGTTACTGGTCTATTAAATTCATACAGTATAAAAGGCAAGGAAACATAATAAAGTATTCATCTTTTAATAGCCATGCGTTTTCCTTTTGCTTTAATTTCATAGGCACAATATCAACCAAGTATCTGTGAGAAGCAGGCCTGGCTTCATCCATTCTGCACGCGGATTTGTATTCATTGCACCCCTGCTGCTAGCTATAGTAAATGTTTCCAAGACAGAATAACAAAAATTCTGTTATTACATTTAGTAACAGAGATGATACCACACAAAAAGGCTCAACACAATTTTTCAACAAAAACCCTTGCATTTTGTGGCTCTACAATGATTTACAAAGCTCTTTTCTGAGATAAAAAAAAAAAATGGATTTGCTTCACTAAAGTATAGTATTACTAAAGTAATTTTTTGTTGAGCAGTTTTAAAATAATACTACTAATCTTTAAAAATTTTAACTTAAAAATCCTATTTTAAGGGAGCTTGACAATTTTGGCCCATGTGGCAAAAGGTTTGGACACCGATGACATGACGTATCATCTACAAATGTTATTAGGCTCACTTTTAATCTTACAAAAATTGACAACATTGGGCTCATGCTGCGAGGAGGGGCAGGGACTTGCAACGGGAGGTCATGGAGCCGCAGGCCCACCCTGGCTGGAGATGAACTCTTGGATTGCATGGGAACCCTGAAAAGAGAAGTGATTTTCTTTTACTGCCACTAGATGACGCCGCTGCACAAAAAGCAACGTTATCGAAAAGATTTTAACTTCAACAAATAAATAAATAAAAGAAAAATGGAGCCATGTTCTTCACAGCAGAAGTTGTCATAATTTCCGGATGCAAAATAACATAAGAAAAAAATAATTCAATACATATCCAGCTTTAAAATGCAATGCATAACAGATTTCGTCTATTTATTAATGTACACAGAAGAAAAGGGATATGCTTCAATAATTTATATTCGTTTTCTTTATTGCAATAAAGAAAACGAAAAAGAAAAAAATCCTCGTTTTATAGCATAACTCCTTGCAGTGATGATTGCGATACAAAATGTGTGATTAGGCTGTTATACTACTTGATAAGCAGCTAAATTAACTTTATTCCAGTGTGTTTGTAGGCTGTTTCAGACTCATTCAGGATTTCTTTATTAGTCATTAGCAAACATAATAGAGGTTGCAATAGACCTGTGACCGAGTCAAATATCCTTATCACCCGATCCTTGCCTCCTCAGTGAGCTCTCATCCAGGTTTGTCCTTTGGTCTGTTGGTTAATAAAAGTTCCTTCAGCCGCAGCCACCTCTAGGGGGCGTCGCCATTTACAGACGCATTGTCGCCTTCCGTGCAATAAAATGGAAGATACGCTCATGCAAGGCGCCAGGTGAGCAATAAGACGGACCAATTCAGACGGTTCGTATCGCGTTTACACCTATCCACCCGCGCCAGCCCTGCTACACATTAACCAGGCGATACACAAATGAAGATATGATGTTGATAAACTCCTGACTTTAAGGTGCAATAGAGGAGCAGTAATCAGGGAGAGCCGCTTTTTTTGTGTTTTACTGCCGTCAGAAAGTAATAGCTTCTTCAGTATGAGATGACACCTTGTCAGCGAGGCTTGTCGTGCTGTTGCTGTTCAGCAAAGTGCATTGATTTTGTTTTATTCAATTTTAGGAGAGGGGAAAAAAGGACCCATTTTATTTTTGCATAACTTCCCGCCTCCTCTCCCCCATTTTTCCCTACAGTGAAATTGACTTCCATCGTTAATTTCCATATCCTGATCTATGGATAGATCCCTGTAGCAGTAGACTAATAAACGCTCTGGCGATCCCCAGGTACTCATCTCTGGAATGATTTTTTATTTTTTATTTTGGGCGCATCTCAACTTGATTCTTCGCACGCAACTTAATGTTACTTTTAAATTAGCTCACGCTTTCTCCATCAAGATTTCATAATTTAAATAAGGCAAGATTTTAAATAAAAAGCTGCGACTTTTCTCCCAAAGGCGAGGCGCACACACTGCAAAAACAGCATTTCAATATTTTTTTATTGAAACTTTCAAGAACACAATGTCGATGATGTAAACTAGACATAACCTCAATACAACGTAACCCACAGACAACTTAAGGAACACACACACAAAAGAAAAAAAAACACAGAGAGAAAACCTTCATATTTTCGATTATGCGGCACTTTTTTTGAAAAAAAGAGACATTTTTCTTAAAAAAAATAAACAAGAGAGAAATAAATTCACTTTTGTCACACTTCAACGAGACTTCTTAAAGACAAAAAAAGAAGAAAAAAAGTGTTTTATTTTCAAGCCATTGGTGCAGTGCGTTGTCGCTTTTCCATTCGCTTTAAACAGTAGCACTTCACACACAAGGACAGCTGAAAATACAATGGCACATTAGTGTGAATAACTATCTCTCTGTGAGGATGTTTTTTTAAGGGGTTGGAATATGAAGTCCGTGTTTTAAAGGGAAATATAAATGCAGATAGGGTAATAGTCCACAAACTGTCTTTACACAGGTATATCAACAATAAATTAAGAACAGATCCCTAGAAACAAACTACTCCGTTGTATTTACACGCAATAACAATATCAAATAATTACATAAATATTTTATATATCCCTATTTACATCAATGATCAATACTACCATTCATTTTTTTCTTCCTCAATATTTACTTAAAATTTCTGCTTCTTAGTGAAAGTGAGCGCAGCATGCTCTTCTTTCAGTAGACCTTTCCCAGCTGAAATAATTAGAAGAAACTCATTTTAAATTCCTAATCTAATTAAAGAAGAAGAAAAAGTAAGGGAAATTATTTCATTTAAAAAAAATCGGATTTTAATTTTCGAGGGCATGCATCAATCGCTCAATCTATGAATTCATAGCGTACGAGAAAATACAGCAGTCTTTTTATATATTAAAAAAAAGTAGGTCAAAACGGTCGTGAATAAGTCAATTCAATTCAGAGTGCATATATATTTTTTAAAGACTTACAGGAGACAGGACACAGCAGCAACTTCTCCGTAATCTGTATAATTCACACCCATGCCAGCGTTTCAGTTTCAATACTTGTACGGTATTCAAATGACAGAAAATAGGAAAAATAAGAGTAGCTTAAATTAACGAAAACTGGAAAAAAAAAGCCGAATAGATAGAAATATACATTTTAGATGTGTAATAAACAAAGTGCATTTCAGAAACTAAAAGCTTTTAGTTTTTGTTGTTTTTTTTTTCTTTCTTTTTCTATTAAAAACCTGCATGAGTCTTCATCACCGTCATGACGGTTCAAGTTTCCTGACAGCAACCAAAGGAGCAGCAGGTGGGCTGTGGGTGTGGGTGGGTTAAGGGGATCCGCTCCTGGGCCTGTCCTGACTGGACTCCAGTCCGCTCACCAGGCGCTGGATGCTTTGCAGCTCGTTGGCAGCGTCCTTCCCCGCGCAGGCCTTCGGTGACGCGGAAGGTATCCCAGAGGAGTGGCTGGTCACCTCCGAGGTGGAGTCCAGGGTGACCGCGGGGCTGGCCGGAACCAGCCCGTCCGCTTTCAGCTCGGGCCCACCACCGCCTCCTGCGCCGGTAGGCATGGGGGGCACGGCGGTGGTGAGCAGCGTGCTGTCCGGCACCGTCATGGGGAGGGAGTAAGGGCTGTACCTGAGGCGGGGGCGCACCGCGTTCAGAAACGGGTGTCGGTGCACCGAGGACGAATGTGACCGGCTTCACTGTCGCTGCTGACAAAAAATACATGCAGACATGGCGAGGCCCTGTGGATAAACCGAGGAACTTTGTGTCAAACAAGAAAGCTATAGAAGAGATGGATCCAAAGAAAATATGTGCCAATTATTCTTCTTATTTGCTGAAAACCGTCTAGTTTTCTTAAATCCTCTCCATGCGAAACAACATCCTGCAGCAAATACCTGCTTTTAGCTTCCACGTAAACAGATTTTTCCTTGTTTGCGTTACGCATTTGTAATGCACATAATAATAATAAAAAATCTCAGCCCATTCTCCGGGATTCCATAAGCTGAAGCTATCGCGATTGTTTGACAAGGAATGGGAGAAAGACGCATTTATTGCCCTTTAAACGATGATATTTCCTTTTCCCAACTGATGAGTCATTTTAATGCACTATTTCCCAGCTCCAATGCCGAGAATTAATAAGCATATACATGCATATGTCTTCCATAGTCTAATAAAAAAAGAAAAGAAAATCAAAAATAAAAGCTCTGACCAAAATATGCCAACAAAAAGTTTTCTAAGTCAGTCCTTTCAAGCAGAGAAAAAGGCTAAAACTTTCCTGAAGTTACACATCCAACAAAAAATTGCTGTCAGATTCTTTCCTTGCAGTTTAGGCAAACAGGAGGCGGGTACGGTCGCCATGCAGTGTGATTGGAAAATTTGCTGTCCTAGGCCATGAGATATTTCACCTGTTGCACAGCTGATCTGATTGAAATTAATAAGTGGCTGATAAATCATTTTTAATAGAATTTTTGTAATGAATACATAGAATTATTGGTTAGAATTTGTGGAACAAACATAACATAAAATGTTAATAATAATAATAATAATAATAATAATAATAATAATAATAATAATAATAATAATAATAATAATAATAATATGTGAAAGACTAAATAGAATCACTGCACTCATGGATCAAACAGTATCAAATGTAATCTGATATGTTTTAGCTGCTGCAAAAATCCTCGAGTTAAACTAGAAGTGTTAAACTGTCTAACACGCCACTATTGGCCTCCATGGATGACGGTCTGCTGAACTGCAGGGGAAAAACGTCCCAAGTTCCCAATCAAAGAAAATATGTTTTACCTGTGATGCCAGGACATGCTGCTGCAGGTGAAAGGGCAGGCCCGGTGCCCCTGTCAAGCTCTGTGGAGGGGATGCCATACTGGTTGTGTCCATGGTGCTCACCCCTCCCGAAGACACCGCTGCTAGTAACGGTCCCATTCCAGCAGCCATGTTCGAGAACGCGCCCCCCATGTTGAACTGACCGGGGTGCAAGAGGAACGGATGTGCGCTCCCTAGATGATTGAAAAACTGTTGTCCTGTCAGGCCCGGCGGAAATCCAAAGTTATGCAAGTGGTTGTGGCCCATGTGCGCGCTGTCAGTTTGAACAGTCAAAGGCATGAAGCTGTCTTTGCTTATCGACCTACATTCGTCTGTTTTGGACTGGTCCAGACTCGGACTCTTGAGTTCTTCCCCAGAACGCGTGGTGCTGGAGATGACGGTGATGGGACTCTGCCGAGAGTCCGCCTGACTTTTTTCAGTTCTCCTGCCTGTGGAGTCGCTGCTACTGAAGGGATGTCCCTTAGCCGGGCTGGCCTCGTGATCCTTTCCGTCCCCCGTGGTGGTGGAGATCTTATTGGAGTCCGGACCGTCTTTATGGTTGCCATCCTTGCTCTCATCGTCACTGTCCTCCTCGCTGTCACAGAAATCTGCAGGAGAATGAGCAGATTGTTACGTTACTGCTGACTCAGCAAAGGGCAATGGGGCACTTCCACAAAGTTTGTGATGGACAACCACCTGAAGCTCAGTGCTAATCGTTGGAGCAGCACACCAACACCAAAAGCCAGAACACAATTTCAGGAGTTTTATTTGGTATGCTATGCTGTCCTGTAGCAAAAAGTGGAAGCTTAGATACAATAATCATGAAAAAGCTTGATCAAGTTTTTTAGGAAAAAAAGACTTAGTTTAACTTTACTTGTTATTGCTGTCATGAACTGTTAGACCATGTTTTTTTTTTTATTATTTCTGATGATTTAGTACATATTTTTGAAATGCTAACTAGATTTAACATTCCTAATTTTAAAATACAAACACAGTCTGTTTTTTTTTATTTATTTATATGTATAATCATTTAATTATGTTCATATTTAACTTAGGTTATTTTAAACAACCAGACTTGCTTAGTTATGAAACAGTTTTTAAAATTATTTTTGCTAAGATACTGTGTATCTTAATAATATCCATCACTATATAAACTAGTGATGGATATTAAAACATGAACTGAAGGGCAAAACTAAAATGACCATAAATAAATAAATAAATAAATAAATCAGGCCAATACTAATTCCTGGTTTCCTTTAAGATCAGTCCTACTGATTCTGATGTTAACTCCAAAGAACCATAACACACACACACACACAAAAAAAATCTTCTTTGATAAAAGTAAATTCTGAATCAAAAAATTAAATGGCAACAAGAATTTTCCCTTTTAACCATCAAAGTACCTCAATCTTTACCTGGTTTTGTTAATAAAGTAAAAGAAACATTACTGCTTTCGAAGTTGTTGTAAAATGAAAATGGTGGAACTTATTAGATTTGATACATTTTTAAGGGAATGGGATTGGTCAAATTATTAAGTATTTGATATGAAAAGTCGATCAGAATTATAAGTGGATAATTATCTCTGGGCTGGTTCATTTCTAGTAGCAAATTATTGTTCCTCTCTTTATTTCATAATTATAAAAATATGCTTTACACTTAGAGCTGTCTGTCCCCCACCACAAGGAAAAGAATATTTATCAGTGAACACACCATTATGCACTGAATATAAAGCTATTTGTAATGAGGTTAAATAAGTTTTTTAAATGGAATTTTGCAGAATAGCCTAAAGTCAATTGAAACACGTCATTTGATATAATTTATTTATTTTTTCTGATGATCATTATACATTTCCAATAAACAGATAAAAACTTATCTGTTGCAAGCACAAACCAACTTAATTATAATCAGCTCATGGTCACTAATTAAGACAAGGCAATAGTAAACAGTATAAATCTTTCTATATTGCTAATTTTATGGCTTGTGACGAGAGCTGTGAGTAGCGGTGGGGCCTACCTTTCAGGTGTGGGGGGCCCACTGTGGACACGGCGGGGGATGAGGCCTGGCCGAAACACTTAAAGGAAGCCTGCTCGCCGGAGGAGTCATCCGAAGCACCGTTTTCCTTTTTCTGCTGCTCCTCGTAGGATCGCATAGACTGCAGAGCCAGCTGTTTCCTGCGCACAAGTGTCCAGGTTATTACAGGTGGCGCCGGTCACACGGCTCTCACTCAGAAGCAGCTTCAGGATAAACCCCACAGATCCAGAGGAAACTTGTTTGGGCAAATATTACTTTCCCGGTGTTACAAAGGTTAAGACGTTCAGAATTAGCGTTTAAAATGAAAGTGAGACAAGACGGGGACTCCCCGGGGGGTTAATATGGAAGCTTAGACGCATGGTTTAATCCACCATGATCCCCCTCTCTCTTTCAGTGTAAGGCGTCTTTGCCCCCCCCCCCCTTCCCCTCCCCCTCTCTTTTTGATTAATGTATATTTCCCCTCCTGGCTTACCTTTTTTCCCGCCTCCCATTGCCGGTGTCACGGAATCCTTTGGCAAATGGGTTATGGTCGATTTTCAACTGGGTTATCTGAAAGAAGCAAAGCCGTGGTTAACATAGAAAACAAAGCGACCCCTTTAATAAATCAACACCAGACAGAATACACGATTGGCCGAAGGCATAAGCGTACTTTGGGACTGCTTACAGTTCCCCTTCTTACCTGGGGGGGAGGGGGTGCAGGAGAAACTGAATTTACACCTGATTAGCATTTGTTAAGGGAAACCTTTGTGGTTTAAAAGTTATATGAAAGGACCAATCATTTACATTCATTTAGCGATAATTTAATAGGTTTTGCTGCTTGTGTCTGAGCTTGGATTTTTTTTTTTTTTATGCACACCGTAAGTGTTTGTAAATAGATCAGCTGCTAAAACCGCGTTGTTCAAACTTCTATGCAGTGGAATGTAGAATTCAATAAATAAATAAATAAATAACAAAAAAAAAGTAGTACTTAGGACGACATAAAACCTTGGCGGCTTTTGCAGGAAAAAAAGGAAAGGAAACGTATATATAAGGACATGCGGGCGTAAAAGCGCACAAAATGCACGGTCTGGCCCTCTTTCCCCCTTCTCCGTGTGTTTGTAGCTTTTATGAAAAATTATTCCCCCGCAGCTATTGGTTAAAGGAGGTCACAGATGCGGTGCCAAAAGGTTTTCCAACAATTCACAAGACTGCTGAGATGATATGCTGGTTGGTTTTGCGCTGCGTGTTTTTTTGAGAATAAAATGTTACCAGTGCAGCACGGTCTGTCAAAAGTGCCTCTCCCTTTTCTTCTCCCCCACTGAAGTCCCCCCTTTCTTCTTTTTCGTCATTTCCAACCCCCTGCTCTGTTAGCTCTGCACACACACACACACACACACACACACGCACACAAGCACGCACGCGCGCGCACACACACGCACACACACTCGCTTAAATACGCTAACAGAGCGAGAAAAAGGCTGAGCCACAGCCAAATCCTTTCCACGTGATTAAATAAATGAAAGGTAACCTGTATATAACATTCCTCAGAATTATTACTTTCCTGCCACAAACTGCACCCCTCCACGCTACATTTTCCCCCCACCCACCACACACACACGCACACACATATGCGCACAACTTCAGTCACGGCTCTCTGCATCAAACAAATCTGTCGTCTTCCATATTTTATGACAACAAAGCGAGAAAGAAAGCTCGTCTGACAAGCACTGGATAATCGGAAGACACACTTTAATAATCTGATCGGGACTGTACAACGATAACTGAATAACAAAATAAAAAAAATAAAAAATTAAGAAAACCTGCTGATCTGACCTTGTCATTTTGGTAAGCAGTCACGGCGATGAAGTCCGTTTCGGGGAACACGTAGGTCCTGAAAGTGCTATACGGGAGCTTGAGGATGTCGTTGGCCCTCACGATGTGGAAACGAGGCTGATATTTGTGCATGGAATTAAGTATGGTCTGCAAAAACAAAAATAACACACACAGGCACGCACGCGCACACACACATACACACACGCACAGACACACAAGCACACACATAGTGAGGAGAATCTGTGCATGAGAAGTCCAATGTAAATTGAGCAAAATCTCAGTTTTGCGGAAATAAAAAGAATGAGCGCACTCCGTGAAAATAAGGACTTGAAAAGTGATTCCTTTCGAAGCCCGACATATTCAGTGAAATTCTATTTTTAAAAAAATACAAATTAATAAAATATTAACATAAAATATTACAAATCATGAAAATGTTAAGGCATGTAAAAAAAAAGTTAGCATGTTTTTTTATGCATTCTAAAACTCGCGCAATTTTTTAAAAAAGAGTATTTTGATAAATAGTAAAAATTGACATACATTAGTTGAACTTACAAATCCATGCTTGTCGGAGATGTTGTTTGTCAGCTTGAGCTTGTGGAAGTTCACCACTTTCGACATCCACTGTTCACCCGTGGCGGGGCTGTCCGGGTGGATGTACATCCTCTTTGGCATCTCGGGGTCGGCCTTCCCGGCCACCATCCAGCGGGAGTTGTGGAACTTGTACCTGCAGTCGTCAGCTGCGACGATGTCCATCAAGAGGATATACTTGGCCTTCTTGTCCAGACCAGTGCATCTCACTTTGAACGGAGGAAACATCCGTCTGGAAATAAATAAATATATTAGAAATATATATATGTATGTATATATAGGCCTATATCTAATCACAGACACTAGATTTCATTTTTGCACGTAGCTTTCTTTAAATTTTGCAAGTCTAACCCAAATCTATCAGCGCAAAAAAGTCCTGTGCTGTCATAACTCTTAATGAATTCATCCTTTCTCAAAGCAAAACAGAATTTTAAATACTGAAAGAATGTTGCTTTGATTTTTATTGTCTCTTCAGGCCTACACACACGTAGAAACACAAAGCTTTTGCACGACGACGAAGAAAATTCTGCTGGAGTTTGACTCACAAAAAAACATAAGCATTCAAATGAAGAGTTGTGCAAGATATTGTGCAGACAGAATGCAGTTTTTTATAAATTAAACTGAAAATGATTGCACATAAATTCTATCGGAGTCCCGTGCATGTATATATTTTTAATACATATTTGCTATTATGAATAAAGTTTTTAGTGAGCAAACTAAAAATCTCCCACTTCATTCATAAATTAAGATGCTGTTTTACCAGGGACCAAAGCGAACGTTGAAGCTAATCATTTGGAGACTTAATTGTCTGAAATTGGTGAAAACAATCTAAAGGTCGTGATTGCATGTCATTAGTGTGGCAATTACAACAGTTTGAATTCTGTAACAAAAAACAAAAAAAAACAAACAAAAAAAAAGAGATTAGGGCGCGCTGTGTAAAAGAATTGCAGATTACATCTTTAAAATATCGTGAGAAATATGAGTTTTAATAATAATAATAATAATAATTAATAATAATTTTGCACCTTCCAGATTTAGTGATCACCATCTCCGTGCCTTTTTTGTGGAAGAGTTCCCAGAGCTCCTTGGCTTCCAGGTGAACTTTGGGGTCGTCCTCCACCTCCTCCTCGGGCTCCAGAGTCTTCAGAGGCCTTAGGTGCGCGGCCGCGGCTTGGTGCCCTAGCGAGGAGAAGTGCAGGCCGGTGTCAGCAGCTCCCATCAGCTGGTCCATAATCGGCTTCCCCAGGGCGCCCGGCAGAGACAGGGAACCGCTGGGAGGGAGCGCCAGGGCCGGGAAGAAAGGCGGCTGGTGACCCAACATCGCGCTCATGGCAAATTCCGGACCCCGGTGAGGTATAAACGGATGATATGCCATACTTGATCCCTGTATGACTGGATCTCTCATCAGGAAGTTCATCCAAGTGCAGGCAGCAAATAGGGTTGGTACGGAGAAGGGCAATATTTCTTGAAATGTCGTACTTTGAGTGATAGGAGCAGCAAGTTGAACCAAAAATATATATATGTAGATTTATATATATATTAAAAAATTAAAGATGTAGGAAATAAGAACTCCTCCTTCAGCAAGACGCCGACAAACATCCACAATTTGTGACGAGCTTCGGGTAAAATCTCTGCTGTCCTTTTGTTAAGTTTGGATCAAAAGTCCGCAAAGCAAAACAGCAAAAGTGATCTCCATTAATCTTCAGGAGTGCTGCGACGCCGATTTTCTCCGCAGGCTGACGCGCATCGGGACACCTCTCTGCTCCTTTTCGGACATTAAGTTCGAATCAAACCAACAGGGGTGAGTCTCTTAATTGACCGAGGCGCATTCTTTCTCCTTTCTTCCTCCGCTGCTGTTTACAATATCGGCATTCCTGTTAAAATGGGCTCCTTCTTATTGGCTTCAGTCCTGCAGCGAGAGCGCGACGTGTTGAAATATTTCGATAGCGCCGAATAATCCCCCCCCTCTTGCCTTCACTCGCTCCGGACATGCACCCTCACACACACGCACACACACATTCGCTTTATTCCTGCGCTCTCCTTTGGCGCACACACACTTTTCAGGAGAGAAAGACGTGTGCAGAGAGACAGGAGTCCGACGGAGAGAGAGAGAGCGAGCGAGAGAAAGGAGGTAAGGTCCCAGCTCCGTGATTTTCCTAGCGCCTCTGTGGCCCATAGGGCTTCATACAGTGTGGATGTGTTGTGCCTTACAACCAGCAGCGCTCCGTTTGATTGGCTCTTTGACGCTTTCGGACCAATTGGGTGGCTGCGTGGGCGTGGTTTTGACAGGTCGGGTGGAGGGGACAGACTTTCAGACTTATAAAAAGGTGTTTGGAACTCGGGGAAAAAAGAGGGGCTTCGCCGTGAAACGCCAACCCCCTGGCTCGGTCGGGTGTTGTGTGAATATGTCAACATCGTTAGCTGCAGAAGCTGCGCGATCGGCCGGTCTGTGAGAGTCGAAACCGGCAGAGCGGCTCTGTGAGGCGGGGAGATGTTACCGATCTGCTGCGCTGCTGACTGCGTGCTGACTCCCACTCTGTTCTGCTCCCTTGTGTGTTAAACAATAAGAAAACAGATCTGTGCTTGTTTTTGCAAGATTTGGTAACCTACATTAAAATTCCCTGTAGTATTTCTCCTCTGGAAATCAGACATAAATGTGCTATTTGTATTTATTTATTTATTTAATTATTAATAAAATAAAAAAAGAATCGCTTTACACTCCTAGCAATGGCTTGTTTGTTTTATATTTTAAATAACTTTGTATTTTTAAAAAATATTATCAGCTTATTTTTTTTTTTAAAGATATTTCATGCGCATTCATTTGCCTAATGTGATGATCTGTTTTTCTTTTCTTTTCATTTTCAAATTTTTCTTTTTATTTTCTAGTTTTAAATTTCCAACAACCTACATGTGCAGTTGACATTATTTTTTGTTTTGCAGAACTTGCTGAAATTTTACGCGTTATCCTGACTCGGAGCAGAGTTCAGGGATGTGTTTACTTGTGTTTCTAGACCATCAGTTATTCTTTAAAAACGTCAATTGTTTCGAGTTGCTCCAATCAATTGAGTGTTTAAATATAGCCTCGCTTTCCGGTTAGGACTGTCTCAGGGAAACAATTTCAGTCTCTCTGTGTGACAGGATGCTTGAGTGTATTTATTTATTATTTTTTTCATTTTATTTCAAAAGTTGGCCATATCTGTCATAATCTGTTTTTCATCCACTATGATATGTAATCCCATCACCATCTGGGTTGCAAGTCAGTCCTTTTTGGCCCTGGATACGGACTAAGCAGGATGTAATCTCTAATAAAAAGGACGTATCTTATTATCATTATTCCATGAAATAATATTGCCCTCGCAGCAAAGCGTTTGTCTGCAAAATGTAATTTTGCCACAAATTCACGAGGGAACTAGAGTGAAGCGGAAGGTGAGCCACCGAGGAAAAACACTGGTCATCAATTCTCAGTCTCTTGTCTGTCTCCGTGGATCCAGCCGTGGGTCTCAAAGTCCTCAGAGGGTGTGGAAGGTGGGTGAGTGGGGACCTGAGGGGTCTTCACAAGAAAACCGATAAAAAGGGACCATGATATCCTTTTTATGTGGTGGCTTTTTTTTTTTTTTTCTTTTTGCCGCATCCATTCTCACGTCAGCCATTAAACCGTGTGATGAACTTGTTGCACATAAAACAATAATGGAAGCCTATAAGTTTAGAGTTTGAACATGTCAGCAGCAGCCTCGGGGGTTAACTTGGGCGGCGATAACAGCTGAGCTACAGCTGAACCTCACACCAGTTGCTCTCAAAAAAAACAACCTTGTTTGGAGGAGTTCTGTGGGTTTGCGTTAATTCGAGTTCGGTCTGAGTCTGTTGAAGTAAAATGTAACCGTGCCTTCCTCTGCATAGACACGGTGCGTGTGCGCGCACGAAACCGAGCGCCGTGGATGCACGTACAGTATTCCCCAAGGCAGTCCTTGGGTGGGGTGGCAAGGGGATCTGGCATGTGCTGTGTGCTATTGATTTGTTACACAAAACAAATGCAACGCTGTTGAAAAGCTACAGCACCATCAGACTAAGTGGAAAAAAAAATCTCCAAACTGCAGCAGCTAAAGAGCCAGTAAACCTTCACATGACGTTACACCCTAACCCTAACCCCTTCTTTTTAGGTGAGTGGGGTCAGGGTTGTGTCAAATAGTGGGCTTTACCCTTCTTTAAACACTCTGCCCCATTAGAAGCACATTTCAATTTAGTGGAAGGTGTCATCAAATAGGAAGCTGTGTTGACACTCAGGCTCTCTTGAGCTGGCTTCATTAGCTAAGCAAGTAGGAGATGGTCAATACACTATATAAACTTTTACAGGGTTAGGGCTCCCAGGGACTTTGGAGAGGCTATAAAAAGGTCCGAGCTGACATGACTGATTGATGGAGCAAACTTTGTCAGCGCTTCCCTTTTTATGCATCCACTCAGATCATGCATATCAAAATCAAAGAAGAGGGGAGTAGATTTGACTGGACGGGGTCGGAAATTTCTCACTCTGTGTGCGTGGGTGCATTTCTAAAAGTACGGCGTGACAGCTCATGTTTTAAATCTGCCCTGTCCACATAAGTGGCAGGAGGTTGGTAACCTTTGGTGGTGCACAGATCTACAGATATGCTGCATTGTAAAGGAATTTGGGTGAAAAAGCCTTCCTCTGAATCTAATTCAAGCAATCTATGTGTGTAGTTGACATTATTTGAGTATGTAATTGTTTTATAAATGAAAAAAAGGAAATGCATTGAGGTGTTTGGTTGTGGGACTTTCATGCCCTGACTGCACACAACAGCCACACTGTGTATGTTCATTAAGCAAAGCTTCAAAGACATTCCTGGAATTGATCACGGAGCTGCAAGTGATGTAATGTATGCTGTCCTGTTTATTTGCAGATTGTTAATGATAAGCAAGGACAGACTTGGTGGCACCACTCCTGAATGGAGGAGATTGTCTGGTGAGACTCGTCAGCCCTAACAGGACGTGATAGGGAAAGGAAACATCACCAGATTAGTATATTCAGCGACTGTAATGACTGCAAACTTCGTTACGCACATCCCCGACGCAAAGCGTGGGAGGGGAGGATGTTCAATTGACAACATAATGACTTTCTAAATGCAAACCGTTTCCCTCAAAGATGTAGGTGGAGTGGCAATTGATCTGTTGAGACAATGCAGCTCCCAGAAAGATACAAACCATAAACTGCACTTTGCAGAATCGGGGCTGTTTTAGTCAATTGGCTTCAGAAACTATAAACTCTTTACCTGTCTGTGAAATGTCTCTGTCAGGCATTTGTAAGTCAATTCAACCCTTGCTCTCATCAATTCCTGCACTGGCTAGTTATGGCTATTGATGGAATACTATTTTAGTTAATTAGGGGATGTGCTTATTGATGGCAGCAGATTGACTGGAGATTGACAGGGAAAATGGTGCTGTGCTCACAGCTTTGAGACAGGTTTTTAACTTTAGGCCGTATCAGAAAGGACAGAAAATTAGGATGAAGCAGAAACTTTCTGCTTTTGATACTTCTAACTCAAGTATTCAAATAAAAAAATCTGAATTGCTTAGAAAAAGAATGACATCCATAAACAACATATAATTTTGCTTTGAATCTATGTGAAAGACCAGCTCATATAAATAGAAACTTAAAAACACTATTATGTATTTGCACTCAGCTTCTCTGAGTCAGTACTTTGGAGAATCACCTTTTGCTGCAAGTAGAGCTGAAAATCTTTTGAGGTATGTCTTGGCGCATCTAGAGACTGAAGTAATTGCTCACTCAATTTTCTAAATACTCTCAGGCTTAGCAACACACTGCATGGAGACGTTGTGTGAATACCACTTTTTAAGTTTGGCAACAAGTTCTCGGCTATATTTTGACTAGGCTATTCCAACTCTTGAATTTGCTTTTACCAAAACACCCTGGCTGTTTGTTTAGACTCCCTGCATAGATGAACCTCTGCCTCAGACTCGACTCTTTTGAGAGCCCGATAAGGTTTATTGAGCTCTGTCTCGATCACAGCATAATGCTGCCGCCACCATGTTCCACAGTGGGGGTGGTATTTTAAGATGGTCTTTATAAATTTTCCACCATATGCAGCATGCGCACCAAAAATATTAGTTTCTGCTTCACCAGATCAGAATGCATTCCTTCATGCCCCTTTATATAGTTTTCTTTCAACATTTTCTAACTATGATTTTAAATACAAATTCATGCGACTTATAACCTAACAAGGTAATTAGTTGGTAGTACATTTTGAAACTATCCATCATTGTCTTTCCATTGTGTAGTTATGTGATAATTTGGGATGCTTGTCAAATAAAGGAATCTCAGTAAAAATCCATTGATGTTTTTAATTGTTATGTGACAAAATCGAATGAATGCAGATAATTTAAACAAAAATGGCTGGTCAAAAAGTCCAAAGTTTAATTTTGCTTAAACACATCTTTACGTGACGTTCTTTGGCTAAAAGCCTACTGGAAGCTTAGTGATGATGCATAATTATTTTCAAACCAGCATGGAAAAAGAAATTCTGTTATTGCTTGCTTCTGCAGGGCAAAGTTCTCACAGCTGCACTTTTTTAACCAACAGGTCCAGTGGCATGCATCACCTGTAGAGCATAATGCGAGGGATTTGCCTGCTCAACGCAGTAAACAGCAGTCAGGCTTTCTCTGCAGCTATGCGATCAAGATACTCATGACAAAAGCCTCGGATGTGGACCATGTGTCAGAAGCTCTCTGCTCACTAACATGGGAGATAAGAATCTCCTCCCCCCTGCCTTCTACTTGGAGAGCCGATGAATCGGACTGGAACTGGTTTTGCATGCTAACAAGCAAACAATAGCAAATAGGAACCAGACAAATCCTCGGGTTATTTGTCATCAAGTTAGCGCAGTATAAATATGTCGCTGCAATGTTCATGAGAGGCATCTGTTGGAGGACTATTTGGAGCTTGAATCAAAAGTGTTTTGGTTTGCACTGTGCAGTGAGCAGAGAGGTGCCCTGATGTGGGTTTCTGCTGTCCCCCGCCATTGGCATCAACTCTTTTGCGCTGCTCCAACTTCGCAACCGCACAAAGTTCTAAGGTTTTGCCACTAAGTCCAACCTCAAGATGCAGATCTGTTTAAGGGTAGAGCAGCAGAAAAGCAGTGCATTCCTTCAATAAGAGGAATCTTGGACTAAAGGGGTTAGGGTGGCTTCTCTCTGGAGGTTAAGTGGGATAAGTGTGTGGCTCATGTCAACCTCACTACCCCCCAATAGTTTCTGGAAAATTTGCAATGGGGTCAGATTGGATTACTGTGTTTTGGTATTTACATGGAGACACAGGGCTTTGAAATGGAAAACCATAGGCGGAAAAGCAAGTGCCATGCAGTCTGGACAGTTTGGTAAAAGAAATCAGCATACATTTCGACTGACAGGATGGTTGAATACGTGTCTTTTATGTGTATCATGCGGCACAACCAGGCATTCCGTGTCAGGGGATGATGATTGAGGTAAATGGATCAAGTGCAATACAAACCCTTAAATTAAATCCATGGTAAGAACTGCGATAGACATTTAATAGGAAATGAGGAGGTTTCAGGCACCATGCTTATGCTCACAGACTGACCACATCATAGCTCTGTCTTTAGCCTCCAGCTCCTTAAGTGCACTTAAGGAATTTTGCAGCACAGTTACACTATCCATACTGCAGCACATCCCATCCCTACATGACCTTGTAAAAACTAACTTAGGTGTCAGTTTTCCTCCAGGTAACCTCAGGTCTACCTGGATCTGTGCCTCAGGTGGTGTGTCATTTTTCCTGTCGGACCTCATTGCAGACCTGCTGGGATAAGTTTTCAGGGTTATTTAGGGAAATATTCCCCGGGAACCACTCCCTGCAGGTGCTGTGTACAGGCCTGAGCCCATAATCCACCTTTTCAGTTTGGATTTGGCTTGACTCCACCAAAGTTGATCTTTTTTCTTTTTGTTTTACTCCATGTAGGTAGGCAGACAGAAGAATAAACAGCATTTGTTTTCTTTGAGACAAAGTTTTGCAATTATCTCTGTGAAAGGTAGCATTTACAAGCATCGTTTAATTTTGTTTTAAAGCGTCAGACCCCCAAAAGTTGGATGGCTACTTTTTATTTTACTTTCTTAACACAAAACATATTTATTTAACCCTTTTGACAGTTTATTATTTACATTTTCTTAAAGAAAAGAATTCTAAAAGAAATTACAAAAACATGCCAAAAATGATTACATATTTTAAAGTAATTAAAAACCACACATTTACTTAAGTCAATCGGCTCAACTAATCAGCACCAATAATATCTGTCGAAACCATCCAGACTTGACTATTTGCATGTAAATTGTCTATCACAATCTGTTTGGGTTGGTCTTCACGTTGTTTACTCCAAATTGTGTAATAAATAACAGTAAATAGAGTTTGGAGAAAAAAAGTGTTTTTCTCTGACTCACTGGTTTGGTTTGGAAGTTGTTTTCAGAGTAAAGTGTTTCAGGCAGGCTTGGTAAAGTTAGAGAGGAGGGGCAAACTGGTTTTGTTTACAAGCACACATGGGAAAATGTTACTTATTTATTGATTGTTTTTGCAGTTACAGCATACGCAAAATTACTTGTGCAATAATCCAAGCGGCAGAAATTATTAAACTAGAGAAACATTATATAAATGTGGATTTACATTGTTAATAATTTGAAATGTGCTATTTTAAAGTTCATTTAAAAGTGAACTCATTTTTGACCAGCAGAGCAGATTTAAAGTTTTAGGATATATATTCTGCGCGCTTTGCAAACGTAGCTGCCTTGTTTGATAATAATTTGGTCCGGCTTTGCCTTATTGACGGGGGTCTTATTTCTGAATGCAGCCGCCTTGGCCGCCCCATGTTCCCCAACTGATGTCTCTCTTTTTTTTTTTTTTGTCGACTACTTTTCCCCTTTCTTCTTTCTCTTCCCTGGAACTTGACCTCCCCGTTTCTGGGTGAATTAACTGTTTTGTCAGGAGCGAGAACAACATTTTCAAGAGTTATGCTGCGAGCCAGAGCGGCGGCAAAGTTGAGTGCGGTCAATTGAACCTCCACCCCCACTCCACCCCTCCTTCCCACATGCGTCTCAACTCAGTAAGTGCGAGCAGTGGACCCAATCAGTCACAACTTCAGAAAGAGCGGTGTGATGAATCGTTTTCAAAACGTGTTTTAATTTTTTTTTTTTTTTTTTTACTAATTTATTTACGTTTGAGAAATTCCTGTAAATAATTACATTTTTTAAAACATGTTGTCAAGCACAAACTTTTTAAAATATTTATTTATACTCGTTAACACATGGAATCAAAGAAGATCCTTAGCAGCTAAAATTCAGTCTGATTTCCAAAACCGCGTAGCCCCACCTAACTTTTTCCTAGGTAATTTATCAGGCAGTAATGCTTGAACACATAGAGGGCTGAGCTTTTTTGCTTTGTGGCGCTTACTTTTAGTCACTGTGTTATGCATCAACAGGCTTGTACACTCCAGGTGCAATAATCTGGTTTATATGCCATTTATTCTAAGAATGTGTTAAGTCTGACATAAAGTGTACCTTTTTAACCAACGGAAATAAATTAGATCCGCCGACGAGAAATAAAGTGAAACTTTCTTTTTTTTTTTTTTTTTCAATTATGTGTTTTTAAATGTGACCCGGCTCAGACAGCTTCAGAGCCACTTTCTTCCTTTTTTTTGTCTCTTTCCTTTTACAAGCTGTTTGCCCTTGCTGCTTTTTTTCATGTTGAAATTGGAAGGGTTTACTTGTGACATTTGAAATATGAGACTGGCCGTTTTTAAAGTCAAACAATACACCAGAAGCCACATGAGAATCAAAATGAGTAGGATGCGGTTTGAAGCCGCGCTTTTCATTTATTGAACTCCCTACAGATGTTTTGCATAAAGACGTTTTTGGAGTAATGAGGGGGAGTATTTGAACGTAAGATGAACCTGGGCGGCTTTAACTTATAGGATAGCCTCGATTAAGCTCGGAGACTGGATTCATGCCACTGTTGCAAAAAGGGGAAATAAATATATATTTGCAGGGTAGAAAATATGGCGTTGCCTCTCTTTAGTGGTTCTGAATGTTAGATTGATGATCCTTTGCGCTTATGTCCGCTTTCAAATAAATTTTGCGGCATTGTACATTACAGGTTGAAAAAATAAAAATAAAACGGTTGCAGATGTATGCATGTTCCGAGTTGTAATTTAAATATAACTGTTACAATTCAACTAATAAAATTATTGTGACAAATTCCATACATATTGCTTGGCTGGATCCATAATTCTAAGTATAAATTATGTAAGTATAACAGCTGAAAAACAATATTACAATTAAACTAAATTAGTTAATTTTTTATCACTTCGATCATCTGGTTTGTTTCAATTTTGAAAAGTAAACAAAATATAACAGTTGGTTTATGATGAAAACATACAATGTTGCCTGAAACGGTTTTAAACACGTTAATCTTTTCATCACCATTCTTGAAAATGTCTTTAGCATTTGGTGCAAAACAAAATAACATCTTATCTTATCTCAATTTAAATGTTGCTCCTTTGTAACAACTTATAATAATGAAGTTCTTGCTAGCTAAGTTTCATTTAGCTTTAGCCCTGTCATTTTCTCTTCCTGGCAAAATCTTCCTCAGAAGTATGGAATTTAGGATCCAAGCAAGCCTGACATTAGCATAAGCACAGCATGTCATGAATTTCTTTAAAGTTTGGTGCAAACTTCATGATTTATTCTAACAAGATTGCCTTTAAACCTTTTACCCAACAGGCAAAGTTAAAATCTGCAATTTGTTTGAAGCAACTTCTTCAGATAAATTAGCTAGCTAGAAAGTTTGACTTCAGCATT
This sequence comes from Gambusia affinis, assembly GCF_019740435.1. NCBI lineage: Eukaryota > Metazoa > Chordata > Actinopteri > Cyprinodontiformes > Poeciliidae > Gambusia > Gambusia affinis. The sequence goes on along the minus strand of NC_057884.1, from coordinate 12,749,562 downwards.
ATCACAAAATAAGTTAAGGTTGGGCACAAAGTTTGCAACAAAGTTGCTTTGCTATTGGCTTAACTTTAGCAATAGAGCTGACGCTAACTAAAAAATATTGATCTGAAACAGAAATGTTCCTATGATAGTTCTTACATTTGACAAAGTTGATATCTAGACATACTACTACATACTGCCTGTATGATAGCAAATGAAAAAAATAACAGCTGACTAAGCCAACATTTTCTGTTAAAATTTTTATAAAAAGGTTTTAGATAGGCTTCTTTACCAACATAAAATAGGTAACATTAATTAAATGTATCCATTGCTGTACACTGTGTTTGAAATAAAATGCTTTGTTGAAATTCAAATTGCTTTCATTCATGGTCTAACATCTTAGAAGCTCTTTTTTACACCACACCTAGAAAAAGACACCACCACCATTCAAGTTTTTTTTTTTTCTTTCAGCAAAGTCACCCCTTTCTATTGATTGCTCGCGTTTCATTTTTGCACATCCTTGCTGAAACACAAACACCAAATTCATCCCAGTGGGCGTCTATGAAGACACCAGCCAACCAGGCAACGAACCAATTAAAATCCGATTAGGAAACATCTTAGTTTTCCAAGAGAGGGCAGTGAAAAAGCCTGTAACCTTTCCTCACTGAGGTCATTCACCTCATAAGATCCATTGCCTATAGTGAAGCTGCAGACCTTCACAAATGTTCCTGGCGACCGAATGTGGCCCCAGAGACCTCTGGCATACATGGGGGTTTAATTGGTCACTGTATTTACGAATAAGGTGGGATTCCAGTTAATTAGTGGCGAAGTGAATACAGCCCAACATTATATGATTCGCTCCCGCTCCCCTGGTTTGTTAGTGCGGATTTGGGGTGGATCAGCTTTTGTGTTTGACAAATGAGAAGTGAGTAGCGTGGTGCCGATGCACAGTGTCGTTTTGTGGACTGGCGACAGTCTCCTTTCATGGGAAAAACTTAAAGGAGGCCCGCGTTATCACAGGACCTCATTATCTCATGTCTGCAACCATCTTTTGGGAACAAGCTCTAATCAAGAATGGCACAGACCTACTTTGGAAAACTTTGGGATATAATACACCCCCTTTCACTTCCTCAATCTCTCTTACTCTCTCTCCCTAAAAACACACACACACACCTATGCTCACACTTTGTGTGAGTTAGGGTGCAAGACAATGTGGCAATGTGACCCTGACAGGCAGAGATCACCTTTGGGTATCAGTGCATGCAAAATAAGAGGGCAGAAAAGTAGCCTACATAAACATGAAAAGCTAGGGAATGTATCTAAAATGCAACATGTTTTAGTGACATTAATTGAAATATTTAAATGTCTGGAGTCATTCATTAGGTAAATCATACTGGACTGAATTGCCAATAGGTGCACTCACAAAAAACTTGTTTAAAACTAATTCCTATAAAATTCTTCACACACATATATATATAAACAGTAATTTGTAATCAGATTACTGGTCCTATTACAGACCATTAATCATTATACCTGGTCTGTATCTGGTGATGTCATACAGTCATTGAAATACACCAGAAACTTCAGTGACTGGCAAATACTGGCAAAGTGGTGCGCTGAAAAGTTCCAAACAATAAAACAAGCAAAAATAAATAATGTTCCAACTCTTTAATAAGTGTCCTGTTAAATTTTTATTTAAAAAAAAAAACAATTTTTAAATTTCTAATTATATGCACACTACAATTTATGGTGAGAAAATTAGATTTTTTTTTTTTAATTGGGCCATATGGCCTCATGGGTGCCTTAAGCAATGAAAGTGTGCATTCAGACCAGCTCTGTTTGGTCTGCTTTGATCTAACTGGTTCATTTGCATAGAAAGTCCAATTTGTCTGTAGAGGCGTGGATGCGTAATTGAACTCTGATGCAGACCAAAAAAACAAACTCTGTTCCTCCTAAAAACCTTGGTATTGGTTTCGTTGAAGCAAACTATAGAGCAAGGCATTCTGATTGGATACACCCAAAACAAACGCACGAGTCCAGTGTTGGTGGTGGTCTTTTACCAAAGACAAATGAGAAATCCGTCTCCATTTCCGTTTGCATTTTGTAAAGAAGGAAATTGCGCTCAGTTTCTTCTTTAAACGTTTTCATGCGGTTTTCTTTGGTGGTTCTTGATGCAATGCCACCACAGGAGAGGGGTTAAACAGGTGAAAGGGTTTGGTTTGTCTGACAGTGGACAAACCACTGTCAAAAAGTCTCCTGTGGAGTTTGAAAGCAAAGCACACCAACTAAAAATGTAACAAATATTGCAATTTTGATCCACAATCAAATTGAGTCAGGTGTGAAAACGCCTCCCCCCAGCCCTCAAATAAAGAGAAAGAAACAAGTGCCTTTCATGTTATAAGCAACTTTTATTGATGTCGGCATGGTGCTTAGTGAGTTGCACAGTGTAAGCCTTATAAAAAAAATGCTTGCTGTAAAAGGTAACCAGAAATTAAAGCCAAACTTGGTGACACAGTCACAGTTTAATCTTCTTTTCCACGTATTTATTTTTTTTTTTACATGGAGGTGCATTTGTACATTTGGTTGTGAGAGGTGAGGCTAAGAAGGAGGGGGAAAGGTCATGGAGCCATTCACAGAGGAAGCACTGGCTCCTGTGGTTCTGTAAATATACGCTGTAAGTGAACTTGGTCAACCTCTGCCTACCTATTTGAATGCAACTGTTCATTGTTTTTGAGACAAAAAAATAAAACAACAACAACAACAAAAACCACAACTCAGAATAATGGCTAAAAGTCCTGAAAATATAATCACTGCAATTAAGTACAAACTAAAGAGCATTGCCTGCAATGTCTCTAAGCATCACAGGCAGCATGGATACATTGGCCAACCTCTCCGCACACCTCAGTGCATGACAATGCTGACATTTCCTCCCTGGGGCTGTTCTCTCTCTATTTGCACAAGCCCGCAAAACGAGAGAGGAGGTGGTTCATTTACTTGGTCATAAACCATTTATTTACCTCCAGGTGAGTGTCGCGCAGAGTGCAGAGTAAAGATCGCAAGAGAGATTTACACCTGCCTCTGTGCTCAAATAGAGAAGCCAATAGCCTACAGAGATGGCCGCTGGAGCCAGCTTGTCTGGGGCTCTGCTTGACATCCCTCCCTCTCACCCCCATCCCTTTCTTTTTTTCTCCCACTGTGGATTAAACAACATCATAAAAAATGACCATCAGCGCGCATACTGCAAACAGATTACCCTCCTCGGCGCCCCGGCGCGCAAACTGCACGCTTTTAAGAGCGGAGACGCGTCCAGCGGGGCAACCCGTGTGCTGCCCGGCAGCAGCGCACGGGCATCATTCTGCACTCCGTTTCCCCGCACTTCTCCGGACCGTTTCCGGTCATGTAAATACTGATGAGCGTTTGATGTTGTTCGGCTGCGGACTGGAGAGACTCCTGGGTGGTGGCTGATGGACATTTGTAACCAGATAAGGAGCCATTTCGTCATGACAAGAGAGCTTTGGAATATATGACACCTTGTTTCAAGCGGATATTTGCAGATGTATATTATAGGACGCGCTTGTTGTTGTAAGGGATGTTAAATGTAAAACAGAGCTTGGAATGACATGACAATCTAACGCTTTGTAACATACACGCCCAGTTTTTTTTTGACCCCTGTTTTACCTGTTGCTCCGTTCCTCATCTTAACTGATGAGAGATGTCACCATACAGATAACCACAACTTTTACTTCAGCAGACATAGCTTAAGATACACTTAAAGATTTTGAAGTAAAAGTTCAATATGTTAAGTTTGAAAAATATATCAAATATCTCTCGCAAAAAAATATTATATAATAATAGACACTTTTGCAATCAGAATGTTGTAAATTTTCAAAGAAAAGCATTATAATATATAACCCTATAATTTTATATAATAATCATGGTCATTATAAATTCCTTTATGGCTTATACACCTCAGCCTGATATACACACTTCCTAAAGCAGTTATTTTTTAAGCTTCTCCACATTTTGGCACCACAAACTTCAACATAATTGAGATTTTTTTTGTGATACACCAATGCAACACACTGTATAACTGTGAAGTGAAAGAAAATTAGAGAAAAATGTATATCTCGACTGATTTTATTAGAATAATGAATCAATACGTTTTGATTTAAACCATTCTATTGTAAATCTGGCCACATATTCAGTGGGTCCAACCTGAAGGTGAAATCTCATCCAATCTCATCTTTAGCTCAATCTATATTCACATTAACTCTGACAAGAGTCCCATTCCTGGCTGAATGAAAACATCCCCGCAGCATGATGCCAACACCACCATGTTTTACAGTTTCCCATTTTCATATAACGGATTGAATAAACCTCCATTAGAAGTTCGAAGCTCGGGAAATTGCTTCATAACCTAATCATTGTTTAAAATTATCCGACCTGTTTGTATTAATTTGTCTTTATGATTCTTATGTTTTCTAAAAGAAGTCTAAAATTCAATTAAATTAAACTCAAGTGAACAATATGTGTTTATTAGGTGACTCCAGAAGAATTGGTGGCACTAATTTTATTTAGGGGTATCTCATTAAAGGCAGCTGAATGCAAGCACATACCAAACCTTTCAGATTTTTTAATTGTTTGGTAGAATAGAATTTACATTAATTGGTACATAAAACCCCACTAAAACACTTAGATTTTCAAAGCTGCAACGTGACTAAATTTGTAAAACCTCAAGCGTTGAATACTTTTGCAAGAGACTTTTACTTATCTCTGAAGTCAAATGTGGTTTCATAAGAACAAAGATTCTCTGCAGCAACCAGTGGAGTTCAAGTAAATTAAATGCTGTACATGAGAATGTGCTTAGTTGCATTCCACCAATGCATAGCTCCTACAGGTTTATCCAAAGGTGCGTCAGTAGGTCTCTTTGCAACCCTTTCAACTTTGTGAAAAACATTCATCACTTGAAAGCAGAAGACGTGTCATCATTAGTGTCATTAATTCATCACTCTGCTTTAATCAGATCTACATTTTTCATGTCCTGTTCCCAGGCTTTTTACTTTGTGCTTTCAGTTACCTTAAGGTTAACGACTGCCTTGCATGACCTGCAAATCAAAAATCCAGATAACATCAGTTAATCTATGCAGAAAGTCACTGTAAGAGTGAGAAAAGGCACAATCACAACATCTTGAACTTGTATTTGATAGAGAAAAATGAGATTTGAACACCAAGAAGTAGCAATAGAGGGCATAATTTGAAAGTACATTATTTTTGACAGCATGGCACAAATTAATGAAGTAGCTTCACACAAGCAGGTGGGTCAAACAGTGCCCAAAGAATTTTTACAGAAGTCAAACCAGTATCAGTCTAACTCAAACAAGAAACATCCTTTTCAATAATTTATATCTTCTGTTCAGGCTGCATTGGTGGTGTTTGTGCTGAAAAGTAAAAGTTTCAAAGTTGGAGATAATTCAAACTAGTTCATTTCAATTGACTTATGTTGCACCAATTCACAGCAATCAGTGTCTGAAGGCATTTTGCAAAACAAACTCATTGGGAACAGTACATATCCAGTAGTACAACATCAAATTAAAGAAATCCTACAGATTCAAAGTTAAAATATGTACATTCTCAATTGATCCCACAACAGAAATGCACCTGAAGTCTGCCCAGGAAAGCCAAAGCTCTCTGATCAGCCCCAAGTTCAGGATCCAACCTTGCCTTTGCAGATACAGAGTGCAGTGAGAGCTGCAGCTATAAACTAGTTGTTTGTTTTGCTGATAACGTTGCTTCTCAATAACCCAGTAGCACACAAAATGTGGCAATATTTTGTTTTTTGTTAGTCATTTGTTTTGAATTTTGAATATTTTGAAAAAATATTTAGATATTTTGCAAACTTGTGCTTCATTTTTTGAAAGCATATAATGGATCAAATCACATTTTATGGAATAGTTTTAAAATAGTAAGGATTGTAGCAATCACCAATCCAACTATGTTTTCCAAAATTGACATTCTCTACTGGGGTGTAACATCATTTCTAGCTCCAGTTCCTAGGATTGAACCAAAACCTCTGAGCTCTGGAAGTTACAACAAAATTCTATAAAAAGAACAAAAAAAATAATCCTCCAGGATTATTGGAGTCAAAAATGATCACAGATGTTTTTTATGTGAAGTGACCCATGTTAATCAAGCAACACAGACTCAGATCCATGGTCAATCAATGCACTATATAATTAAATAATTTTATCTTTTTTTTTTGGTAAACCATAATGTTCATATATTTAGATGCTTTAAAGAAACAGAGATGTGAGTTGGAGTTTTAGTTAAGTTTTGGTGAGAGGAGTAGAAAGTCTCCCAATTTAAATACTAAATGTTTATCGCCACATACAATATTTAGATAATTCTGCAGACATCAACATTAAATTGGAAGTCAGCCTCAACCTTTCAACCCTAAGCACACAAATCTTTAATCCCTAATTTTCTTTCTCTCTTTCCTTTACACAAAATTTGCAACTGTGCAAATTTTGCACAGTGGCTTTCCTTTACGGGTCACTTTGCTGACCACAGCAGTGGGAATGATGTCTTGGCAGTCCTGCAAGTGGATTTCATGCCTTTCTGGTGGAAATAGTCTTTCTCAATGTGACACAGGCAGCACAGACATTTTCCTCTGGTTTGCTGCAATTTAAATGCTATCAGCAATCTCATGCTCAACTGATTTAGAATTAACTTCCGTTTTAGTCATTTGTTTTGGATGTATTTAATTTGTTTCCAGACTCTTTCATTTTTGTTTTTTTTCTTACTTTTTGTCGGTAAAATATCTGACTCAGTGATAAAAAAAAAAGCATGTTATAATTGTACTTCTTTTTCATGTGACAAGATATAAAATGACTATTTGGAGTTTTGTGGCTATCAGATGTTTCAAATATTTCTTTTTAAAGAGACAAGAAATAAAATGGCAGATGGGAGCTTGGTGGCTAAGACACATTTCAAATCAGCTGTAGGTCACAAGTCAGGGAGTAATATCTTCAAATTACATCTGAAGTTTACAAAACCCCAAATGACATGTTAACGCGAATTACATCTTGGAGAACAGTTGATTTCAAATGAGGTTAGCCAGCAGAAGACCTGCTCTCAAATTATATCCTTCATCGGTTGTTATGTATTTTCCAAAATCTGTGGAAAATGTTCAGTTGAGTATAACTTAGGGTCGTCTAAACTTAGGCGGGAGAGATAACACATTTTTATCAGTCCTTTAAAGCAATCAATGGAATCATTTTGCAGCAGCTATCCAAAGTAAACAGTGTCTGTTGTTGTTACATGATAAATAAGGGTTAATAGTTTTATGTCATAAATCTTGGCATCCAGGAAAAATTTTACTTCTTCCTCATTTAACTAACGTCTCATTCAATCGTTGAGCCACTCAGCCGTTCTTCTACTGAGATGAGATGCCGTGGAATTGGCAGCATATAAAAAAACCTGGAAATTATAAAAGGAAGTCTTCCATTCAATGAAGCCCATGAAGAAATGCAGAGAGAGAGAGAGAGAGAGAGAGAGTAGGAGAAACGGCAAGGGCAGACAGAAAGCGGTGATTTCCAAAATGGCTTGGCCATTGAATGACGATAGCCAGGCCTCTCCAGTGGTCTCTATTTCTCTATCACTGACGACCATAAACATTTAAAAAACCCTAACGCAATAATGGAGGCAAAGAAAATTACCAAATGTGATTTATTCGAGTTTGAACAAATCATTTATGATTTAAATTTGGAAAAGGAGATGTGGATGATAACTGAATTTCCTGTCCATGTGGGTGAGACTCGTGTCTCCATTTCGTTCATATTTGACATTATCTTGGACAAAAATAGTGCTTGCGGCTCCAATAATGTTGTCTAAGCAGACAGTCTTCTCGTTTTATTTCTACTGGTCCCATAAGCAGAGCATGTCCATCAAACATTCATGGATAGTTTTTAAATCTATTTCAGGCTGAAAGGTTATTGTGTTTATTAAGCCCACAAAAGTGTAACTTTTAGCCCCGGGTGAGAAGGCAATGTCCACCCTTATAAATTAGCTGCCCTAATTTCCAAGCCTGAAAATTCTATTTTTATGCTAAAATATTCATGCATGAATTTAAAAGTAGAAAGGACAAGCTTCCAGAATTGTCTCATTTATCAATCTTTGTAGTTATAGTATTATGATTTTGTGTTTTTGTTCTTCAAAGAATCCTTTTTAAAGTGTTTGCCACACACTTTGGGCCCTATAGGTAAAAAAAAAAAGACTCAACCTCTCTGCACACCTCAGTACATGACAATGTCGACAAATAATACCTGACAAAATTTTTTATGGGCTACAGCACCATGCATTACCTTATCAAATCAGCATAGTTTTGGTATATAGGCACTTTAAGCAAACTTTAAAGTTGACTATTTGCTTAAAAAAATCCTCAATTTGTTGCTAGTGTTTTTTTAATAATGATAATGATTTTTTTTCTTTGTAATTCAGATGACATTCGACCAACAAAACATAATAAAAGTACATCTTTCATATTTTCTAAGTGTAAATGCAATACCCTATTACCAAACATACAAACTCAAATACATGCAAAAACACCACTTGTTTGGCGTATTTGCACCAAACAACATATCCGTGCTGGATATTTTTGCTATTTTTATGTTTTAAACTGTTTTTCCATAGGTAGAAAAATCTTAAACACTTTTATACCTCTTTTAAAGTTTGACTTAAATTTAAAGATGACTATAAATAGCAACATCTGGGCAACCCTACATCAGTTTCTAAAGACATTTTTACCACATTTATAGATCCAAAGACATCTTTTAGTGTTTTGTTTTCTTTTCAACCACATATTAGCATCAGATGGAGAGTAAAATTGCGTGGTTGTGTTTTTTGCCTGAATTTTGCTTCGTCATTGCATATCACGCATTTTATTGTACGAATTGCTACATTTTCACACTAATGCTATTGTCACTTTTATTACATACAATAATTGTCATTTTCTTTATATTTTAAGATGAGTTTTTTGTTTGCTTAATTCCCCTTGATTTCTTCTATTTTCCTCTGCCTCTTGTCCAATATATTACTTAATGTAGTTACAGCCTGTCATGACTTTATTTCATTAAAGTTAAATGTATAACAGGGAGAATATCTGAATATGCCATAATTCCCCTCCTCTGAACTAATCTGTCTCTGATACTGCAAGGCCATCAGTTCCACTTCATTGTTTGCCTAATCTGCTATTGCAAAAAAAAAAAAGACAAATGAAATGATTAATTTAATATTCACTCATCAGATATGCTGCTTGCTTAGGAGGATTTTTTTTTTATATTTGTCAATATCAAATACAGACACATTGCGGTCTTTGTGCTATTTTAACAAAATATCCCACAAACAGGTAATGCATAATATATATTGCCAGATGTCTTTCTATATCCACTGTTAGTATTTCACTATTTTTCTTTATTTTAGAAAAATATAAATGTTTTTCTTGCATTTCTTTTGATACTCAGTATACGGTGGATCAAAATCAAAATACCTGTCCTACACATAAAAAGGAGTCAGTGAGCAGTCTACAGACTCTCTCAGCCGCCAAGGACTGGAAGATTTTTTTCAATAAATAATTCACCACTGATAGCCAGACCTAATGCCTACATGAACAAATCTCTCAGTTACAGCCATCTTGGGAGTAAGCCAGTCCGAGAGCGTACTTAATAAACACATACAGCGGCCTGGGATGGCTCCGGTTTCAGCAACGTCTTTCCAGAGGAAAAGTATTCAAAGACAGTTGGTGAAACGGCAGCGTTTCTGTGGGTGAAAGTTTAGGGGTCAGGTGTGGGGTTTTGCAGTAAGAGAGAGAGAGAGAGAGATCTTTTTGCGTCGTTATCACTGATGTCCAGGATTGATTTACTGTCTGTTTTAACAGGGTCTCTCATGTTTAAGTGTTGTTTTTAGATATGTTTGTGTCAGAAACTTTTATGATCTGGGATGATGTTCTGGAAATGGATATAGAAATTTGATACTTTAATAACCCGAATGAACAAATTAGTTCACATATAAACAGAGGCATTTCCCTCATATCTGTACCATGCACTGCACCAGAATGTTATCTCCTGTGTCCACATTTAGGAACGGTATTGAGTCGTTATTGCTGCCTTACAATGAACACGTGCTTGCTGAAACTTGAAACAGAAAGCAGTCACAACTACTCTCTAACCTGACTGTGCATGCACGTTTCACACAAATTTTTTAATGATATTGTAAAGTCACATAAAATGCGCAGTCGTGTGAGTTTTGGCTGTAAACGTGTGATGTATTGAATAATTCTACTTGATTTTTTTAATGACTTAAATGTTTCTTACTCAATAAAGAAAACATAACCCGTTGTACAGTGTCTGTAGCTGGATGGGGTTGTTGTTATTTATCATATCTGCATGCCTGCTACAAGACTCCTCTACATGAAATATTCAAAGTCCTGTGAAAATGGATCTGCTGATGTGAAATCTGTTTCTCTGCCTCTCTCCAACAAGATCCCAGTGGAGCAGATGTCAAAGAAGGATCCCAGTATCACATATCGGTTAGATGACCAAGGCAGGGCCCACATGACACGACAGCTAAAGCTCGCATCGTGAGGATATTGCAGAGGGATTCAGTGGACAACACCTGTACACTGATTTTCTTTACCATCTACAACTTGACCACCCAGTCGGGATTCATGCAAATTAAGCAAGGTAATTAAAATTCCTTCCATAAAAGCAAAATTGGGGTTTTAAATGTACGTTGATTGTACATTCACCTGTGTTTAATATTTATACATTTTTACGGTGAACTCCAAGGTAAGTAATTTTTACAGCTACACAGAATTTTGTTTGATTAATTCTCTGCTTTCAGCATCACTTTCCCAATTGTAGGCCTGTATGAGAACCAGTCTGTGCATTGGGACAGGGAACAATACAGAGATGTCACACAAACCCACGTTTACACCTAGAACAATGTAACAAGTGGAAAACACGCTATTTTATTCACCTACCCAGACTGTGGCTGTTATGTGCGCCCCTAAATATCTGCGTCACTCCACCTCATTCTCCTCCGAGCAGCACGGCACTGCACCCGGATTAAATGAAAAACAATTTGAGGAAGCGGGGAACAATCCTCGGCAGGCACCAGCGGGCTGCCATAAAACGAGGGGCTGCCTCTCCAGCTTTCCCCCTCATGCCTTCAGCTTTAACTCTATGGGCTGATGAAAGATCAATGGGCCGGCGGGACAGCCGCTGTCGTGGCTGCTGTCTGCCACTGCACCAGGAAGCGAGCCAATTACAAAACACAAGAAGGGTGGGGGAGTGGTGGGGAGTAATGAAAAAACTCTGAAGTCTTTGTGAATGCAAACTGAATGATTAGGGAGATTGTCTTGCATGTGTGTGGGTGTACGTGTGTGTTTTCTTGCTCTCCACATTTTTTTTAACTGCTGCCTTCCATACCTCACCCTCTTTAACACCCCCTTAACCCCGGCCGGCTCCCCTGGCCTCCAGCAGCCTGGTTCCAGATCTGCACCAGCTAACCAGCTTGGGAGCAAAGGAGTAGAGAGCGGGGTTGGGGGGGTGGGTGCTGGTGCAAATACGCAGCAGCAGACAAACAAATCATGCTAAATCTCTGCTGCCATGCCTGGCAGCTCTCTCAAAGCTGAGCTGGTGCCCTGCGAGGGAGGAGGCTGTGGCCATTTTCCCAGGGTAGGGGGTGAGGGCTGAGCGTGAGCATGAGGAGAAGGTCTGGTCCTCATACGGATCACAGACACCTCCGCCCCTCCTGGCAGGAATGCATACAGCGCCGGTGGGTGGAGAGAGACTAAAGAAAGGAGGAGGAAACATGCAGACATGAAGAGGGGAAATAAGAAGGGGAAGAAAAGGGAGGACAGGGAAAAGTGAGTGAATGAAGGACTTGGACAGAAGCAGAGAGAAAAGGCCTGCTTGAGGTAGGAGAGGGAGTGTACCTACACATGCAAAACACACCAATCACAACACTCTCACCAGCGTGGCTGAGAGTACCTCTAAGAGAGAGCATAGGAAAACAAACAAGACATTAAAGCTTCTTAGGCTCCTTAAATCCCATTCTTACCACTCAATTGGTTATCATTACCTCCAGTCAGTGCCAGACAAATGTAACCTGTCACTGATGACAAATGATGAGAGATCAGAAAACCAACAGTGACTGTGCAGCAATGAGGTGCTAAACTCACAGATGACAGATGCTTCATCAGTGTCTATTTTTTCGTCTTCTCATTTGAATTAAAAACAAAAATGATTCATCATCTTACAGCACAATGACTGTCCGTACTTCGGCCCACGAGAATGAGAAAAGATTCATAAAAGATAGTCAGTACGTATACTATTTTGTATACATTGAGTTAAGAAAAAATAGTGGATAGGAAAATAAGACTGTTTTAACATTTTTTTTTTTACATTTTAAATCTGAAAAGTGTGGCTTGCATTTGTACTTAACCCCCATGAGTCAATACTTTCTACAACCAATTTTCATTGAAGAAAATTGCGAACCTTTTCGGTATGTCTCGACCAGCTTTGCAAATGTTGAGAATAAATTTTTTACCTCTACATGTTTAAAAAATATCCTGTTAGGTCAAATTCAATGTCTGTGAACATGATTTTTTTCAAATCTTGTCTCAGATTCTCGTTTCGGCTTAGATTGAGACTTTTAATGGGTCATTCAAACACATGACTATGCATTGATCCACTACATTATAGCTATGGACGTATGTTCAGGTTCGTCTGGTTGGTAGGTGAGCGTCTATTCCAGTCATAAATCCTTTACAGCCTCTCTGACTCTCGCTCAGGATTGCTCTGTCCGGTTTCATCAAACTTCCCCTCAAATCTGGTGAGCTTCCCTGCCTGTACTAAAGAAAAACAGCCCCACATGTTTCACTGTGGGGGTGTTCTATTCAGGGTAATGTGCAGTGTTAGTTTTCTGTCACACACTGTGTTTTGGTTAAAGGCCAAAACATTCAATTTTAAGTGAATCTTTCCAGAGCACCTTCTTCTTTACCGTGTCACTTACATAGCTCATGGGAGACTGTTAGTGAGTGTTTTCAATCATTTTCTTTTAACAGTGCCTTTCTTCATAACGACACAGCTAATAATTTTCCTGCCAACAGATTTTTATTTATTTATTTATTTTTTTACCTGAGCGATGCTTCAGCTCCTCCAGAATTACCTTGAATGTCTTGACCACCCTATGATTTTAGGGATGTCTCAAGTCAGCCCGGTAAAAGCCATCCCCTTTCTCTATGCTTTGCTCCCTACAGAGGGTCTCCATACAATGGACTCTTGGCCATTGAGAAATGATTGCTTCTGGAGGCGTGGTCTATGTTGAGGTTTTAAATTTTACACAGTTGCTAACGTTTGCCTGTGACATAAGTGATGCATCAGTTCAATGCTAAGTAGCTCCCTGGAAATTGCCTGCGCTGTAAGCAACCTTCCTCCACTGCGAAGAGGGAAGGGCCAATCCGGACTAGACGACTGTTAATGTTATTTCAACATTTGGAAGGGTGACCAAAATGGACTGAATGGCTCTGTTCACTTCCTCTGCTGCCATTGCTAAAACTACAATTCTAAAGCAGATTAGAAAGTCGACATCATTGTCCTCAATTTCACCTTCTGTTTGCTAATTGACCAGGCCAAAAATTGACCAGAGACAATCCGAGTTATGGGGAGAAACCCAAATTGTGCTGTAAGTGAGAATTTTCTTTTCAGGCGGAGTTGCATAAGAAGGTAACGGACAGACTGTATTTTTTTTCTTTTGTTTTTTTTACTTATTAGTTAACTTCTGAAGGCAATTTTATTTATTTTATTTAGGAATACCCAGTTAAAGAGGTTTGAGTAAAAAGGCACATCACCATTTTCAAGTTTTATTTTTTGTTGTATGTGTTCATCTTTCACTTCAAAATGTGTATCTACTCTGTTGTTTTTTCAAAGAAAATCCCTATGAACTGCATTTAATTTAGTTGAAGGGGTAAAACATTCTGCAAGACACGCTGCATTTTTCCAGCACTACCTGTGGGAGAGAAATATTCATTTTCAGAGCTTGTAAAGATCTTAATGTGACATTCCTGCTCTAAGGGCTGCAAATGTTTTGTGGTCGTGTCAGTGTGAAGGAGCAGAGTTTAGCAGCTGGGGGGATTTGGAGTTTTGGGGGTTCATTTACAGTTCACACGGGAGCATTCCATGCAATCCTTACATTTTCATTCACCCCTGATCCTCTGTATCCTCCTTCACCCACTTTACGGCTCTTCCGGCTTTCTTTTTGAAATACAATCCTACTGTATTTCAGCTAAGAAAAACAATCTTTGACATACAATATATTCTGCTCAATGCCCAGGAGTTGTTCTGCCATAACAGATGTGAGCCACATTGGAATAAAAGTACTGTATCTTCTTCACACTTAATCTTAATTTCCCCAAAGTTTATTTCTATATGCTAATATAAAATAAAACTTCAGAGTCTTACAGAGCCATTATTCAACTACTGCAACAACATAGCAGCACAGTAATCCCTCTCTTGGTAATTCTATGATGTGACAAAGGAAGCAGTTTAGCTTGACAGGTGGACTGGTGCATGTATACTAGTGCTTTGTTACCAGAGAAGTGCACAGTGATATAAAATATAAATATTGGCATTGAAATTTTTGAAAATTACTGTGCAATTTGCTTCTGATGAGTTGCGTTTATTATGGTTATTCTGCATTAAACACCACATGCCTCATTTCAGAATAGAGTAGGGTAGAAATGATCTTTATTGTCCTCCTCAGAGACGAAATTCAGTGTACCCGCAGAAAAGCCGAAGGCAAGAAGAAGCATGTAAAATTACACAAAATAAAAACACTAAAATAGAAGTAATGATAACATAAAGGACTAAATTTACAGTACAAGAAAATACTGTGCAGTTATTAAAAAAAGCACACTCTGATTTAAAAAATGTGCAACTGGATAGGAAAAAGCAAAAATGTCCAAAATGTACATGTCGTATTTATGCAAAAAAAACAAACAATTTACAGTAATTGAAAAAAAAACATTCAACAACAACAACAAAAAAAGGATGTGAAAATGACAACAGAAATTTTGTTTGCAAATGGGAAAATAACAACAGATATGAACATTTATTGAATCTGTGTTTGTTTGGAGTAGTGATGGCTATAAAGTCAAGCAGCAACTGGGAGGAAGGATCTGTGACGACGCTCCGATGTGGACATAGGATGCAGCATTCTGTCACGGAAGGAGCTCTCCAGTTCAACAACAGATTCATGCATGTGATGAGTTACATTGTCCAACAGTGATGCTATTTATCACCTGCACTGGGAGAAGGGGCCATCCTAAAACATTTAGTGGCCCCAACAAATCCCTTGTCCAAACAAAATAATTTCACTCAAAAAACATTTAATTTCTGTCTATTTATTCAGTTGGAAAAAACATTCCTCTAATGAAACAAGATGGAAACCCATCCATGCCACAATTAGTTCAATTCTAGACCAATAGAAGAAATATCCCTTAAACCTCTTTTCTTTCAAATTTTGATATTTTTTTAAGCTGAAACAAGTTTTTATTTAGTGATTTCTGATCTTCCGTTGAACTTCATAAATCAGTCACGTACATTAGCACAAGTTCAGAGAACAGTAATAAGTGAAACGTTTGCAATGAAAGATGAACTTATTTCATGTGGCTTTTCACAATTTCTTTGCATGGATGTTAAAAATATGGATGGAATTACAAATGATAACATTTTGTCATGATGTAAACTGAGAAACCGAGATGGTAAGAAATAAAAAAAAATTTTGGTTAAATAGATTTTTTTTTGCAAATTAACTTAAAATATAAAATTACTGATTAATGTTAAGCATCATAATTTAACATTTATGCAGAATACTTTTTATTTTTAAGCAAATGAAAAATTGTTAAATATCATTGCGTGTAAGCAAAACAAAACTGACAGTGTTGGCACTATTGTTTCACACAATTTTGAGCTTTAAATGCTAAAAAAACATGATGTATTTGTCCAGTGTAGATTCTATTCATTTATTTCTTCAGAAATTCTAAGTACTAAAAAAAAAGGTTCATATATTCACTTCCCCTCTTCCCAACTGAGATTGAATTCTTCCGTTTGTAAATTTAATTCACACATTTTTTTTAGACTCTGCAGAGTTTAAGTGGAACTCTTACTTGCATCCAGTTCTTTGTTTTTCCCATGGCAGCGAAAAGGTCCTCAGCTCAGCTTCCAGTGCTTGGCTGAACAAAATGGCAGCGACGAGAAGTTATTGCTAACATATGTAACCTGGAGACTGTGTGCGTATAGCCTATCAAACTGCATCCCACTTCCTATCAGCACCCCCAGATGGATCTCCACCTTCATTAATGCAGGCCCACGGCTAGAGAATGCCTCCCTATGTTAGCATGGGATGCGAACATCTGGTTTATCTGGAATGTCGTGGGTCTCCTTTCTCCTTCCCCTGAACTTTTCGGGTGTCCAAAAGAAAAGGAGTAACCTAACTCACATTTTACCCTCTTCATAGTAAAGGAAGTGAAGCTGATGTTGTGGCGAAGGACATCAAAGAACTTAGACGTCATTCATGAGCTTGCAGAGGGCAGATTCTGGTCAATGGCGAGGATTTGTCATCTAATAGCCCCTCTGGGGGGAATTTAGGTCTAATTTCAGAGGTGCTGAAAGTAGGATTTTTCTGGAGCTTGCCTTGTCCACAGGTCCTATTTGTTTCATGTATTTTTTTTTCTACAACAGAAGCTGAAGGCATTAATCCTGTGCAAAAAAATAAACATTTCTCTTAAATTTTCAAACTTTCCACAGACTTTGGAAGGTGAGTGTTTGTTGGCCACCTTTTTGCCCATAATTAGAGGACAGAGAGGCATGACTATTTGGAAAGTAAGTACAAACAAATTCATTGTGATGAAGCGCTAAAAGGCACCAACATTCAAATCAGTTGTTTTTCATACTGATCTCTACTTAACAAGAAACTTTCCAAGAAGAAATACAATGGAAAATAAACATAAAACTCCCCTGGGTGAATTTAAGAGGACATCAGTGCAGTTCCTGGTAGTTCCTTTTATCCTGGTACATTTATAATCCAAGTTAGAACTTTTAACTGGGAAAGACCCAGACCTTAGACCCAGTTTACATTCATGGTCAAGCATTCTACCCAGTGGGATTTGCTAGCTGATGTGGTCAGTGATAAGGCTAACTACTATTAGCAGTGTACGCTACAGCAAAGACCACAAACCTTAGCACTAAACAATTTCTGGATTTTATTTTAGAAGTATCACATTAGGTGGGACGGAACCTCAAATCTTGCTGAGCTTTTCACATTTTCATTTGTAAAACATTTTGAAAACTGTCCATCATTTCCCCTCTTTTCAGTTATCAAATACTTTGTGTTTATTTGGTATTGATTTAACTCATCAGATAGATCAAATTAAGACATTTTTACTGTTCGATCAAGAAATATTATGTGCACAGCGGCCATGTCAGACTTTGATTTTGGGACTGGTGTGAAACCTCTTACTTTGCAATTGCCACTAGGATCACAGACGTCTAATGACCTTTGAGTTAATGTTGCCAACTTCAACATTAACTGACTCTCTCTATATATGTATAGAGAAGGGGGCTTTTGAAAAAATTAAGAGACCTCTACATTGAACCCCATTGAAAACCTCATGGTTATTCCACCAAATATTGATTTCTGAACTCTTCCTGAAGTAAAACATTAGTATTGTTGTTTCTAAATGAATGTAAACTTGTTTTATTTGGATTAAATGCAGTTTTTAAATGAAGATGTTCATTATTGAAAGAGAGAGAAAAAAATCCATTCCCACATGCATGCATGTAAAAGCCATCTTGCAGACAACCTCATCAGATCTAGATTTCACCTCACATACACTGTGTCTAACCCACTGCTGATGTCACTCAGAAATATCCAGTTAAATCACACAGATGGTCAATATTAAAGAGAACTCAGGTTCACTTTAATATTGATGTTTCTCTGCTGTTGTCTCTCCATCAGCAATACATTTAATGGTCACATTAGGTGCTTATTCAGCACCAGTAAATGCAGGAGAAATGAGAGACACGGTGACTTCAGATGAGGCATTAGTGCTTTGTTTCTGAAGCAACTGTTCTTTAAATGACATACAAGTTAAGTTTAGATTAAATGTGCTGAATTAACTGACAGACACTGAACATCTTAGACGTTGTGAGTGCAAAGTGCTCCATTGAACATCAATATAAGCTCATGATGTGTAGGGCCTGTCAGCCATGAGGTTGTTTGGGGAAAAAAAATGTACATTTAATGGCTTGATCCATTGTGATTGGAGTGGCTAACTGATGATCTGGTTGTAGATTTCTGTCTCATGGCTGTCACTATGTCTCCTCCTCCCCTCCTGTAAGTGCTCCTGTTTATTCTACCTATACTTTTTTCACTTTGAGCCACTCCTCCTGTTTCTGACTTCACTCATTGCACTCCAGCAATCTATCCCCTTTCCTCTTATATTTTACTGAAAACATTCAGATCTGAAGTTCGTCTAATTGCCTGGCTGAAAACAGTTTTGTAGTAGAAACTGTTTGCCTTGGCTGTCAACCAACACTGAGCTCAAAGAACACCAGATTCAGGGGATTAAGGGGTGGAGGGGTGGGTACTGGTGCAGATGTGCTACCTAATTGTGGATTCCACCATGCGGAAACTATTCTTCTCAACCATTTCCAACCATCTGCAATAGGTGTCACTGCAAGGTTAAGCCAACTTCAAAATGCAAGTCCTGTTTCCATTTCTTGTTGCTCAATTGACTCTGCAGAGCTCTGTGCCCTAAGAAAAGAAACAGGAAAGAGAAAAAAGAAGTGTTGCAATCATGGGGATGGCTTACATTAGTTTGTGAGTGCCTTTGATATGAAAGTGAAAGAATGAATTTACGTGGAAAACACTGCATTATATTTGATAAAAAACAAAAAACAAAACATCATCACTGTTACTTTGTATATTAAGTATTTCAATCGTTCCTTTTACGTTAAACATTTCTTTATTGGTTTCATAGAAGAATAAAGTACAGGTATTAAATACTCTCAGATTTTCAACAAAATGAGAAGAATGTAAATTTTATTTAGTGATTTGTAATTGCTAAAAGCTATCTTGTCAAAATTAGCTATTCAATTCTTTTGAATTATAATGAAATATACTAGCTTTTAAATGTGAAGCTTGACAATTGTAAAACATTCACTACTTACGTTTGGTAGCAAAACCTACATAGAAGTCTGGATTTTTTTTTTTTTTAAGGGTTCAGTGAATTATGGTCTTTCAGTGTAAAGTGTGAGGTAGATATATTTTGGGGTGGTGTTTTATTAATAAATAATAAAATTTTATTTATTTAAATAAATTCACAGTTAAGCTGAATCAAAAACGTTCTTGATTCTTTTATCTTTCTGTATGTATTTTTTTGCACAGTCTCCTGCGCATGTGTAGGTTCTCTCAGGGTGCTCCTGCTTCCTGCTCCATCCAGAAATGACTGCCAGGGTAAGTGGCCTATCTGACTCACTGTTAGCATCAAGTGTGTCATGTAAATGGCTGTTTTTGAGTGTCTTCAGTGCTTGACTGGGAATCTGTCCAGGGTCGTCACTGGAGATAGACAAACACAACATGTCTACTGACTTGTGTGTAGATAATGGATGGATGGATAGTTAAGTATTTAGATTACTTAAATGGCCAGACTTTATATACGTATGTTTAGTTGTCATTTTGCTGTTGATGTTACATAATGTTTTAATCATAAATAAAAATGAATATACAGTCTAATAAACAAATGCAAGTTGTTGTAACAATTTTTTGGTAAATTCTCTTGTTTTAGGAGTAGAGATTTCAGATGATTAAAGCATGGCGTTTTTCTGAAGATAACGTCATTCATCACTTGGTGCCTTAAAAATAATGACAGTAGTTTCATGCTACAGCAAAGACTTTAAAACAACATAGGGGATTCTTGACATCTTTGTCGCAACACCACAACCTCAGTAAGCAAATAAGCAAGCTTTAAGAATTAGCAATGATTGCAGCTAAAAGTACAGCACAAATGAAACAATTAATCTATATAACGAATAGATGGCATTGGTTTAAGTTTCAAGCTGCACATAAATGCTTGTGAACAAATTTCTAGCTTTGTTTCTTTGATATTTTATTCTACACATCTTCACATACAAGAAAAAAAAGCTGACACTGTGATTAATATGTAAAAAATATAATAAAGATAATGCTGTAAAGTTTTCAGACATTTTCATACTGCTCCTAAACATTTATCATGTAGCTCTCCCCAGATCACAATACTTTTCTCATAAATGTGTGTGCGGGCTTCTGTGCAGTGCTGTAAAACAATGTTTATCACAAGATATTCTGTGGTTTTATGAGCATGATCTCATACTTAATTTTCATACTTCAAATAAAAATCCGTAGTTGGATATTGGACATGCTGTTAAGTGTCATATTACAACATTTGATCAAAGCAAAAAGGGTCTGCAGTTTTTGTACTTGTAGTTTGCCAGTAAAATGACACACCAGTGTATTCAGGCATCTTGATTAACATCTGCACTTCTGAATTTTTTGCTTCAGGTTTTATGTTTTGCTCCCTTTAATGTGCTGCGGTGTTTCATTCAACTGGAACATTTTTGTCATTTTTCCTGTTGCAACCAGAAACTTGACTGTTTTTTTTAATCTGGGTTTTATGCAATATGACAACACAAAATTGCATATGTTGTGAAGTTGAAATAAAAATAGACATATTCAGTTTTTCACTTAAAGAAAGATGCAAAGCGGTTATCAAATGTATGTGGATCCCTTTACTCCAATCCCCATAAATAAAATGCAGTCCAATCAAGTCCCTTCACAGCTGTGCTAATTAGTTAATGTTTGTGATTTAATTTCAAATCCATGGCAACAGATTCCAACATGACAGAACTTGAGCTCTTTGCATTTTGTTTCATATAAAAATGTAAAAGTAGTTAAGATGGTAGGGATTGATTCTTTTGCCACTGTCTGATCCATTCTTGTTCATAAGTGGGAGACTCCATGTCACATCTGTTTTTCTAATTAATGTATGCTTAATTTTAGAAGATATAAAAGAGACACTCAGGTAAAAGGCACATTGTTTTTGTGATTATGTCGATGTACTTGAATGAGTGTCACTGTGCAGTTCTATGCCCAAACAGCCACTGCAACATCTGTTTGTCATGTTATCACTTGAGCGCCTGCAGGAGCCACAGTACTAAGTGGAGACAGAGTCCTCTCTCCCACTCTCTCCGTCCACCCTTTCTCCTAATTACATTTGTTCATTAATCAATTTTCTGTCCACTTCTCTTTCTTGTTTATGTTCTTGCTCCAGTGGGCTTTTGCCTCATCCGACAAGCAGACAGTGACCTTTAAAGAGATGCCAGAAGACTCTGTGAGACAATGCTACCCCTTCACCCTTTCACCAAATACATGCGCGCGCTTGCATACACACATGCAGTCCAAGCCAGGCCCATCTTGGCCCCTCTGTTTCCCCTCAGGCCATCTCCTTCAGAGGCTAATGGAGTTAGCCTAATGTCTGCACAGCGCCAGTCATAAAACTGATTTGAGGCTAAAGGCTTGGTGCCGAGACCACCACTCTGCCTACAAAAAAGAGATGTGAGTGAGATGTTAAGAGAGAGCAAGTGTATCTTTAAAGGAAAAGAGGTTGGGGTGGGGGTGGCTGCAGCCTGGCGTAACTACAGCAACTGCAGACAATCTAATTGGTATTGACATCCTTGTCTTGGAGGAAATTTGACATCTAAGGGCAAATCTTTCTATTTAGTCGCCTGAATAGTCTCCAAGGCGGGGCCTGAGGAACACAATCATGCTGGAGCGTTGTTCTGGTTCTCATGTCTGGGCCGGCTCTACCACGCAGCAATCGATCCTAATCCGATCGGGGGAGGGGAGCAGGGTAAGAGCAATGGGAAGGGAAAAAAATGAAAATAAAATCATAAGCTCTGTTGGGGTAATATTTAACAAGAGGGAGTACAATTGGGCTCTGTTGGGGCGGCAGCCTGTAATGCACTTGTGCTGCTGTGGCATGGCTAATGTATAGAAAAGCCTGAGAGTAATGGCTCTTCAGCGAAGGTGGCCAGGCTTCAAAGAAATCTGCTTGCTTTAGCTAAAAGACAGCCGGCTCTGGCCGCCAAAGACCTTTATTCTGTTAGAGCATCAAACATTGTCCCCTCTCAGGACACACAGACACCCTGATTTTATTATCTTCACTCCCCTGAGAAACTCATTTCATCCCTCTTTTTGTTTGTGTGACTGACCATCAATGGGGAAGAGGGAAGTGCGGCTGTCCATCAAAACACACAGACTGCAATTTCTTGGGTCAAGGAGGAGTGAAGACCGTCTGCAGTGCTAGGGGTCTGTGATCGAAGTGACGGTTTGGTTTCTTAGAGTTTTTTAAAAGTGGATACATCATTTTAATGGGACAAGTTGTACTTCAGTCTTCAGAGTGTTTTATTTGAGACACAGGAGTTTTTTTTTCAGTGTTTTGCATTGGCTGCTGCAATAAATGATTTATAGATTTAGCACAAGGTTTTAGCTGTAAAACCCACTTCATACTTTCTAGAGGGCTTACCAATCGAGACGTCTCAATCAGTCAACTTTATTATTAATGCTGGAATATAAGTCTATGATTCTCATTAAAAACATCTTTATGGAAGACTGATCTCTCTTTCCAAGCATCCATTCTCTACTCCTGCTTTATTCTTCCAGGCTCACAAGGGACTTAGTGCTTAGTTGCATCACTTTATCAGTGGGTGAGAGCAAGGATGCACCATAAGAAATCACTTTTCTAGTTTGCTACAAATCATGTAGAAAACATAGCAAACAAGGCCCAAGCCTCCATGGGGCCCTAACCGAAATATTGTTTTGGGGCCTTCTAGTTCTGCTAACAATGTGGACTGGCAACAATCAGCAGTCCGATCATTCACACACCTGCTATAAACTTATTGCATCTCTGGCAGTGCTGTTTACATTATATACAGTACAGACCAAAAGTTTGGACACACCTTCTCATTGAATTCAATTAGAAAGTGTGTCCAAACTTTCGGTCTGTACTGTGAATGTATAATATAGGATACATTTATTGGCCAACTGATTTATCAACCAGTTGATTTCTCGGCGCTGATTTTCATAATTTTGGGGGATTGTGATCGGCCGATACTTACACGGGAAGCCCATCTTATCCCCTAATCTTATCTTCATCAGCAAAAGTTAAAAAATCTGTCTCTGTCCTTTTCTGATGTGCAGTGAGAGGTTTGACCGACCCACCAGGTCAGGTCTGCACCTTTCTAGTTAACAATATTCACCCCACTGTTGCCAACTCACCGAACAAGAGGAAGTTGATGTAAAATAATGTTTGTTTTAGCCGCAAAACGATTATGCTCAGAAGCAAAGAACATTTCTCCAACTACAGCATAGAGTAGCTCATCGATGTAGCAGCTAAGTAGCCTGACGTAAAAACATTTTGCTAGACAATGTCAAACGTTGAGAAGTTTTAATTATTGGTCTCAAATGTCATCAAACACGCTGTATTGAAGCCAAAAATACCTCAGAAATATACAGAGCCAAACATGAGAATCAACTCATTTAAAGTTTAAACTCATCTTCACACAAACACAAAGACGCTAGCATAAATGTTTGGCTGTTGAATTGGACCGTTCAAGCTAATTTTCTATTAGCAGCCTTACAAATCTTTTGCATTACATCACCAAGGCACATTAAAACAAACCTTTATCTTGGCTTTTTTCTATTCTTCATTGTTTCTTCCTCCCAGAAAGATAAGTCATTTTTTGAGACATTGTTTTGCTTACTTAACTTCTGACCGGAGCTTTGGACGTTTGAAAAGAAAGAAAGAAAAACATAATTTTCTTAATGCTTGCTTTGTTTTGTGGTTTCCATTGTAGAGCAGACAGAATGTCATACAATAAATTTATTTTATTGTATTTTTTAGTATTTTTTACGTTAGCAAAATGCATAGTGAATTTATTTTTCTTACCAGCTTCTTCCAATGAAATTTTTGGTTAAGGAAAGCAATGGTCTAGTTATGTTAATTGGTCAAGAGTTGATTCTCTTTGCAAGTTAACCAGTCAGGTAATTTGACAGATGAATTTTTTTCATTGCACACTGCAGCAAAGTAATCATAATTTTTTTTTGAAAAAAATGCTGCAATAAATAAATAGATACTATTTTCAACATGTAGTGATGTCAAATTTCAATGATTAAATTTCACATTTACATATTTTTCAGCAATAATATTGACACATTTATGTAACTATAGGTAATTTGTGTGATTGTACTTATTTGTATAAGTAAGGCCGTATTAAGGGTTAGATTGAAGACTGAAACAGAAACACTAAGTAGGTGTTAAGAGGTCATCTAAATTAGCCATTTGAAGGCAAAAAAAAATAAAAAATTGAAGTTGATTCACGAACAGTACAGACACACCAACGTGAGTTCAAGTGTGCACACCATTTATGCCAAGAAAAATGAATAACCTCAGTCATTTTTCATGTCTCTTTGGAGTCTAAGTTCATGTGTGCATCTGTAAAATGAAGAAGAGTGTGTCAGCATCAATGTAAGTATGTGATGAGGTTGCATTGAACTGATGGCTGCAGATATCACTCCCAGATACTTAAGTCATAAAAGTGGATCTGGGAGCCCTGCAGCTGTCCTGGCCCTGATGGTGCCTGATGTTATCACAGTTAAACAGTCACTGCTCTCTATCAGGAGAGAAGAGTACTGAGGCATTCCTGTATTTCTTGCCAGTGTCAGGCCTGTGGCTACTGCAGAGGCCGCGGCAAACTTATGTTGTTTGGTTACAGTTTGAGTGTGGCGCTCATGGCTGATATGTTATGTTTTACTATTGATTGTAGTTAGAAATTTGTTGCTTTTCCTTTTTTTTGTCCCCACCCAGACTCACCCTATTACACATGGGAATGAAACTTGTGCCTAAATGGATCACTATATGTTCTTTACTGTTGAGGAATCAAGATGTGCCAAAATCTCAAAAAGTTCAAATCAAAATAGTAAAGATTTCCAAATATGTGTGAAAGTAGTCATTCAGTGACTAGGATGCATTTATAAAATATATCAAAATGTTTTTTTGTCTTCACCTTCAGTTTATAATATGTGGTTTTGCATTTATTAAATTGTGGTTGAGTGAGTTGTAAGTACCTTGTTTAAGAGGTAAGCTTTTTTTCTCATACTTAATATGAAGAAAATAAACATAATGAATGTCAAGAGAGGTTAAAGAAAAGGCCTAATCAGAAAGAAAGGATTTGCTATAAATCTAATAAAGTTCTGATCAACTCATCTACGAAAATGCATATCTTTTTTTTTTAAGAGACAGATGGTGAACAAAGACTGTCAGAATGGTCTTTTGCAACAGGGGGTATTCAATGATTAGTAATCTGTGTTACAACCATCAGGCATGTAAAATAAAATTTAAAAAAGTAGTTTAGATATATAGCCACTGTCACCAGGAAGAAGTCAGGTTTGTCATGTAAAAATCCCAGTTAAGAAAAACATTTACAGCCACCCAAGGGTGATTAAAAAATGAGCTAAAGACTATTTGGTTGTGTATCTATCCGCTCAAAGTTTTTTGGCATTTTTGCAGCAGTGAAACAATTTTTTTAAATTATGGAACCTTTTATTTTGTCTTATACATGTTTTGGCATTATTCTTAATTATCAGAACTTTGACGTTCAGTGATATTCTTAGATTCTTACCTAATATTTTTTCTGCAATTTTTGAAAATTTTTAACAATCATGCTAATGTTAAATTAAATACACATTATAAGTGAAACAGTCATTAAAAATAACTACTTGGTGTTTAGTCTCATGATGTCTCAATTAAACACGAGTGTGTGTGCAGGAGACATATTCAGAAGCACAGATGGCCGCTCCAAGAGTGAAGCTGACTTGACAGGTTATGTCGTCATCATTCCTCATGTCTTCACTCACTCTTCCGATGCTTTTGTCTCTGACGAGTGGAATCGGGCAGAAGTTGGTCCAGAAGTCAAAGGTCTCATGACAGAGGCAACAAATTGTCCGAGGGGGTATCGGCACCTTCAGGGCCTCCATATGCCAGCAATTGTCTCTGGCCTGGATTAGTTTTTGGTATCTAGTTACAGACTTTTATTCCCGTGGAGTCAAGTTCAGCATGGCAATGAGGACCAGCAGTGCCGCTTAGAGCCCAGTGATTTATGTGTTGCTGAGTGAGAGCAGCAGGTTCAAGTCAGAGGTCTCTGGGCAGGGTAGCATGCCATATATGTTTGTCTGTGTGTTTGGATGTGCATATGAGAAAACATGTACAAGTCACTTCTCTTTACACACTTAAAGCTGCGTGTATGTCCAAAGAGCTGCAGCCAGGGCCAGACCCGAGGTACCGGCAGGAAGCCTCGCTCTGTTTGGCTTGGAGAGTATTCATTTGTTTGACTTTGAACATGCCTGGAGGGTTTTTGGTGATGTAAAAATAATGACTGACTCTGCAGGGAGGTGGGGTCATCTGAGTATGAGCTGAGCTGATTGGTCAAGTGGAGATGGTGAAGGATTGATGAATGACTTTTGATGACAAAATAACTTTGGGAAAAATCACCTCATATGGGTACATTTGTTGTGGCAATTTAAAAGCAACCTGTTGGACAACTTCCCAGCGCAATTAATCAAGCTGGTTTGGCTATCATTTGATATATTTATGCAAAGATGGAGAAATGCCATCTTTGAGAGATCTAATTACTCAGGGACATGAGGTCACTTCCTCCTGTTCCAACCACCTGCATATTTTCTTAACTTCCTTAAAAATATTGTGAAAAAACAACATATCTGTAATTCACTGGAAATATTTACTTAGTATATGATGGCAAAAAAGAGTTTTACATTTCCTTTAAGCAATGGCCTCAATCTATATGCATTAAATTGTTTTTTTAGAGGTATATATCAACCTTTGACTTTTTCTGCCACATTACAATCTCAAACTTCAATATCCCAATTGGTTGGAAAGAAATACATGGGCTTTAGTATTATTTTGGCATCAGTCACTTTACTCTGATACTTCTATATCCAAAAGCAACTAGAGAGAATGGAGTCAAAGCTGGAGAAAGCTCAGAATATCTGATGAGGTTCTTGCAATAGCATGGCAAAACTGCAGACTTACTAAGAAATGGTCATTTACTAAAATGAAAAGGCCAGGCAAGGAGAGATTTAATGCTAAAACAGACAAGAGGACCACGATATCCTTGAAGGAGCTGCAGAGCACCATCACAATCTTACAACCGGATCACATAAATATTTGTTTTGCACTCCCCAGGTTTCTCCTTAATGGGGAGGTGGCAAGATGTTTTGAAAGAAAATTAGCAAACTAATCATGCATGGGACACAGCAAACATGTCAAAAAATGTACTCTGGTCAGAAGAAAGACTTTTTGAGATTGCTGTAATTCAATGATGTACTGCAACCAAATTTGAAAAACATAAAGGAATATTAATAATAATTCAAGAGGTAGAATTAAAAACAAAACAATAATATTTTTCCTAAACCTGGTATTTAAGAAAACCTTAACAGTCTTAATACAAAGTAGATAGTAAGAAGCTGCTTCAACTGTACCAGCAATCAATGAAGGGGAGGTTAACACAGTCTGGCTTCATGCACCGCACGTTCTCCCCTATTGGTATTTATATTCCTTTGAAATATGATGTCCTAAAAATGGAGCCATATTTATTCTCGATGGTCCATTTTTGGATCCCTCGGATATTTCGAAAATGGGGCATCTGTCCCGTGGCCTGGTCAGCCATCTGGATAAGAGGGGACAAGAAGAAGATGTTAATGCACTTCATGATGAGAAAGGAGGATGACACCTTTGACCTTCCCTAGCCTTTGACCTCAGCCGGCAATAAGGAGCCGCTGATGTTATGGGTTTCCTATATCGAGCATATGCTGGCTACACCGATTCCCTAAAAGAAATTCTTCATTTCTGCACACTGTTTATTATAGCCGCACCCATTGTTGTAAACAGCCGGCTGTAAGAATATAGATATTTACTTCACAGGCTTTCTATTTGATTATAGAAAGAGAAATTGACAAGCATATTGGATATGTTGCCGCACCTTCTCACATCCAGCGTCAGATGCTTGCAGAGAACTGTTTGTAGATAGAGTGAGAATTGGGGTTTGTGGAGTTTCTCTCCATTTTCGCTTCAATTTTTTATTTTTTTGGATGCATTTTTTATTCAGCTGAGATTTTGCACTCTTATTTTCTCATCCTTGCAGAATTAACATTTCTGTACCACGGAGGCTGTGCACAGAGCTGTGTAACAGGATCGCGCCTTCAATCATTGGCAGCATTTCCAGGAACCACCGCTAGAGCGATAAAAAGAAAATCCCCTCTGTACTTCGTGTGCTTTCCCTTTGACAGCTGTGACAGTTTCAGTAGTCAGTGCATTGACATTTATATAGTGTTTCCCTTGGGGTAGAGCTCAAGAGCTCAAGGTGGTGTTTGGGAGAAATATGAACGTGGAGAGTTTATCCACTTACATATGTAGCTATGGTTTCGCCAAAAGTGGCATTGTAGCAATGACATATCATTGTTCCAAACTGAGATTCAATTAATAATTGGAGCACATCACCCTTGACCTTAAATCCCTGTCTAGTGTCCTCATGGATAGAAAGACTAAACATGTTGATTTGTACAGTACTTTCAAAATGTGTTTGCTCCCTTACATATTCTGTCTGCTTTGTCACAAGTATTTCACATGATGAAACAAATTTTGACATTTGACAATGATTACCAGGGTAAATACAGATACAGAAGCTAAGTAATTGATATGTTTCAGGCTGGAAAAGTTGAAAAGTCACTTCTAAACCTTTAAGACTCCAGCAAATTAAGGCTAGAGACATTAATCATTAATGATGAAAACATGAAACAGTGGTGAACCTTCCCAGGAGTGATCACCCAAAAAACATTACTTCAAGAGTTCACAAATGACTCACTGAATATGTCACAGAAGAATCCAGCATTACCAGTCTCACTTGCCCCAGTTGAGGACAGCACTCCGGATTCAACAATAAGAAAGAGAGACCAACCAAAATGGAGCAGTGGGGGAATTTCAAGGCCAAAGCAACTGATGACAAAAAGGTCACAAAGGCCCATTTCACATTTGGAAAAGATAAAAATATATAGTTGATTCCTGACACTTTTGAACAAAAATTAAGCTTTTGGAAATTATAGATCTCAGACAAAATGGCATAAAACCAACACTGCATTTTTCAGAAAAAAATAGTTTAGCACTACTCAAATACAATGGAAGAACTGGATGACTTACCTTTACTGATGGAACCATTAATTCTGTTCCTTGCCTTAAAATTTGGGAGGAGAATGGATATAAGTGGATCAACAAGTCAATCTTTGAATTGCTCCAAAAAGCACAGAATGACAGTTTTGGGGTGGCCATTCATCATGGTTGTATGAAAGCATCATTTGTATATGATAACATACATTGTTTGCTTTTTAAGAAACATTTGAATCCCACTTTTTGTACACAATTAAATTCAGAAACATCAACTGGTTGATCAAGCCTGATTTTACAGATTTTTCTAACACATTTCTTCAAAATTTTACATTAAGGATCATTTCTTTACACAAAAATAATTGACTGAAAAAGAGAGTTGCAGCTCAGCAGCCTGCTTGTTACATCAGCAGGATTTTGCCATAATTCTGGCAAACTATATGACCACTTATCTTGGCAGCATTCATAGGATTAATTTAAACTTGGTTTCCTGGCACTTGACTCCCTTTTTAGACGAACCCACACATTTTCAATAGTGTGGACATTGGAGTACTCGAGAAGGCTTGTCCACAACCTCAATGTTACCATGTTTTTCCATTCCCAAACATATTGTGGTGTGTGTTTCAGATCACTGAGCTCCTGGTATGAATCTTAGCTTCAACGGTTTGACTTTAATCTCTCACAGACCAAATGCTGTATGAAGAAACATTTACTGGTCAATTTAGACAAATATTAGGCTATTAAATATGCTTCTGATCAATACCTTAAGATCATTGAAGAATTTTTATGCTTTATGTAGACCTTTAACTGGTGAAAATGTGAAAAAGGAGCAAGAAACACACAAAAACGGTGCATGTGAATTATTAAAAACTGCGTTTAACTCTCAAATATGCAGTAGTTACTCTATGGCAAAAGTCACATTCAAAAAGTTCAAACAATTTTTTTTTACCTTAGGTACAATTAGAAATGGGCTGCTTGATTTATTTCTTTTTTTATGTCTCCTGACATATTTTGACAGATTTCAAAGAAAGAAGTCTCAGTCAACCAACAGCAGAAGTGTCTTCATTTCCTTCACACATCCACTTCCAGAACTGATACCTGGGCTGTCCGGGATTCACTTCCAGTCATCCGGTCAGTCCTCTGTGCTAAACATTGACCTTGTGACCTCTGCTCATGACCCCTGACCTGTGATGTTGACCCCTTGTACAGGGGGATGGGCTTCATGTATGTTTCAACTGGCCGTCTCCATTGACTACCTGCCAGGCACCTGCTCTGAGAAATGAAGCCAAGGCAAATGCCTCTCTTGGGAGCCTTTTGGACTCGGCAGACAAGGCCTGGCCTCAGCCCTGCATTTGAATAGGCTTTGAGTGGTCCTGGTAAACCAATCTCCCTAATTATCTATTGAAAGGACATTTTTTTTCCTTGCCTAGTCATTACCTTGATTTCAATTGCTGAAAAGTAACATGGAGAAACTAAAAAAAAGAGGGGAGGGAGAGGATGTGGGAGTAAATACATGCGCCCATACGTGCGCACACACCATTGCACACTTGTGAGACATCTAGAAAAGCAAAAGACTCAGCATTGTCCTGATTTCAATAAGGTTAATTGTAGGTCGGAGGGAGCAGCTTTTACACATAAATCCAGATTGCAGGAACAGGTCAAGGCTATCAAGAGGAATAAACATGAATAAACGGCTTTTAGCTACATTTTGCTGCATCAGTAATTGCTGTTAGGGCAGGCTGTTTTAGCACATGATTGGTTTGCCCCCAAATCATCATTCTTGTCAAGTAAATAGAGTGGCCTCAGTTTGAATATGAAGAATTGTTTTAACCGAGACCTACTTATTCTGGATATTAAGTAGTTTCACAATACATCTTGCTGTTTTTTTCTTTATAAAGGAATGCAAACAAAACTGACATTGATTTTAAAGTGATAAATACATATTATGTAATAAATATACCAGTGGAGCTGTGTTCTCCTCTGCTTACTTTACTTTGTAATTACAATAAGCGCAATGTATTGAATTTGAAATCCTTTCAAGATGCACAATTTTTTATTTTGGGCATTGTGATGTCATATGTTTTTATATATGACAACAAGGTTTTACATTTTGTGACGTGTCAATCTTGAAATTTGTTGCGACAATTTCATTTCAAATGACAGACTAACACACAGTAAAACAAATTTTTTAAAGGAATTCAATGTATTGTTTCTAATTTTTTACAAATAAAAATGTCAGGTGGCATGCCCATTTATTTTCAGCCCAATTATCTCTGATAACCCAAGATAACATCCTGTGGTACAAACCTATTGCTGAAGTCACGGAATTAAGAGTCCAACCATACCTAATTTAACATGAGTGTAAATCCAGCTGTTCTGCAAAGGTTCCAGATGTTTGTTAAGGACAATTAATTAACAAAAAGCACAATGAACATCAAGGACCATTGTAATTCTGGTGGCACTAGATCCACAGCTCAGCAGAGAGAACCTTTTCGTGGGACAATTGTTAATCAGAGTTCACTCTACAAATTTGGTGCTTTTGCAGGAATACTAAAAAGGAAGCCACTTTTGAAATAAAAACCATAGATTCCTTTTACAATTTGCTACGGGCCATGTGGGAGACGTAATTAAAATATGGAAGTAAATCTGAATGAAATGAAATTGCACGTCACCCTGAAAAAGCCAATCAGGTTGATGTGCAACATGGTGGTGGTAGCATCTCTTCTGGAGATGTTTTTCTTTTGCAGGCATAGAGAAGGTTACCAGAGTTGATGTGAACATTGATGGAGCTAAATACAGGGCAATCTTGGAAGAAAACACGTTCACCTGCTCTTCTGCATAAATCCCCCCAAATATACATTCGCATTTCTGCTTATAGCATGACTCAAAAAAAGTTCAAGGGGTATAGAAAATCTCCTAAAGCTCTAAAACTCTGACAAAATGCTGAGGTTTTAATTTACTCAGATGAACTGATGATGCTCAATGATGTTTTGTGTTAATTCTGTACTGAAACTAATGAAAGGTAAAAGACCTATTGAACTCATTGTGAACTTTTTTCTTATCGACTGTTCTTCCATTAAATTACTTGATCATCCAAACAAGCCACTTGGAAGAAGTCTTATCAAAAGTTCTTTTAAAAAATGAACATTGTTCCTGGGCTCCAGTTTCCCTAATTAAAGCTATCTACATGCTGTACTGCTGGGTCAAGAGCTTGGAGGGAGTCACTCAGGAGTGTGCTCTCCAGGGCTCTAGGGTTGTTCTCAGAAAGCTCTTGGGGCTTGCATGCAGTCGCTGTGTTGTGAACGAGATAAGAGGGGACAGAACTATCCTTTGAAACTAAATATAAGTTCTAACATGAAGCATTTGAAATTGATTAGTGTATTTTTCCTGCATCTTTTCTTTTCTTTTCTTTTTTTTTTTACATTAAGACAAACCTAAAAAGGTAAAGCAACATTGTGCATAGTTACACCTTTAAGAAGCAGAGAAAATATTGCAAATATGGTACTACATGGCTGATTTGTTTTTCTAAACTTTAAATCTTATAATCCAACTGAAAAAGAAGTTGAGCAAACAATAAAAGCATAAGCTAAATAATTGCAAAAATGTTATGTGCAGACTAAGTGCAGCAGCGGCAGGGGCTTTATTATTCCATTCTTTGAACTTCTCTGAATGACCGTCTATCTTAAGTTCTTTAATCTCCACCAGGCTGTCTGCTTCCAAAGCAGCGCCTCTAAATCTTCTCCCACCTTTGGACTCTGACTGGAACTTTAACTGTCTCGACTCTCTGATCTCAGAGCACACACACCAACAACAAACGGACCCACGCACACACACAAATAAAGGAGCTTAAATTCTCACATCTTACAATGTTCTACTTCATGAATGCAACCAGAAAACATTTTCAAAAATCCAATATTCTCCAGTGCTACAACAGATTAAAAATAATACTAATTGTTCTCATACAGAGGTTATTAAAAATAAACAATTTCTGTTTCAATGAAAAGTTTCT
The DNA here is from genome assembly GCF_019740435.1 of Gambusia affinis. Taxonomy (NCBI): domain Eukaryota; kingdom Metazoa; phylum Chordata; class Actinopteri; order Cyprinodontiformes; family Poeciliidae; genus Gambusia; species Gambusia affinis. The sequence continues at coordinate 12,716,188 of NC_057884.1, read as the reverse complement.
TTGAGATAAATACTTTTTATTTACCCCTTCATTTTAATTGAACCCCCCCCAACATATTTGTTAGAATATTTATTAGGAAAAATATATAAAAATTCAAAACATCTAACCAAGCATCTTTTCATGAATTGTCTCTGAGGTCCTGGAAATTATTGTTAGATTCTATGTGTTCAATCTCCTATTATCTCTGTTTTTCTGGATTAAAGGACAACGTTATAAGACTGAAGTTTTTTTTTTTCTTTTACCCTTTCATGCATGAATTATGATTCTGTCAGGATTTTTTTTCCCAATTTTTCTTTTTATTTTCTTAAGGCATAAAAATAGTAGGAAAATGTTTATTTATTTATTTTATTTTATCTTAGGTAATCAATTGTAATTTTCTCCAAATACATCCATCCATCCATCCATTTTCTGTTCACACTTGTCCCTAATGGGGTCGGGAGGGTTGCTGGTGCCTATCTCCAGCTAAGTTCTGGGTGAGAGGCAGGGTTCACCCTGGACAGGTCGCCAGTCTGTCGCAGAGCAACACAGAGACAGACAGGACACACAACCATTCACACACACACTCACACCTAGGGAGAATTTAGAGAGACCAATTAACCTGACAGTCATGTTTTTTGGACTGTGGGAGGAAGCCAGAGAACCCGGAGAGAACCCATGCATGCACAGGGAGAACATGCAAACTCTATGCAGAAAGACCCCGGGCCGGGAATCGAACCCAGAACCTTCTTGCTGCAAGGCAACAGCTCTACCAACTGCGCCACTGTGCAGCCCCTCTCCAAATACAAAGTTGCTATTTTAAAAAATGCATCAGTAGTATTGTTCTTTAGGGGTTATCTGATGTCACAATATTTTTTTTTTACCTGCAAGATTCATCTACCGTGGAAGGAGGGACCGGGTCAGATGGCATGCTTTTTTGTCTGTCAGCCATCTTGGAATTAATAAAAAGTTATTTCTTGCATTTGCAGCTGATTGCCGGTAGTTGATATTGTGTTTTATGATGCATTAGTGTCCACTTCAGTGGTCTGTGTGCATTTATAACATAAAAATCCACAAGAAGCACAGGAGAATGGCTTTTAGATAGCTGTCCACTGTGGTGACCACTGTGTACGAAAGGGTTAAAGGAAACATCCATGGCTGGCCAAAATATTTAAATAGCTGTTATGGAAGTGTGATCTGGTGTGAATTTTGGGACAAAATGTACAATTTGGCATAAGAAGAACACCATACCCACACTGAAACTTGGAGGTGACAGAATTATACTTTGGGGTTTTATTATAGAGTTAGGGTTTTTGTCGAGGTGAAAAAATTATGAACAGTTTGAAATACTTGAAGGTTTTGACCCAGTATGTTTAGGTGTTTGTTCAGTAGCAGACGTGGAAGGGAGTCAAGTTGATAATAAATGTCCTCATAATCTGATAGATGGAGATTTGCAAGCTGACAATGTGGCAAACTCATGTACTTTAATCAAAATGATTAACATATTGGTTGATAATAGTTGGTAATTGGTTGATAATTGATGATTGGTTGGCAGTGCACACTTATGGAACCAGACTAATGGATCTTTTTCTATTTTATTTTATTTTTTTTTCCACAAAAGGATTTAGTTCTCCTTCACAATTCCAGCAAACAGAAATGTCATATGGAACACAGGGAAAAATGTTCTTGAAACAAAGATGTTTCCCTATTCATAAGACTACAAGTCCTTTACAAGTGCCTACAACCATAGTTGATCCCATGTTACGTCTGACCTACAGGGTCAAGACTCATGACTTCCAGTAGAATAAGACTGTCAGGCCCCACTAGCTGGTTACAATGGTTAAAATAATGAAGCGGTGTCAGGATATGGTATTGTTCTCGGTAGCTGTGACTGTATTCACAGCCCCAGTGTGGCTTCTGTCAGGAATAATAATCACTGTGTAGTTCAGCCTCTTCTCCTCACACAAAGTTTGGACCCTCTGGGCTTCTGTCTTCAGCACATACACCATGCAGCAAAGCTCTGCCAATGACATCAAACATCTTAGGAAAGCTGGCTTTGCACATTCATTTCCCACTTATAGGCTTGGTTAACAAACATGTACGTTATCCTTCTTATTTGTTCGTACATTAAATGCTCACATACTCAGACATTCGTACATGGGAAGGATCGAGTAAACTCAGGATTAGATGCTTTACATCAGCATTCAGAAGTACTCCAATAAGCTTTCTGCAGACAGCAGCTCCTTAGACACTTCATTTATCTTCCAGAACAGGGACCACTTCAAGGGCCCTCAGAGGTGCCTGGCGCTGAGGTCATTGCTGGGGGTGGGTCTCTCTAAAGATTTAGGGCCATAAGAGAGGGATTAGGCAGCAGTGTAGCTATTATCATATTGGAGAGTAACAAAAGTCAAGTTTGTGCTACTTTTGTTTTATTCAGTCATGTTTTCAGGCTTTAAAGCACCCCTAAAATTGGATTAATTAAAGTTTCTTAGTTTTATTACAACTAAAGGGTCTACGAATCTTAAGCCCTGATTCAACATTTGAGATTAGTAATAGGAATTTTCTTAGAATATGTATTTTTTTCTTCTTACTAAAGAGATAGTTTTAGGAAGATAAATTATATTTAAAAAAATTGCACTAGACAGTAGGACAAATCGGGACAGCTGCAGTAAAAAGTAACAATATCAGCCCTGATTTAACAGAGGCAAAAGTTTCTGCCAGTCTCAGGTTTTCAGAAAGTTGGTTCCAGTGCTGAAGAGCATAAAACAAAAGTATTTCTTCCCCTTGTTTAGTTCTGGACCTGCAAACACTTTAACCTGAGGGGTGTCCATACTTGAACAGTGACTCTGAAATCTGGGACATTGACCATTCATTGCCAACGTGAACCAAAGATACCACTACAGCATTCTACTTCACTAAAAATAAAAGCATACATGATATTTTAGAGTAATATTTCATGTAAAATCTAAAATTTTGGTTTTGTTTCTAAGATTGTAGAAGAAATGTACTAGAATAGACTTTGTGTGGTTGTTGGAACTGAGTCATGGACTACTGTAAAGTGGTGATAGAATACTATAAAGTTATACATCATGAACATAGATATTGCCAGAAATGTTGTAATGCTCCATGGTCTGAGCAGCAGGAGCATATTAATTAGAAATGGCCAGAGAATTTAGCCTTGAGCAACCCCAATTATATTTGTTTGAATATATTAATAACCATTAAACATAATAAAACTCCCTTGGCATTCCATAAAAGATCTGAACCAGGATTAGCACAGTACCATACTTGACAACTTCCCTTGCTTTTTCAGTCTATCAATCAGGAAATTATCAACAATGTTGAATGCAGCTCTGAGATCCAGTAGAATCAAAACAAACTGTTTTACAGCGTTATTGTTAAAGTATTTGGAAGCAAAACTAAAAAAAAAAAAAAAAAACAACAACAAAAAGAACTATACCGGTAATTGTCACTCAAAGGAGGGTTGTCATCAGTATTAATCAGGCTCTGCTGCATTTGTTGTTATGGGAAGACAAATGTCAGTGTTCATGGCAATTTCATGGTGGGGATGGAAAAGCAGGCACTGCTTCACCCGACTGTAATCTCTCACGTGAAAGCTTTGAAACTGAGAGCTTCTATTAACATACAAAAAAGGCAAGATTGAGCAACTGACCAGACAGCTGGCAGTGCCACAAGTGTTCCTAGGTCAGTCAAATGCAATATCAAGTAGATGGTAGTCTTCTTGAATTACTTAGTCTCTTCATGTTTAGCTCAACCGGATGATGGATCTTCTTGCCCCCTCTCAAACGCTATTCACTATTCACATCCTTGATAAAAGTCAGAACAGGGAAACTCCCGTTACTTTGCTGAAATAATCTTATGAGACATAACATTATGACCACCAGTTAAATCATGTGTTGTTACTACTTTTGCTGAGTCTGACTTGTAAAAGACTGGAATCAACTAGGAGTTGCAAGGTGTATCGTGGTACATGGCATCAAGCATTAGCACCATATTCTGTAAGTTAAAAATGTGGAGCATCTGTTGATCGGACTTGTTTGCCCACAGATTCTCAATTGTGGACAAACAATTGAGAACTTGCCTCAAGTTTGTTGTCCCAGACATAGATTCAATGAAAGGGTCTGGAGTAGATCTTTTGTAAGAATCTGTAGGCAGGCGGTATATGTGCAATTAACTTTCACATCGTAGAACCCGATGTATCCAAGAAGACACATTAGGTCACCATAGTGCAATGTTTTTCAGAGGTCAGTGACGCACACATCACCATATATCCATGTGATATATAAAAATAATTTGATCACATCAGACCTTGTTCTTCAATGGCCTCATTTCCAAATTTTGCTGCTTTGTGGCTCTGTCATTGGTTCACAGTTCATATTATGTAATATTGTAAGATGCATTATGTATTCTGATACCTTTATATTGAAACCGTCTTTAACTTCGTTTGATCTGCAGTAGCCATTAGATAAAACCACTTGGGCCAACGCTTTACGCACCATGTTGGGGAATAAGCCTTGGCTCCCCATGAACCAGTTATTGGCCAACAGAGTTTTTTCCTTCAACCCTCAGGATAGGTAGATAAAATCTGGAAAACCCCACAAGATCTGCAGTTCTCCTGTGACTTAGCAATCACATTCACCTTTTCCTTCTTCAATACATGTTCAAGAAACCCCTTTTCCACACATAAAATAATTTAGCTGTAATTTCACATCGGTCATCTTTACTCTTTTCTTACAGAGTAGCTACATGGGTAGTTTAAAATAGCAATAAACATTTCATAACGCTGTCTTATGTTTGTTGGTGCTTTCATTATGTGTATGGATGAAGATGGAGCTGTGGGTTGAGTGATGACACTGGTGCTGCAATCTCACCGACATCTGCTTCTAATCTGCAACATGAAAAAGACACTCTAATGACCCCATACCTGCCCCTGAAGATCGTCTGCCTCTGTTCTGTTTCCTCCGCCTGATGCTGGTCACTCTCATTTCAACCCAAATCAAACAGCATATCGGGTTACATAAGATTTTTACTGCAACGTTACAATCAGACATACACGAGAGAGCGTTTGTGTGTGCAATTTATGTGCTCTTATTCTTTCACTAATCCCAGACAGCCTCGTGATGCAGAGCTTTGCGTTTGCTGTATCTGTTCGATTTTGCTTGTTTTTGACAAGCATTCAGGTCTAAAGCTTGGTGTTGATGGGCAGCCTATATTTCCATTTAACACTCCTGCAAGTCCAAGACAAAAATAAAATAAGTTGCAGAGAAGCACACAGGGGGAGTAGAATATATGGGTTGGTGAAGTTTGTGGTGGAGGTGGGGACTTTCCAGACAAAAATTACCTCACAAGAGGAAAGTATTTGTTTTAGAGAAATTAAGAAAGAAACAGCTCTGGAGCCAAAAGCCCAACCCAAATGGATGAGAGATGTAAGGATGTGGGTGACTGAAACATGGCTGCAATTTGTTTTAACTGGCGATAGAAGTAAGCATGGTAGAGCTCTCAGGACTTGGTAGCTGTAAATCTTGCTCCTTGCAGGAGAACTGTTGGTTCATAACCTTTCTGTCTTGCCTCTCAGTCCCTCCTTCACTCCTCCCATGGGTATGTTTAACTGGGGAAACAGGTTTTTTTATACTTTATTTCACTTCCATGTCGATGGCAAACACCTTCTTGTTTTTTCTGTCCAACAGACACACATACACAAACACACACGCATTTGATTTGACTCTAATTTTGCAGGACCCTTGAACTGTGTCTGTCCAGGCCAGCTGCGGGAGGACAAGGACACAACACAGAGATACATTAGAGAAAATCACTTCCCCCTTTCAGCAAGAATTGCTCTAGGAAGTTGTGCAATTCTGCCGATATCTGTGCTCCCTCTATCTGACCATAAATGCTTTTATAATTGCATTATTCTATGGGCAGCTGGCATGTATATATTGCAGTGTTGCGACCTAAGCTTCTGCTTCCATTTGTGTCATAAAATTCAAAGCATGTTGCAAATGTAGCACAATATATATATTAAAATGTTAAGAAATAGTGTTCAAATACTTTGAATTCATTGTAAGAGTTTAGTCAGTGAGTTTGTATTAGGTCTATTTAATTGTGAAAGAATATAGCTGACAAGTTCAGAACATTTGAAAGGTTTTGAATTTCCAAAATATTTTGTCTGTATTAAGCTGATAAAAGTAAATGGTTGATGCAGCCACTGTCAAAGCATCTGTTTAAATGTGTAAATGATTAAATAAATCAGATACCATTTGCACTAAAATGAATTATTTAATTCTTTTGCATATTCTCTATCTGACTAAGGTGTCGGCTGTCCTATGTGCCCATGAGAGTCCAAGACAACATTAGAAATCAGAAATTACTAGGGAGCAAATATCACTGTTCACACATTTAAGACAAGCCCCAATGACATTTTTCTCTTCTCATGTCCCAAAACACAGTCTTACTAACTTAAAGTTTTTTACAAGTTTTTTTTTTCTTCATTTTTTACTTCACCTTCAATATTCCCTTTTACTGATTCTTTCCTCAGTGGAGCAGAGGCTGTAAAGTGTTGGTGCCTGCTGTTATATTTGCACTCAGGCCTATGAGTTGCACACTGCTGCGTTGCAAAGAGCTGAGTGCCTCTTGTGTAGGTCAGTACTCGGGGTTTACACAGGGGGCAAGGGTGTTAATGCTACATGCTTTAAAGAACAACAAGATGTCCTCACTTCAGGCCTAACAGGCACCCTGGGTAAAAGCTGGAACTAATCTGTGGTGTGTGTGTGTGTGTGTGTGTGCGTGCGCGTGTGTGTGAGAGCTCAGTGTAAAAGAGTTTCACAATGTGTGTAAAAAAACTAAAAAACATCACCGAAAGTGCCGCGTTGCATTTCTAATGAAGTAAAGTTCAAAGGTCATTTTGCCACTGTAAGTTCAAAAAGTAGTTGTGAGTGATAATTTATTAATCACTTTTAAATTCCAATTATTACATTTGCGTTGTTTTTGCCTCATTTCTCTCTTCTGCTCTGATGATACTGCTTAGATCAAAAATTAGCTTCAGGCTCACTAATTATTAATGCTTTGTCAGTGATCCATTGGAATTCTTGTTATGTCCAAACGATTTATTCTGTGTTTAAAGAGATTAAATGAAAGGAAGAGTTAATGGCAGCTATTGTTTTCATACATAATCTTCAGTATTACTGACATTATCTCAATGTAGCACACTGCAGACCTAAAGTTTTAATTCAAGGGAATAGCTTTTTCCAAAAAAGCATACTTTGAAAATATTCTTAGTCAGTCTTTTAGAATCAGCCATGGCAAGTTTTCATTCTATGCAGATGACACCCAAAATTTTCTTGTCTAAAAATTATTTATTTAAATCTTATATTTATTCTTAATTCCTTTATTCAAGCATAATTATTTTTGGATGATGGCAAAGTAAATATTAATGTCTTTGAATCCTTATATTTTTATCCACATTTATCAGGAGGCAAAAGTTTTGACATATTATTGAAATTATTAGGATGCTGATAGGTTCAACTTAATGCACATAGTTGAACATAGCTTATTAATGCTACATGTATATCACATTGGTATGTTTTAGCATAACAGACACTGTCCAAGATAAGTCACATCTAGATCAGAAAAACTTGGCTTAGGTCACTGCGTTGGTAATGAATGGAAACACATTTGTGTGCAGATCAATTTTTATAACCTTTGTGTGTTTATTAGATATTCTGAGGCAAATGCAATAAAGTGGCCAAAGCCAATATAGTATGCCATGAGGGGTGGTGGAACAGTTCCAAACAGTAATGTCACCTCTATGAACCAAGCACTAATACTATACACAAGCTGAGGGTTTGAATCAAAGTGGTGTTTTTATGAGTAACTATATTTGATTAAACCCACACAAGGCTGGAAATTACAAAATGCTCAGTTTTTAGGGTGATTATATGTTTTCCCTCTTTCTTTGCAGGGTTGTGAGCAGGCAGACACATATACTCACACTAGTTTACTCCAACCAAACGTACACACAAACACAGTCACACACGTTGTCCTCCCTTATGCAGCCAAGGGAAGTAATGAAAACAAATGGCAGAGTTCTTTTCCCACTGGGACCCAAGGAGGAACTTAGTCATCAAGCTAATTTTATTCTTGTCTGGCCCAGAGACTCCATTTCCTCTGGGTGTTTTTACAAACGCTGGGTTGCACCACACCATCGGCCAGTGATGGATATGAGGGCCTGATGGCCGGATGGCAGATGCTGGCCCTGTAACTCAAGCTCCAAACACTTGCCTCTGCGCCCTATGTTTCTCACTCAATGCAATGTTGAAGCTTGAGTTTGGATGCAAACAACTAACAAAATTTTGCTTTTGTTTCTCAGACCAAAACCTATTTCAGACAAACAGAACGTGCTTCCACTGGAACCACCATAATCTTATCAGAGTAAAAGATAAGAATACAATCACCAATGATTAATATAAAGTACAAGCTAGAAAATTTTTAGAAATAACATGCAACATTGTACACTTTTGTGTATGTTTTCTGTTGGGACAAAAGTGTCATCAAGTCATATTGCAAACAATAATAATACTGTAACACGATTTAGGAATCATGTTACAGTGCCAGATTCTTGAGTAGCAGCTTCAGTACTAAGAGCTCCTGTTTCTGATACAGTGAGTGTGTTAGCCTTGCGAAAAGATGGTCATTACGTACAGCTAAGTGTTATAATCTTAACCTTTTTAACTAAATATATCAAAGTGACACAAATATATATTTTTATATTTACACCTCAAGAACTTTATACCGTTTTGAGACATCACAAACTTCAGGATTTTATGTGATAGACCAACACAACATGTCTTTGGAGCCTCGGGCTTTCTTCAGGTATTGCCCTGCATTAGCTCCATGTTTCCGTTCACTGCTGAAGAGAAGCATCCTTAGATCATGATATTGCCTTTACCACCGTTTTCCATTGGGATGGATTTAGAAGAATGTTTTTATTTTTTTTTCTCGCCTCTAGAGTGTCTTTCTTTGGGCTCTAGTGTCCCTTATATGAAAGTAGGCTGACAGGAAAGGGGGAAGAAGAGGGGGGAAGGCATGCAGCAAATGTTGCCGGGTCCAGGAATCGAACTCGTGACGGCCACGTCAAGGACTCAAGGCCTCCAAATGTGGGTTGCGCTATTCCCTACGCCACCACAGCACGCCCTAGAAAAATGTTTTTTGATGGAAATTCTTACTCTTTCTCAACACATGTCTCTGAAAAAAAGTCAACTGAAAGATAAACCATTTATAACACATTTTCTTATCCCAAATCTCCAAGTGTCCCCAAAAATATTGAGGTTGGTTATTTTAATATGATAAAATGGGGAACTGACTCCATATATTAAGGGGCCAATCTATTTAAGGAAATAAAATACATAATTCTGTATATTAAAAAAAAAAGAAAAAGATAGGCATTCAATATTTGCGGGAAAATGAGAACAACTTCTGTGTTTATGAAAAATGAGTGAAGTTTCTTTCATTTCTTCTTTAAAATATAATGTTTGCTCGCATATGTTACAATCTGTTTTCCTCAGTTTCAGGCATAACAGATTGTTCCACTTTCTCTAAAAAGCTATACCAAACATTTCTCAGATCAATAATGAATGCTAAAGACAAATTTTTCCCGAAGTTGTTGCTCAAGAGGGATGTGGAATGTCACAATGGCTCATTGGGTTTGCTGGATTAGTTGGATCAGTATAACATCTTTCCATCCTTGCTCACACCATAATCCCATTCTGTGACATGCACGCAGCTGGAAGCTGAAGACACTTGGGACGAAGCGAAAAAAAAGCCAAATGGCCTCCTGTTTCAACTCCTCTTTTACCAGCTTGAAGCCTTCATTCCAATGCACCCTGCATGGATTATTCAGTGTCTGGATACCCTTTTAGTCCAGGCTGGGGCCAAAAAGAACCTTATTGTTGTTGATTTGTTAGTAAGCAGTAACTTTCAGGAGAGAAGGGAAACATTAAAAAGCAATTAATATATTGGAGTGCAATAGAAAAAAGGGAGCCGCCTTTGCCTCCAGAGGGACGAGTGATCTTTCCCGCACAACCTCAAAATGCAGAAAACATGAAAAAGAGAGCTTTTAGTGTGACTTCTGCTCATCCCCACGGACAGATGACTGATGGAGGAAAGCGAGGGACAAACAAAGGCAGTTTATGATCAGCATAATCAATGTGACATCAGCACAGCAGCATAATGTGCGGGGGTTGGAGTGGCGCGGGTTAGGAACACAACACTGTGATTACATCTTTGCCTGGAAGAAGTTTTTCTCAGGCTTTTACCACCCGTCAAGGAAGTCTTAACATCATGGCTGGATATCAGCGGCACCCAATTTAAAAGCAATCAAGCATGCATTTAAATTTTAACTTGACATGTTCTGTACATTTTGCTGTGGTTGTTGTAAAAATAAACCCTCTTTCTTCTTATTTGCCTGACATTTTTCAAAAAATGTGAAAAATAAATTGAGACTAAATGTATCTATAATTATTAAGAAAGCAAACGGAGAAGCTCTTTTCTTTCCATGTATGTAAACAAAAATGTCTAACATTTTATATATTGTATACATAGTACCAAACAATACCTTAAATATATTTAGCCATTCAGCTCAAAATATGACTGTCTTTGTAAAAATATAAACTTCACCAGTCTTTAAAGGTCTGCTTGAATCCATTTGCAGTGGCCTACCAAATGATGACTGAAAATGCTGAACAACAATCAGCAAAATAACATGAAAAATAAAATTACCACAATATATTTTCCCACAATGTCTCACAGTGCAGCATTATAAGTGGCATATTATCTAGTAAACCTTGTCCCACCGATGGGGAACGCATGAAGAAGCTTTCCTTATGAATAGAACCAGAGCATTACCTGCCCATATCTTGAATATGCCACAATCTCTGACCAAATGGCAGCCTGTGTTCACCTGAGAATGAGAAGAGATTAGCCCACTATGCAAACAAACACCATGTTTCCTGATCACTGTATAGATCAGCTTATTAACTATATATTTGTATTGTTTTTATGGCACAAATAACACACTAAACGAAAAGAAGACATTTTTCTTACACACATTTGTGTTCCTTCTTGAAATGTTTTGTGACCACCATCAGCCCTTCTGACATGCACACACAGGGCGAGATGTTTATGAAGCATGTTTTTTTTATCCATCCCTTTCAGTTCTCAACATTCACCAAGTCCAAGGATGAGGTGAGGAGAAGGGCATCACTTGTAGTCAGAACCACTCAAAACGGTGCATACTTCTGCCATGACAATAAAAGGAAGAGGAAATCAATTCTGGCTGTGATTGGCAGGGCTCATTAGAGAACAACCAAGGTAAATGCGTAAAGCAACAACTCTTCTGTGAAAAAAAAAATACACGCGCAAACACACCTACACACTGTAGGAAAGATGCAATTACCACTCTTGATCAAAACACCATGGTAACAGGACACATTGAGCTAAAAGTGGCACGTAAACTCCAAATAAAAAATTGAACTTCTATAAACCCATAATCACAAAATCTGTAAACAGATGAGACGAAAATTGACGGTTAGTAAATCTTTGTCAATACTGATTAAAATGGATCAAATACTGATTCAAGTGTAAACCATAAACCAGTACTTTGTAATGATTAACTACTTTCAGAGAAGCCTCGCCCCTTAATATGCCTTACTTTACCTCTTGGCTACTTGATGCTACATGTGGTAGGCCTGCTCTCCAGGGCGTGGGTGTCATGGTGGCTACATCATGGATTTTTCCTGCTAAAAAAAACACTGCTCATCTTGTATGAGGCCTGTAGGGTTTCATCTTTGCCTGGCACACTTTGAAGCACTTGATCCCCCATAATGTCTGCCATTTGGAGGCTTACTATATCACAAAGGAGGTCACAAGAGGGCAACATCTATGGCCGCTCTTCTTTCTACAATGTGTCTACTTTGGCCTGCATCCTCCCCGCCTTCCTTGCATCAGCAGATGAACAGGGAACAGTAATAGTAGATTGTCAGAAAACTGCAGTGAGTGAGAGGGGGCAGAGAGACAGACAGGGACAGCAGAGCTGAATCAATTAAGGCACATCAAATCAAGAATTCATGCACGCTGAATGTGACAAACATTGGCTGAGGCGGTTAAAACTGTCAGAGCCCTGATGGAGCTTACACCCTCCTTATCCTTTGTAGGACCATCATCATCAATATTATGTGTTGTTCTATCTCTCCTGCTCATCCTCTATTATCTGTGAAGACGATAAGTAACTTCTACTGAAATTATAGGCGTATAAAATTGGGTGTAATAATTGTTTATATGGAATCTCTAATGCATAAATATTGTGTAAAGTGTCCAGAACTCAGTATAAACAATACATCCCCCTATTTTGAAGTCTTTAAAGACTACACTAATAAATCCATATTTGACTACCTAAATTACAGGACTAAACCTTAAAAGGACAACTTATTGTAATAATTGTAATTAACATTTGTTGAAAAGTGAAGAAAACCATGAAGAACAGCTTGTAACAGCCAGTAATTTATCATACACATGGTGCATTATATTAGCAAATAGTAAAAGGTTGCACTTTTACAGACATGGCTGTAAATTTTGGTTTCGTTTCATGTCTCAAATATTGTCCATGTTGCATTCTAATTAGTATAAAAGATTCAAGTCTTGGTTTGACTAGTCCAGTACATGTTGCTCTGCATGAATAAAAAATACAGTAGACTATAAAAAACTAATTTGTGTAGGTTTGGTCAGTCAAAGGATTTTTTATTTTTGACTGAAAAAAAAACTTATCTGTTTCAAAGTCCAGATCCACTAAAAATTGTGAAATATCAAGCTACTAACAAACTTTAGCTTTGTTAGTAGCTACCAGTTAGCCACTTACATAATGTCCATTAACTTGTCTGTACGTAAGATCGTTTAAGGTGAATTTTTCAAAAGTGTGGGATGTTTTTTAACGCTTTTGTAACACTGTGCTCTTGGCTAAAATGAAAAGTCTTCATTAGCTGACTCTGTCAGCACAACAGGGAGACAGATAGATCTTGCTTCAAGAGATTGATTTCAGTTTGACAAAAAATATTATTTCAAATTAGCATTACACGATGATGCAAGCAAAAAATCTGACACTAAGTCTGCATTGCCTCCTTTTTATGCCAACAAGTGGTGCCAATCATTCATTCATTTTAGTCAGGTGTGAGGCAGCAGGAAAACATAAAACGTGATAAATTTGGTTCAGCAACACTGTATTGTAAAACATTTATATTCTCTTTTTTAAAAGAAATTATTTGGCACTAGTGGCTTTTATTCGAAATAATAAAGACATGCAGCAAGTGAACCAAGAATGGAAGCTGAACTTGGGATGACTATATTGAGGTCTATGGCCTCAGTATTTGAGTCACCCTCTCTTACTACTGTGCCACGTGACGCCGCTATGTATTACCATTTTAATCTAGAGTGGTTTTAAACTGTTCAAATATGCAACAAAAGGATGGCACATCTGAGTAGATGTTAGCTTTCTAGAATTTAGAAGATTCCTCTAAATTCTTCCAAGAATTTAGAGGAATCTTTAGAACTTCTTAGTCTGAAATGATCAGACTCAGAAGAAAGTCTGAGAATTTCTTCATTTTGCTACAAACTTACTGTGATATGAAATCTTCCTAATACATGTGAAGGAAATACTTGTGATAACTTTACACAACCACCCTATGAAAAATCCCCTTAACTATCCTTTTACTCTTGTATATTGGAGTCTGTATATTTTCTTGCACTTAACATGCAATATCTTAGGACTGTATGTATAAGAATTGGGATTATAAGCTACTATTTCTTCTTAAAGCAAGTTTTATAGCATTTCCCCCAGCCATTTTCTCTCACTGGAATGCGCAACACTGAATCATAAAAGCATGTAAAAGGAAAATTCTGGGTAAAAACGTAGGATACAATAAATCAGTCCAGGTGCTTAGATCTCAGGAAACTGCTGAACTTAAAGTATCGGCCATTCCACATCCCTCTTCCTCTCTTTCCTTCTCTCCAACCCCCAGTGCTTCTGTAACTGTGGATGTCGCTCGTGTCGGCGGCTATCCACGTAAACACATATAGACCACTTGATATGTTTGTCCGGGGGATTTGAGGGGTGATCGTTACCATGTTTTGAGAGAGGAACATCTGGTGGGGGGAAAAGGTTACAGTATAAGGATACCACCAGAGCCAGAGCTCTGAGGAGAATTCCTTCCATCAGATAAATCAAGCCAGCGAGTCATGGTAAAAAAGGAGGGGCAGCGAAGGGATGAGAGGATTGGAGGGAGGAGAGGGACATTAACTCAATCCTGCCTGAAAGAACCAGAGTGCTTTGTAAAAAATGGGCTTCTTTGTAATGGCCATCTTTCTTTCACTAAGCTGGTCTCACTCAACCTCTCTTTTAAGGATCCCAAATTACAAAAAATGGCTTTTGGCTTTTTGCCATGCAATCTCTATAAACACATTCTGCATGTGAGAATCTGAAATGCTTAAGCAAGAGACAAGATCTTTGGAATTTAACCTATTCTGGCATCCATTTTCACTTAGACCAGGTCATAAAAGCTTTTTTCCTTCTGGACCTCTGTCATTTGACAAGCAAAACTATGGAGTCTACTGGCCTGAAAAAAGTGGCCATGGTCATCCAAAATCTGATCAGCTTTGTATTTTGCTTTCTGTCAATCTGCACACAGTGATTGTTGCAAAGCATATTCATCCCTTACCTTCTCAGATTTCTACCTGCATAAATAGTTTCCACTGCACATAGTAAATTATGGATTTTATTCTCAAAGGAAAACTCACTGAGCTAGAATTATTTGAAGACTATAATGATACAAAGTCATGAGGAGCAGATACAAAAAAATTGATCAATAAGCATATCCGGCAAGAGAAGCTGTCTGATTGTTCCACTGGTTTTTAAACAGCTTTAAGCTTGCAGTTCAGTTGTTTGGCAGGTAGAATGTGACATGATTCTTTTTTTTTCAGCAGATGTCTTAATGAAAATGTTATTGATAACTTGCCAAGTCCCCAGGGTCAGTAATTAAAAAGTGATGAAAGTTTAATGAAAGCATTTGTTTGAGCAGCTATATGGTCCTTGTGCAAAGAAATCTGAACTCAACGGAAAACTGTTCTCACTGGTAATTCAACTGCACTCCTCTGAACACCTTGAAATACTTTGTCGTATGGTGAAAATGAGTTAAAAGTTAACTGTTCCTTTAACTTTTCAGTAAACAACCCTGTGGCATATTTAAAAAGGTACATACTTCATATACTGCGACAGACTGGCGACCTGTCCAGGGTGAACCCTGCCTCTTGCCCGGAACGCAGCTGGAGATCGGCACCAGCAACCCTCCCGACCCCATTAGGGACGGAGGGTGTTCAGAAAATGGATGGATGGATGGATGGATACTTCATATAAAACTACAACCTTTACCATTTAATCAAATGAGTATGTAATAAAACCAAATTGCATTCTTCTGGTGGAGAGACTATTGCTGTATTAGAATTTCCCTTCAGATATAATGGATCAAACAGGACTTGGGAGGAGAGGATCAACTCTTGACACCCAAACAGCTGGAGAACTTGTCAAGAAAATCAGTTGTACTGCTTGGCCAACAATATCTCTCCACCAGACTGTGTCCATAGATTCCATAATAGGCAACTGCTACACTAGATAATGGCACTAGTCCACACCATTTCCTTTAACACCTTGGATCTTAGCTCTGAGAAGTGCCTCTGATATAGGACAGACGGCTACAGCCCAAAACACACCGGATCTGTATTGGTAATCTTTCAACGGAAAATTGGGTTGGATAATGTACGTAGCAAAACACGCTAAGGTCACTGGTGCCTGGCAAACTGCTCACTATTTCCTGTAACTGTGTCTCTGACTGTTTACCATGATAGAGCTGAGGTCTGTTTTGTTCTGAGCTGCACAGTATTTTGATGGGAATATTATAAATGAGACAAAAAGTGAGTTACAGTGGCAAAATAAAACACACTTGCTTTGAGGGAAAATATAAACTAAGGTATTTTACTTGCAAAAGAAGTAGCTTACTTACTTAGGGTGAGACAAAATGCAAGAAAAAAAAAGAGTGAAACAGGAATCATGCTCGAGTTTGCTGCCAGATCTGCTTGTGTTTATGTTGGCTTGATTTCCGGTATATACTGTCACTTTCGCGACTGTGGTGGTTTACAGAGGGATTGTTGAATCATTTTCTGTGTGTAAAAACCTGATTTAAGCATGAAAAATCGGATTCAAGCAATGTGTTTTGGGCCTCAGACAGCAAGCCCACCACCTGATCACCTGCACCAAAACAGTTTTGGTCTACTTAATACATGCAGATGGATGTAGAGTAATTCCTGTAACCAGCAGTATTTTTGCCTATGTTCGCTTACTGAGCAATAAATAACTCATCCTGTAATCCAAGGCACAAACATCTCCAAGCACACTATATTCTGTGTGTCCACATTCAGTTAGCTGGTTACCTTCTCAGCAGTAAGCCATGCAGCTCTTCCTCAATAATAATCTTTCTATTTTCCTCCATTTGAAAAGCACTTAAAGGCTGAAATAAATGTCATTTTCCTGGAGGATGCTGCAATTATATGTGCAGCTACTTGTACATTCTTCACACATAACATCATTAGGACATGACAACATGTATTTTCCAGGAATGTTACTGGTCTATCTGGTTAAAACACTATTTAAACAAAACAATCAATGTGTAGATTTTTCAGCCAGTTGCTTAAAGCTTGTTCACTCTCTATTTAAAGTTAAGACTGCTGAATATTCAGTCTATTGTGATAGTCATTTGTATTCAGTGGTAGACTGAACAAAAATATTATTGCTGTTTCTGTTTAATCTGTTTGACAATAGATGCTCTGGGAAGTTGAGGACCTATTTATCTTTGAAGGATGCTCTATTAGATTGAGTAGAATGTATGAACTATGTGATATTTAGCACTACAAGGTACCACAGCCACTAGAATGTCTGTTGACTGTGTATTATGTTTCTTTTGGTTGTAACATGTCAGGGTGATATTTAGAATTAAGCTTTTCCGTGAGCTGAACTATCTGAAGAAAATATGCTGTTGATTCACATGTCCTTGAGTGTATTGTTGTATTCTGTTTTTTTTTTTTACATTACAAATTTAATTGTCATTGTGCTAAAGCTCAGAATAAACCATCAAATCTCTTTATGCCAGTAAAACCTGTTCACTCATTCCTTTTTTTCCCCTTATTATAAGCCCACACTGACCGTCATAATATCCTTGCATCCAACTCATTCTCTCTTTCCTTTCAACCCATCTTTCTCGTCAAGTTGAGGAAACATAGGATTGTGGCAGGGATGAGTAAAGCACATGTCAGGAGACGTAAGGGCTTCTGCAGTGGCCTACGAGATGAAGCTGTCAGAGGAAATGCTGTCAACACGACACTCTGGTATCAAGGGCATCTTTGTGTCTTCTCCCCTTCTGCATCTGTCCTCTGTTGCCGTGCTTAATTACAGTGCCTGCATGCTACTACCACTATTGTCAGGGGCTTGACATGGCTACACTGTTGGCAAGGGTTGAGCCAAGTTTTGACACAGTGCCCCGGAGATTCTGCTGTGCTGTTGTGAAGTGCTGTTGAAGGTTTGTCCAGCGAGTGAGCTGTGCTCTGGAAAGGGGCCACATAAACTGCTCGAAAATAGTTTGTGGAAAAGTTCTGCGTTATGTACATGAATCACATCAGCACAATTCTAACTGTGAAAAGCCAACACAAGTGGCACGTGAGGTCTGGCACTGGATTCCGGGTACCTCACACCCCAAGATTGACTAGGAAGTAGTTGACAGCTCTCAGTGCCCTGGCCTGCTGCTAATTTCTCCACTTCCTTCCTGCTAGCCTAACTTAGCATCAATCACCTCTCTCTACTCAAAGAGCTAGTGCAAACCAATTTCCTTAATGCTGATTGCACTGTAAACCAACTCTCCTCGCCTGCTCTGGCTCGTGTTCCATTTCTCTCGATTATTTTTCCTTATTTTCCTTCCAAAGCTTCCTCTTCACTTCACGAAGCGATGATTCAAACCCTAAAGCTTGAAAAAGGCTCCACATGTCGCGAGCGCTGCCACAGTCCAGTCATTGGCTGTCTGTCCTCTTTTTCTCCCTCTCTCCTAATTTCAGAATTGGGTCTTGGTGAGCAAGGCCAGCTGTTTCTATTCAGCCATATACACACTCTACATAAATGCCTGGGTCCAGACTCCACTGTCTGCCAGATTGTTAAATTTCTCACACAGTTAGATGATCTTCTTGGTGCAGTAAGTCCATCCCATTCTCAAGTTCTGTTTCCTCATTTCTGTCCGAGTCCATCTTTAATGACGCGATGCTACTTATCATCACTGCTGTGAGTTTGGAGACTCTTTCAGTTACACTCAAAACTTCCCTCACCATGTGTCTGTATCAAAAGAGTTTCTCTAAAATATGCCCTAGTGCTTCAACAAGAACCCACTTTTATCTCCTGAAGCTTGTGGTGAAACAATATTATAAGTTTTATTTATGTTTAAATAGCTTTGAACAAAGTTCAGCATCTGAAAATGAAAATGATATGACACAATAGTCCACTTAAGCTGACAGATTGAGTAAGAAAGCTTTAAAGAAGTCATCAACAGGTAAAGTGTAGCTTTTGAGGGGCTGTAGAAATTCACAGTTCAGGTTGTAAAATCTATTCACTAATGTCCTCTGTTCTGTCTGACTAAGAGTGGAGTATTTTGCAAATAAAAGTGGGATTTGTATCTGTAAGGAATGTTGAAAATCATGTTCTGTTCACAATTGAAGACAACTTTGTGTTGGTCTATCAGGTTTGTGGCAGTAATATGACAAAATAAACTAAAATATTAATAAGGACTAATATGTTTACAAGATGTAAAGCTTATACTAACCCTGACTGCAGGCCTTGCACGAAACATGTCTGCATCATGAAAGCTAAAGGAATCTGGTACATGTGTTATTTTTTTTCTAAGTAGAAAATTTGTCAGATGACCTTGTTTCACTTGATACCAGTAGCCACACTGCATGCTTCAAGATTAGCAAGGTTTTGAGTGGTATGTCTTCTGAATCTATCTGTGCAAAGAGTGAGAAGGGATCCCTGCTTCCTGCTGAGGCATGAGAAATTCCCTACATGCCTCTCAAGTTTTGGAGTCACCATCATCAACGCAAGAGAAGGCAAGGTATTTCTCACCTTCACTGAATCTGTGCTTGTGGCCTGCATCTGAGCCTAGGAACTGTGCCAGACCATATGCTTTGACATGTGCCCATGTGCTTGTGATTCTTTTAACTCTGTCTCCAAGGCAGAAATTAGTGAGGTGCTCCCTCAAACAGAATTCTTCCTGCTTTAGCAACACAAGTGATTACAAGTGACCACATTTTACAAATCCCTCCATAATTTTTTTCTTCAGACACACTTTGCTCGTGTCACATACAGGCAAATATCTTCCTGTGCTTTGGGTGTAGCATCCAAACAATTTAATTCCAACAAACAGTGTGATCTACAGATTTCATTGCTGCCAAATCCTCCATAATTGACATTTGGAGAATAGTCACAACAGAAGCTAATAAGTATTTTCAAAAGATATTTACTTGCACTTAATGGTTTCACTTACTGTTACTAATTTTAAAACAGAAATAACACCTTTTATAATTTAGCTTGTGTCTTTGTTTGGATTACCTGATTTTGTCTTCTGTGTAAGCTTAGTCATGTCTTGAGATCCAGTTGCAGGCCTTTCCCACTGGAGAAACTGATGAAGTGCAGTGGCCTGTGGGCCAAGGGAGAAGTAGTCTCCTACTGGGACTTCCCTCTGGTCCTCTGTACACACTATAGCCACACAGGATACATCACTCAATCTGCTGCTAGCAGACACATACAGTCCCTGCACTGGGCAACATAAGGGCTGTGCGGCAAGAACGAAACCGTAGCTGCTTTAACTCTTGTCCTAATGGCTGGTACAGAGTGGGTCATGTTTCAGACTTGCTCCAGGGCCCACCGCTGACATGCTGCTACATTATGTTAGCCTGTGTTTTATTTGGCTCTGTTTGGTATAGCGTAGTGGGATAGGAAGTGAGTAGGGGGGTTGGGGTTCAACTAAAGCCCGGCAGGAGGGCTGCTCCAACACAAACATTTAGAGGCTGATGGTTAGTGTATGTTGCTGCACACAAGCTGTTTTAGTCCAAGCCACAGCAGGGGTAGTTTTGCCACTGTGTTTGTGGGTTTTAAGTGTGTGATAGGATACCGGGGAGTAAATGTCAACAGGTTCGACTTCCAAAATCATCTATGCTGCATGTAAGATATATGTGTTCAACAGAGGCTGCCTAAAATGCTCCACGGTGTTGGATGACATGCGTTTCACATAAGGCTGATGGATGGCTCGAATCACTGTGGCCAGGATGCCCTAGCTTCCAATTCATGGCTGCCATTATGGTCACTGCTTACATAGCCGCTGACACTGAACAGTCTGGGATTGCCTCCACTGGCGACACTCTGAGAAATTCCCAGAGAAAGCCCCCAGTGCACGCACATGCTTGGCCCCGCACACGCATACACACACGCGCATACGCACACACCCACACACACATGCGTGAACAGTGGGGATTGGGTTCCCCTGACAAATTACCTACATCCCTGCCACTCTGATGTCTCAGCAGAGGAGAAACTCTATGGCCCTGTAGGAGGTGGGTGGTTAAGTGGAAGGTCAGAAAATTGAGTGAGGGGGCACCTAAAGCCCACGCTTTCTCTGCTCAAGGCAAATAGGGTGACGATGTGGACGCAGGAGGTGCAAGTTTGTTTTAGGCACAGCATATTCGAGAGGTGTGTGTTTTTGTTCATGTGGGGATGATGTGTTGAACAGTGAAGGCCAGCGTTCCAGACAGCAGGGAAAGGATTAGGGGTCTGGAATGCAAGACACTCCTTGACCCCGGTGCGACCTTTGAGGCTAAATCCCTTGCCCATATCTGTCCCTCATGGGTCATGATCCAATTGGTCGCCCCTCTAGAATGCTGACCTCTTATGCACCTTGTCACTCAGTGTGCTTTAAACATCTCCATTCACCAACTGTGGGGCCATAGCCAGCCTAGTTGGATTACAACTGGCAGAGTTCAGTTGTAGACCAGGTCACCAAAGTACAAAACAAGAATTTTTAAAGCAGAATTTCAAAGACAGATATGTTAACGCAAACTTTATATGCCAAAAAATACCACTCTTGTTCTGTCTTTTAAGCATCCATGTACACCTAAAACATAAATGAAGTGTCCCCCTTCTCCTCAGTTTGAGGGCCTGTATGGGTTTCCATTTGCAAGCGTGTTGGGATACAGTGACATTAATGGAGGTGGAGGGAAACGAACACATCAGGACAGCGGTTGAGTGGCAGTGACACTGAGCAGCAGCAAAGAGCTGCGTTGCAGGCAGTCAGAGGTTCTCCTTCTCTTTTACTTCAGTCAAACATGCCACGGCTGACTAGAGAGAAGAGAGACAGATGGGTGCCCCATTCGCCACTGAGGGCGCCTAAATAAAATATTAAACTTCTGATTAATTTATAGTTCATCTGCATGGAGAAAAGCAGAGTTGCTGTTTTGATTGTTCAAATCTTTCTTTAGAATCTGCAGTGTGGGGTTGCATGTTGTCCTCAACGCCATATCATCCATAGAAAACTATGGGCTTTCTATGAGTGATCTACCATTCACTAAAACTATGGTAGAAACAACCAACACTTCTGGTTGACTGACAGCTATTGGAATATGTGACAAAGATTATTAACATGTTCCAGTATTCTCTAAATGCAAGTAACATATTGGAAAATGTATTAGAAAGGCAAAATAATTATTAAGAAAATGAATGTTAAATGCTCAGTTATTCTAAATGGTTCTGCATTTGAAGAGATAGAGTGCCTTGCAAAAGAATGTAGCACTTCAAAAAAAAAGTACGGAATAGCCACAAACTTTGATCTATTTCATTGTCATTTTAAGTGACCAACAAAAGCTGTATTTTGAAATAAAAGGAAAATTACGATATTTTTTTTATTTTACAAATAACATTTGTTTTATACCTGCTTAAAGGTTATTTTATTCAAAGGTACGTTTAATCTGGTGAAACTGGCCTAACTGGAAACCATATTTTTATTTCTTGAATATGATTTTATGATCTACTGTGAACCATTTCACTGTAGCTATGGCTGCATGTTCAGGGCTGTTGTTGTGTTGAAGGGTGAATCTCCAGTCACTCTCAATTAGTTTGCACCCTCTAACAGTTTCTCTATTGTTGCTATAGAAAAGTATTTCCACACTGCCACCACTGTATATCACCTTTTGAAGGATGTGTTTGGTGATGCTTTTCCAATCACTGGAAACTGAGCCAATTTGGAAGTAAGAATAAACCTCAAGAGCAAGTAAGAGAACAAGGCTGGATTTCCACTGTTTCATAAACAAAAAAAAATCTTTATCAGTGAATAACTTACTTACTGTTGATGCAAAGAGGCAACTGACTTTAGTGAATAAGTTATTGTCTCCTTTGGAAATTTTATCTATTTGTAAAATGTTTGTGTGGAGGATATCATGAGACTTCAAAATTAACTTTTTTGTCTGTGCCTTTATGCTTGTTTAAAAAAAACCACACAATTGTTGTACAATTTTGTCGACTTGTCAAAAGTAAATCAGCAGAAAAGAGTCTGGAAAGCACACACAACACAAGAAATAAATATGTTGTGAAGCTGGAAGAAACTGGCTGCACTGCTCATATCAAGGTCAGCTGTAGATATTGGTGTTTGCTCCACTTTAAATAATTCCAGAAGGAAGGCTCAATTTCAATGCTTAATGTTTGGGTTATCTACATAGAAATTAGCACATTATCCAATTAGAATGGGTATAATAGGGAAAAAACATATTTTTAAAAAGGCATCAGCCAATGAGACAGTCAATAATTACATTGGGCACCTCTTATGAAGTCGTGGGATGAGAATGGGAACGTTAAAAGATTAAAGAAAGAAAACAAGTGATAAACTGCTGAACTCAATGCACATGACAAACTGTGGTTCCAGGCAACCCAAACCAGCTTTCCCCAGCACTATCTGTCCAGCAGCTATAGACCTCTTTCAAGTATTACTAACTTGAAAACCTTATATAGCCACACAAAAAGGTGAAATTGTAATTTTACTGTGTAACTGTCATATAATTTTGACTGGGCCTCCTTGCTCAAAAAACAGACTTGCATTTTTTCAGGATCCTTTTATGTGAATATGTCTATGACAGGGGCAAAGAAGCAGCTGTGAAGAGCCTGGAAGGTCCCCCTTCACTTCGCCTCTCACCTGTGTCACCGCTGCCCGCCGGCACCATCAAAGGTGCATCAGACGTCTACTTTGGCACCTTCTTACCTGCGGCGTAGTGCTATTCCTTGCCGGCTAACACACCTCCACCATCACCCTCCCTCGTCCCTCCAGCTCCTCAAGGCATCTGTCACTCACTTGTCATTTTTTTCATCAGCTCCTGTTTTCCCCTTTGATTTCTCAGCGAAGGTGGGAAAGGAACCATCCGAGCAAAAATGGTGACCACGATGTCCTTGTTCCAGGTTTGGCAGCTGCAACAGATGACGCATCATAGCCATCTTGTACTCAAACAGATTATTCAAAACATTAGGAAAAAATTTTGTTTTCACCTTTAACAGAAGCATGTTTTGTATGTATTGTCAATATGGTATGCCATAATGTTAAAGGTAAAAGTTATTTTCATTTGTTTTCTGTAGATGTCTTGTCAGCTGTCAGTGGACTTCTAATGTTTTAGACCATTTTAGTCCGAGAGTTGCTCTACCAGTTTGCACATACTGTTTCACAACATTTATTTAATCTGAAATGTCATCTGTAACCATCTACTGACCACCACCATCTTTAATTTTGACACTCATAGGCTTTCTGTCAGGGACCATCGAATGAAGAGGTTTCGTTGGTGCAAATATTTTTAGAATATTAACTGTGCCACTTTGCCATTTTTTTACATAAGGGGTTCATTTAGAACTGGCCTTTGTTACACTAGTCATTTAAATCATTTTAGAACATGATAAAGACAACTACAGACAACAATACCAACTTAATAAATACAATAAGAAATGTCTTGATCAGATCTTGTAGTGAAGTTTTACCAAAGTTACACAAAACACTGAAACCTAAAAAGAAGAGGAAGTTAAGCTTAACCTCAAATACAAGAATATTAAACCGCAGTATTGAGTGTTCGACTATTCTGCTTTGTATTGTTTGATGAAATAAAAACCAAAGATCATCACCTGGACATTTTGTATTTATAGAGATTTTGAGTATGTTGTTCATTCACTTTGGGTTGGTTTTTGTCTAATTTCCAAATGGGGTTTATTGAAATTGTTTGATTTTAGTGATCTTTTCTTGTTTTAAATGTCCCTCAGCTGGCTTTTTTTCTCCTTGTGTATTTATTTATATAAAATTACACTTTACAACTTGTTTTAGAGGCACTGAGCATGTCACATTCAGTTTCCCATACCTGCTATCCAAATATTCTAAATACATACACCCTAACATGTCCTCCTCACTCCCATCCAAGGTGTAAGCAAACACCTAATTGTCTGACATTTGTGGGCAGCCTCAGGGTCTGTGACTTGCCTTTCTTTAAGCTGTGTGGAAAGGGATCAAAGCTGTGCTATCTTAGGGGTTAAAAACATCACCAGCAACAAATTTGCTTTCACTAAGCCAAAACTACACAAGTCAATTTTAAACTACCTACAGCATTGCTCAAATTCCTCTCCTAGCTCTGTGCAAGAAAAGACCCCACAGGTAAATTCATGACTGAGAGGATGTGCTGAAAACTTATATTTCTTCAGGCAAAGGGGAGGAGGAAATTTAACTAAATGTTTTTCTTCTTTTATGCAAAAAAATAAAAAATAAAACGTTAATTATTTTTTTATACCACCGCCTATGTCTAGTGAGTGGAGCAAATTCAGTAAAGAGTAAGATATCGGAGTACTATTATTCTTTAAATAACAGCCAACACAGCTCTTTCGACTTGCTGGGCCGAGGCAGTAAATCCACCCTGCTGACAGCACAGCGATTATATTTAACATTTCCACTCAAGATGCACGCACATGCAAGGAAGAAAGAAAATAAAATAGATAGAATAAAGGAGCCGTTGGCTGTGACCCAAACTCTGGCCATATCAGTTAGGCATTGCTGCCACGTGGCATATGGTACAAGACAAACTGTCAGCTTTTTTCTCTCCTGTCTGTGCCTGCTAAGAGATGACAGGAGCAGGAGTACGTTTGTGTCCCGGCAGCAGGCATCATGCAAGCTTAACAGTGATTTGGGGGGAAAAGGGGAGAAAGGCAGCGCATGTTGCTGTGGCGACTATGCAATGTGTCTGCATGGATGGGTGTTGGGGAAGGGAGGGAAGAGGGGTTCAGAGTAGCTGCAGGGGACAGCACGGTGCCTGCGATTGTGAGGAAACTGCAAATTGATCAAATTGTGGAGGCAAGACTTTGGGGCTATTATCTGGGTCATGTCAATGTCTCTCTGGTCTCCAGTTGGTCACAGAGGCCAGTAAAATGTGCATGTTTTTTTTAAGAAGCCATGCTTAAAGAGTTGTTACAGAATGTTATCTGCTTGGCCGTCTAGTCAAATCTTCATGGACATGTTGTGTACACTCCACCGCTGCCACAAATATATCCAACAAACACCAAACACAGTCTCCATTAGCACCTCAGTGACACTTTTCAAAAATTTGTTTTCAAGTTGAATTTAAGGTCAAATCCTGTAGCTCGTCATTGCTTACCCATCACTAAACACTATTGTAACTTTTACAATTTTTTTGCCCAGTTCTCATTGTAGTCTTGGAAACCAGTTTGATGATGCATTACTGTTTTCCGATATGCAATCCGACATCCACGAGTTACGCTGTTCCCCTATCAGCAGTGATCATGGAGCCAAGCCTCTATCAAAGCTGACGTCAACAGAGCATATTCTGGCTATTAGCCTAGCATTGTGTATGATCTCCATCTTGTCTTGTTGCTGAGGGTGCTGTCCTATGCAGTTTAGGAACACAAGCATGAGAGAGGGCGCCGTCATCTCTTGTCACCATGCTTCTGTCATTCCCTAGAGTTTCAGTCGGTCCCTGCGGTCCCTGTCACTCTTTCTGGCTGCAAACAGCTGGTTACCAATTGGCTTTCTTCAAACTATGGAAACACGTCCAAGGTTTGTGATGGTTAGAAATCAAATTCTGGAATTAGTTTATTTTTATTTTTATCATCGAAGTACATATATAAATGGGTGCAGTATCTGTGTGCCTTAGTGTGGCACAGTCTAATTTCAAACAGGTTTGCCCTGAGCAGCTCCTGAGTACAGGAACAGAACAACCCAATTCCTTGTAAATCAGCAGTGCTGATATTAGCTGTTGAAGGCTAAATGGCCATTATGAATCCTCAACACTCTGACATGTTGTGACCTGCCTCCTCTGGTGAGGTATGCGGCACTGTGTGTGGGAAACACGTACACACGTATAGATTTGTCGATGCTCGCTGCTCTGTGTGTGGGCTGTGTTTGCCACCACTTAGTGACAGGTCAGACTCCCAGAGTGTGATCAAACAGCAGCCACAAGTCTCCAGAGTTCCCACAACACTCCGCCTGGTGGAGAGTGGACAATAAAAACAAGAGTGGTGGGCTTTCATCACAGGCTTTATCAGAGCCTGGCCAAGTCTGACTCACTTGCTGGCCCAGCTTTGTAAAGGTTGGCTGAAAAAAGCAAACTAAATCTAGCCATGCCTTGGGAATGTCTCCGAATAGCATACACAGTGGAGCAATACATGTTTTATGCTGCCTTGGGCCTTTACTGCACTGGTATGAACATTTGTTAACTGATTTTGGTTTTCAAAAAGTCAGCGATGAGTCCAGTCAAAATAGGTGCAATACTAATGCTCAACCTGTAGGAGGCCAAAGCATAGTCAATAACCTCATCAAAACCTAGAAAAAGATTCAGAGCACAGATACTACTAATATTCATGAGATTCAGAAAAATAACTGTAGCTCATATGTTTCATTTGATGTGTTTGATTAGTTCTTCTTATTCATACAAAATTTCAAGCTTATGTTGGAAGCTGAATACCATCATTAAGTTGGTATTCAGGGGAAAGAACTGATTAATATCTTTTTTGGCTGTTATGTTTCTACAACAAAAAGCAATAGTAGTCGTTAATGAAGTGTGCCTTGGCTTTTGTTAAAACCCTAAAGTATTTTTAAAATTCTAATTTTTAGCTCCCAAAACTCTGTTTGTATAAGAATAATCTCAATTTTGCTCTGTGTCCATGTTGGTGTAAACACAGTCTCAATGAAAAAGTAAATTTAAAAAAAAAAATCTTGTTTTGATCTAATGTGAAAGGGTTGGCTCTTTTACACCTTGAACTCTGCTAAGACCAATATAATCCATTGTTTTTCTAAAATGTGGAAAGAGCACGGAATTAAAAATTTTTATTTTCAGTGCTACTCAAATACAGCAGAAAACCCCCATAACAGCATTATCAATCTAATGCTGAGTCATGTAAATGCTCTGTCTACACTAATGAAAATCCTGGTGAGCTACATTCTAATTAATTTAGCTTGCACTATTTAGCCCAAATTGTTTTTTGGACATAGAAAAAAGATCAGAAATGGTAAGAGAAAGTAAGCAACATATAAGTGAGTAATATAAATATTTTAAAAACAGGACATAAATTGTGATGCATTTTTTGATACACCAACACACAAATGATGCTAAGATGATGACCAAAATAATAAAAATGTTATCTAACATGTGCACTTCTGTAATAAATGGCAAAGAAATTAGATTCGGATTATATATAAAATGGTGGCAATATTTTATTTTACATTATTTTTGCAGGCTCTAGATTTATTCCGAGGTGCACGAAGCTGTCTGAAAACTAGAGGATGAAGGAGCTATAACGCCAGTCAGCCAAAGGGAGCCAGGGAAAGAAGGAAGGGGGTCCTATCTGTAGCACTATCAGCCCCAGTCACTGTCCTCCACTAATGGAATTGTCCTCCACCCCGGGCTGTGTATTACCATAGATCTGCGGGATAGTCTCAATCCAACAGGAGAGCCCACTGATTAAATTAAGGGCCCCCTTTCTGACTCACTTACAACACAACAACATCAAGACAGGCAAGTTCAGACATATAACAAATAAATAAACAGGGCCCAACGCTGGCAGTGAGATGTGTGCCTCAATCAGTGTGTGTGGCTGTCTATGACCAGACTGATTATTCAAATAAGACGTATCTTTTGGTCCACTCAAATAAAACCAGTAGAGACAAGTAGTTGATGGCATAGAAGTCAAGCTCTGCTTCCCAATGGATGTTCTCTTACGTTTTATATCAAGCATCCAAGAGATTATTGAATGCTGTCTTTTAAAATAACATCCTAAAAAGTTTCAAAGGTGGGTAAATAAAAAAAAATTATAAATCTTGATAAGAAATTACTCTGTTTAGTGGAGGTATAGCAAGATCTCATGGAGTGAGTTTTCGCAAAATGACTACAGTATTTCACATCTCTGTCTCACAATTCCTGTCAGCATCTGACAGCTATTTCTAATGACTTTTCAACATGAAAGTGTGCTGAAAGCTGTTCTGTTTATTATCCAGTTGAAAACCAAAGCATTTGTTTCCCTCTACCACTTCCACTTCTTCTCTAATGTAGAAAATAGTATTTGATCTCACCCTGTTTCCATTGAAATTACAATCATCTCCTTTTTTTGGTTCACATTCAAGATGATTGTTTCTACACCAAGCTATAAAGCAGACGACAGAGTCATCAGAATGTTTCTAGAGATGACAGAAGTCTGTTTTGCGCTGGAAGTCTGAGGTGTACAGAGTGAAAAGGAATGGTGAGAGTACAGTCCCCTGTTGTGTTCCTGTGCTGCTCACCACTTGGACAGACACATGGCACTTCAGTTTCACAAACTGTGGTTTGTTTGTCAATAAATAATTTACTCCCAAATTGCAATGCAACAAATCTGCTAAAAAACAGACCAAAAACATTTAAATCCAGTTTGTCCCCAACATTTGATTCAGGATGCTACATTGGCCTGTTGATCCTGTTATAAAAGAGTTAATGTGTAGGAAATGTTGTTTGTTCTAAAGAAAACAAATTAATTCGATGCAAATACTGCGACAGACTGGCGACCTGTCCAGGGTGAACCCCGCCTCTCGCCCGGAACGTAGCTGGAGATTGGCACCAGCAACCCTCCCGACCCCATTAGGGACAAGGGTTAACAGAAAATGGATAGATGGATGGACGATGCACATAGTCATACATTTTTTTAAACATAATGCTCTTTATCATAATATTTAGAGCTGTTTGTAAAGTAAAACGCATTTGTAAAACTATTATTTTCATTTTATATTGTTATCTTGAACAAAATTGTTACATCTCCTTCTTGTGACCCGTATCCTCATAATTCATTACATCCCAACTTCTTAATGAATATTCGACCTTGTTACTTCTATAATGACAATTCGGCTCTATAGAAACTCTCCTTTATCTGCAGACTTTGTTTCCATCTGGTTGACTGCCAAGGGTGAGTGACAACCTACAAAGCAACGGGATATATGGATAATAAGATAAGGCAATTTAATCTTTACCTCTTGAAATCGATTGTTACACCTGAGAGTGCAATGGTTGAAGATTAAGTTGCCTTAAACTGGGAGTTTAATATATTATTTTTGAAGAAACAGCACATTTTTGCTCATCCTTTCATTCACCTCAACAAAGGAGAAACCTCAATCTGCCTGTCAGCAGAATTTTGACCATGTTTGGCTTGCGTTTATTACATCAGTGGTGTGAATTGTATGGATTTTCAAGAGTTTAGGATCAATTATTTTTACCTATCTATATTCGATCCAAGCATTTATTCACACACATACAAGTCTTATTCTGTAGACCTGTATGTGTCTGGTAAGAATGAATGTATTTATTTAGTTTTCTTGTACAAATTTTCAGTATGCTTTCAGTTTCACACACAATGTCATGTATTCTGTCCACGCAACAAAATATTTGACACATGCATACCAGAGCAATATCCGTGGGGGGGATGGGGTAAAGTTGGCTGCCGATGGGGCCTCTGGTTCTACATTATGAGCTCCTGGACTTCAGTGCCATTACCTACACCTAATGAAGTTATAGCAGGGCTATAAGCCTACGGGGCAACAACTCCCTATAGGCTGCTGGGTCTGGGTCTGCCCAGGCCCACACACATACACACGCACACGCCCCCACGCCCACACACACAAACACACATTTGCAGAACTGTAATCACAGGTAATCTGACAAATTTTTACACTTACAGGATTGCTTCATGTTGCCACAAGCTGCAGAGGTATGCTAGAAATTACCTCTACAGGTAATTTCACACCATGCTACATAGGTGTGAAACTACCTTTTATTTCACACCTGTAAGTGTGAAATAAACTTATAGGTGGCAGAAGAAAGTGTTTCTTTCTTCTTTCTCTACCTGCATAAGTAGCTGAACAGAATATATGTGTAATCTGCTCTCTGTTCTGTGGTTGCATCTAGTCTCAATGTGTTTGCAAGATCACATTTAGGTCTCCTAGCCCACCCTGGAGGACTCCTTGGCCAAACTTTAAAAAGCCCAGGCAATGCAATTATCTTTTATGATCTGTCAGAAAACTCTGGCTGTTGGGCAGCGATGGAGGTCCACATTCGGGTCTTACAAAGTGATACACTAGTTGTCCATGAATCCCTTTCAGTTCCTAAACCAGGATACCCAGTCTGTGAAGTAAAACACAGTCATTCTATATTTTTTATTTTTTTTGTTAGAATAGATAATTTACTATTCAGTGAGTTTCGAAAAATGTTGTAAAACTCTGATGCTGAATTTTTTGCTTGCTCATGAGTTAGATTTATTTTTACTGTAGCCCCCCATGCAACTTTGAAAAATCTGGCAATGTGTAAATCATTTTTTGTATTTATTCAGTGTGAAGACATCTAATGTTTGAGAGAAAAAAGTCAGTGTTAGAGGTTCCACAATTATTTGCCCTACAATCCTGTGTCATAAATCTAACTGATGCATTTTGGAAATGTGTGCTTAAACTTTTTAGGTCAAGAAACATTTTGTCACCCACAGCTCATTATTCAGCATATTCATGAGAAAAGTTTGTTGTGCAGAAACATTGTTTCTACAATACTCACATTCACTGGCAAATATTAATTTCTCTCTGCAGTAAGGGTATGCTGTGAGTCAGGGCTGTAAATCAGTGAAACAAACCCTCATGTCATTATATACGGGCTTTTCCTCCTCTAACTGATGTACAGAGGCTGGAGCAGGAGGAAACCTACAAGAATGACAGCCATCAATTCCTGAAGACCTCCTTCCTGCTCATCTCATTAGAGGGCAGATGGACAGCCGTCCTGGCTCCAAGATGTTCATCAGTGACTGAAGCATAATAAAGCTGCAAAGATAAAGACAAGGAATAAAGTACACTGAGGCAGCTTCATGAAATCTAACAAAAGTACTGTATATAGTTTCAGATACAGATCAGAGCTGAATACTTTTTAGCATACATAGCTTTTTTTAAATGATTATTTCTTGTTCTTAAAGCAATGCAATCCACTTTTATGACTTTCCTGTTGTCCAACCCTGATTTCAATTTCCGTCTGCCTACTCCTATGTGGTTCATCTGCCTCGTATTTCCTTGACCTTAGGATTGATTACCAATCTGAATGATGGTCTTCTCTAAATAACAGAATTTTTGTGTGGACCAGAATTTCAACATGGGGAAGTTATTCTTAAAAATATGTTAAGATTACTTATGAAGTTGTAAACTGGTTGTAATTAGTAAAATGGTAACACTGAACTATAGTTTGCAATGTATGTTAGTTATGTTTTTATTGCACTGTCTGAGAGTTTATGGATATCTTTTTACACACTTGTACATTTTATTTCTTTTTAATATTTGTCAAATTCTAATAGTTGTTGAACATACATTTTTTTAAAGGTTTAGGCACTTAATTATGTTCAACTCGTTTCAGTATGCACGCTATATTGCAGTTAAGCTCTCAATTCACAATTGCTACTTGGAGCTTGCATTGTGTTTATCATGGTCATGATCAGTGAATGCTTCTCTGACCTTTTGCTGCTATCCACGGGCAACAATCTTTTCAGATAATATCTCTAAAATTGGGAAAGCTGGGGTCTTCACCGAAGGACACTCATTGTAGTGATGTGTGCATATGGAGGCCGTACGACTGCAGGGGAAGAGCCGGGTGCCCGTGTTGGTACATCTCACAGGACAGGCAGTGTCAAACCAGGGCCACAAAAGGGATAGTGATCATCCCTGTGGAGGGGAACGATAAGAGGAAGGTCTGACTTCGACATGGCCTCAGGCCCCGTGTACGACCGGAGTGCCTGCCCGCAGAAGCTGGTGTGCCTGTTTACCATCTCACCAGGGGTCCCCACTGTTGGCGGCAGCTCTTCGTCTGCACGGACTAGAAATGTCTTGTGAGTACGAGCAAACACGCTGTGAAGACAAGAATATGGAAGCTGACAGAAATAAACGCGGGTTGGGGGAAAGGCGAGATGCAGAGAAGGAAAAGGAGATATGCGAGCGATGGGGGTCCCGACGTGCTGAAGAGATTGTGCTGGCATGGTGGCCAGAGGCTTTTAAGCTCAGCGGGGACCACTACCTCACCCTTCTTGCTCTAAGGAGCTACATGCTGGTGATCATATGCACACACAAACATACACGCCTGCGCACACGCACATTAAACAACTGATGCTGTTGTGGCCTCATTATTCATTCTTTTACACACTTATCTCTACCTAGTTATGCAAGCATTTTTGCAGAAAGTGTTTTTTTATATCACCTTGTTTAAAAACTAGATGTCAAAGTGTTTCAATGGGAAATTATCAAGAAAGGGAAATAAAAAGTTGTTTTTGGATCCTTGTTAAGCTAAAGCAGATTCCAGAGAGGGCAGTGTCTGAAAGTCGTAACAAATCCAAAAGTCTCTCTTAGAACATTTTTAGAACAGGACAGTCGCCCTATTGAAGTCATCATAATCAGCCAGTCATAATTTTTTTGCACTTCTACACTACTACAAGTAAAATGACTCGGTACAGATGGCAAACAGAAGAAGATGAAATTCTCATATCAACATAACAACAACAACTAGATGGTTGATATTTGGACAGAACTGGCTGTTCCAACAGGACAAAGATCACAAAAACACATCAAAACTGGATTTAGATTGGGCAATCAAAACGAATGCCATCATTTCTCATTAGAGGGAAAATATTTAATCAGAATAAAGCTATTTTTGGCTTCAAAAGTTAAATTGGTTCTTGCAACTGGTAAAGGGGCATTTAATCCAATATTACTTATGGTATCTATATTTTTTAAATCACCATGTTTTTTTTTTCTTAAAAAAAACCAACACAAAATATAAAATGTTCAAATTAAGAAAGTACTTCATTTTAAAATGACAAGCTGTTTGCAATTTGTGAAAACTCCACACAAGGACTGACAAGGAAAATGAGTGCAAGGCCTTAACGCATTGCCACTACTTTGAGCAATGGCTAGACAGACAATCTGTCATTTCCATCTGTATAGTTAACATCAGTGAAAAGAATTTGGGGAAAATTACATGAATCTGCTGCAATAAGAATAGAATTTATTGTGGAAAGTCTATGTTCCCACTTTTTGTACATTTTACTTGTATCTGTTCTAAAACTACATGCACTGCCACTCTGTTGTCACCAAAGAGTCGAAGAATCATTGAAATTTTTTAGACCATTATGATAGATATTGCAATGACTGCCTTTTTAAATCTATTCTCCCATCTATTAAAGAGCTAAGCAAGACAAAAACAAAAAAAGGCAAAAAAAAAGCAAGAAAAAAAGCTCTAAGCCCATTTCTGTGCCATAATTCTAACGTTTGACTTGTTTTTCTCTCAGTTTATTTTACCTACCTACTTAACTATGAGGTTTAGTACCGGTACTAGTTTCTCTCTATTGGATTAAGATGATAGCAGCACAAGGCACAGGTTTGTTGCTAGGATCAGGGAGAGCATAGCCGCATCCGGGCGCTGCCGATGCGGTAAAGCAATTCTGATTTGTGCCCACAGCCATCAGTGTCACTCTGCATGGCTTGTCAGTGTCTGGGAGCGTCAAAGCTCGCTTTCTGGGACTGCTGTCACTAACAGTAATAGATATCATCTCAAAATCCGTCATCTTCCCCATTGTGTCTGGCTCGAGCCTAGTGGCTGGGGCCCACCTTCTCCACAGTTGAATGGATCAAACTGTGTGTCCAGCACATGGAGGTCCCAGCGCCGGTCTTAACTGTTGGGTCACGGTCTGATATGTAGACACTCATGGATGGTTACCTCAGCAAATGTGTTGTTAAGGTCGGGAAGCTGGAGAGAGGGGATGCTTGAAAGTATCCACATGCATAATCCCTGTCATCCGAGGTACATTTCTGAATTTTTGAATAAATGCACTGATGTGGTCCGTGTCTGGTCTGGGCAGGTCACAAATAAAGATATCATAGATGCACACATACATGTTTATAGAGTTTGTCACATTGTCCTCTTACACCAATCAGAACCCCCACACAGCCTCTAATCGCCATTAACTACCCAGCCGGTAGTGCGAAGAACGTGACATCACAAGTGTCACTCTGCATTATCTCCACATTACATCGAGACTTGCTCCAAGATAATGAGGCTTTCTGGTATTATTGGGTGTAAATCTGTTTAAGTGTCTATATGTTTAAGATTGCTAATGTTTTTGCAAGCTATTACTACCGCTTTTAGCACCACCATTGGAAATATACTTGCATTAATAGTTCTCTCTTTTTCACTACATTCTTCTTGCATGAAATACAACTTCTATAAAGGATGTATGTATCTTGGCATTCTACAATTCTGTTTTAACAAGTAGTCACCAGAGGCATCCAAATAGAATCTGCATATGGAATCACCAAATCAGCTTCAAGCAAATCACAAGGTCACACTTAATTTGCACTATTTGCTATTTAATACAAAGCAAGAGAAGTTTGTCTGTTTGTCACATTTCAGCAGCTGAACAATTTAAAGCGCTTTCTTATGCAGTGTCATAAGAAAAAGGGAAAGAAAAGTAGGACTTCAGACAAGGTTTTCCATCCATGTCTGTACAGACTTATTCTTGCAAGGTCGCAGAGAAGCTGGTGCTTATCTCATTGGAATGAAAGGCAGGGTAGACCTTGGACAGGTCGCCAGTCCATTACAGAGGCATACAGAAAAAGTACATATCTTTAATTTTAGCATTGTGATAACTGTTCTCACTACTGTCTGAAGGAGGCACCAACCCAGAAACCACTGTGGAACAAGCCTGCCACGAACTGAACATTATCGGAACGCTGGTGTCTCTATTGATATTGAGATGAGTTTTAGATCGTCATGACTGAGAGGATGCCATCAAACAAGAAGACCCTTCTCCAAATTAAACATCTTCAGTTTTTTTTATTTTTATGTCATACACTGGACAAGACATGCACACTATATAGTCCTATTTTAAATATGTGTTTCTTCGTTGAGTGAGGACAACCGGAAACTACCAAAACAAAAGGATTTCCTGACAATCTGAATAAATTTACAATCAAAGTCAGAATACAGTTTCAGGAACAAATGGCAGGAAAGTGTAAATAAGAGTAAGCTAGGAGAGGTGAAGAAAAATATAGAAAACAGATAGAGATATAAATTGTTGCATGGACGAGAGATGGCAAGACTGAACAGAGATCAACATTAAGTTGACAGAAAGTGCTTACGACGCAGTGCCACTTCGCCTCAGCAGACCCCCACCCTCCTTTCGCCCTCTTACATGCTCTCGTCAGCTAATTATCCAGAATTAGAATCTTCTTTCACACCAGTGGTGTCAGGGTGCCTTAGCTTGATCTGTCAGGGCCCTTCATGACTGGGTGCTAAACACGCGACAGTTGATGAGTGCGAAGCCCGCCACAGCTAATTGTAAGTGAAAAGCTAGACAGGAGTGACAGAGCAAGGGACAGGGAGGGCAGAGAGGGGATGGAGGGGCTCTTTGTCTGAGGACACATGAAGGAAGCAGGTTTTTGTTTTGTGTTTTTGTTTTCTGCAGGTGACAAACTGGATGGCACCGTGAGCTGGTGCCCATGTTTGATGACCAGATGAAGGCGTGGGGGAGACATGGCTCCAAAAAGTCCTGAAGCAGTGAAATATGTGCTCAGCAAGGTGAAAAAAAATATGTAAGAGGGAGGGACGGAAAAGAGTGAAAGAAGCCAAGTGTGAAAAAAGCAGGTAGGTGTGATGAAGGATGACAACAAATCATTTCTTCCAGGGCATGTCAGCCAGCATCTTGCTCATCAGTCTTCATGGCTCGTGACCACCATCACTCTGACAACACATGGACAATGTGAGTATGGACACACATATTTATGTATTTTTAAGTTATATGTAACACTATGCATCTTTTTTTTTTTGTAACAGTATTTAAGTCTGACATAAGAGTATTTGCTTATATATAAATGTAACATATTTTATTTTGTAGGTGAGTTGGACTTTAAAACAATACATTTTCTGTAGCACTTCTTTGTACTACAATCCAAACGCATTCTGTGTTCCCAGCTTGTCAGTACAGCTTGAGCAGGTATGTGACGCCCTGTGCAGTGTGCGTCTTTGTGCCAGTTGGCCTAGAATGTCAGCTAATGCATTCTTGGGTCAAATGCTTACTGTACTTGCCAGGCCAAATTAAATGTGTCATCCGCAATAAGAGGGCATGGTGGGCACGATGGGAGGTTGTCACCTACCTCTTCAGGGCATTAAAGTGTCTGACGATAGCAGAGCCTCTCATTTTACAGACATTCATATAAAAGAAAGTCTCTGATCATCTTAAAAACACACAATACTAAATCATGAAATAACATTCAAGGCATTTACCAGAATGATAATCTAGGAATAATCCAAGTTTCATGCTATACTTTTTATTTACTAGCTAAATTGTTTTTATGTATGGATAGAGCTAATCAATGGTAAGAACATAAATTTTTATACACATACTAGAGATTTGTCAGATTTGTACATTTCTGCTACAAATACTCCCACTGTCACCGCCTGGGAGCAAAGATGATTTAAAGTACTTTTCAATAACATACACAGTCTATTGTATGATGACATGATAACATGAATGCAATCAATAATACCTCCATGACTATTTGACTAGCCTAACAGGGGATTGGAACCACAATCAGAGGAAAAAAACTCTAATATAAAATCATAGGTAACTAACTGAAACTATATGTGAAATTTTAGCTTTCTTATTTATTTCCATAAAGTATCAAATATTTAAAGAAAGTATGGGCATACCTTAGCTTAGAACATGTATTTGAAATTATTTGTTTAGGGAATAAAATAGCAATGTGTGGGTATGAAAAGGAGGTGTGCCTTGATGTAGAAGAGGACTGACCCAAAGCCAAAACATCTAGTTGATTCACAAGTTATCTGTGAATATTTCTGTTTGCAATACTCATATAACAATTGTATAACAAAAGTAACTACTTTTAGTATATTTTGGGTAATAAAGTTGTAATTATGGATTAAGTGTACCTAATTGAAAAGTGTCAAGTAAAACCCATCAACTTTGGTTTTGTTTATATACTTTTATTTTTGTTTGGATCTAGATGGGGATCTCCATAAAAGTGATTTTCCTGTTTTGTTGACATTGTTAGCAGACAAAGAGATTTTGCAAGATAACAGTCATCAGGTGTTACCAGCCTGCTGCAAATGGGCTCCAGTAATACACAAACAGGAAAGTAAATATTTTTATACAAAAGCTGGCACATTTGAAGAACAATCGGATTAGAGCTCATAAAAGTAAAGCATCATGTTGCCAAAATAATGACTGGGTGTGGTTAGAGCCACAGTACTTGAGCATCATTCAGCCTTTAAGCTTTTTCACACCATATTTTATGACATAGTGTTTGTGTAAAGACTGTTCAATGAGATTAGGGCAGAGAAACAACTTACCATTACTGGAAAACTGTTTATCTGCTATCATCATTGGCCATGCTAACTAGCTTAAGCATTCAAAAGACTCTCCAGTGTAGGGGACTAGCTTTAGCCTAGCAGATGCATCAGGAAATCCATGTTGACCGTGTTGGGCCTGTGAGATTGTGTAGTCAAGTGGTCTAACAAGTGAGTAAAAAACAGCATCAGCTGCCAGTTCCAAGTTCCATCCTAGGGAGAATTTAGAGAAACCAATTAACCTGACAGTCATGTTTTTGGACTGTGGGAGGAAGCCGGAGAACCCGGAGAGAACCCACGCATGCACAGGGAGAACATGCAAACTCCATGCAGAAAGACCCCGGGCCGGGAATCGAACCCAGGATCTTACACTCACACCTAGGGAGAATTTAGAGAAACCAATTAACCTGACAGTCATGTTTTTGGACTGTGGGAGGAAGCCGGAGAACCCGGAGAGAACCCACGCATGCACAGGGAGAACATGCAAACTCCATGCAGAAAGACCCCGGGCCGGGAATCGAACCCAGGATCTTCTTGCTGCAAGGCAACAGCTCTACCAACTGCGCCACTGTGCAGCCCCAGTTCCAAGTTATTCTGGGAAAATTTATTGGTTATTATTTTTTAAGGC
This sequence comes from Gambusia affinis, assembly GCF_019740435.1. Classification (NCBI taxonomy): domain Eukaryota; kingdom Metazoa; phylum Chordata; class Actinopteri; order Cyprinodontiformes; family Poeciliidae; genus Gambusia; species Gambusia affinis. The sequence goes on along the minus strand of NC_057884.1, from coordinate 12,677,466 downwards.
TCTAACATCCATCTTGAGAAGCTGAAATATGTCTGGTCTTATAGCAAATTGGCAATACACCTGCACTTCATTAGACCCTACCATAATATAACAGGTCAAACCAAACAATAAAATCTAAACAGAGAAACAGGAGTAAGGAGATTCATCTTATTTACAAACTCATCTACATACCTAAATGGGCTTCAAAATAAAACATGTAACACATGACAACTCAAAAGGTTACTTTAAAGAAAAACATACAATACAAAAAAGAAAAAAAACCTCTCCATTTAGTAGAACCCAGTGATGCAATCAATGACATCATCCAGCCATTTAAGCAGGAAATGCTAAGCCGGCCCCTCCCCCACACCTGCTCAAGATGTTGAAAGACTACAGTTAAAAGGGACAAACAAAGGTGAGTAAAAATGCAAAAACTAATAACATACCATGAATATACCTTGAAACAAAAGAGACATATTCATCCAAGGGTCCAGAAGTGTTAGCTTTAACTAAAAGCTAACACTTTTAGTTAAAGCTAACACTTTTAACTGAAGCTAAACGTGTTAGCCAGTTTACATATATTTACATTGCATAATGCTACCACAAACAAACCCGGAATGATGGTTGAAGCAAAGTTGTAATGCTTTAGTGTTTCAATAAAAGTATTATGACCAACTATAGAAAGATTTAAGTAGTCAGAGATAAGAATAAAGGACAAGTGATAAACACGAACTGGTCCACTTTGTTACAGGGCCAAAGTAAAGTACTCTCTTTTTATTTCTTTACTTTTGGTTCTTGTTCTCATGTCTTGTGTGTCAACGTGAGTTTTCAGCTTTGGTTTCACATGCCTTTTTACATCTAGTCATTTACAAAAAGGCATTTTAAATGTTATAATACACAAGAGGTGGATACTACTTGTTTCTTTAGATTTATGAGAAAAAAAATCCTAAAGGTTTAGGAGAACTCTTCAACCTGTTGGTCATTTTCAGATTCTAACTAGTTTAGCTAAGGTTTTATTAATTCCCTTATCACAGAACATGCCCTATAGCACCTAGCAGAACAGAATTACTCAGTTCATGACACGATACTAGTCGCAGCTGTGGCAATATTGGTACAGTTGCTATTAAACTTTAAATGGCTTTATGGCAAATTTTATGTTATCTTGGTTTTGGATGTTTGTGGATACATGTGTCTTTTTGGCCGTTTCTTCTTTTGTTTTTTGTTTTTGGTTGGACCTTGAGTCTGAAATAAAGTTTCAATCAATGTTTAGAAATATTGATATGGTTTACCATGACTTATTATTGCTACACTTGACTCTTGTATTCAACAAACATATTTAGGTTGGCATATCCTAAGCATAAGTCTATAACTGCTTGCTTTTCACACACTGACCTCATGTTCATAATTCTCTCAAGTAGGGAAAACAACTCTCCCAACTTTTTGCAAAAGTGTATCTTCGTGCATTTTTGCTTTTTACTTTCAAAATTTGTTTCAACCCATTTAGGCAGCCACTTTGTTCATAAAAATTCATTGGTTTGTTAATGATGGTGCCCATTATCTTATAAATTCAGCAGGACTGTTGACCTTCTATTTATGCAGTTGCTATAAAGCTACACAAGCAGCCACCAGGACTCCTCAGTCAGCCAGCAGTCTCCACTCCAGCAGTACTTTCACCCACTTGAAGACTGGAAACAGCTTTTCTCGGACTAGAGTAGATTTGTGTGGATTAGGTCTCAGTCCTACAGCCGAGGGCTTGGAGAGATTCTCTGCAGAATAGGCCAGGAAGCTGTTTCGAATTGAATGTTGTTCCTCCCCTCTCATCATTACCCTGAACCCTTCACAAAAGCCCCAAATCTCTCAGTGGCTTTGAACCTATGTTTCAAAATGAAAGACTTGTCCAGTGGAGGGTCTTTTCTTATTCTTCTTGTACTGAAAGGAGTGGAGAGAAAAGAAGAAATACAGAATTAAAAAAAAGCTTTTGAGCCTCATTTTACCTCCTGTTATACCGCCTCAGTTTTCTTCCGGCCTTGAGCCACTTGTTGAAGGAAAAGGCAAATTTCTGGAAAAATTCCTAAAGGTTATTTCCCCAATCAGCTAGTGCACTCATCCCCTACTTTTTGGCAGCGATGGAGAGAGCAAAAGGGCGAGGAGGGACAAAAACCCTAGGGGACACAAGGCTGAAGTAGAGGACACAAAAAGAGGGGACCCTGGAGACAGCTGTTGGAGAGGTTAGTTAGAGATTTCCAGCCATTAGCTTCAGTCTGGGCCAACTCGTCCACTTCAAGAAGACAAGAGCCGGGCCAAGCTGGAGCTCCTATATAAAAAGGTACAGGACCCAGCTTGATCTTGTAAGGAAATTGTTTACAAGTGGGAGCCTCATTTCTACAATTGTTGGGAGGGCAAGAAAGAGAGACAACACAAGAGGTGGTAAGAAAGGGTAGAGGGATGAGGAAAATAGCTCACTGACTGAGACAAATCTGTCAAAGCTCCGGAGCAAAAGTGAAAGAGCTTAAAGCAAGGGCGTTTGACAAACGACCAATGAGAGATTTGACAAGTGCTGTCGGTTGGGGAGGAGGAGGGAGTCAGGTGGGGGTAGTGACACAATAAGTGGAGGACCTCTGTGGGTGGAGGGCAGGGAGCTGGGGGGAGTCTTTCTCTCTCTTTTCAAAGGCAGGATAAACAAGGAAATGAGTCTGTAATCATTTCCAGAAATTGCCTTCCTCTCCCTGGGCTGTGTGCCCGCCCCCATTCATTAGCAGGCTACGGCCAGATTAAAGATGGTCATTGTCCCAACAAAAGACAGAGTAGGAGTCTGCAGTCCACTACTGTCCATGTCAATGATACATCAAGGGGAGAATGGGGGGTGTTTTTAAGACCATGTCGACTCTTCAAGACAAGTCTAACATTTAACGAGGGAAAACTTAGATTTTGTGCAGTCATTGCTGTGATAAGATATAGTTAAACTCCACATTTTCAGAAACACATTATTGTGTTTTTAAAATTCTTTGGCTAAAGTACAAGTTTCTCAAATTAATTTTTTATTTAATTTATAAGTTTACTGGCATAAATCTAACGTATGACATTGTTTGCTTGTTTGATATTGTCTGAGTGGATATTCTCTTTGAGAGAAAAACTACAGCTCCTTATTAGAACATCTTCTAAATTAATATTTATCCGCAGGTCTTTCACCCCGTCTTTCTTTTCAGGGAGGAAAAACAATATTCTGTAACTGCTGTGGCTATTTACTGCATTTCCCCTAACTATCAGATAATTTAATAAAATAAATAAATGAGAAGTCATTTTGTCATTTTTGTCTGCTCATTATGTTAAATATTTTGAACAGTAAAACAGAAGTACATGAGAAAGTAGTCACATCCAACTAACATTTTCCCATTTTGTCAAAAATTTTATTTTTTCAGGATTTTATCTGATTAACAAAGTAGTTCATCATTGTAAAACCGAAAGAGAAAATACATGGCATTCATTTTCAATTTTACATTTAAGAAAAACAATTTTGCAAAATAGCTTAAAATCTGTCAAACTTGGTTGGACTGACTGGGCAACACATGCGAACAACAATTTTCAACTCAAGCCTCCGATTCCTAAGAAAGTAAAGCATCACCATAGTATACTGTGGCCAACATCAGAGTTTCCAGGCAGGGGTGATATTATCGGGGTTCTTTTCAATGTTAGTTTTTTGTTCTGTATGCCATTTTGCATGGAAATTGAGAAGATGAAAACGCTCTAATCTGACCAGGGCACTTTCTTTTATATTGTATATTCTTCTGATGGTTGTATAGCTAATCAGTTTAGTCAGGTGACAATGTTGAGGAAAAATAAAAAGGGTTGTGAATATTTTTGCAAGGCATTATTTGAACTTGCTTCTATTTTTATTCTTAACATATATATTACATTTTGTCTCAACATATCTGTGAAGAGTCTGCAAAGGTGTTGAGGACAAAGAGACCCACATATGGCATTTAGAGGGTAAAGAAAGAGCACAGGGGTTTGACAAATAAAACCTTGAACACCATAAAAGCGAAGCTAAGAAAAACTCAAACAAAACAAAGGTAAAGAGTGTCTTGCAGATTAGTAAAAACAGGGCTGAGCTAGGTTAAGGCTTCTCTCTGCAAGAGAGGAAGTATTTCGTTTTTTATTGGTTTCATATGACACGACAGAAACTTTTAAAGATGTTGTAGACGCGCTGGTAAAAAGGCAGTCTGCCCACCCCTGTATAAACTGCCCCTGTGATCTCTGCCATATTTATAGGCACTGTCTTGTGTCACATGGTTTCCATTTCTTCCCTTGTTGGGACCCCCTGTGGCTGCTTTTACAAGCACAGGTATGAAGAGGTCAAAAACACCCTTGTCGGGGGCTTTGTCATATTACGCGGCGTCTTTCTTTTATACAATTAAGAAAATGCCCTACTACAGTTTAGTCCACACATTTTTTTTTTTTTTAAAGTAAGTTCAATTTTCTTCCCCGGCCTGTTATTTCCTTGTTGATATATTAAAAGAAAAAAGAAAAAAAACTACTGCTCCAGAAAGAAGCATATCCTTGCTCTGTAATTCAGTGTTCTGTTACAGCAACATTCATGCTGTTTCATAACTCGCGGGAACCTTTTCTGCAGTCTTCCTGTTTTTCCTGTGCGTTGTGAGGACATAGTCAAAATCTTTTGTGTAATATTTCAACTGTCCTGCATCAGTGCATATCTGAGCCATTTTAACCCTGCTACTCATTAGCTGACTCCAAACTTTAACCTGACCTATTATTCCTGTTTAGGATTTTCTGACCCTGCCAGTTGTGATCAGTGGCTGTGAGGACTTGTGATAAAAGTAAACATTTATGTTTAAACACTTTATTTTACCTTTCCACTGAAGGAAACTGGATTATTAAAGCAGTTGGTGTGCAATTTGTTTGTCTAAGATTCTAAAAAACAAAAGTCAAGTATTCATCAACTGGAAATATATGTGTATTTGTATTTGCATCTGGGTAGGAAAAAACCTTTTTATTTTTATATGTTTTGTGCTACAAGTAAAATTGTTAATTACCTGTCGTATTCCTTTTTGTAAAATCTTGTCTTTTTACACAAAGGACTAATGTGTAATAAAATGTAATTATGAGAAATTCTGGAGCAAGTGGAGTGTTTTGGACTGGTCTGAGGGCAGGTTTCTCATGAAACTATTGCAGTTGATATGAAGCTTTAATAAAGTCCAGGTCGATCAATCCATGAGATAAGAGACCAGAACTTGATTTCCAGTAAGGCGTCACTGGAGACTCTTACAGATTCTTTCGATCTCTTACTTGGTGAACTGAGATGTCTGAAGCATGGCAGGGAAGGATGACCCTGAACTTGTAAAAAATCAACAGAAAAAGAACATAAAAATAAGCAAATCACACCAAGATTATAATGTAAAGTATATATAAACTACACAAACACACATGTTTTTAGATTCTGGTGTTTTCAGATGAATTGCTGGCCTGCGGTTGCTATTAAATACATCTTGCATTGCCTTGTACCAAGTACTTTTCTATGATGTTGTAGTTATTATTGTATATGCATATGTTGTTTGTTGCTATTGTCTCTGTTTTCTGTTTTTTCCTCTCTTTCTGCACACTTCTAGACCTGCAATTACCTCTTTCTTTCACTTTCTCTCCACCTTTTTCCCTTTCATTACCTTTAAAATAAACAGAGCAATTTCTAATGAAGTTTTATCAAGTGGAGGATCAAAGCAAAAGCTGTAATACTCCAGTTATTGACGGAGATCTGGTGGGCCTCACCTTGACACTCATAGAACAATTCTGAGAGCCACAATCCAGGATAGGACATGTAAAAGAAATAAATCAATAAATAAATTCCCAAATGGTTTCTAACAAGTCTCAAACAAAATCATAAGAAGGACATTATTTGTGAAAGGTTTTCTTGAAAAGATATTTTCTATATATAGCTGGTATGATATAGCACATCCTGTAGTATCAAAAAACAGAAAGTCACTGTTAGAAAAACCCAAATTCATGGTTTAAATACTGAGTATTTTATTATCCTGATAGTTTGGAGAATAACCCAGTTAGTTCTACAGTTACTACACCTTTGGTTTAGATTTGATTAGATTTCTGTAGGAAACACTCATTTTAAATTAATCATGTCAACCATTTTCTCTCTCTCTCTCTCTCTCTCTCTCTCTCTCTCTATATATATATATATATATATATATATATATATATATATATATATATATATATATATATATATATATATATATATATATATATATATATATATATATATATATATTAGGGGTGGGTAAAATAATTGAAGAATCGATGCATCGCAATAATTTCATGCAAAATTCATAATCGATTAGGGGGCTCCTCAGAATCGATTCACCTCCTGACACGTAGGGGGCGCTGCGACTTTGGTTAGTGTGCTGAGCACCTGAGCGCATAACAACAGTCATGGCGAGCAGCTGTAGAAAGCTAACTCCGTCAACTTTTAAGTCAGATGTTTGGGCTCATTTTGCTTTCCCGTCTAAATCTGGAACTCAAGAAGTCGACAAAAGCAAGGTGGTATGTAAGCTGTGCCAGAGAGAATTAAAGTACTGCAGTAACACGACAAATCTGCGCAACCACTTAACCAGATACCACGCAGATGCGCTACAAAAACCCGAAGCACAATCTGTTGACTCCAAACAGACACAAATCGACAAATCATTCATCTCTAAACTTCCGCCAAGCTCTGTCCGCGCACAAAAAATCACAATGTCTGTAGCCGTGTTTATTTGCAAGGACCTACGACCGTACAGTGTTGTTGAAAACAAGGGTTTTAAGAATATGCTAAAGATACTCGAACCACGATGATGATCAGTGTGGATCAGTTGCTTTTTCTGAACAAGAATTTCCACGTGCCCACTTAGTTTGTAACCAGAAATGAAGAATTGTACTGTTACAGTACAATTCTTTATTTCTGGCTACAGTACTATAGTTCAGTTCAAGATATGTTCAAAAATTAGAGGTTAATCACTACATGTTCAAAAGCTAAGAATGTTTACAAGCACTAAACATTTTCAGTGCAATTCAGTTGAATACAACCCTATGATTTGTTTTTAAATCTGCACTAATATGCACAGATGTTATTGAAATGCATTTTTATTTATATTAGACTTTCAAGAGATAAGCAATGCATAATTTTATTTTACATGCACTTTATTTTTTATTGTTTATTAAGAACAGTTTTCTACTTTAAGCGCATTGCAGAAAGAAGTTTGTTTCATTGCTCAGAAATGTGATGTTACAGAAGTTTGTATGAAAATAAATATTTTAAAAATGTCACCATTTTCTTAAATCATTTGTGTCTTCACAACTTTAAATCAATATCGAATCGAATCGAATCGCAACAGCAATAATCGAAATCGAATCGTGAGGTTCCTAACAATACCCAGCCCTAATATATATGCACAAGGTGATGAGCCTAAGCCTTCCTCTGTCTTTCTCTCCTCTTACTGTCTGTCGGATGCTCCTTCTCCCCTTCTTGGTCATGTGGTGTGTTGGGTTTAGTGGGCACTAAAAACACATTGTTAAACACAGTGTTAAAAGTTTCTAAAAGCATTTTTTCCTTTTAGGGGATTGGTACTTTAGTCTACTCTCAGGTTTCACATGCTGTACAGGCACACCTGCAGGGAGAGAAATTAAATAAGCTGGATCCAACTCACCAAAATGGCTCCCACATTTTCTGGACTCCTTGTAAAGATGAAGGAGAGGTCTAATCAGATTTATTGTTTTAATCTGAGATTGGGTGTCTTTTGACAGAAAGATGATGGATTCTCCAGGTAAAAATATTTGGATTCAGAAAAGAAAAATATTTTGCGGTTCACCTCTAATTATTTCAGAGTTATTTCGTTATTTTTTTTAAAACATAAAATAAAAAAGACATTAAAAAGATCATTTCTTTCGATGATCATCTGTTATGGCAGAGCTGCTAGACCATCACTGCTGATACTTTCAGCTCAGACCTTTTTTAGGGAGGAACGTTATCGCCAAATCCGAACTTGACGAGGCCCTAAGACAGGGGGCTCCTTCCCTCTTTACTATCTCATAAAATGATTTTTATTTGCACTTTTCCCTCTTTAATGGTCCTCTGTGCATGGAGGCAGACATTTGATCATGGAGGAGGGATTACATGATGCCCTATCTTGCCATCTGTACGGGTTAGGGCATAGCTCCCATATGTTGCAGATTTTCCATTCAAATGTATGTCAGTGTGTTTCCAAAGTGTTTCCAAAAGGAAGAGGTTGTGAGTCAATGTTCTGATAGTTTTACTTTTCTGAAGGGTTAAAGGTCAGGATGGAGCAAGGTGAGCAGTTTGCACTTTATCTCATCTGAATCCCAGGTACCTGTGCAGTGTCAGCTGGACTTGAAGTCATTCCAACTATGCTTTTACAAGACATTGATGTTTAATGTGAAAAATATCAGCAACCGCATTCTCACTCCAGTGATTAGACAGTAAAGTCAAAAGTTAACATTCTTTAGTGACTTAATGGCATGTTTTTAGATTCCACATTAGGTTAGGGGTCAGTAACAATAAAGACTGAATCTAAAAATAACACGTAAAGGCCCATTTAGGATATGTAATGTCAGACAGTGTAGGCACATATTTCCTATTAAAGCAAAATTATCGTATGCCAAAATTTTCTAAGATAAAGTTTTAGATTTAGGAATAAAATGATTTTTAATTAAATTGGAAATGAGACAGCTATAGTATACTTACACTTATATTTTTGTGATATGGTCTGACAGAAATTACTTACAGCCTTTGCAACAACTTATGAAGATCTTTTGTGATATAACAGCAAGCAAGCTCCTCTCATAATGTTCCTAATAGTATTTATTTGATTTATCATTTGTGATGAGCTTCAAATGTTTGAATTTGGAAGGCCTCCTTGATAACCCTGAATTCTCAGCTTCATTTTTATTCATTTTTGTTATTAATGGAAACTTCTAAGGGTCAACTTGGTTGCTTGTCAACTTATTTGTTAATGATTACTCTTTGGCATTTGACAAAATAAATTTTTTATGGCTGGTTTTAGAACTGTTTGGTATACTCTGTTTTAATCATGTATAGCATCTTGAACAGTCCTGCAGTTGAAATGTGCTATCCAAATAAACTTGACTGGACTGCTTTGATCAATGATGAATATTTTTTCTCTTCTAAGATTATTATATTGTTCTTCATATATAGGACATCCGACAGCACCTTGGAGGGGAGCATCACCTGTTCCATCTCTTCATGACCAAGGAACCAAGAGATATTGCCTTAAAAATCAGCTGAATTTCTCAGACAGCAACCTCACAACACCAACCAGAGTGGAGTCTCCTTGGTAACCAACTGCTGTGTTAACCAGTGGGTGAGCTTAGATCCCTCCACTTCCACTACTACTTAAGGTTTTAATTTGGATATATGCACTACAACATCTGGATATAGGTTTTTCAACGCATCCATCATCTTTTTTTTTTTTTTTTTTTTTTTTTCCCAATGAAGCTGTTTGTTTTTAAATGGCCACTATTGAATGAGGAGTTCCATTTTGTCTGGATAGCCAGTCGTTTTTCTGTGTTATTATTTTGCAGATAGCACACTCAGAACATAATACAACTGAACTTGTAAGGCCAAATGTCGAAAGGCTTCTCTTGAATGCTTGACAAAACGGAGGCCTTAAAAATCCCCAAAAGAGGAACAAAGTCCATGTAAAATCCATGTCAATTTTACCCTTCATCAAACAAATCTCCAGACAATCTTGACTGGATTATAGATCAATCAATCCTGCAGTCTAGTGGTTACATCTGTCTGATGAATCTCATGACTGCAAAACCTTCATGATTGGATTTGGGCATTTCAAGCTATGGGTTTTTTTACCAGTCAGTCTGTAACAGATGTATATATCAGAGCGAACAATGAATAATTGCGAAAAAAAAATGATTTAAAGTATCTTGGATTAGTACAAAGAAGTTTGAAAATGTTGTATTGCTACAACACTGACTTTGATGCAAAGAGCAAAATCTCTGCTACAGTATGATTCAGCATACCTTAATCTAAGGCTGTAAAATAATTCAACCCAAAATAGTAATCAATTTGTATGAAATCTTTAAATGTGTCTTGAACTTATTTGTCTTTTGTATTAATAAAATGTTAAGACAATATATTTACTCTTAATAGAGTTCAGAGGGATTGGAGATTTAGTATGTGTGGATCTCAATGATCACTGTGGATGGGATTAGGTTAGACTAGATCAGATTAGATTAGAGATTGTATGGAAATAAACAATCAGTATTATTCAGAAACCAATCCCTGTGCAAAAAAAATCTGAGGCTTGCGATGTGCATTACAAGAGATTTGTCTCTGATCCGACACAGAATGAAACCTGTGCTGGTAATTCTTCTGTCTGTGTCATCACCAATACTTTACACGAGGAAAATGTTGGCATGGTCAGCTCAGAATAACAGAATTTAAGATGTATAACTTTTGTAAGGTATGTTGGTGCTTATTAAAATGCGATATAAATATGTAAAATCCTAATAAAATGCAGTAAAATTTGTGGTTCAATGTGAAAGACAATGAATCCTTTTATAAGGCACGGTAAAAGGTTTCTGCAAAGTAAAGTGTCATGCATTTTGGTCCTATACATTTTAAAATTCAGTAATAAAATGTATTTTTTCAGCAACTTTGAGATATTTTACTTTATGTAGGTTTAGCTCCCTTTAATATATTGTTCATGGCATACGTCTCTTTCTTTCTTGCTATTTCATGTGGTTTTATTTAGATTTACCTTCTGATTCCCTTTCAAACTTTCCATTTTCTGCAGGTGCTTTTAATAATTTAAGTTCCAGATTTGAACTCAAACCTTGTTCTTGGTTCCACAGCATCTTTTAGGAAACTTAGTAATGTTTTTGCCAAAGTTCAATTTGCCTAAATGTATTACAATTCATTTTACTTTGAATTGTATTTGCAAACTTATCTCCTGAGACGACATTAAGATCCAATTTAAAACATTTTAAACGGTTAAGTAACCAACTTGCCAACTAATGCAAAGTGATTAATATATAAACACAGGGATTGGGTTTGCAGTTTTCAACAGGATGTAGCACTAAAGAAACCATAGTAGTAGGTATTGGTGACGCTGTAAGACTTGCATAGAATTACATGAAAAGCACAGAACAACGTTGACTCTATCTTTTTTTTTTTTTTTTTTAATTGAGAGGGTGAGGAGGACCCATTTTCAAAAAATAGTCTCCCAAAAACCATTTTTTGTCTTTCCAAACCAGAAACACGTTGGATTGGTCAGCTCACATTTTAAAACTGCTGTCAGAAGCATAAACACAAAATGTTCACGCACACTCCTTTGAATCAATTTTCTTCTCCGCTATCAATCCATATCTAGTTCGTTGGAATACTGATGTGAGTAAACTGGTCTCAAGGCCTAACAGCAACACAATACTTTATATATTTTACTGATGTCAAAGTGTCAGAATGAAGTGCTGCCTGCTGGCTCTTGGCAAAACTTCCCACTCCTTTCTGACCTACTGTAGCTCAAGTTTCATTTGCCTGTCAATAAACAAATGTGTGAGGATGAAAACTTTTCAGAGCTGTCATGATACACTATTTTGAGCAGCTCAGTGATCATGAGTTTAGCTCAGTATAAAATTACACTGATTTGTTGCACAATTGAAATTATTTGTTTCCATCTTAGAAAACTTTTGTTAATCCCTTTTAATGACAGCACTGTAGCAGTCGGTTTATGGGAAAAAGGAGGAGCACAGCTCTTGTTCAGCATGCAACAGTAACGGGGAAAGACTCAGGTAACCGGCAAGTGTAATTACGAGTATGCTGATCCCTGTAAAAGCCCTTCCTGGCCACTTTCTCCTCTGTATCGAAGGCTTTGGCACGAGTGGTGGAGAGGGTCACTGTTTAATAATGAACAGGTCGAGCCAGCTGTAACGGATACATGCACCTGCTTTATACATCAGTCAATTACCTAATTAGAACTCTCCCTCCGGGGAAAGCCAATACCTCATCCTAGAGCAGGAGGACAACCCCTTCCATGTGAACAGAGGCACAAGTCAAACGGATACCTGTACGTGTGTGTGTGTGTCGGGCTGTGTGTGTTGTCGTAGCGCAATCGTATGTGAAGAACAAAAGAATAGGGGACTAGTATTTCTTTGCACAGATCAGGTACCCAAGCACTCACATGGGAAATTGTAGTCAATGCGATTGCTATCCTATAACAGTCCTTCCTCTGCCCATCTCCATGCACATGCTACCCTCACCATTCATCCTTTCATGAGAAAACGATATGATGGGATTTTCCTTTTCCCACTCAGAGGGTACAGATTAAATGGTGTTTAAATGGTCAATTGTTCTTGTAAGTTATTTTTCATTTGTCGAAAGTGGATCAGGTATCAACTTTAAAAAAACTCCCATTGTAATGGAAATCTGTTTTTCAAAGGAATTTTTATGCATGAGATAAACTGGACCTGATAACTGTAAGAAGTGCAGCATATTGCACACCGATTGCACTCATAGCCCTGCCCTGCTTCACATCCCACATGATCTATATTTGACTTATTGTGTGATTTAAAATAAGCAAAAACTATTGAGCTATAAAATGTGAAACAAAAGCTAAAAAACTGAGAAATCTTACTACAAAGTAAAAGATGGCAAAAAAAAAATAAAAGAGTTCTGGAAGAATTAAACCAGAAGCAGATTAAAATATGTTGGATTTACTTTTGGCTTAGACCTCTAATTACAGTTAGTCTGTCAGGTTGGATCAGGTCTGGACACAAGGTCGATAGGTTTGGGATAAGTTGGACCTTTTAGGTTCATACTAAGCTTATCACCACCATTCAATGATAACATGGTAATTTACAAGGTTGGCATAAGATGTTGGACTGAAAATCCAATGCACAGATGTCCTGGTGAGCTTAAAATCCTTTCCTGATAGATAATATAGAACTTCTTCTGTCAAGCTGCTGTTTTGCAGAAACCTTAATTGTTATTGTGCCAGCGATATGAGATCGGTTGAACAAATGCAATGCCAGAAGTTGTACATTTCTCCCTCTGGTTTACTCTTTGGTGATTTCTTTAACTTTGGTCTTTCTACTTTTGAATCTTTTCTGGTTGTTGTACGTGAGTTTGATTTACATTAGAATATTTGAAGCAAATTAAACTGCTTTGGTACACACATAACTTGAAATGACTTGAAAGAAAACACAAGAAACGAAAATATTAAGAAAAGACAGACACAAAGCCCGATCCTTCAAAGTGAATGCTTTATGATTCTTTAGGGTCAAAGAATAATAACATGGTCATAAAATCTGATTTCATGGACAGTTGGGGTTCGCAGTTTTAAGGCAATCATAGCCATGCTATCAGGGATTAAATTATATATTTTATTCTCTGGAGAATTGGAGAAGTGGGGGACCTGGTGATATTTGGGGTTAGCGGAGTGATAAACCTCTCACTTCTGTAAAAGGGAGCAGGCTAGGGTTGAATGTTACGGATCGCTAATGTTACTCAATACTGCCTCATCTGTGTTTCCATCAGGACCGCTGCTCCACCTTTTTTCTCCCTCCATCAGGCAAAGGCTAAAACTCCGCCCACTTTTTCAGCCAATAACCAACAGGGTCAAGTCACCTACACCGCTCTGACCGCTCATGGTATGTTTTTACCACACTGGAAAATCAATTTCAGTTTATTAATAACAGCTATAGTGTAAAGATATGTACTGCAAGGGAGATGGATGGAAATGAAAGAGGAAAAAGTGAACTCAGATTATGTTTGGCGGTGGCAGGGACTTGGGTCATGCAGCAGGCTCCTAAAAATCAATTTTCACACAGGAAGACTATTAGGTTATTAAGAAGTGAGATGACTGATTGGGAGAATGGGTGAGTGTTTGTATGTGTGTGTGTGTATTTGTGTGAATGCACTTACTTTAAATTACCTAGCAACTTTCAATGAAACTTTACACTCCTGACTTTTAGAGTTTCTCATAGTAAATCTATATTCTCGGTATTGGCTAAAATCGAAATAATGGTTGTAAATATAAAAGGGGCATTTCAAACAAATGAATTGGACTTCCTTCTCTCCCAAGGCAAAAAGAGAGATCATGCCCACTTCAGCCTAGTAACTAGAAAGGAAAGAAAGGCACGAGGCCTGCCTCAGCGAGAAATCCCAAAGTGCTTGCCGACTCCTAGCTGCTAATACAACTAATGCAGTAATGTAAGGGCTAGGCGATTAATGAGAGCGCTTTGCCCCTGACATCTCAGACACCCTAATGTTGCTCCAGCGTCTCCCAAGCCGTGCTTTAATCCATCACTGGTCCCTGTAACCCAATTATGGCTTGACGCTTTACTTTTAGCTCCTCTGCCGGGTCCTTCACACACATCTATAAAAGGACAAATAAGCACACACACACACACACGAAGTGACAGGCGTGTGTGAGCGCCGAGCACATTTAAGAAAAGATATTTGTGCTCAGTCACACTGTCATGCATGGACCTTGTATCAGAGTAACACAAAAGAAGCCTGGTGATCTCAGAAGGAGACAAAGTTAATCTCAATTAGCTTTCATGGTATGTTAAGTGATTGACCCCTACACCTATCCAAATTGTTAGTCATGTTACCCAATAGGGTTTGCTTTTGTATCCACAGCTGCCCTGGGCAAATCTCTCCATAATAACAAATAGTATAGTTTTCTACTAATGGTGGGACTCAATTAAAATCTTTAATCTGTAAATAAATAATTGCAAATAATTGCATTTTATCAAAAACTTTATATCAACAAAATAAGCAGCATTCTCAATTCACAGACCATTTTTTGCTGCTTAATAATTGACAGACATTTGAGCAAAGGATTATCCCTCAGTTTTCAGGTGTTTCAGGAACCCCTGATCATTTATATAACTTTGAAAAGATACCCTTTTTTAGAAATGTGGACTGCGGATGCCGACATCCTCATTGCGGACATCCGGATTGCACCAAGTTGTGCACTGAGATGGTATTTTAGGCATGAAAAGCTTTGTTGATTAGCTAACTTCTTTTAGCCCAACTTGAACACCACCTTTCCAGCCTTTTTTTTGGAAGCAAAAATTAACGCACTTCAAAAACTTAAGCAAGTTGGGTCAAGAGAAGCAGGTTCATAATTCATTGCTATTTTTTGCGGATGCCTCTTGTGCGTCGGCTTTACGGGCACAGTATAAACTTGTGAATACAAAGATTCCCATTGGCACCTTGGCATAATCTGTGATTGATTTTTCAACATGTTAAAATGTAGGTAATTAAATGAATTAACTTATGTCAATGAGTTATAATCATTCCATTGACATCAATGAATGTATAAATTAATTGCTTAAGAGAACTCTGCAAACTACTGCCATTGTCTCTAAATCATCTGCCATGTTTGTTTACTCTAAATTCATGCATGGTGTTGCAGGATTTTATGCAGTTTACTGTCTGGAAACTTAATGTTTGTGAGTGAAATCGGTTTGTTACTTTTATATTTTTAATCTTCACGTGTGTAGGCTGACAAGTTTTGAAAATTGGTTGACAATTTTAAAATCCTACATGTGAACTGGACTTTAAGTAATAGAAAATCCCTGTAGCCTTGTTAATTGTGACCAATCTTCTGTACCACCCTGAGCTTACAGTGATGTGACCAGTCAAAAACTGACTTAGCAAATACAGTTGAAAAATTAAATTCTAGCTACAAAATTGAACAAGTTTCTGCTTTAAACAGTGTAATTCTGGACAAGCTCATACCTTGTTCTGAGTGTAATCCTAGGATGATGGCAAAACAGCATACTTCTCTCCCAGAGGTGCAGCAGTACTCTGTTTTAGCTAAGGAGTGTGTGCATTGCATTTTTCATAAAGTCCCACCTGCAACATTTATGATTCACCCTGAAGGCTTTAAAACAACACTTGGCTGCTTCTCCTGCCTGGATATTGCTAACATTTTTTTAATATACCATACATGAGTGTCCTGATATGCTGGAGAACCCAGACCTACTGAAAAAGCTCCCTCCTATCTTCTTATGT
The DNA here is from genome assembly GCF_019740435.1 of Gambusia affinis. Lineage (NCBI taxonomy): Eukaryota > Metazoa > Chordata > Actinopteri > Cyprinodontiformes > Poeciliidae > Gambusia > Gambusia affinis. Next base: position 12,661,406 of record NC_057884.1, on the reverse strand, counting down.
TTCCTCTCTGTCCATCAGTTGCCATACAAAGAGTAACAGCTCTGTCAATCAAGAGATCTATGCACTTGCTTCCTCTAAATCAGGTGGATTGACTCCTTAAGAGTTACTGGAGGAGCCTACTTCCATTAGCCACTCCCAACGGCAAATTAACTTAAATGTACCCGCTCAATAAAGTTCAAGACAATCATTTGCATGTCAATGTCCCTCTTTACCCTCTCTTCAAAGGCCTTCCCAAACGTACAGCTGACTTGTGCAAATTGTGAGATTACTCAAATTCCTTCGGACTTGAACCAATTAGCAAAAAACTGTTTGCTATGATTAAAAGAATTAGGGTTAGTAGGTATAGTTGTTGCAGCCTTTAGTTAAAATTATAGAAATTATATTCTCTCAAAACATACTCTTGTTTTGTTGGAAAAGTTGGTTTCATAAACTAAGTTACAATGTTTGTGTGGCCTGACATATTAATTTTAATTTATGTGCTACAGAGATTATTTTAGTCTCATCAGTTCTCATGTGATGCAGTTTTCTGCTAATACTTCATTCTCATTATGAAGAAGTATTTCATTTAAATCCTTTGGAACAATTGTATGTCAGGTATTTATTATCTTTAAATTTCAATTTATGCTGAAACTAAAAGTTGAATATCAACAAGGTGGATTGGTTCAGAAAAGGTTGCTTAACTACTGGGAATTATAGCTGTCCATGTTTGTACATCTTGGAAACAATGAGATTACTGCTGTTTATTCTTTGTACCACCGATCTGATTATAAACGATTTGCATGATCTGGTGTTCTTTTTTACAGTTGAAACTAAAACAAAGCAGCACATAATTATGAATAGAAGGAACAATGATAAATGTTTTCAAATATATTCAGCAACATTTAATTGGATATCACTAAATAAAACTGCAACCAGCTGTTATTAATATAGTAAATAGAGTTCATCTGTATATCATGTAAACTGAGCATTAATATTGTTTCTATGTGACAGCCTCAGAGACTTTTTAGAGAACCTTTTTGAACATCTCATGGATCAAAGTCAAATCTATTACAAAGAAATTAAAAGCCGACAGAGCCATAGTAACTCAGGGGGAGCAGAGAGACCCATTGCTCAGGTGGGCAAATCTGTTGACAGAAAAAACTATTAGTTGTGGACTCTACAAATATGTCTTTATGGAAGAGTGGCAGGGGGAAAAAAATTGTTGAAAGGCCTACATGCAAAATGCATTAACAGAACTAACACCTTGATTATACCATCCTAAACTTTATCTTTATGATAAAGTGTGATGGTGGCAGTATAATGTTATGGGAATACTTTTCACCGGCAGGGACAGCAGATCTGGTCAGAGTTGATGGGAAGATGAAGCTAAATAAAGGGCAATCCTGGAGGACACTGTTAGGGGAGCAGATGACCGCCTCTCAGAAGGAGAACAACTCTAAACATATAACCAGAAAAATCATCAATTGGTTTAGATCAAGGTTCATACTGTAGAACCTAAAACATAAATTCAATTGTTAATTTGGAAGCTGAAGAACAATTTTCAAATCTTGGAACAGATACACTTGGCTTGAAGGGATATGGTTGTTAGATGACAAAATGTGAAAAAAGTTAAATGAGAATAAAAATGTTAATACACTGTACAGATTAATCCTTTCAGAAAATTAAATGCATAGGTATGAAGTTTTTGTAAAAATGTATAAACTCATGCTGTTCTAATGTCGCATTACTTCAATTTAAAAAAAAACAAACTGAACTCTAAATATTTTTTGAATCATATTATTTAAGCTTGCCTGTTTAAATATTCAATTTTGAGTTAAATATTTAATGTTCATTATGAACTGACTATGAAACAGAGGCTTCCTTGGTGGTTTCAGATCACACCATGTGCATACAGTATTCTATACACTCCGAAGATCTTGGGCATCAGATATCATCCCACCACAGAAATCAGACAAACACGCAATCCGGACCTCAGAGGAGAACCTTGCCGCATACTCAAGTGCTATAAGTGCCTAGGAGTCGTCTTACAAGAAACACTTATTGCATTTTGTATTGAGCATGATGTTATGAAAAATTAATACAGCGTTGGTGTGCCTTCTTGTTGTTAGCCCTTCTGTTTGAGGGGCTCTCTGTCCGTTCAAATGCATACAGTCTCCCTTTTCTGCACCACATCACTCTCTGTATTTATATTTACTTGAGCCATGACCACATGCTGGGATAAAAGAAATGCACACACGTGTAATTTTAACAGAGGCTGTGTCTTAGGAAAGGTACTGTTGTTGTTGTTGTATGCAATAGAATATTGATATGCATTGGTGCTCAGGTTCATTCTGTTTATAGTTTTTATTTTATTTCCCCAGGTCAGAGAATATCTTGAATCCGCTATTGACATAGCAATAGAGAAATTCTCTCCAAAGGTAACTTAATACATCCACAACAATAAATATTCAAAAGAAAACATTTTGCACAGTACAAACAAAACTATAAAGACGAAGCTCTCGCTTCCTGTACTACATCTTACCAAAATGTACCCTTGCTTCCCATTTTCAAAGAAGTTGAAGCATTACCTATCTATAGGTGGTATATTATCTTTGCAAGTCTCCCATTAGTTTAGTTTCTTTTACAAATTTTTTCTTACATTTCATTTTAAAATGTGATGCTCTGAACATGTACTCTTTAAATAAAAATTTAATATTTTGATTAGATTAAAAAAAAATCTCACAAAGCGGATTGCCTATGAAAACAATGTAGAGTACATTGCAAGCTTTCCTAATAAATATTTTAAAATCCATGCAGGATTAGAGGATTTAGAATCCAGTCCTCCTGGACTTTTTGAGAAAGGAACAGTCTCTGCTTAAATACGTCAAGATTTAAATCCAATAAAAATTAAGTATTTTATTAATTTGCTTGCATTCAAGCAAAAAAAAAAAAAAAAAAAAACTCAGGATTTACATGGAAACTGGGTCAAAACTGCTTTGTTGAAATGTATTACTTATTAAAGCTCATAGTAATCTTACCGTTTTGCCCATCCATAACAACAGACCTGCTTCCCCTCTTCTTGAGCTTTTTAATACTCCTCAAGCCCCTTGGGACGATGACAAATAGTCTGTGAACTCCTGATCCATTGAAACGTAACAAGAGGGGATATTTCAGCGCAGCAGGAAGTATGTCAAAGGTCACAGTGTTGGAAAGTTGTCTTGGAAGTGTAAAACTGCCAGAATCATTGTGCTCTCCATAGTGCTACTTAGAGGTATGTGGGACCTTACACAACTATGTGCATGCGACAGGAAAATGGCTCACAACATGTATGGACACATAGCCATTGCCAAAGTATGATGAAGGCATGCAAGACAGACAGCCATCGATCCCCGGACGGGAAGGGAGCTGTCCCCTGAGGCCGAAGTTGAACTGATGATTGATTTAGAAAGGGCAAGATGGAGATGCTGCATCTGGAAACAGTCGCAAGTATCAAACATAAGTGGTCATACCTGGAGTTTATTCTCAACTCTCATTATTAAGTTTGTAAAGTCTTTAATAAAAAAAGTAGTGCTTTAAACTACTTTTAAAGCACTTGGACATCTTGGCTGTCCAAGATGATGCCAACATGTAGATATTTGGGAGGTATAGTGCTATTTACTATATTTACTCACAAAGACAGTGTAGCTTGGAGTAACAATTTTTCATTCACAAAAGATGTTTGACCAGGAGACTACACAGAAAATAAACTGTGAAATATTCCAGGGCAAACCTATTCTAAGTACTTTAATGAATTTTTTAACATTTTGTCAAGTTACAACCACAAGAATAAATTTGATTGGTATTTTTTTGGGTTGTTGAAGCCTTCCTCAGCCTGTGTGTAGGAAGAGTTGTGACTGTTTGTGCTTTGTACTAATTTGTTGTGGTGAAGAGAGAGTTGATCCAAAAGATGAAAAAGCCAGAACAAATTTCCTTGGTTTCTGGGCTCTCCCTAAGTTCGGTCAACCGGGAAGGGCTCAGAGCAGAACCTCTGCTTCTCCGCATCGAGAGGAGCCAGTTGGGTAACTCAGGCATCTGGTTAGGATGCTTCTAGGATGCCTCCCTGGTGAGGTGTACATCCCACTGGGAGGAGACCCACAACAAGGACCAAGATATGCTGGAGGAACTCTGTTTCTCAGTTGGCCTGGGAATGCTGTGGGGTTCCCCTGGAGGAGCTGGCCTGTGTCTGGGTCTCTCTGCTTAGACTGCTGCCCCTGCAACCTGACCCCTGATATTTGCCAAGACAATGGAAGAATGCAAACTTTTATGGTCTAAGGTTGAATTAATAGAATATTCTTATATCTCTATCCATGACATAAGGCAAATAAAGTACGTGTCAAACATTTTCAAATACCCATGTAAGGATTTCCCTCTCTGTTGTAGTTTTTCTACACTTTAATTCCTCATCTGCGTTATGAATATGACCAAAGGCTCGAGGCAATGGCCATATCTCAACCTCTGCCCTTACTAATAATTTTAATGACCTATTCTGCAATTCTTTCTCTCCCTCTGTCTGTTCCTTTCCCATGTTAGTTCCACTGCTGCAGAGATGGCCAAACCCACCGCTTCCCACTTCCACACAACACACATTCATGCAGCGTACACCCTGAGGGGAGGTGCAGTAGATTTGCCATGTGAGAGTCATAGCATCTCTCCTCTTAAGTCCCCACCTCAGCGTGTTTCTCCATCCTGCCTGAGGGGTTTGAACGTGGACATTTCCCTCAGTCTCATCTGAATCTGAGTCCAGATAAGCCTTGTTGTGTCAGAGAGGGCAATGTAACCCAAACATAACATTTTGCTTCATTGTCCTTAGGAAGACAAGGGAGTGCTCAGGTCCTACCCCAAAGCGATGATGAGGTGTTGGGGCAGGGTTGGGATGGGTAGAGGGGCCAGAGTTAAGGTGGAACCTTGGATATTTTAATATATCACATCTTTGTCAAACACTTAAGTTTATGTCCAAAAGGCTGCAAGGCAAAAATGGGGAAAAAAGCAGCTCTGTAAAAGACACTGTTCGTCCCTTGTTTTCTCGAGGACACTGTAAAAGTGAAGAGTCATTTTCATATTTCTATAATTTATAGGCCTTATTGTATTTCCAAAGTATATTTTGCCCGTCAAATTGTATACACAAAGGGAAAATATATTGTTTTCTTATTCTATTGATTCTTCCCACTCAGGGCTCTCAAGGCCAGCATTAAAATGTCTCACTTCTGAGCTTCATATTTATTTGATTGCGGGGTATTGCTCTCATCTACACAGTCAATTCTCCTCCCTTCACTCCTGGATATTAAGTGCGTGTGAATGTGTATGGACTATAAAGGTTGCTTTAGTACCCTTTACTGGTTTCACTTCTGGCCTGACGTGAATAAGGCAGTTATGGACGCCTTAAGAGCTTATGGATTAAAAGGAAAATGTGCACTATGAGTGCAAGACAAGGCATTAAGAGCTCTTTATTAGCTAGTCATGTAGACAATGGGCTTAAAGCACTTTGATAAAACAATATAACGACAAAGGCAAAGAATTATCTGCAACGTCCAATGCTTGCTTGCTGCATTTGCATTAATTAAGAGGGTGGTGATCTGTGTTGCAGCAGTTAAGTGAGTCCTGCTGATAAATTGAGGAAATACCCTCGCTAGGATACTTTTGCATTGTGCAAGCAGTGTGGCTTCAAAAAACAGCTGGAGAAAAGAGTACCATAGTTTAAATCCTGTATATTTAAAAATAGGCTTGCTCCTAAATTATTCAAATCTGACTGCAATTAGGTTTTTGGAAAACTTTTCAAGGTAGAAGGTGCTTATAATTTGCAATGAACAACTTAAAACACCTACACATAGCTTAACCCTATTAATGCACCTTACTGTGGAATAGTTTTTCCAAATACTATTCTGTACAACAAACATTCTGGGCCTTTCTATTTTATTGTTGTTGCTAGAGCAAGACAATGACTTCTCTTCAATTTATTTAATTAATTTCCCTTTGGGATCAATAAAGTTTTTTTGAATTTACTTAGTGATGTCCTGCGATGGACTGGCGACCTGTCCAGGGTGTAGCCCGCCTCTCGCCTGTTGACCTCTGGAGATAGGCACCAGCATCCCTCACAACCCCACCAGGGATAAGCGTGTAGGATAATGGGTGGACAAATGGATGATATTTCCAACATGCAATGAAACCTCAGAACAAATAGTCAAGATTGCCATGATGTGCAGAAATACATCCTGCCAGTCTATGCCTACATAAACGTTGCTGGTGGAGTTTTTAAATGCTTAGTCACCTGTCAATGTCTGAAAATGTTCTCAAGGTACCAAGTTGCTGACAGCATGTGCATGGGAAAGCAATGGGAGGCAAGCAGACAGATCTATGGCCATTATATCACTTTGGTTTTTAGCATCTTTCACTCCCCACCCCCTTGGCTTAACATTGATTGAAGAGCTTGGAGGAAGTTTAGCACCTGTCTATGATATGTGAACGTCTGTCAGTAAATGTCTGTTCATGTAGACTGTAACACTGTGTTCAAACATTTGATCATTTTATTTACACTGATGAATTCTAGACTTTTTCAACAATGAGTGGCATAAAAATAGTCAAATCTAGTTAAAAATTATTTTAAAAGATGCTTACAATTTCTTGTTTTGACAATCAGTTGAATGAAATGTCAGCAGGCTTCAGGGTATTTTATCACACACCTCTGCATGCTGTAATTTTGGCAACCAGATGAAATCAGGTCACCTAACTTGTTAATAAACAGTTATCATCAAGGGTGTGTGTTCATACATGTGGGCGTGCATGCTGTGTGTGTGTGTGAGAGAGAAAGAGAGTGAGTGTTTCCTGAGGGCATGACTGCAGTGATGATTTACTAAATGTCAAATGAACAGTAGTGGGGAGAAAACACCATGCAGACGTGTTAGCTGGGAGCTCTTTAGCATTTCACGCCCTGATTGTGAGACGCCTCCGTTGGTCAGCACACAAAGCTAAGGCTGTTCTGAGAATTAGTGCACAAGGTTTCTATGCTTTGCTGACATTAGACAGAAACACTTCATACAGTGGCTGGCAAAACTTTACTTTTAGAACACACCATCCCCATGGTGAAAGAAAGCAGAGGCAACTTGTGGGAATGTTTTTCTTCAGCAGGGACAAAGTAGTTGATGAGCCTTTGAACATTGTACTCTTCTTATATCTTTTACAAATCAGTCATGATCAGCAAAATGTGGCTTTTTTGGGGAAAAAAACTTCAATGTGAAAGTAAACACCGATTTCTTCAAAATTAGGTAAATCTAAAATTATACGACAAAACATGCTATTTAAAGTTGAGGTCAAAATCTAAGTACAAATTTGTATCATGAATTTTGGCTTTTCACATTTAATTCAGACAGAGTGTAAAGTATTGAGAAAAGAAAAAAAAAATTACCCATGGGTGGCTGATACCATGAGAAATGCATGTTACATTACACTTCTCCTTCTACATTGACACCAACAGAATTTCTCACTGAGAGACAATGAACGTTATTTCTTCTTCTATTCACAATCATGTGTTGTGTTGGTTTATTAAATAAATTTCTCCTGAAATAAAATAGAGTTTGTGGTTGTAACAGGACAAAATGTACAAAGCTTTAATACGTACTATTAGTAAGTGCTTTTGCAATGCAATGTATATAAACATAAAAATGTGACGCCTTTCTTAAAGCCTGGCAAGTTTAAGGTGAGCTGAAAATGAATCATAACTTATTATTTTCTGCCTGGTACTATAACTCGTTCCTCTGTTTTCTTTGTTACCACTAAACATTGAGCTCTGACAGCTTTTGAACTGAGAAGAGCACAAACCATCTGGGCAATAATAGCTTTTATGAATCTGTTCGCTCTCTCAACGAGCACGCTATGGTCTCCTGGGTGAGCCAAGGAAGCTGGCGACAGTCTGATGTGGGCTGAAAGGCTGCCATGTCGTCTGCCTACCTCCTTTCAGGCTCATCTCTAGGGTCCAGAGAGACTGTGAAGAGATGGCCTATCAAACTGCTCTTGTTGCCTAATCACCGTCTTTTTCTTCTGTCTTCTGCATCTTCTGCTGCCATTTTCACTCTGCTCTGACACCATCATTTATTTATTTGTACAATTTCCAGCTTGGCTTTTATCTCAATACTTTAATCTGTCCCAATTTATAACGTAAAAGATGAGTTCCTAAATGCACACATCTACACATCCAGTGACCCTACCGTTTATGGAAATTACCATTGAAATATGGTAATTTCAATGAATATGATCCCACTACATCACGAGTTATTGCTGCTGCCTTATTGTTACTTCTTTTGACAGGTGTACTTGCTGACCACCAGTCAATGATTAGTGGGTGGAGTTTTTTCTCAACCCAATCTGCCAACAGAGTCTTCATGCAAATATAGGTCATCGTGCTCGGCACTTGCAATTGGTGTGAAGGGTTAACTGAGGGGGAGAGTGGTGGGGGCCAGGGTTGGGGCAAGATTGAGGCAGAAACTGAGTTGGGATTAGGGGAGCAGAATAACTGATCTGCTTTATGGTTCGTGGATTGGGATGTGTGAGAAGGAAATTTGCCTGACTGGACTCAGTCAAAAAATATAATCTATAGAAGATGCAAATGACATGCTTCAAATTTAGCTCAAGCTTGTTGCTACAACACCCTAAAACACAACTTTAACATTTATAACTTGTAAATGCATTTTATAGGATGTAGATGTACATTTCATCTTCTGGGAAATGCATTTGAGCCAATTATCCTTTGTTTTCAACTAGAGAAAGACTGAATCTTTGTTTTAAACATGACCAGGTCTAAGCAGGTCATGTTTAAAACAAAATCTGCCACTAGTCCAGTCTTAAGGAGCATAGGACCTTTAGTCCCTAATCTAGAAGAACTGAATACCAGGGCCAAAACAGCATTAGTACATTACAAAATTACACATTCACTAAACAGCCACCTAGACCTCCTACCTGTAAGGGGTTCTGATGCAGTCTTGAAAAGTCTGGGAAGATATTGAACTTTATGGTATAATTTTTCAAGTGTGGCTAACTTTTGGAAAAAGATACGTATGTTAGTAATGCTTCTTAACAAACACTGTGGCCAATCAGCAAAAGAGCTTGCTTGGTTGGTTAAAACATGCATTTTTGTTGTTTCTTTTTAAAATGAATTATTTTAAATGAATATAATCATGAAAATCTCAGAATATTTGAAGTGAACACTTGAGGAAAATGAGAACCTTCCAGGAGTGAAATACAGCTCATCATTATCCTTATTATGTACGCTCATCTCAAATTTCAGTGGGTTCCCAGGTTGCTGTCTCATCAGTTTATAAAAGGAAAAAAATGGTTAGTTGTTTAATTATCTTTTGCCATTAGTCAATTAATTAGCAAATGTTTGTATATGGACCTTAATCCTATTTTCAAACAGTGCATCCATCGTCAACACACTTGCTGATTTATCCTCTTTTGTCACCTTTTGCTTATCTTGATTTCTGAGCACAGAAGCAGACAGGTGTTCTGGCACTGAGTTTGGTAAGGCAACACCTTCAGCCCAACTTTCATCCATTTACCCTAAACAACTGTGGTATAGTAACATAACCACCACATGTGTGTGTGTGGGTGTATCAGCCTGTCTGTCTAAGTGAGTTTTGTTCTTGCGTTTGGGGTGCTGGGGGTTAGATTTCATCCTGATAGCCAGGGCGGCCGTGGAGGAGGGCCAAACATATGTTCCGAGGGCCAGGAACAAAAGCACTGACACGTTAGCCTTTTCACGGAGATGACCTTTCCGCCGCTCTCTATCCCAGCCTCTTTGCCTGCCGCTGTCCTTTTGTCTGCCAGCCAGCCCCAGGCCCAACTCGAGCGGAGCGCTAGAATTTCTCCTCATCTCCCCAAATCTCCCTTGACTAAATGTCAGCATTACATATTTCTTTGCTTGCAGTGAGGGCTTTAATTAGCACTACTGTTCTCATACACGTGTTACATTTTTTCTCTGCACGTAGGTTTGCATATGACAGTGTGAGTAAATGTGTATCTGTCTGTGCAGTTTTCCTGTATGTCGCATTCACTTTTGCATCCTCAAACTTTCTGCTCATCATCATGAGTTTGTGTGATAATGGAATTGTTCATTCATTCTCCCTGACTGCAGGCCAGGTGTGGTTGACAAGATCAGGTAGGAAATGTGGGAAAATGAGAAAGGTGAGTAGAAGGTGGCGAGTAACACTTAACGGTGATAGCAGGTCTGGTAAGGGGGCAAAAAGCACTGAACAAACAAACACACAGGCAAAGTCACCCAGAAAAGTTAATTGAATAGAAGTGCCACATAAAAACTCAAGGCTATCAAGGGAAGCCTCACATTGATGTCACAAATACTTTATTTTAGCAGGTCTTTCAATTTAAGTATTAATTTAGGCCTGGTGACAAAATGTTGTCACTTCAGTTTCTATCTGTGGTCCTGCAGGAAGCAATCAAAATGCAGTGGGTAAATAATTAGATGTTTACTATCACCCTAAATACATTTAATGGTCAGCATTAAATCAAATCAGTTTAATCATGCTGTTAGTTTTCATACATACAGTTAAATTCAAAATAAATGATAATCACATTCAGCTAAAATTAGTTTACGGGCCTTTTCTAGAAGAGTGCTCAATCTGGAAACTCAGCTTTTTTGCATCAAGCCATTGAGTTTGCAGTAATTATTTAACTTGAGCAAAAGAAAAACTAGCTTTAAGCAGTAGACCTAGACTCAGTATGACCCATCTATTTGCCCTCTTTGGGAATTAAGAGTGCAGGAAATGGACTCAGAAAAATCTTCACAAAACATTGGTTTAGGCATCCCTTCTGTGGGAAAGAAAAACAAAGAGCAAACATAGGCTGCTGTAGATCTATTATAGGCCTCATGAAGGAAGAAAAACACTGAGCCAAGATAACTTTCTCTGGGAAAGAGAAACAGAAAAATTAAGAGCAGCAGCATTTCAGTCTATTGTTGTGCCAAGGTGTAACCACAGTTAAACACAAACACTGGACCAGGAGTACTTTCTGTGGAAAAAAATAACATGAGGTATTGACAACAAAAGCTCCATCTGAGCCATTTTAATTGATTTTTCTGTTAGTGTGTTTCTTAAGAAGCACATTTAAAAAAAGAGAAACCGAACCAGGTGTGCTCTTTATGAAAAAGAAAGACATATATCAGATGGGGTTTAAAGGCAGAGGTAGTCCAGTCAATGGCCTTGTCCAGGAAAGAGCCACAGCTAAGCATAAAACTATTAGGCTTGGATCACTCCGTATGGGAAAAGAAAACCAAAGACAACACAGTTTGAGGTTTTAAATACAGAAGGACTGTGTCTGTGGATTCATTCAAAAAGAAAACACAACTAAGCACAGCCAGAAGTAATTTTTATGGAAAAGAAAAACAAAGACTACATAGAGTAAAAGGTAGCTATGTTAGAAAATCGTGCTAAATAAAGTGTCACAAATAAAACTACATACTCAATAGCATTATTTACTGGAGACAAAAGCTAAGAGTACATGGAGGAAGGAAACACACGCTTAACACAGAAACATTGAAATAGAAGTTCACGCCATAAGAAAAGACATGCATCAGTATTATAAGAAATTGTTCATTCTTCTTGATCAAGCAATTTAAAACATTAGAACAAAAATGTCTTATCACAGTTATTAGTGATTGTTAGCTGCTCGTGTTCTGCTTATTCGGTGATGACTTAGTTGCTGACACATTAACAATAACGTTCACTGCTTGTAAGATTTTTTTCTTCCCTCTAACGCCTGATGCTAATTAGGAAACAATGATTTAATAATTTACGCTCCTCTACCCTGCCCATTGACATTGTTCTCAGTGGCCCTGTCTCCCAATTTCTGCTTCACAGCTCCATAACCAACACAACAACAACAAAAAAGTCACACCATGCAGGCAAAGCATAACACCACCGATAGAAAGAATTTCCCTTGTTTGAGGGCTCTTATAAATATCTAGGGGTTATGCTAACAGATATGGATCATAATGGCGTGAATAATGTGTGTGTTGTGTGAGGAAAAGGAAATTGTGTTGAGGCACGTCACATCACACTGTCAAGACAGCACCCACAACCCCCATGCATCTGAAGAGGCTGGCAGTTACCCAGTCTTCATGAGCGCAGGCTTTGGACTGGTTCTGAACTGGTTCCCTGACTTGGGGCTAGCCCGGGACCAAACTTTACGTCACCTCTAATTAGGGGAGGCGCCCGGGAACGGGCATAATGAGCTGATGAATAATTAGAATTGGAGGAAATTGTGCAGCCAGGGTGGCAAATCTGGAGGGACAAGTGCTGAAAACAAGGCAAGCAGCATTAAGTCCACAGTCAGTCAAATCTGTGAACTTGGCCAGCGGCGTTAACACTAGGGCCGTGTGAAGAGGAATAAAGCTCCAGAACTGGTGGCCAGCCAAGGCCATAGTCACACCCCCAGGCTTGATTAAAGGAAACAAATAAGATGTGGGTGATAAATTAATCCATAAACTGCTGGCTATGAATAATAATTCTGTAGTGCTGCAACAGCCTCAGAAAGCGGCACTGTGGTAGAAGATGCAGTTTGTTGCAACATCACTGTATGAAAGGCAGCGTTCCAAAATCTCAATAAATGATAGGCAGTCATGTTTTGATGCAAGGTTTGTTCTCACTTCCAGCACCCATGCCGAGGCAAAATTAGCCCAGATCCTATCGGTGTGTAAGAGAAGCGAAAATGTTAGTCTTGTCATGCATAAATGTGCAAGTATATTTTGCAGAAAAATCTCATACAAGCTGAAGTTTTATGAGTTTTTAAGTGGTATATTTACAAAAGTAGAACACTGATTCAGTGATGGAGTGGAGATTAAAGGAGCTGACAGTAATGATGATGGGGGTGTGAGCCGGCTAAAACCGGCGTAGTTTGGGTCGGTTTTCTTGTCCCACAAACATCCCCCTCATTATCATGCGTGAGGTCGAGCTTGGCGTGAGAGGGGGTGAAAAGCTCTCCCGAGGGTCTTCATTGGGGTAGTAGCATGGGTAGTGACTAGGACATCCATGAGGGAACAGGAGGGTTAGGGGGTGGAATCTAGGGATTGTGCCCCTGCAACAATCCCTGACAGCCAATGTTGCTGCCCAGCGTTAATTAGTGCTGGCCTTCCCCAGTCACCAAGGTTGTTCACATCCCAGGGTCATTTAACACGCTGCCTGCTTTGTGCTTGCTCTTTTCTTTGCCAGCTGTGTCACTCTGTCAAGCAGAGTGGAAGCACACCGCATGATTCTGACATTAGACGTGCGACTTTCATTTTTTCACCTAATGTTCACTGGCCTTTTGGATTGATCATAAACTGGGGATAGAGCAGCAGCAGAAACACAGGTGGTACTCAAATAACAATAACTGTTAGTCCACGGCTTAAAATGACTTCAGACACCATTTGCTGTCGTATTATAAACCAAGGTTTTCCTTCATTGGGGTTTTGCCCTTGACAACACCTCTTTATTGTGGGCTGTAAAACTGGTAGCAAGGCACTTTCTAACAATAAAATATATAATCTGTAAAAAAAATTCCACAGCTTCAGAGAAAACTATAACATTATAAGACTGAGTTCCTGTCAAACGTCTACATACACTCATCATGGGTATGAATGTCCATCCATCCATCCATCCATTTTCTGTACACCCTTGTCCCTAGTGGGGTCGGGAGAGGTGCTGGTGTCTATTTCCAGTGAACGTTTCGGGCGAGAGGCATGGTACACCCTGGACATGTCGCCAGTCTGTCGCAGGGGTATGAATGTCATTAATGTAATTTGAAACATATTTTGAGGATAGAATGATTAAAAAATACAAACGTGCAATACATTTCAACACAAAAGTTGGATTTTTTTTATTTTTTATTACATACATTTACCCTCACTAATACTTGGCTAAATGTTCCCCATCATCTTACACGTGAAACACAAACTTTTAGTAGCCAATAACAGCTGGCGTGACAATGGCAGGATACTTGACCACTCTTCCTATCAGCAATTGCTTGCATGAATTTAAACTGGTTGCTTTCCTGGCACAGAACAATTATTATTGGCAAACTCCACAGATTCTTAAAAAAAGGTTGAGGTCTTAGAGCTTTCTAGAACCAGAGTGTGAGCCTGTCTGGTTATGATTTGTGCTTCAGATTATTTTATGGTGGAACACCCAAATGTGTTCCAGTTTTACCCATTTGACACAAAATAATAATCCAGGAACCATCAGTGCTCAAGTCTGTCATACTATGGAAACCTATAAATCACCAATACCCCAGTCCACAGTGAAGCCAGTTTTGCATATCCACTGACAAAGAAAGTATCACTGAACAACACACAAAAAAAGCCTTCTAAAACATCAATGCATTGAAGTATTACTGAATATAACAGTGACCCACTGAAGCCAAATGCCTTCTGGAAAAGGATTTACAGATCAACTCAGACTTAAATTTTGATGTTAGGCCTGTTTAGAAGAGTCAGGGTGAGGCTTTGAAGCCTAAAAACACTATTAAACGAGACCTGAGGAGATGACAACATCATGATGACATGAACAAATATTAGTTGGATGCCTGCATGTAGTTGGGTCCGTCTGTTTAATTTTGTCCCAGTGTGGTTTAAAGAGGATTCAGATTAATTCAAAAAATGTGTCAAAAAATTATTAATAGCTCAACTTCACCACAATATTTATGTCACTGATGAGTAAAACCTTTAACTCATTCTTATCAAAAGATAGATGGGTTAAAGGGCACTATGTACGTGTATGAGTTGTGAGAGAGGGGGAATTTTCCAGAAAATGAACGTTAAAGTAAAACAGTCTAGTTGAGCCATGTGATCCTCTTTGGGTGGCCAGAATCTTCATTTTTCTAGCCAATCACTACAGTTGCTCTTCTCTCTCTTCATCTTTCTTTCACTAAATAGATTTTTTTCTCAATTTCCCAAATGATCCACATAAGGATAGCATGTTTTTTCATATATTATAGTCTTATTACACAATTGAAGACCTCCGAAAAACATGCAGTTAAAATAACAAGCAGTCTTTGTGCAATGTGAAGCAGAAAACAGGACCAAATCATGCAATGATAAACACGAGCATTCCCCCTTTTCCCAATCTTCCAACTCATTTGAACTTAATGCCGCATTCATCATTTTGATAAGCATCAGCAATGCGGCCAATATGGTAGTTGAAGAAGGCAGATAGGAGAGCGAGGCCAAAGCTCGTTAGAGCCACCTATTATAACATTTAGGAGTGTTCCTTAATAGAAACATGCCTCAGAGCTGATGGCTTTTAAAAAGAGTGGAGTTTTTGGCTTCCGTGCAGCACGTCATGTCATTAACCGTGAAAGGAGGAGCTCAGAGTGTCTCACATCCCTGCTTTCCATCCCTTTTCCACATGTATTAGCGTCCTCATGTCACATTTCATGTGTAGCGGAAGGGAAAATGCGTTGGTTCCCCAGCCGAATGTGGGCTAAGGGGGGAAAAAAGCCAAGCCTTGGGCAATCAAAGCACAAGAGAGTTGTGGCATTAATGGTGATGAGTAGTGATCACAGACTGTGGTCATTAGACTAATAAGACTGTATTTAAATTAGCCTGGAATGTTTTTCCTTTTTCTTTTACCTCCTGCCCTCCTCCAGCCCTCCCTGTTATTTTCATGGCCGTGTATTGGAGAAAAAACACATATTTTGATTAGGCTTCCTTCCCTTTCATTTCCTCCACAAACAAGCTAATTAAAGGAGGTAGTGCATTTTAATTAATAATTATTTTCCCTCTGTGAAGCGGAATGATATGTTTTTGGTCATATGTTAAACATTTTTGGAAATATGTGGTAATTTTTTGTATTCTGATCCAGATCGAATTATTTTAGGACCCTAGAAAGTCCAATACTTTCAACGTTGAAATAACAAATAAAATACAGATAACTTCAATACATCTTGGATATTTTGTTTTTCTTTACCAATTAGAGCAAATTACTTTAATGATATAAATCAGTTATGAAATACATAAGAAAAAAACACAATTGTCTCATAAAAACATTGATAATCTCCCAGAGTTGAGAGTTTTGCATATTCTTTAAGAATAACTTGGACTTACACATAAAATGACCAATAAAATACATTAAATTATGTAAACTGTTAAATATTTAATGGTTCCAGGGATATGAACACACTTTCAAGACACTTTTTGTTTCTTTGAGTGCTGTGGCAAAAATTAACCACCTTAACTATATTGCTTATTTTAAATAAGACTCTAAAAGATGGTTTTAATTTGTAATCTAAAGAACAATATATTTACTTTCTCTGTAATCCTATTAGTACGTCATGTGGCCTTTGTGTTCTGTCTGTGTTGTAAAACCATTGACTTCGTTGTGCCACCCAAACAATGGTTTGTCACACAAACTGCATATTGTTGCTCCGTTTCACCAACATAAACCCCACACATGCACTGCCATTGAGGAAATATGTGTGTGGCCCTTGCCTGCTTCATTCCTTCTGGCCTCATACTTTGGGCTCTGGTGTGATTTTGCAGGCTGTCAGTGACCCTGGCAGGGATGGGGTAGGACCTCTCTGGTGTTCTCCTCTCTAGAAATATCCAGGGGGTGTATATGCATATTTGTGTGTTGAAAGAGAGAGGAGGGGTTGGTTGTTTAGGGGAAGGTGCTTGCTGGGAGTCAGTTTATATTGTGCCTTCCTCTGCCCCATTCAGCTCTGTGGTGACCTTGCAGGGCTGCTTTGCCCACTGGGGAGAACAAGGGAAAGGGAAGTGGAGGGTCATGATCCCTGTGGTGCACGTGTTGTACACAGATGCTAACACAGCCTGACGAGGGTCTATTGGAAACATATTCTCCGGGCCCTCACCACTTTAGCCTGCTCTCTCTGTCTGTGTTTCTCTTTGACCCGATGGAGCTCAACAGCGATGGCTGACCTTTTCTCTGACACTGAATTGTTCCGCCCAGCACCATAGGATCACTGTTTACGCACCCCTGGCTAAACCCTTAAGGAAGTAGGAGTGTGGCTACACCACATCAGCCAGAGCAGACAAACACACACACACGCACACATTGCAGTACAAGCCTTGTATTCCTCTCTGTAAGCCTTTTGTTTCTAAAATGTGTCATTATGCAAGTTCACTCAGGAGACAAATGTGAAGCAATTTTTGAATTCATAATCGACAATGTCTTATTGTACTAAACCATTGGGGAATCTTCATATCGTCAGACTCTGACATGTGCTCCTGCTTTCATGAGCTGGGAATTTCTCTTGTACAATCATAAAATACATTGTCTAACCCAAACTGGACAGATGTGTTTCATTGTTAGTGCATACCACCCTGAAAGTCTATGTATGACTGTCTTTTGAGCTTTTGTTTGTTTGTTGGGGGAATCTTAATGGTCGGCATCAAAGCAGGAGAGATTTTCATCAAAGGGGAGCACGGCAACGAACGGAGTGCAGTGTGTGTGATGCTCCAGCGCTTCGCCGAAGTTTAATCCTGCATCTGGAACGTGTAAATCAAGACTCTGTATATGCTCAGCCCTGTAGCCCTGACAGATTTATACAGCGTGAGCTTGTGTTTCTAAGGCTCCAGAGGCAAAGAAAATGTAAACTTTTTTAAACAGTTTATCACACTCACCCTTGCTCTTTCAAAGACTGAGGAACATAACTGCTTTGGGTGAGAAAGTAGTAGTTTTCACAATTTCCTGTTCAGTTTTATGAGGCAGGGTAGGGGGGGTCTTTTTCTAATTATAACAAAGAGAGGTTAACATGAAGCCTTGTTCCAACATGACACACTAGTTTCTTCCTCTCTCATGCTGCTATCACTCCAAATTCAGCAGCTCTGCAGTTAACTTCAAGGGAATATTTCATTTGCTTGTTGGCTGCTTTGTGACTGCTTCTCTTCACAGGCTGAAGTTTGAGGTCACTATTTAAATAGTGCATGGTGTTTGGCATCAGGGCTGGGGCGATTGAACGACAGTGGCAGGGAGAACTGACATCTAACATAAAGGTTAAGTGACAGGTGGGGCACAATAAGGTCAGCATCGGCGTGTCAACCTTCCAGACCCCTCAGAAACAGGGCGGCAGGAAAAGGCCTCGTCAAGTGCTTGCAGATGTGTCTGGATGCATGTTTCACTGACAAACACGTGGCAGGCACCGCGCTCTGATGGTACCACTGGTCACTTCTAATCTCCATCTTGCTGGCAGAAAGAGTTGCAACACTTCAGTCAAGACCTGCATGTTTTTAATCTCAGACACCTCCAGCTCAAGTGTCTCTGGGCTCATGCAACATATTGTGTTCAGTCTCCAGATAGCCAACATATCACCAGCAAGGCTTTGATGGGTTAAGTAAAAGTTTAATAAAAACATGATTACATTTAGACAACTATTATTTATTAAGGAAACTGATAAATAGTGGTATTATTAAGATACTATTCCTTACCAGCTTTTTGTTAATATACATTTATTTGTCCATTCAAGTCATCAAAATCTTCCAGAAAAAAGATTTTTGTCCTGACATTGCAATTTTAATGTCTATTGTAGGATTAAAGGAGCCTCTGTTTTTCTAAGTTTGTGTATATTATCACTCTCATAGGAATGAGACTGATTTATGTTTGGAGATTCAGAAGTTTTCATGTCAGAGTCACTCCAACCTTTACTCATCAAAGCACTCGTTGAGATGAATTTTCCACCATCTGAAATATGATGGATAGTGATCTGTCCAATGTTTGTCCTGCATCTCGTCCAGTGCAAGGATTTAGTCGGTATGGTAAAAAGTTTTTTTTTAAACCAAAAAAATATATCCCTCTAAACTAGAGATGCACCAATCTGATATTAATTTCTGTATCTGTGTTGAAAAAAATTCTAATGGGCATTGTGCCCAATCCATAAGGGCAGATCTATTCATTTTAATTCTATGCGCTGAGCTATTATTTGTATAACATTATATTTAGAATTCCTAATTGCACTTTCTGAACCATTTAACAGGGTTGTAGCAGTTTATTTTTTATAAGTTTAACAGTGGTAGTTAATATATTGCTTTGTCAGCTTCCATGTTTTATTATTTAACATTGCCTTGTATAATTTTAGTTGCACTGACTGAAAAAAAAAGTTATTTGTGCTGATTTTACATGTTCGACCAAGCTTGTGAAGCTATTTGTGTATTTATAGCTGGACTGGTGCAGAGGTATCAAATACATTTCTAATTTAGAACATTTATGTTTGCTTTTAAAAATAAGGAAAGCTTTAAATCAATTCAGCACTGTTTTTCTGTATCACATCAGTATTGACCAGATATCTGTATCAGCATGAGTGAAAAAAGTGGATTGATACAAACTTGCTCAAAATGTCTAAACAGTTACATTTCTATATTAAATCACATTTATGTCACACCAATTTTTACCGTGAAGATGTTTTCTTTGAGACACGGTTCACAGTTCATGCAGCAAGTTCTGTGGATCAGATTTGTTTGAAAAAGGTAGAAGTCACGTTTGGTCTATATCTTTTTTGAGCTAGATGTTAGCATCAGATTCTGGGTCCTGCCAATGTCGCTGTTCTCTATTACAAGAGTTATTTACTGGACATAAGATATTGACTCCTTATAACCTTTAAACAGAACTTAACTGCAGGAATTCTGAAGGATCCCTTTAATGCAAGTAAGAGACTGATTGCTCATTTATACAGTGTTCAACCCCACTTAACAGAAAACTGATCCATCCCTTCCTGCATATAATGCAATGGAGTGTTTTAGGTGTGCTCAGCTCTTCTTCACTCACATGAGGCAATCCTGAATTTGACTCTAGTAGGAGCAAAGTATGGCCCAAGACACATGTTGATGCTACGTAACTAAAGCTGTACACACTTTGTCCCTCTCTTTCTTTCAAGTTGGAATTGAACTTTTGGAATTACATGTTCCAATGCTAGAGATAAAAAGATATTAGAAGAGACTGCGTAGTACAATTATCATCAGCAACACCACCAAGAAATCGAACTGCAGAGCAAATGGACAGGTAGAATAACAACACACTGACTGACAATAAAGAATAGCCAGCACAAGAAACAACCAAAACAAAAAAAAACCTGGAGGGTCTCAACAATTATTGTAGTTTTCTACTCTCAAAGATATCCATCTTTTAGAGTAGCGCTGCCACATCTTCAGTTTTAGCAAGAGGATAGAGATATACTCTCCCTCATTATAAAATGATGCAAGTGAATGTAATAATAATAAAAGATCTATGTTATCTATTGATTAATGTTCTTGATATCAGAAAACCTAAGCTGAAAAGAGTCTGTTGTGCATTCTTCAGGAATGTGTGAAAAGATTTGATTCTCATTTTAAGGGGTTTCTGTCAATATTTTCTATCCTGTCAACGTCTCATTTTTTTCCCACTGAGGCAAGTCTTGTTTTTGCCTGATTGTGCACGCCAAGTGATTGACAACTGGCTCCAGAGCCACTCAGGCCTCTTAAAATACCAGGCCGAGGCTTCAAGTTACAGGCCCCGGCCTCAGGCCTCGCTATTGTGTGCGTCTAGAAGGCTGGCTCCATAAGAGCCAAGCCCAGTCATTCCCATTCAGACTGCCTGCTTTGTGTACCTCCACCACAGTTGCTTGCCTACTACCTACAGGCCCTCAGCTAGGTGGGGCTGACAAGGTGTCAACACTGACGAGAACATGGCAACTAGGGAGAGAGACAGGTAGACAGCACACAGGACGAGGCGCCAATTGTGGCAGGAGCCCTCAAGAGTCTTTCCTGTCTTACACTTCTCACTTATCCTTTGTCTCCTTCACTGTTGGCACCTGTGTTCTGTTTTTTTTTTTTTTCTGGATGTTACAAATGTTCCCTGCTGAGTTGCATGCATTGAGGGTGATTGAAAGCATATTGAGAATGGGAATATAACTTTGTACCACTTAGATTTTCCACAAATTGAAAGCCTATCTTGCAAATACATAAAATGTGCAGTGACTTCAAAAGTATAGTAATAAGGCTTTTATGGAACACACTGTGTTGCCATAATTGCAAAGTTAAGAAAAAATTATGCATTTCTTAGAAAATTATTTAAAATAATAAAAAAATAATAATTAAATGGGATTTGCATTTGTATTCAGTCTTTATTCTGTTACCTGGCACAGCCTACTGGAGCCAGCTATCATTAACAGTCATGTCATTAATAGGGCGATAATGTGAGCATTTTTATCAGTGTGTAATCATTCAGCTGTTACTTCAAGGCCTCAAATTTTTAGAGAACTTTTGAGAAGAAACAGCATTGTAAAGGCCAAGCAACACAGCAGAAAGATCAGGGAAAGAGACGTGGAAGAGACATGATTAATTCAGTTTTAGATTATCAAACAGCAATCCAAGCTTTGGACATCTAACTTAGTTCAAACCATCCTTCCAACATACAACCTTGCATAGCATAGCTCCAAACCTTTCATGACTTGGCCATTTGGTTAATCTTTCCTCAATCTGGGGAGGAAGAGAAGCAGCCAAGAGACACATGTTAACTCTTGAGGAGTTGCAGGAATCCAAAGCTCAGAAAGAAGATTTTGAGTGTCCTTCTGTAAGATAGTGTGGTCAAGGATCCTCAAGGTGAACGAACATTATCAATCTAATTTACAAACTCATCAACATAATGAAATAGTCTGCAAAATAAACCCTGTAAAACAAGATAACTCAAAAGTTACTATAAAGAAAAATAAGCAAAGCAATATGACAAGAAAACCCTCTAATTGGTAGAACCCAGCAAGGTAATCAGTGACATCATTCAGACATTTAGGCAGGAAATACTGGGTCGGCTGCTCCCATTCTCCTGACCTGCCGCAGATCCACAAGGGACAATGGTAAGTAAATAGAACACAAATACCATGAATATACTTTGAAACAAAATAAACAAGTTCAACCAATAATCCAGTTGTCGTAGCTTTAAACTAAACGTATAAATAGATGGAAACTGCAACATAATGGTAACACAAACAAACCCGGGATAGTCAATGAAGCAAAGTTGTAAACTAATGTTTAAATTTAAGCATTATAACCAGTTACAGAAAGTAAATGTATCAAAAATAAGAATAAGGGACATGTGGTGAAGAAAAACTCAACCACTTTGTCACACCTTCAAGGAGAAGGGAAAACCATTGTTGAAAGAAAGTCATACATATTTTAGGTTGAAACACCAGTCATGCGGAAGAACATACTGTGATCTGATAAGACCAATATTGAAACTTTTGGACTGAAGGAAGAGTGGCGTAAAACACCATACCCATGACAAAACATGGTGGTAGTGTCATTATTGTGCATAGAGGCTTGTCTTCAACAGATAAAGGGAATGTGGTTAGAGTTCATGGGAAGATGGATAGCAATACAAAAAATATCTCACATGTTAACAGCTGTAAGAGTTGACAAGACCAAGGACCTTCAACATTTAGGTAAAGCTGAAATTAAATTAGATCAAACCCTTTTTATGTGCTTGAATGGCTAAGTCAAAGTCTGCCTCACTTCAAGCTGACTGGGTTTTATCTATCTTATAAAGAGAAACTGATAGAATTTTCAGTTTCAGATGAACAAAACTGGGAGGGACACACTGTCCAAGGCAACACCTCCACAGGCCTGAATGCAAGATTGTTTTTTTGTCTAAAACTTTGAAAACCAAGATTTATTTCTTTCACTTTTTAATCATTATTCAAAATAAAACTTTGTGATTGTAACATGTCAAAATGTGAAAAATTTCAAGAATACCTTTGCAAACTACTGAATGTCATTTGCATTAGCATGTTAAACACCATTCCTGGTATACCACACCTCCCTATAAAGTCTACAGAATGGTATTACTTTACCCTTTCATTTGCACAATATATTAGAGTTTACTTGTTCTGCATCAATTCATAATGTACTATTACAGTTCTACGAATCATGCATTTTGGTCATCTGAGTGTGTGCTCTGTCTATCTCCCATACCTGACTTTTAATCAGGCTGAGTTGTGACTTTGCCATATCCTCTTAGAAAACAGTCTCATCCGGAGAATGCATGTAATGAAATTTGCCCTAAATCATGGACATCAGGCTTGAGGTCCAAAAGGTTAAGAGGAGCACAGGGTCAGGTCCCATATAACGCTCCCTGGGCAGAATTAAAAGGGAAAGGCTTCCTTTGTCCGAGCCACCTCGGAGGTCAAGAAGGTCAGCAGGTCAGTGTCAGGGGGAAGGCCCAGCTCTGCAACCATCAATGCCACCCCACCTCCCAACAAAATAAAAAATTCAAACTCGCCTCCTGAAAATTAGTGTTATTTTTATGGCCAGGGTTCAGCTCAGGGCAGCCCTGACGAGATTCGTTGTATCTTAATTGGGAGAAGAGAAAGTCCATCTCTGCAAACACACATACCTCAGAGGTCAGAGGACAGGACAAGCACCTGTGACATTATTGTCACTGACTGCTTGTGCTTGGATCTAAATTCAGATGACATCGGAACAGGAAGCAAATTGGATTCGCGTCAGACCCTCAGCTTATTGATAAAGATGACAGATGCTCACATAGGCATTGTGAACCAGATTCAGACGTTAACACAGTTAACTGCTATTTGCTAGCAGAGCTATTATACTAAATGGCATTATGGTGGGATGTGTGGCTGCAAGACATGCTGGTGCGCTGCTGGTTGGGTGCGTTTGCATGTGTGTGCAAGTTTTAATGTCTGAACTAGAAGCTGCTGGTTTCAATATTGAATGGGTGCACAGGCCAAATGGAAGCTGTGGCAGCTGATTGAGACAAATGGTGTTGAGGCTTGACATCTCAACTAGGAGAGAGAAAGTGCAAAAGATGGACACACTTTGTGTAATGATATCATGCTGGATAAATGCCACATTAGAGCTTTTGTTGCTAGCAAGAACACACCGAAAGACATTTAAAATAGATGACTGTAGTATTTTAGGGGGGAAAAAAGGTTTTCAAATTAATTTCATAATGTTAAATATTAACTTGCATGACCTCTATATCAAATCGGGATAAACAATAGCATCATCAGATGAACTAGCTTGCGGCTGGTCGTGTGTCTTCAGGGCAGATCAGGAGATGTCTGCCATGTTTACATGAAGCGACCCTCATTCTTTTTGTCCGTCCCAGGGGCTATCTGTCTCTGTCTTTGTGTCTGCCTTTCTCTTATCTGACTGTCTGAGCTTGTTGACCCTACCTGAGTTAGTTAGTCATCCTTCCCAGGCGTCACTAAGGCAATTTCAAGGAAGGCCATAAATCAACTGACAGGGCTCTGCTATCAGCGACTGACACATCCGACATCTAAGCAAAGTTTAATGGTGAGCTATAAACATTTATGAGTATACCTTTTGTGTGCAGCCCTCTCCTCAAGTGTCTCTGCAGACCTCTATCAGAGTCTCCTTATCAGACATATGTTGTTTCAGACATACTGAATTGAGGCAAAATAGACCATTTTACTTACCTTAATGGCTGGAACCATGTAACCTGTTGGTCAGGGCTCAAGTCTGTGAATATTGATTTTTCTCTATGGAGGTGATTTAACTGCTTTAGGTCAGAGGCACTGATAAGAACACTGAAAGGTGTGAAAATGTTATCATAAAAGAATTTTATCAAACAGTAATCATTTTTTCGATCAAGATTTTCAGTACGTACCAGCAGAAATGCATCTTAAAAGATACAAATCATTGTTTGCAGTGTCTGGTGTTGCAGTAGCCACTGTGTCTCTTCAAGTCAGCATAATAGAGCTGTACATATCATAAACTCAGCTTGGCACCATCATAAGAGAACACAGTCTGGACATGGTAATGGTCAGTCAGCCAGTTAGCCCCCCCCTTCAAGCCAGATTAAGACTGGACTTTAATGGTGAAATAAGGCAGAACTGAATAGCTTTTACCAGGTCTAGGAATAGTGTTATAGTCCAAATGAAGAAATGTGAAATTGAAATTGTGTGTCAAGAGGAATGGGCAGAAATTCTAAACTATGGCAAGAAGTTTGTGGGAAGATACCCAAAATATTTGAGTTATACAGTTTGAAAGGCCACCAAATATTACCAAAGTGTAAGGAAACGTGTTTTAACCTCTAAAATGAGTTTTATAATATATACATATAAAGTTTGTTATTCTGCAACTTGAGGAAAAAAATAATAATTTTGGTGATCAAAACTTACAAAGCAGGATTAAAAATGTATTTGATTTATTACTAAACATTTTAACTTTTTACACAATGTACATAAACACTGTCATGTGGTTTATTTCTTCTGGTTCTAAAAATGATTTCACACAATCTTCAAGGAAACATCTTCAGGTTTTCCTATAGAGAGAAGGCGGATATATTTAACATTTACATTTAACATTCGACAATTTTCTATAGAACCTTTTGTAAGATTATGTAGCAAAAAGTTCTCCTTGTAGATCAAAGACACTTGTGTACTGGGGCCAGGTGAGAAAGCATGGGTTTAATTAAAGCGTCAACACCACTGTTCTGCACAGTCCAGCTGATAAGGAGACCAGACAGATGACAGGAGGTGCGCAGGGCTGACTGGAGTCAGGCTTATCTCAGGGCGGAGAGAGACTGCTGCCGCCCTGGCTTCCTCACGCGATGGAGGGAGGGGGAGACAAGAAAGATATGGAGAAAGCTGCGATAGGACATTTACCTGTGAGTCATTGGTGCGCTCTTCATAATTTTCTGATAGTCAGCGTAAACATGCACATGGTACGCCGGAGTCAAAGATTTACTTGGTCACCAGCAAGATCCCAGTGCCACCTTGTGTCACTAAATGTATCTTTATTTGTAGATCAAGAATCAATGTACAGTTCAACAGTCAGTGAGATGTCTGTTTTTTTTTTTTTTTATTCAATGGAATTTATTGAATAAAAACAACAAACGTCTGAGCAACTAATTTTTCTCAGAAGCAAAATGAGGTGGGAGTATTAAGTATTTATAAAACATGAAAATAAAAAGGTCTAAGCAGATGTTAAATCTGCTTCCTATCTGCTCTGAAATAAAGGATGAAGTGTGAGTGATTTGAATGACAATCCTCTGTAAGAGAGATACCAATAAAACAGGAAAAAATCCATAGAGCACTACTGTACAGTGAGTGTGTGTGTGTGCGAGCGCAAGTGTGATTAGCTGAGGGTGTGTGTATGTGTGACGCTCTGGCTCCTTGCTGTCTGCGCCTTGCTCCCCGTTGCTCATTGCACACCACATTATTTTTAACCCTCCGAGAGGAAGCAGGAGACGCTTGGGCCTCTGAAGTCCAGCACAATGAGGAGTACGCTCACACAGCCACAAAGTCCCACACGTGCACAGAAACACTTACAGTTTGCACACCAGCCTTTGTCACCTGCCAACAGACACCTGGTAGACATACACACTTCAGCCCCAGACATCCATCCTCCACCCAGCTTACACTGGCACACATGACAACGCACTCTGACACGGATGGCCTGTCTTACCTTGATCCCCATCCGTCTCCACTGTGGTGCAGCTTGTCCCTGTTGACCCAGATCTGGTGGGTCGCCCTGGGTCAGTGGGTTGCAAATGGACTGATACTAATTACAGTAAACAGTACCATGTTGAGGAATGTTTGTATGAATTTGAATTTTCATGCATGCATCCATGCGTATGGTGCAACTGAGCAGTCTTAAATCATGTAAAAGAGAAGTCCAACTCATCCATCTTAAGTAGCAATTGTGAGTCATTAATCATTCATTTTGATTATCCAAGAAGGGTGTTTTAAGGGATTCGGATGATGGTTTGTTTTTAGTTGTCAGTATATACCAAAAGCTCCGATCTGGATCAAACAGGACCAAGCATCAAGTCAATCGGGGACCCAGCTCACACTTATTTTGCGAAATGCACTATTATAATCCATTGAAAAATATGTTTTACTTCCAGAAAATATTTAGTTTTATCAATAAATTTGTACGCTTTGTAAAATGCATATTGGAGTCATAATACTAGGGACTACACAGAGCCAGTGTTGCCATGCAGCAAGAAAGCAATAGTACTGTAATGCTGTCTCGGGGTCTGCATGGTGTTTGCATGTTCTCCTGGTGCATTTGTGGTATTTCCCTGGATACTACAGCTTCCTCCCACAGTCTGAAAACATGGCTGTTATGTTGATTGGTCTCTTTAAATTTTTCTTAGTTGTGGGTGTATGCATGGTTGATTGACCTGTTTGTCTACCATTATTGCTTTTTAAATTTATTTTATTGTTTTCTATGTCAATAATTTACATATTTTGTTGAGGATTTCCTGGGAGGCTTCCTATAATTTAATGTTTTCTCTGATTCCTGAACATGTTAGTTTTCTCTTATCCTCCTATTTGATGAATGTGATTTTTTTTCTTTCATCAATCCTTTCCTTCCTCCCAGAGAACATATCCTGATGTTCCAGGCAGATTATACACCAAATACAAACTCCACTCTTCTCTAAAATATTGATGAAGTCTTAATCTTTAAACAATGATGCTTAAATGTCCAGATTTTTACTTTGTGTGATTTCTTTCTTATTTACTAGAGTTAAAGAAACAGGAGCATGATTACTAATAGCAATGTCAATCTTAATATAAACACAAACATGTTGTGAGCAATACCAGTACCCTGGGAGACAAAGCAGTTAAATTAAAGTAAACATTGCATTATTCTGTTTAGTTTGTTTGTATTTTCTCAACCAAACAGAAAAACCCTTACCAAATCAATTTAGACCAGGAGTTGAATGCATTTCAGGAGTGAGTCCTTCTAGTGTCTGTTGTTTTTTTTTTGTTGTTGTTGTTGTTTGTTTTAACTTACCTTTCACTTACCTTTTTACATTTCAAAAATGTAAAAATTTAATAAAAAAAAAAATCCTACATGTAACTTTTTGTTTTGGACGATACAGACTGTCTAGGAAACACTTAGTTGCCATGTCGGGACTTATTTGCAACTAAACGTAATTCAATACAGGTGAATTTGTCTGCCTCGAAGGCGACAAAGAAGTGTCAGCCACCTGGCAGGAAGCATCAGGGGGAGAGCAAGGAATTACGTTATGTTGCATACAGCTGGGGAAGACACTGGTCACTCCATGAGTTTCTCTGGTATCTCTTTAAATTTACTTCGAACAGAAAGAATAGAATGGCAGAAAATATGCTGTTTTGAAATTGTACATATTTAAAACTTTGATACCACTTGAAACAAAAGTAGTAAACACAAACCGGTTACTGGTTTCAAGTGGTATCAAGGTTTCAAATGCGTACAATTTCAAAACAAAACACCACATTAAAAAACAAAACAAAAAAACTGAGCTATAATTTCAGTCATTTTCAGAGCAGCTATCTATTAATTATCTACATTGCATTTTTGTATAACAACTGTAAAAGATGCTCCGGGTTTATTGGTCATGTCTCCTAAAATATTTTTGATGGAATCAGGAAGATTTTGCTGTTTTCCATAATTTCCTCTTTTCTTTACAGGCTTCATCATCTCCTTACATTCTAAGTGACCTTATTTCCTGTAGCATGACCAGTTAAATACTCTTATAATTTCTCACCAGAAAAGATATTGACCACCTGAGTGGTGGCGCCTTAGAAGTATTTAACCTTCTACATCAAACCCACACATGCATGCATACATAAACCAGTAGCTCAGTCAGAGCAGAAAATCAGATTGTCTCCACCTCTAAAGGCACTGCCATTGAAATCAGATTACAGATGAGAGAGCTCAGAATTTCCAGAGTACAGCATCCACAACTAAATTACAAATTTCGCCATAAAAACATACAACATATTACTTTGAGAGACACAACTTAACACACATACATACACGCATGCATTTAGTTTTCTGGGAAAAGTGATCAACAGAGAAAGTGATGGCAGGGGGAAGATTGAAGGTAATTAAGTCCAGCCCTCTTTTGTCTAAATCAATGAGATGAGGGTTCATGGGCCCTTCTCATGTTGCACCTATTGGTATGCTCTTTCTCAGCCTCCTCTCTATTTCTCTTGGTTTGTATCATCTTTGCAACCAGAATCACAAGTATAACAGTTTAGCTAAAAGAAGTCTCCTAAGTTTTCATATTAATAACAATCATGATTTGCTCCCTGTTGTCTCATATGCTGTCTTTAGGCAGCCTTCAGTTCTCTCCATGAGGGCTGATGTCGACATCCTGCTTCACAGCCTGTCCAGCCGCCACCGCGAGCAGCCAAACGCCCTGAAAGTGTCTGCCACATTGTTCTCCCACTTGAAAGTCAGCAAAGCTTTGTCAGCGTCCTCTCGTGAAGTCCTTTATCGTATTCACACGCTGTGCTGTATTTTTAGCCCCTCCAAGTTCGCTCCCTTTGTTCCGGCAATTCTTGAGCAATCTTTCAGACCTCCCCACCTCCTCCATTGTATTTTTAGACAAAGGTGAAAAATGGCAGACTTGACGGGGAATAATAAAGGACCTTCCCCTGGTCGAGGGTTGGGTCTGCTAAAGGATGAAGTGGGGCCTTGACACAAGCTTCATCACAGAGTGGTGAAGCTTGTTTTCCATTTTCCTTTGCAAAATGGAAAGCAAATTTTTGTTTCAAAAATGAATTCCCACTTGCTATGTTGGTATAGATTATTGACAGAGAACATTCAACCATTTTCAAAAACTGACCTACAAAGCTAAATACTAAGGGTAACTTGGACATAGGAGAGTGTTAAAAAGTGGTTTGGCATCAGAATCTTGCCACAATTCAGAGCTGGTGTAAATATTATCAGTGAATGGCATACATGCATCAGTGATGGGAAGGTGTTCATTGCAGTTAGTTTATGAAGATGAAGCAAATCTGTTTCCCAGTGTTATTTGAACAAGGTCAAAATGCAGAAAGGCTTGAGGTGATTGCATAGTAACTCCATGTAGTGTTAATTTTGTTCAGAAACATCTAGGTCTCACTTAAACCAACATTTTTGCAAGTACTGGAGTTTGCTGAAGTGATAATGGGAGCACATCGTATGTGCTGTAAGTTTAGATGCAACTTTTTTAATATTACAAAGTCTTCTTCAGTTGTATTTTTTTTTTTTACACATAGCCTTTCATTTCCTCAAACATTCTCTCATACATTGTAGAATTCAAGTTGGATTCTATTATGTTTAGCTGGCTGTGCCCTGCAGGTTAAAGAACATTATTTCAGATTTTCTTATTTTTGTGACCCCTTCTACAATGTTAGCAGTAGAGCGTTGACCCCAGGACTTCTGTGTACTCAGCCTTAGTGGCAACTTCTTATTCGAATAAGATGGATGGAATAAGAAAGAAAAATGTAAAACTGGCAAAATATCAGAATTTCACATTTAAATTAATATCTTGCGTATGAATATTTATAAAATAATTGCTTGTGAAAAGTGCTTGTTGTGCTGTACACATGATTAGATCAAAGTTCAAATTAAAAATCAGCAACCAATAAGGATATCTTTCGTTATGTGCATTCTATGTTGTATTCTTTTTTTAATCCATTCTGTCCTTCATAACATTAAAGGAGGAGATTAACTTTGTGGTTTGCGAAGGGAGAGTTAAGTCACTATTTAAACAATCTATGCTAAAGCAACCGTGTTTCATTTCCTGGTGCCTGCCTTAGTTCCCCTGAAATGGCAATACTCATTGAAGCCAGTTAAATCACTGACAGCATGATTAGAGAGGGCCACTGAGGACCCAGTGCCTGGGCAACAAAGCCCAGATAATTCAATTTAGCTGCATAAACATACACATCTGCTGCTAATTTACCACAAATTTTCAAGAAGTCTTTTACCTCTTTGACAGGAAAGTTTGGGCTCAATTTACTTCCTAAATAAGAACCCTCTCTCTCCCCTCCAGAACCAGATACGTGAGGATATTGATCAAGCTGCTCATAATCAGGTCTTAGGTAGTGAGTGCAGCATAAAACAGTACATAAAGCATAGTCCTAATGGTGCATTAAGCATCAAAAGACAACTATATTAAACGATAGGACATAAATTTCTTCCAGTTTGCAATGAAGAGGGATGTATGTTTTTCCATATCAGAACAGATATTGTCAAATATCACTCGGATGAAGGAGTGCATTTGTGCTGCTTCCCAGCTTGTGATCTTTTGCAGAAATTTGGAGAAAAATGCATGCAAAGTTTTGGCGTGCATTTTTGCAACAAAACTAATGTAAAAACTATGTAAAAATGCATTTACCTTGCGATTAGCACGGTCTAAGACCTGCAGAACTGAAGTCAACAGATGGATGCTGCAGGGCATCAGCTGTAGCCCATTAGACAGGTCACCATGCTTGCCATTGTCACAGGCTGCATGTCTACATTCCCAGGTCATGTTCTGGACGTAAGGGGTCATCCCCCTTTACTTCCATCCCCTGTTATGAGGTAGGAGGCAAACGTGATGTAATTACACCCATTTAGCTGAGGTCTAAATGCGGGGCTGGCAAATGGTTGTATGGGACTTTGCAAAGAGAAGGCTGCTCAAAAAAGAACCATGAGCTGTATTTATATTCCAGAAATACAATAAGTGACAGCCGGGTTATTAGCAGACATCCTGTTTATTTTTCCAATGTAATTTCTTCACTTTATTACATTTCATTAATCAGGCGTCGCATGGTCACACCAAAACTGTACTTTTAGTGATGAAACAGGAAAATGTTTGCCTTTATCTCGGCAAATTACAACAAGCATGGTAAGCCACATCAATACCACAGGTCATTAGGGTGTTATCTGTGGCTGAATCAAAGAATTGGCAGTGGGAAAAGTGAAACAAATCCTTGGTGCTTTGAGTATGATAAGCATCATTTATCAATGAGAGTACTGCTGGCCCCATTAACAACCACGGCCCCATTAGCACTATCTGCAAGGCTTTTATGATGCCTTGTCTGCCCACATCTGTATGTTTGGGAGAGGAAATCATTAAACATTGTTTGTGTGAGACACAAGCAGGATTTCAAGCAATCTAACAGCTCGGCCATATCCTCTGGGGGCCCTCTGGTGAGGATATGGTGTTTGGATTTCTAGTCTGTAACATATAATATTTAAATGCATTTAAATATTCAGCAAATTTCCTGTAAAGTATATCTTTGTGTATGGCAACAATAAAATAAAAATTGAAAATGGTCAAAAGTAATCTTAACAGATTTTA
The DNA here is from genome assembly GCF_019740435.1 of Gambusia affinis. Lineage (NCBI taxonomy): Eukaryota > Metazoa > Chordata > Actinopteri > Cyprinodontiformes > Poeciliidae > Gambusia > Gambusia affinis. The sequence continues at coordinate 12,629,334 of NC_057884.1, read as the reverse complement.
AAAACCATAAAAAAATACCATCAATATCAAATTAAACGACACTTTCCCGCTACATATTTTATCATCTGTCAGACTGATAGATCTCCCTGATTCTCGGAGAAGGCTGTCATCTGTACGTATTTCTCCTGACAATAACGCTAGAACCCAAGACTGTAAATACGTGGCATCAAGGCTCTGATTGGACTCCATGTTTTGTTTGCTTGGGATATATCGGATTGTTGTGAAGAGAGAAATTTTAAAATTGTTTAGCTTGTCACAGTTAAGTTGACAAGACAGCTAATCATAAAATCATCAGTATCATCATCATAAAAAACAATGAATGTGAAATTATATGTGACAGTCAAAATTACAATCAAGCCATACAGTGAAGCAACCTTATCTACTAGCTATGTTTGACTTAAATTTTAGACCCAAATATAAGAACATAATATTTCCCTTGTTGATCAGAGGTTGTTCCCCTCATCCTTGGTAGAAAAAACAATTTTTCAATTCCACTAATCTACTTTGCAAATTAACACAGGAGATTATGAATTTCAGAGAAAATAATAAATTTCAATGCAAGTTGAGTATTTAACGTATGATGGCTAAATGTATCCAAGTATAATTTAAATAATAGTGGTATAATTTGCTCAAATGGGAACAAGTTAATAAAGTCTGCTGTCAATAATGAATCATTGGGCGTTTCCAAAGCAACTGATAATAAGTTCAGATTCTTGCATGGCTGCTTTGACCTGTTAAAACTATTTTTGCCACTTTTGAATGATTTTGACATGCTTTAAACCTGCAAAGGCCTTCTAATCCTAATTTTAATTAGACTGGTTCCATCCAGCTTTTGTCAAATTACTAGAATTGAAACAACTCAACTCTTATTGATTTGTTTAAGTTCAGTTTTATTCAGATCAGTTCATATGTTTGTCAAGCTTAATATCTATTTGTTAAATTTGACACAGTTTAAATCACTCCAGTTCTACAGTGTTATTCTTTACTTAAGTGGCTTAGTTACACTTATTTTACACTATTTCAATTTAAATCTGTTAAATTTAGTTAAGTTTAATTAATTTGAAATGAATTAATATTGGGTGGATTCAGTTCAGTACAATTAAATCTGATAAGTTCACTTTACATGATTCAGCCCTATTAACCCTCACAACCTTGCACTCACCAACAGCAGAAAATGCAAGAGTACAGAAATGAGCTTATTTTGTATTTTTCATAAATAAGCTTAGAATAATAAAAAAAAACCAGGGTAAGCTTTAGTTTCCTTTTCAACTTTACTATGAGTACTGTCTAAGACTCAGGGCTGATGAAATTCGAAGTCGTGGCCTCTTACTCAGACAGAAGACGAGGCCACTTATGGTTGCTTGTTCAGACACTGGGGTTCATTGTCAAGTATGTTTCCTGCTGCACTCCCTTCCACCTCCACCACCAAAACAAAATGAGCCCCATCTCAATCTAATGAGGTATCTGCTCCCAAGAAGACTGGATGTACACACAGACCAGATTTTGAACACAAAATACTCATAGATACACACATCCGCTCCTCCTGATCAGATGACATCATTAACAATCATTACTGGGACACCAGGAAGTTCAGAGATCTCCGGCTCATAGTCTAACTGCACAAGATCAGGTTAGCCCGCCTGAGATGAAAGATCTGAAAAGGAAAGCACCCACCAAAGCTATTCAACCTCTGGATTTCATCAGGGTTGTACTACTACGAATAGGAACACTGGTGGTAAAATTCAAGGGAAAATCCAGCTTTTACACACAAGCTTACACAGCCTCCAGAAATGCAAATCATTAATTATAAACATTCTTAGGAACAACAATTTTCCCTATTTCCAATATGTAAACTGAATTTGTTTCAACAGTTTCTTGAAAGAAAACAGAAAAAGGAAGGATAACAAATGTTGTTTTTTTTAACATATCCTGTTTGGATAGTTCAACAGGAGCATTACAGCTTTTTCTATAACTCAATAAAGGATATATATATATATATATATATATATATATATATATATATATATATATATATATATATATATATATATATATATATATATATATATATATATATATATATATATATATATATATATATATATATATATATATATATATATATATATATATATATATATATATATATATGAATTTATCATATATATATGATAAATTCATATATATATAATTTATCATATATATATGAATTTATATATTCATATATATATAATCTACAACTTCTCAAAGTAAAATACCCTAGGACTCGTCACGCCAGCAGACATCTGACACACAAGCCCTGCATTAGTTAGGCATAAAGCTTCACAGAGTCCAAAGGCATCTATGTAGCTGTTCTTGTACGACATTAACCACAGCTACCACAAAACAAGTGGTACTGCTGTTGCCTTATAATGCTGAAATACAAGGCATGAAGCCATTTCTGTGCATGTCTGAATTTGTTTCAACTTCAAGACCAAATATCAAACAGGTTTACAGCCAGAAAACCTGACTATATAATGAAAACATGACAATAAACCACAATAAGTCTTTTCAAAGTGCATGAGTAATTTTAAAACTTTCATGAAACAAAAACATTTGAGTGACGTTCATTAAATCAGACAGGCACTAACATCTATGGGTGAGGATGTAGCATCTTTAAAAGAACAGTCTGGAAATCTCCCACTTTAATAACAGAAGGTATTGATTTCTTATCAAAAAAAGGCATTTTTAATGAGATTACATTGACCTAATATGTGGCCTTTGTTTAATGAAAGAAAACAAATGAAGGTAGCACTTAGGCTAAAAAAAGTAATTCATGCAGGAAACAAGGATGAGCTCAATAAAAGCAAACACAAGAATAGAACACTTGGCTGCAGATGCCATCTACTTTAATTTTCCAATCCTATCCACCAAAATGTGTAGCATTGACTTTAAGTAGCCTTTTGGAGCATGTTGCTATGAGAAATTGCAGTCAGCCTTACCAATTTGGAATGATGTGGAAGTAGTTCATTCATATAAATCTACATAAATAAAAAGTCTAACACAAATGGTAAGACTTTTCTAATCACTTTATGGTTCTTCTATGCATAAAGTATTCTAATGATGCGGTTTGTTTGGAAAATTGTTAATGCTGACATCCTTATGCATCGTAATGACAATGCTGGTCAGAACTGGAGCAGAAACTGCATTGTGTTACTTGAAAGCTGCATACGATGAACAAACATTTTGAATTGGTTTTTGTCAGCAGTTCCTTCCTTCCTGAGGTGAATTTCATATAAACTGAGACTGCCACTGATCCCTTTTAAATTTCAGCAAGAGTGTGCTGGTTTAAGTTTTCAAGACACATCCTTCATAGCATTTTTTCTTCCTCCTTAGTTGGTAAAATGATGAATACATTTTCAATTTATACATTTAAGATCAAGATGAAAACCTTGTCAGTTGGACATTGTGTTATTCATTGATATCAAAGTTTGCCATCCCAAAAATAACGTAATCAAACAAATTATTTCACAATTTTGTTTATAAATTTCCTAATTTGGGAAATATAATTATTTCACAATGGTGACCTACATGCATGAACTGAAAATAATAATAAAAAAAACATTTAGCTGATAATAATTATATGTATATGCCCTTGGCCTAGTTTTGTGTCTTTCCTTTGAAGCTCACATGTCTGTTTCAGGGCTCTGTTTTTAAAGCTGTAAGGAAGGAGTGAAGAGTGACCTCTACTGTTACAGAAACTATAGACCGCCTACAGACGATACCCAACACAATAGGTGATGATATTTCTCTCTCTCTGAATACTAATATCATAAAACATTATATTGACTATGGGACTAAATTGTCCAGATACAGTATAAATGTCAACATTTTAACAACATGAGAAAGCATCTGCGTTTTACCAAAAACATATGCAAGTTTTTTTTTTCTGACTTGTCCTTCCAGTAGATTTCACAACATACAACAATGCCTAGTGAACATTGCAACCACAGAGTTAAATTTATGTGCTTCATCACCATTCACTTGAACTTTCCGTGTCTTTATGAAGGAGGCTAAGATTGGAGCAGGGAACGCTGGAAATCCTTTGAAAAGGGAAAACAAAAGGTCTCCTCTGTTGTGATGAAGCATTCCTCTCAGGAGACCAGGTCTGGGCCTGACTCAACCTTTCACACAATCGGTGGCCAACAATACAACAAACCCTGCCCTCGCAGACCTACTATTGTACTGGAGCACGCCACAGCTGTGGAGAATCACATTTAGGTGTCAGAGGCAACAAATGTTTCTTTAATTGGAATAGTGGTATTAGCTCATGTTTCCTCCTTATGCTTTATGGATCCCCTGTGCCTATTGTTTAGAAGTTCGCGTTGACGTCGCCTTGGCGGCCCCGGCTAATTGAGAGAGTGTGTGTTTGGACTAGATTCAAGGGGGACCTTTGGGTTGTGTGTGTGTGTGTGTGTGTGTGTGTGTGTGAGTAAGACTATGTGCAAGATCATGCAGTGTGTGTGTGTTTCTGTATCTCTTGTGTTTCTCTCATTTACTCTAAATCTTATTAATAAATATTTTAAATCTGCATGAATTGTATCCCCTGTAGTTTAGAGAACTACAAAGATACATTTGTATAAATATAAATCACTGAATGGTTCAACACCAAAACACATGAAAGATCTGTTATTATATAGACCTTAAAGACCACTCTGGTTTTCTGGTTGTAGTCTACTCTGCATCTCCAAAATCAGAACCAAGCATGAAGAAGCAGCTTTGAGATTTTTTTTAATCCACTACCAAAGTGGAACAAACATCTCAGAAAACTGCAAACCAGATAAAACACTGAGTTCATTTAAGTTAAGGAACTGGAAACCAAAATGTTGCCTTTGATTCATAATATCTGGAACATTGATCAATAAATTTAATGCACATCATAATGATTTTGTTGATAGGTTTTCACAAAATGTGATGTTAATTACTTGTTTCACAATTGGTTACTATACTATGTTTCTGTAATGTAAAGCACTTTGAACTGCCTGGTTGCAGGAATGTGCTTTAAAATAAACTTGACTTTATAAACTCTTCTACCTAATCTATAGCTTTCAGACAGATTAAATTAACACAAACAATAATGGCTGCATTTCTCATATTAATAGATACTACTATAAACAATAGATAGATTGCAGCTTTCATATGCTTTAGGGCTATTTGATCTTATTTTGTCCCCAAAACACCCATAACATGTTTTCAGCAGGCAGAGTTTTTGTTGTGCGTAATCAGCTTTTAATTTGCAGACTTGAAAACACAGTACAGGAAATGAAATATGATTAAAGTTTCTGAATCTAGTTTGTGCCCCTCCACCACTGTACAAAGGGTATGTTTTGGATTTTCCTAGGTTTTGATGTCAATAGTAAATCCCTATTGGCATGATACATACCAGATTTTTTTAAGCACTATGTTTATCTTTTCAAATCTAAAGAAGATAAGATTACTGGTAATCTAGGGCATCAAAGAAACACCAATCTGTCTCTTAATACGGGATCTTAACACTGGTTCCTACCAACATGAGACAATCCAGGACCTGAGTGAGAATATTAAAGATGGTAAGAATGAACAATGCCTGAGTTTCAACTTTCACTACCTCAATAAGAGCACTGTGCTTCACTAATTTGTTACTTTAAGTACATTATTCCTTGCTTATGTAGACAGAACAGTATCAATGTATAATCCAAACACAAATTATTATTTTTAAAGTGATTTAATGAGCACAGGCAGAATATTTTTCTGACATTCTAAATATTAATTTTAATTAGATACACAAATTTATAGAGGTAGCACTGAAAACTGTTTCCATGTCTGTGCTTTGAATGTGCATCATCCAGTATTGAAGCATATTAAATCAAATGCATTTCCATTGTAATGAGAAGGTCTAAAGAATGGTTCTAAATTTTTTTAAAATAGATGGGGTTCAAAGGTGGGCAAAAAAGTCCCTTGTGTTTTTTCTTGAGTCTTAAGACAGAACAGGTGTTGCTGGTCTCCAAGATCGGTGTCAACTGGGGATTAGTGTGTGCGCTGCTAAGGGATTGTGAATGCAACACAAGATTTACTATGATTTGAACATAGATTAAAATATGGATTAGGAGCAAAGTCGCAGATAGTGCTAAATTCACAAGATAATCTGTCAGCAGGCCTTGAAAAAGATTAATTACGTGACAACAGTGTCAACATGGTCTGTGTATGTGTGGGTGCAATTCAGTATTTGTGTGTGTTGCATGAAAAGAGATTATGCTTGAAGGAATATAGTTCAAAACAATATGATGAGAACTCTAGAAAATATTTACTTTCATTGGTTTTGGTATAAATGTGCAATACCTTTGGTGATCACATTGGTATGTTTATACTTATGCAAAAATAAGTGAGCCAACTGTATGTTTCATTGGGATTTTAAATTATGAACAATCAGAAAGACATAATTTAAAAATAAAAATTACTTGCAATATTGAAGACTGAATTCAGCATATTAACCGATGCTGTCAGACATAATGGTGGCAGCATCATTCTGTGGGGATGCTTTTCTATTTTCTTTCAAAAATAGGGAAAGTGGTCAATTCTTGATCCATCTGAGGTAGAAACAAACAACCAGCAATACAATGCAGAAATTTTGCTCAAAGTCATTTCACATGTTTGAATCTTCTTATTGGGGCGGTGCATTGTGTAGAGGTAGAGCCCCTGCCTCATAAACAGAAGATATTGATCTTCGATGCAGCCATTCCGAGTTCGACTCCCAAATCTGAGAACTGTGCTGTATATCTTTGTCCATTCTCTGTCTACCAATTTCAAGTGAGATCTGTTGAAATGCCAGAAAAAAATAGGGTAATGCCCTAAATAGGCTGGAAAAGACGAGGCATCTTGAAAAAGTACACATACATTTAGGATATGTTCCGTATTATCTTGGTATCAGTAAAAAAAAAAAAGACTTGCCTTCTTGAGGATTTACCCAGTGTTGAGGCGATCCACATAACTAACTATCTGGAGACCCGGAAGAAAGTTTTCAAAAGCCTGGAGCATAAAATTATTTAGTTTCAAGTTGGGTCAGGCATTTAGGATCAAAAGAAGCATTAAATGACTCTCCACTGTGAGTAGTGAATTCTGCTATTTTAAGTAAGTCAATGACAACAATGCTATCACTGTTTTATGAGCTTGGATCTCCTGGTAAATAATTTATTTAGCTTCTGTAAACCCAAATTCATGCTGGAGTTGTACGTTAATGTTGAGTCGTACAACTCCAGCCTGGACCTGTAGGTCAACTATTTGCACCGATCTACAGAAACCCCCGTGTTCGTTTCTGGTGTATCCAGACACAGAGCATATGGGGGAATAGTAACATCTCACTGTGACTATATGGCAGGGTACATTATATTTCATTTATTTTGCTTATTTATACATTTTTTTTTTTGCATGAAAGTCCCACTGAATAAACATTATATTTTCTGTCCGTGACTCGACACTTTTTTCGGTAAGCTTTTTAAAATGAACTCCCTTGTGACTAACTACCTTCGAAACACGTAAATAATGTTTATCTTTCTCTCTATTAGAACGGTTGGGACAACCATACAGGACACAGACTTCAGGCATTTTGACGCTGGATCAACAGAAATAAATGGGCTGCGTTTACATCCGGGCCTCCATCTGCATTGGTGCTACTCATCTGAAACCCAGCAATGTAAAAATGTTAAAACAATGTATTATTTCCAATCCACTTTATATTTATGTACTTAATATCATCACACTAAAGATTGTGAATATTTTTGCAAGGTACTGCAGCTTAGGAAATTTAAGCTGTAAAATGTATAATAAATAAAATGTCAACATAGTTGGCATATATTATGTGGGATAAATTTCACTAGTAAGACTGTGCATCTATTGAAAGACATATATGAACAATGCTAAAGGATGATTCTCAACTCATTTTGCAAAGTTCATGTGTGTGAAAACAATTTAAGTCTTTCACACACTCCCTTAACTGTGGCCTGTATCTCTGTGGATTGTTTTTCAAATCTAATGTGGTTAGAGCATTTTTTTGTCTGAGCATATGAGTAGTGAAAGGGTGGAAGTGAGCGGTTGGAAGAGAATTCATTAGTGAGCAGACAGGTGGCTAGTGTTACACTCCACTAGTGAAAGTCAGCAGCCAGGGCTGTCTCATACTCCACTCCCTCCAGGTCCCTTTCTCTCTCTCTCTCTCTCTCCCTCATCGAGCAGTAAAGCTACACCAGCCTGGATGACATTTCTAAAGACAGAAGGCAACTGATTAGAAAATGGTCCACACTGGAACAACAGCCACTGATCTTTATCAAAGTTGAACACACCCCTTCCTTGATGCCACGCCCTCCTCAAACTCCCCCTCCACCCCCCTTTTCCTTTCTCTCTTTCTGCAACCTTGCTATCTAGCTACCCTGCAGGGCTACCTCTCCTGGGAGCCAACTATAAGTACTCCATCAGGCAAACTGCATTAGTGTAATTTTGTCCCAGGAAATTAGCAGAGCAGAGCGGCGCCAATTAGAAGTCAATAGCTGGCTTTATTAATCGAGCTAGCCATCGTACTTGATTAAATTAAGCTGTGACTGAGCTCTGTAGTGTGTGTGTGTGTGTGTGGGTGTGCGTATGTGTTTGAAAATCTTTGTGCATGTATTTATCTGTGTTTGTTTGTTCGTCCTTGGCTGTGAGCATGGACTCGCGCAGAGAGCGGCAGGTGCCGCAGACTTGCTGATCCTGTCTCATTGTGACTGTCTACGGCTCTGTTAGAGCCCAGTAATATGTGGATATTGACCCTTTTTGACTGCAGCCTCTTATTAAGACACTCTGCAGAGCTGTTGGCATCAGTTTATGTGGACACAAGCCAAACAATTGGATAGACTAAACTGACATTATTTCACTAGGTATCCTAATAATATTGATCCAACTGCAGGCCAGACAAGAAGAACATTGTTTTATCAAACAATGAATCAAAACAAGTGAGGCTGTTCTTGTTTTGTCTAATTAGATTTTTTTTTCTTCTGTTATTGTCAGTTATGTCTTTAGTGTTAATATACCTCCTTCATGACAAATGGATTTTTTAAAACAACTTTTCTATTTCACTGAGCTTGCATGAAGGATTCACTCTGAATGCAAAAAGTTATTTTAGAGGATTTAATTGATTAAAGTTGCAGTTTGTAATTTTATAAACATGTCTTTGTAGACATTTGTTGAAATGTATTAGACATAATATGTGCACAAATCGAGCTGCTTTTGTTCCATTCCTGTTGTCTTACTGCCATCTGCAGAAATATGCCATGTAGTCAGAAGCTAGAATAGTGAATCACACTCCGATAAACACTTGTAATGCAACTGTAAGTTGTTTTGCCACCATTAGAACTTTAAGCAGAACGTACATGAGCTTTATTGGCTGCGCTAAGATCTTCCTTCTGGCTCTGATTGGTTCTTTCCGACCGGGAACAGTGTATTTATGTAGAAAGCTGTAAGGCTGCAGCGAGGAAACAGAGGAGCTCAATTTTTTTCACAGATTGTCTCCTGTTATGTCACAACATTTTGACAGTTTCAACAAATATGTAAAAAAAACCTGTCCAAAACAAAATGTGTAAAAACATTTGATCTCTAAGGTGAACACTAAGCTGTGTACAACCTTTACCACAGCATTTGCAGTTAGTTTTTAATATTGCTATGGAGCATAAGCAGCTTTTTTTAGGTCATGACTCGGTATCTCGATAAGATTTTGGTCCAGACTTTGATTAGGTCGGTCCAAAACATTCAGGATATTCAGGGATAACTAATCATGTCGTGTTTAGATTTAATTTCCTGACCCACGTGCAGAGAGAACTCAGGGAACAAAAAGTAGAAAAGGCAAGTGGTTTGCTCACAATATGTAGAGTGGTATGAAAACAGAGTCTATTATTTGTATATCCTTTGTTTTAGGGGACACCTATTGGAGAGAGTGGAGAACTGGTTAGAAGAAGGAGGATGTGGCAAGGAGAATATGTATTTAAGAACCTGAAGCTCTGCTTACTAGTTCCAGGAAATAGATAAGGCTATTTACCTAGTTGTCTCAACTTATTGTCTGAGATAACTCAGACAATAAGTTGAGAGCAGAGAGGCAGGTGAGCGCTAAAGTTCCCAGAGCATTGTGATGCTACCCTAACAACTTAAAGAGAAGTGTGCTGTGAAGCTAGCTTCTACCACATGGGCTGATCATCATACGAAGAACGCACACTTTTCCTAGACCTTGCCCTCTATCACGTTTTCTGACCTCTGTGTTATTTATCTAGCAACTTTGAGCCAATAATTATTAAACTGACTTTTTTTTGTCATAGAACAATATCTCTAAAAGCTTTTTACCCCTGCTGCTGCTTTCTGACCTGAAAACTTTGGCATCCTTTACTTAAATATTGACATTTATTTTATTTAATACTATATTTATGGTCTATAGTGGTTACAACACTATCTGCAACTTGGAACTGGAAAACTGGTGACTTAATTGACATTCCTTGCTGTCACACCAGTAGCATAGATTCCAATTACTGCCTTGCCAAAGCGGATGGAGGGAAGCAATCCATTGGAAAGACACATTGTGCAAATAATCTCAGATAAATGAAGTTTTTAAGACCAGGGAAATGTGTGTCAAGCAGAATAGTCATCATACTCTAAAATTTTAGATTTATGCCATAGTTTTTTCAGATTCTGTCTAATATTATAAAAATACTAAAATTTTATTCCTACTTTAAACTGCCAATAAATTCAAGTACTTAAGGGCAAAGGCATAACAGTGAAAAGGAAAACAAAAAATTGTGACACAGGAGCCATTTTGGCATATCATTTAAAATTATTAGAACATTGGTCAACAGACTATACAGGGGGATGAAATTATTGTGTACAGTTATAGGTTATTTTTTTATTATGCTTGTTGCAATGTTAATAATAGACTTAAATTACACTGACTGACCTTTGGTTTGGCTGATTTTGTAAAATTAGGCACAAGGACCTGTACATAGAATATATTTTTTTTCGAATTACATCCTGTTCGTGGATCTTCATCCAGATTTAAGTGCGAATTTTCTGTTATTTCTGACCCTGCTCATATGTGTAATCTCAAACTCTAAGCCTTCACTTGCAATCTTTCACAAACTTGCCCTAATCCATGTAACAAATCGGCCGGCTAACACCTGTTCTTGCAAGAGATCAGGATAGAAAAAAAAAATTAAAATAGACTGCCAGAAAAAAAATGTGGTCAGGAAACAGTGTGAATTTAACATGTGAAACATGTGGTATTTTTTTAAATCTTTTGTGGTAACATATTTAGTTGTACTAGAATGCATATAGTCTGTGTTGTTCTGCCTGCTTTTCAATAGTTTTGTCTGTTTAAATAATGTCTGCAATTTATGAATGTTGAAAAAAGGAAGAGCTGAACTTATCCAGACAAACTGAAGATACATTTACAAGCCGTATTAAATAGCTTCAGAAGGAAATCAATGCCAAAATGAGACAATAACAGATTATAAAACTGTTGTCCGCTCTGGCAAGTCACAATTTTAGTGCATTTAGATGGTACAGTCAGAATTGGGTGTAAACAGCATTAAGGCGTTTATTTAGGGTTACTTTTCAAAGCAAAATGTCAAGGCTGGTTGATGCTGTTGCTGGTGTCATAGTGTGGATGGAGATTTAGTTGGAACAGGTTGGGCCTTTCCTTTATCTCGGGGGTCTCAAACTCCAGTCCTCGAGGGCCACAGTCCTGCAACTTTTAGATGTGCCTCTGCTGCACCACACCTGAATAGAATAATTAAGGCTCTGGAGAACTGGTCTACACAAGGAGGAGGTAATTAAGCCATTTCCTTCCAGTGTTTTTTACCTGTGGCACATCTAAAAACTGCAGGACTGCGGCCCTTGAGGACTGGAGTTTGAGACCCCTGCTTTATGTCAATGATAATGTCACTAAGCTTAAACCATTTCCAACTTGATGAGCATGGCAATAAATTTATTAAACTCAAATGGGCTCCAGTCACAAGATCTGAATTAAATGGAGCACTTATGGTACAAGATTTACACTTGACAAATTAGTAGGAAATATGTGACAATTATGTAAATGTGGAGCAAAATCTTTGAGGGATGTGGCATTTTCCTCGGCTTCCATAACTCTGAAGGCGGAGTTATGGACCAACCTGGTCCTAAATATGCAAAAACATCCGACTGCATGAGACTTTATATAAAACATACTTTCATACTTATTCAGTTGAAGTGCAGAAAATGTATTTCACTGCTGCGGAATAGAAGGTCTCCAGTCTTACATTTCAAATGAAAACCACTTGGAAATCCAGGGCCTGTCTGTCTTTGAGACAAAGTTCAGCAACCACAGAATGTTCAACATCCTCAAACCAAACCACAAAACCCCACTCTCTCCACACAGACACACATCATCGTTGGCAGTCATCTCACCACTTTTAAAAGTAGATTACCTTTAAGTAATCTGGAGATGTAAGTGCCATCAAATTTTAAACTCAGCTTTCACTTTTTAAAACCCAAATATACTTTGAATTGTTTTTTAAAAAAAAAAAAGGTATAAAAAACTTTTTAAATGTATGCCACCCATCATTTTATCCAGCTACAGACATGCTAGCATGGCCAAGGCCCGAAAACAAAATCTGGCTTCATTGGCCCAGAAAGGACAGCTTCCCCAGGGCTTTGTTTGAGATGCTGGTGGCTAAGTTACTTTGACAGCTACATGCTTTAACAAATACAGTTCGCATCCAGTGAATAAGTGTCTTTGAAGGGAGATAAGCTAAGCAGAGTTTAGATGGCTATTGTTTGGGCTAGAGTGTACCGAAAGGTTACTTTTTGTAGCTTGTAGCTAACTGTAGCTTCTGGATAAAGCTTGTCTGCTGTGATTGAGCTCATTATGCTGATGACCGGTGATTTTTAGGACTATATAGTATGCAAAATGGTATGTAGGCAAGTCCACTAACATATGTGCTAAAATCTAAAAAATGCCCATTTTATAATAGAAGTTGCATAAAAGCAAAAACTGGAATTTCTAAATTCATCCTTTTGTAAAATGGCCTAAAGTCTTGGACAACATATAAGAGATACCACAAATTCTTCTGTGCCGGCACTAACCAGTTTCATGGACAAACGGAGGTATAAATACCTTCCAAAAATTGGCTTACTGGGCAGTGCAGTTCAAAATTTAACCACAGAAGCAATAGTACCTGTGGTGGTAAACAAAGCATTTGATATTCATCTCCCCTGTGTCAGGTGGACTGAGTGCCAGCTGGACTCAAAGGGTTGGTGGGGAGGCAGGTAGTGTTGCTGACTGCAGAACAGTCTTGGGTTACAAAGTAAAACTGAAAAGATTGATCAGGACTGCAACAAGGGAATTGTAACCACAATGTCTACACCAAGAATTTAAACTCTTCTGACAAGGGGAAGGAGAAAACAATTGCAGTGCCCTCTAAAAGTATACATATGCTTTGTCACATGACAATCAATAACAAAATTTTGTTTGGATTCTATGTAAAAGAGCAAAACAAAGACAGTTTATATTATGAAGTTGTAGTGTAATTATACTTGATTTTCAACATGTTTTATATTTTGTATTTGAAAAATGTGGCGCATACAAACAATGGCCTTCACAGTGACACAGTGGTCGCGTCATGCTGTGGGGATGCTTTTCGTCTCTGTACAAACAGGGCAGCAAGTCAGAATGGATGGAAAAATGGTTTAAGATAAATACTGGACAACATGAGAGAAAAACCTGTTAGAGGTTGCGAAAGACTAAAATTAATTAGTTTAGATTTTAAGTACTCTCCAAGTAGAAATACTGTACTAATTATGAAGACAATATTAAAGACAATAAATTAAACAAATATTTTGGGGGTATTTTTTTAATCTTTCCAGATTCTTTGCACAAATGTTTTGGTGTAACATTTAGATTTGTGCTCTCTTCTCCAAAATTCCCCAAATTTGACAAAGAATCCATTTCTAGTTGAGCCCCAACAAATAGGCCTATTCACATCAGCTACATCATGTGAAACATTGCAGAGATATGACCAGTTGCAAACCTCATCACTGTAGAGTCAAACAGGCCTCAGGCACAGCAGCGTGAAAGAGTAAAAACCCAGCTTGGATAAACAAAATCATAATCCACGGCTTTTTAACACTCTACTTACAGACTTGTTGAAATCCCCAATTCCAATCTTCCCTCAGCGAATCTGGGTGAGGACACGTAAACACAACATTTTAAACATAAAAATCAAAGAGAAGGCTTTGGCGAAATTAAATTGGCCTGTCAGTACGGCTGAATGTTTAAAACATTGTGCAAACAAAAAGAGAAACTCTTTCCACAAAATTCAAAACATGCAATATGGAGGCTTGAATGGAACACAACTTTCTGGGACGATTTATGGGACTTGCTTTGTTCTTCTTTTCTTTCTTACACTAGTGGAAAAAAGCTCTTCTCTCTTTATTTTGAGATCCTTCAGGCCCCTTTCTCACAAGTGTATCTGTTTTTGTATTCCTTGGAGAACATCACTCATTAGATGTCGCATCATGACAGAAAATGTGATGCGTTGGGGCTTGTCTTGTTATCTGTCACTGCAGCCCTGCTCAGTGTTTGCGGGTGGCTTGGAGTGATGAGTCTCAATACACATATTTGCTGTTCAAGCATGGCCCAAACAATGGCGAGGTCAGCCATCAAGATGACCCTGACTGTCAAATGCAACAAAATACGAAGATGTTTCAGAAGCTTTTTAACCCTGGGGCTTAATGGCCAGAGATGCATTCTCAACAATTACCATGTAGCTATGAAGCCAGAGAGAGTAACTTAACTCCAAATTACAAAACAACCCAGCAGGTTTTTAAAAAATGTTGATAATTTTCAGAAAGCCAGCATTTATAGATCCATTAAAGAAGTACATCACTTTTCCAAGAAGCAACTAGTGAAAAGATTAACCCAAAGTTCGAAAGCAGCTAGTTACTATCCACAATATTACAGGATAAGAATTATTTTCATAATGGGACTTTGAAAGGCCAGAATGTGAAAGTATGACGGTGATTTGCCAGACACAGGGTCAGATAGCTGCCATGGAACGTTGCTCAACCCTGTGACGCTGCAATATGGCCAACCGGTGACATTGTGTGTGGCTCACCAGGTTATGAAACCAAGGAGCATGGAGTCGAGGCAACAGGAAACAGAGGCTGCAGAGAGGAAAAATGCAACAACAATATATTGTTATCATCAAGTGAACCAGGGGAGCTACCATCTCTGGATATTGCTCCATAGGGATACTTGGATCTTAAATACATCTTTATGTTTGTCCATCGGATGTCGACTATTGCTAACTAACTAAAGTGTTTAGTTCTTAAACTTCTGAGACGAAATATTGATGTTTAAATTTCTTTTATAGGCATAACCATCTAACATTTAATTACAATCCATGCAAGTCTTATTTGATTTCAGGATTCCCTAGTCTACTTCCAGTTTTCCAATTTTCTTTTAAGCACATTTTTTTAATATTTTGCAATAGAAATATCAAAATTTAAGCAGAAACAGTCAATGTGCAAGACTATTATACTCAATGGAGATTTGCCAAGGAATTGGATAATGGACAGAGCTACAATGTGCTGACAGGACACACTATTGAATATGAATGTTGTCACTGCATGAAAATGACCTTAGTGACTCAATAAGGTAATTTTGTACTAATGAGGCCTTTAAAATGAAAACTGAGACCTAAGTTAAAAAGTTAATTAGTTTCTACAAGATACCAAAAGTAACTAACTAAAACATGCAATGTGATTTATTCAGGCTTTTCAAGTGGCTATGAACACATATGCTGGCGAGATCATGTGTTGCTAAGAGATATATGCAGAACAATGGTGTAGCAACAGTTTTTGGGGTATTCTTGATATTTGGATAAAATAAGATATTTGGCATCCAGTCCAAACTGTTGAAAAGTGCAAGTATTTTGGGGTGGTTTAGATAACAGACTATAGTGGGACAAATCCATAGGACTCATTAAGACTTTACTTTCTGAAAAAGATGGTTTTATACTGTAAAAGTCTATGTATGTTTTATAGCACTTTAGTGGCAAATCCTTTAAATAGTTGTATTACATACTGGTTTGGTGCCATAACAGAAACATGAAAGAACAGACTGAGAAAAACAGTGGGTATTGCCAGGAAGCTGCTGGGAATTACGTTGAATGATTTAGAACTCATCCCTAATCAGAGATCTTTCTATATGGTAGAAAATGTTCTTGTTGATCAGAAGGATCTACTTGTTACTGCTCTCAAACTGCTACCCTCAAAAGGTGCAGCTACACAGCCCTTTGAATAAAACAGAACAAAACAGTCCTTTGTACTAAAAGCAATTGTGCTTAAACACATGGATCCAACAGTTGTTTTTTTTTAACTGGTAGAACATTTATGTTTCTTTTATGAGAACATGTTGTGATCAATTATGTATTTATTGTATTTTCAGAAATGGGATAACCTTAGTGGATGATTAAGTCACATGCACAGAAGCTGTGCACTGCAGAGAATGTTGTTGTTGATACTGTCTGCAGTTACGGTAGTTGTGTTTTGATGGAGATTACATGTGTTGAGTATTTTTTTTATTTTGTTTGTTTGTGTCATGCATTCACTCACTGAGCCACATATCACTATTGGGACAAATATTTATTCTATTCTACCTGCTTTGCAGGATTTAATCAGAGCTAAAATTAAGGGGTATTTCACAGTTTAAATATTTGCATAATGTTGTTGATCGTCTCTATTTTAGAATATAAATACGTAACTACACCAAACATCAATGGCATTTCACACAAAAATAAATAATTTTCATGCTTTCATCATCATCAGGACTTAAGATTTAGACAAGCGTGAAAACATCCAATATATGATCCTCTAAACTTGACTCAAATATTGTAAAGTGGTTTATAGCTTTTCAGTGTCAATTTGTCATGGTAGGTGTGATTCAACAACCCTAGGCATCCAACCAGACAGGCCAATGAAAGGCTTGGAGAAAGACAAGTTGTGTTATCAGGGCCATCTGTTGGACATAGCCCAGATGAACAGAAGTAAAGTCATCAAGGCCCCAAACTGAAAAGCACCTCAAGGCTATGTTTAAGGCGCCATGTGAACTTTGGGATGAGGGCGCCGTCTTAACTCTGTGTTCTTGCGATGCCTGTCAGCACGTAGGACTCCGACAGTTCATCTCCAATGGATAATTGCTTTACAGTGAAACCATGCACAACGAGACAACCCCTGCAGAGATTTTAGAACAAACACAGGCAGCGATCACACAGAGACAAACCCGACTCTCACTGAGCCAATCCCTTTCATGATCTACTTTAGTGTTTACCTATAACCCATCCCTTTCTAAATCACAGCCGGCTGCCTATGAAAACAAAGCTAAATGATGGCAGCAGAGTCTTATGAATTAGTATCTCCTCTGTCATGCCTTATATTTCTTTCTTTTGAGTCTTTTCCAATCCTGACTCATAACGATTAAGGGTTGAAGACGCGGTCAGGACCTCTAAAAGGGGCAGTCGTTTCTGTCTTTACTGCTATCACAAGACCTGTTTTTGAGAACTGTTAGTGCAAGGTCAGATGACATACAGCAGTAGCATGATACTGAGCAGTGCCAACAATGAACCATAGACAGAAAGTCTACCCTACTCATTCATCTCTCAACCTGCCTAAATGTAACAAATTGAGAATGTGCATGACGATTTGAAGGTAAATATTTTTTTTAAACATTGCTTTAATGCTTAGGGAGATGCCTAATTTGTCCTTCCTTTTGCTGAATTTCACATCTGATCTTAGGTAAGGCTGATCTACTGTATGTCTCTTATTTTTCATATTTGAACAGTTCTCTCCTTGTCAAACGAATCAAATGATATAAGAAAAGATATTAAGAGAAAACCCAGAGAGTGAATTAGTCTGTGCCAGAGTGCTTCGTGCAGTAAGAGACAGGAGATCAATATTTACAGACACTCCCCAGCTTTAGACAGCATTCATGTCGGATAGCGCAAACACAACTCATTGCAAAAGTAATGTCCAACCCACACACTGCACCTTTACTCAGACAAAAGTGTACACTCTGTCTATTCTCCCTTTCTGACTATACAGAGACACAGGGCCCTGAGACAAAAGCAGCAGCTCAGGTAAAGGTTGACAAAAAGTGCATGGATCGTTTGAGTCAAACATGCACACATACACACGCATGCACATGAACCAAAGGCTGTCTATGTCCGCCCTGCAATTATCTCCTCAGAGACATAATTCTGGCAGTTAAGTGGCTGGCTAAAAGCATGTGTACACAAACAGTACCCAACAGAAAGGTTGTGCACACCGTTTCTCTGTCAGTTCCGTCAAACACCTGATAGATAGCCATCGCCCAGCTTGAAAGGGCGTGACTCAATCTAACCTCACAGGTGAGTTGAGCTGCTAACATAATGTGTGGTTGCATATACACAGGATTACTAATGTGTACACAAAACTAAACAGCCTGAATCCATCCTAAGCCAGCAATTAGTAAATGCCTGGCGGCACATTTTTCAAGTAATAATAAAATAATAAATTTTTAAATTTCCTTGATTCATAGAAATGAGTGGAAACATTTTGATCCAATTCTATTTAGTCACTGTGTACAATCCATAACAATTTTTTTAATTGTGATCCACAGCATTTAAAATTAAATTATTTATCTACGAATAGCGAACAATAAGAACAAAAGAAATGATCCTGGACATACTTTGGATGTCTGTTTGAGTGTTTTAATCATACAGTGTCTTTAATGAGACACTAAGACAATAAAATTATAAAATTTGTATTGTATAGCACAGGTTGTGATAGATTGTGGAGTGGAAGGTAAAATGATTTTCAAGTGTTTTCATCTGTTTTTATTTATTTATTTATTTTTTACACACTCTGAAAAGTTGTGTAAGATGCAATGTATTTAGCATATTTGACTCTATATTATGCTGGTTCATAGCAGTTTCACAAATCTTGAGGGTTAAATGTTTGCCCACAATCTATGTTTTATCTGTTGCTAAAGAAAAGCAACCCCACAGCATGAAGCTTCTACCACGATGTGTCACTGTGGAAACTAATCTGGTGCCATCTTGGATGCTTTACGTATTTATAACCTAATTACCTGTTTTTCATTTAACTGGATTGTCATGTTTTGGTAGGTATATCTTTTCCCTTCTTAAAACGTGTTTCAAACATTGTGCTAGATTCTTGCACCTTTGGATATTATTTAACAATGTAATACTGCTTTTAACTTTTGCACCTTTCAGGCTGTTTGTTCACTAATACTCTCTAACATACAAGTGAGGTCTTTACAGAACAGGTGTATATGGTTGCGTTGTATTGAAACAAAATGTAAAAACTGAGAATTTAAAAACCTTTTAGGGTCTGTATGATTTACAAAATTAACTGATATGAAAGAAAATCTAAGGGTATGAGAATAAAATTAGAAAATATTTGGCCAAAAATGGCTCCATAGCAATCTTTTTATGAGCCAGGAGTAAGTCATTTTATAATTGTTAAAGTCAGCAAATCTAGCTGTAATGGGATGGGTGAGAGTGGTAACTTGAGCCAGTGTGAAAGGACTTATTGTTGCTTGGGGTTAATTAGGCGTGACAAGCGAGGCGTGAACAGATTCCCATCATTACGCCCCCTAAAAAGCCCATTAGAATCAATGGTCCACGCTCCAGTCAGACATTCTGTCTACCAGCCAGCCAGCCTCCTGCCCCTTTAGCAGGACACTGGATATGGTTACAGCCATGCAGCCACACCTAACTCAAACAAGGCAACTCTATAGCTGTGGCCCTAACACCCTTAGTAATGCAATTGACGCCATGTTCAGGGGAAAAAATTGGGAAAATGATGGAAGCAGTTGAGGTGAATGCAAGTGATTGGACTGAGGGAAATGAGCAGAGGAAAGACTGTGTCCAAAATCACAAGCTTGTCCGTTTGACCGAGGCCTGTAACAATCAACCAGCACAGCTGATAAACTGTGGGATTAGCAAGCACTTCTGGAGCCCAAGTGGCCCTATCAATACAGGACCGGATCCATTGATCTGTTGTCTGGCCGGGTGCTGGGGCTAATTCCTGGACCTTGGCTCTGAGTGCTCCTCACAAGGGAGGTAGGAGGAAGGCGGAGGTGGGGGAGAGACTGGCTGGCTACCAGTGGCGCCATCCATAGACCCTACTTGGATTTTAGGGCTCAAGGCTTACCATATACCAATCCAATAACTCTTTTACCACAGCATGGCTGATTAAGACATCAGTCATTGTTCAGTGCAATGGTGAAATTGTGTAATCCAACAAAAAAAAAGCTGCACTAGAATAAAGTTGACATCTAAAGCAGGTTTGAAAACCTTTATCCTTCAGAATATGCAAATTCACAAATAGAATACCACCTGTTAGAAATGTAGTTAAAATTGCACCAGAATAACTTTGCATTAGATGTTTTAGAAAAACCAAAGCTAAACGTTTGGTTCAGTCATTCAGCAGGGAAAATCTTCTGAAATAATATGTCATTTTTGATTCTGTCTATGATCCCTGTTTCATGTGTCTGGACTTTGATTATTGGAAGTGAAACAATCCCTGGTAAATGGACAACCTATGTTTCTTTACTTTTACCTTTTAGCTCTCCAAGGATCCAAATTTGTTGTGGTACATAGGAGGAGTGTCCAGGAAACCACTTGTGCAATGCTTTACTTCCTGTTCCTGTAATATTTACAATTTGTTGTTCATGTCACTTAGTTAATTGTCTGTTCTGCGGAGTTTGAGCAGCAATCAAATCTGGAGGAGAAGTTATTGATTACCTTGGACATTTCGATTATTGTTAATAAACATCTTTTAACTATCCCTGGGTTGTGCCATCTGGTTTGACCATGCTTACTCCACAGAACCAAAATCATCTCTAAATGGTAAATGGTTCGAAATGATGGTTGAAGATCAATAACTTGTAAAGTTATAGCTTTCTTGAGATTGAATTGAGGAAAAACACTGTCTGTTAACAGAAGACAAAAAGAAAAAAGCAAATGTGTAGAAAATGTTACAACTTATAAAGCTCTTTTGGGACATAAACACATCCAAATAAAACAGAATCACAAAAACTATCACATCTAAATTAGGACGGCTAGAATGTGCAACTGCAAACTGAAGTGAAGTTTATCAGAGTTCTGGACAGCTTAACATTGTCAGAAACAGAGAAAGGCTCAGGAATTAATAATTGACTTTGTGTAATACTCCTGCCTCCTTCAGCATCGATGAAGCGAGATGATATGCACTTACTAATTAATATTTCATGAGTCAAGCTTAGTGACTGCCTGGTTGTCTGATTAAGTGACAGTTTCATTCACTTTCAGATTTGATGGCTGCACCTGAGATAATAGAGATGGCATACTCCACATTTTGGACAAGTTGGTCCCCAGAGCATGTGAATGCTGTGAAAAAGGGGAAACCTATTCATAAACTGAAGCAACAGTGGCAGCTATGTTAAAAACCCTTTCAAATGAAAGTCATTAGCAGCTTTATGAAGATTTATTAATGCAAAATGTTGTTTTGGTGAAAAGTAAAAAATACTGTTAACCTCTTACACCCTAAGCGAGCCGAGGTCACATGGCAGCTGGACCCACCGGTGGGTCCGTCGGGTTCTAGAGGAACATAATGTGTCTCCCAGCACTGGGAGACACATTATATGCTATACAGTTTGTTAATTCGATGTAATCATCAAATGCTGAAAGTAATAATATATGCAGTCAGAAGCCATTTTATTAGGCATGCTTTCCCAAAATTTATTATTTAGGAACTGTCAGCATCTTGGTTTTTTTTGTTTGTTTGTTTCTTATTTCTGCTCTTTGTCTATTTTCCATTTTTACGTCAGTTCTTTCTTAGTGATTTTAGTTATTTCTCTTATCTTGTCCTTTCTTAATTCCTCTAGTTCTTTTATGATTCTTATATCTAGTTATTTTGTTAGACTGATTCCATAGTTTCCTTTGTGCTCTTTCTTGCCCCCTGTGTCACTTCTTTTTCCTTTCTCTCTTCCCGCACACCTGCAACCCGTTAACTCATCAGTCCAGGTCTATTGTTCCAGCATTCACTCTCCCAGTATTTACGGTAATCACACCTCCTTCATTCACTAGTAAAATATGTGTTATCTCTTTTAACCCCCCATTCAATCTTGGAAAAAGTTAATTAGTTAGTGGTCATTCAACAAAAGCACAGTTTTGCTAATGGAACGTTAATAACGTCCTACCATCAAAGCACAAAATAAAGCCTGGAAATGTATCTAAATTAAAGAAGTGTATAAGGCAGCAGTTCTTCTATTATACATGTAGATATTCATATCATCCACAAAGTCCAAAGTAAAATATGTGTCATCTCATTTCATCCCCCATTCAATCTTGTCAGCGCTTTCCACCACTGCCCCCACATCTACTCTCATTGAGTCACCTCCATCTCTCCATCAGCTCTTATTTTTTAGTAGAAACATCTCCATAAAATCAACTCAAAAGAACTTTTCACCTTGAAATTCCTACCAGAGACATCCACCATACCTCTCTGCGTGCTTTAGAGAGAAAAGCCATTCATATTTGATTTATGTATTAAACAGAAATGGCAGTAATGTCTCCTGTAATCGTGATGAGTGTAATCAAGCTGGCTTTTGATGGATTAATGACTGAATGCATGCTCCACTTGTGAGTTGAGAGCAAAATTATATTTGGCAGCTGTGTCACATTTTTCGAAAAAAGCTTTTCTTTGATTTTCAGACGAGGAGTCCCAAACGTTCAGGTAGCATTTACATCATTCTTCTTTGTTTCTTAACTTTTCTGTCACAAAGAAGAAAACTTGTCATTTTGCTTAAGAAAATGACTTTTCTTCATTAGCAAAAGTTTTACAATTTAAAATGTAGATAATTTACTTAATTTTGACTTGGTTACCTGTACAAAGATTTGGTGGACATTTTCATTTATATGGACATTAAAAGAACCTTGAAAGCAATGTGAAAAGTTAATGACCAATTACTTTTCTGGGAAAAATGTGTCATGACCAATGCTGAATGTTTCAAGGAAACAAGCTGTATATAATCATATACAGCTTGCACCATTTGCGCTCACACCATAATGTAAATAGCTTCCCCTAGCTGACTTAGTGCTACTTTGGTCTTTTTCATGACTATATTTTGTATGTTATTTTTCTTTTATTCTGCTATGTCTCAAAAAAACTATCTAGTACTTGTTAAATCAGTCCATTTCTTCCAGCTGCAAATGGTCTAACATGGTGGAAAGCAGGAAACGGCAGGAAAAAGATGTCGGTGAAATGGGTGTAATGTGTCGTCTAATCGCTACATGTGTGAGATCAAGCGAGTTTTGATGAGCTAGCTGTTAAAGTGCTCCCCATTTTTACGCCAAGATGGATATTACAGTTGGCAGCCATGTCACGTTTTTCGGAAAGCAGTTGTCAGATTTTCTGACAAAAAGGTGCTCAGTTTGAGTCTCTTTCCATTTCCTTCCTCGACGCAGACTTGTTAAGGAGGTCTCAGCTTCGTAGATCTGCAGAAACATTCCACTCATCTGAAACCGAATGAGGAATTGCAGAGTTTTTTTTTTCTTTCTTTGCATATAGACATGCTCTGATCCAGTCATTTCCAGAACACAGCCAAAAAATCATCTCACATGTGAGTTGAGTTTATTTTGGAAAGTCTGTTTTTCCACACATCCATCACCATCGTATTTTGTGTGATTTGACTTTTTCCATGCATAAGTTTTTGGTTGCATGCTGTTTTCAAAATCCCGAATGCACATAATCAAGTCTGACACCCAACCTGAGGCCCCTTATGTTCCTCACTAATTTTAACCTCGTTCCACCTTCCTTCCACCATTCTGACAGGGGCCAGACCTGAGCTCAGTTCATTTAACTCTGATGGTAAATAGCTTCCAGAGCTGTGCCAAGCTTCTTATTTTCATCTCCAAATCTGTACAGACTCGGGTGAAATAGACCACAGAGAAGAAAGAAGTTTTCATCCCTCCTTCTCACAAATATAAAGAAACAAACTAGAAATTATCTATGACATCCAGAGAGCTCTGGCTTGATTAGTGGATTTAGATACATTGATTTCATCTTAGTTATTTAAAAGGCATAGATATACATTAGGCAACACATCTCTCAGTGGTAGAGGAGATGCACCATACAGAAGTTACAACACAGTTGTCCCTGGTTCAATTCCTGACCCTGCATCATTTGCTGCGGGGTCGGGAATAAAGAAAAAAATAAACATACACAGAAAATTTTAGGGTTCTAGCCTGAGAATGTTCAGGATACCAGAGTAAAGAATTCTTACTGAAAACAACCTAATCTTTGGTGGAAAAGGTCAAGTATGAATACATTCACTGTAATTAGTGAGTGTAAGGAAGAACTGTGGTATTTTTTATGGGTATTAGAACAGAACAAAAACCATTTGATTTTGCTAGACACAAAAACCAAAGATTCCCCTGAAATAGAGGTTTTTAATCTCAATGGGATTTACTTTTCTTGAATGAGATTTGTTTTTAATGGAAAATTAAGAAGAAACATGATGCGGTTTGTGGCCTAATATTAAAACAATATTTCGTACTTTTCTAGAAATCGTTAGCATTTTCTGAATGAAAAAGTAGAACAATTGCTAAAATAATAGGCCTTCATTTTTAAAAATACTCTTCAGTTTGAATACACTTGGTCAAAGTTATGAAGAGCTACTTTGGTAGGATTAATTAGTCAAATTAAGAGATTGTAAATTATTGGTGTAACACAATATTAATGTATTAACTTATAAATTGAAACCCAATGTCGTCCTAAAAACCAATAGTGTTCCTTGTGCATTCTGTTTCTTTCTTCATAAAGCTCTAGAAATAATCATTTGAAGTGAGTATTTTTAGTTTGAGAACTTTTTGAAGTTGATCCATGACTACAGTACATGAACGCTAAATGCTGCTTCATTCCTTTTTCCAGTCACCATTTGACTCTTTTAAAATAACCATGTATAAATCATAAGTTTATTCTTGTCTGAAAAGAGTGACTTATTTATACTTAAAAATACAAGCAAATTAACATTGTTTTACTCACTGAACAAGACAAAAAACACAATTTTCCTTACACAACTCTGGAACACTTTACCCCATTTAAATTTCTCACTCTCTTTGGTTTCCTGCACTCATCTAACCTTTAAAGCACCCAAAATTGTTTCAATCAGATTAAGAAGAGGGCTTTGAGTGAACCTCGGATCACCCTTTCTATATAATAATTTTACCAGTTTCAGTGAATTCACTGATATGTTTTGAGTCATGTTGCAAGGCCCAGTTCCTTTGACAGGGCCAGACATCCATGAAATATTTTGACTTGCATTCTGAAGAAAGGGAGTAGCTGATGGGTTTCCCTGTTGTGCAAACAGGACTGACTAATAAGAACTTCTTATAGGCAACAAAACATCCTCTTTTGCATAACATGTCTCACAGCATTTTGGACACAATGTAGAAAGAAACTGATGAAGTGACACCAAAGATAAGAACATTGTTTAAATGTTGCAAATATGACTGGCTATTTGTCACTATCAACACTAAAGTTGACATCTGTTTCAGAGCTTTCTGTTGGCAATGAACTAAATGGCTATTTCATTGTTACTGTTCAAAGAAGTCTGAACTACATTTTCATAATCTAAAATACATAAACTGGCCAAACCTGGACTCAGATTCTTCATGAAACCCTTGACCTTCATTCCTCAAGAACTGGTGTTATGCATATTTTAGATGCTGACCTGGTCCAACATTTTAATAATTTCACTTTTTGTGTTGCTTAGATCTTCTCTTCGAGGAAAGGAGGAATATTCAGCAAGACCAACAATTGAAAAACTAAACCTGTAAATGTTTCCAAGACAAACTGATGAAGTTTTCACAAGGACATAATTTTATTGCTTGCTTTATAAGGGATTTCAGCTGTTCAATTACTCCTTGTTTTTAGTTTATGGTTCCTCAAATGTTTTCAGTGTGACAGGTGTGTCTTTATACCTAAATCATTGTCCAAAATTGCTGCATTGACAGCAAAGAATGGCGTGTTTACAGAACGAGGGAGGCAACTTGTTCATGACCTGCACAAGGGGCTGTAAATTATTTTGATCACTGACACATAGTTAACACCTGCAATGTTTCTTCCAAATGGACCTGTGATTGCAAGGTTGGATTGGTTCCCCATTAAACTGTTTTCCCCATTTTCCCTCTATGTGTTTTTCTGGCCCGTTTGGGACGTTTGAGATGATGCTGATGAAGAATTATGCTTTATTTGTTTTAGTTCGAGGCAAGAACATATTTCATGGTGTTGGAGGTCATAAGGCAAGTCAAATTCTATGTGATGAGGACAGGAAATGTGAGCCTTTAAAGCTCTTTAAGCGATTCCCCCCTTGCTATCTTGCCCTCGGGGCAAAGCCAGACTTGTTTCAACACACCCATACTAAAGAAGACCCAGAGCTACACGGAAGTGATTTGTGAGTGGCTGAGGGTAACTTGTGGTCACAAACTGAAGAACAGCATGACTTTTTGGAGATCAAATAGTGCAACAGAAGGTGCAATGATTGACAAACCTATGCTCACTTACCTTGTCATCGATTTTTAATTTGAACACTACACCCCTAGTGTCTGCTCTCGCTAGAGATGCCAAGTACAAGACACTCTTCACCAATAAAATCCGCTTCTGAAAGGCTCCCTTTCTTCTCCCAGCTAATACAAAGTTCGTTTTGGGGCCACAACCTCCTGAATGATAAACCACCACTATCAGCCCTATTGGGAAAAATAACGGAAACATGCCTGGGAAAGCACAGTCGGGGTTTTCCTGCAGCAGGAGTCAAAGTGACATGATAAAGGGTGAATAGATGACTGGAGTGCAGCGTCTGTATGAAGTTTATGTGTACAGTATCCCTTGTGCCCGTCTTGGCGCTCTTCCAGTTCAACTCAGCTGAGTTCTCAGACAAGGAGGAAATAATTGGTCCACTGATCGCAGTGGAGCGAAAAAAAGAAAATTTGCTTTTTTTCCCTACTATTAAGAGTTAATAAAGGCCAAAAAGTTCTCATCATTACAACTAGCCAGTTGTTTCTTTTATGCCTTGTGGCTGATTCATTATGGGATTTCACACATGTGATCATATTATATATGTGAGAGTGATTCAGGGGCCATGCAAGGGAATCTTTTGCTCTCTTTTCCCTCATGTCTCTGTTCTCTGTCTCCTTCACCTCATCATCTCTGGCATCTCACCACCATGAGGGAAGGAAGCCACGAAGAGCATCAGGGTCCGATCTGCTGAATGGGTTTGTGTATGAGGTGTGGGGATGTGCGCATGAGAGGAGACCAGATACGTTTAATGGCATGGCATATTTGACACGGGCCTCCGGTGAAGAGGCGGACTAGATGAGACCCACATTGCGCAGATATGCACACCGAAACCTATGTGCAGACGCTCATCCCTGGAGTGTGCCCCCCTCCTCGTCAGGCCAAGTGGTGCTCTGCTTTGATCTTCACACTGTGGGTCAACACAAGCCTCCGTCTCTCTCTCTCTCTCCTGCTCTCTCTTCTTTCTTTTTTTCTTCTACACTTTCTCTATCTCCCTCCCTGCAGCCGTCTCGATGGCTGGCCCGACAGCCTTGGGGTGTTTAGGTTCTGGAGGGATCCCAATTTCCTCTTCTAATCATGACATCATCCTGCCTGAATAGGTTAAAGATGTGGCCAGGATATTCCCCGCTTCCTTGTTCTGCAGCCTCCCATCAAATTACATACATTACAGTACAACAGACTCTATTAATTTATTGAGAAACAACAGGAGCTAGGACAACCATGGAAAGAATGAATGCACAGATTGCTTGGGCAAATGTTCAAATCATGTCTGACTAGCTTTCCGTATGTTTAATTTATTTAGTGGTAAGTGTGTCAGTGTTGCAGTCCAGACCCAGGTCATGAGGTAATTCAATCGTCCATCCATTCCTCTCAGTAGTTCGGCGATCGCGTCCCAGCCTCGTGCTTGATTAAAGGCCCAGGCTGATTAGAGGTGAAGAGTGGCCGAGGCCTGCCTGGCCTGTCAATAACTGTTAACCTCACCTCTGCTAGTTCGACTAATCACTCCAAGCGGGGCTCGTCTGGCAAGCTTTGTGCTGAGTTGAGGGGGTCTTCTCTTTTCTTCCTCTCTAATCAGCACAATTCAACTTCGCCATTTTACATTCCTGGAACCCACGGATACATAGCCTTCATGTCTATCCATGCTATTCATTTAAATGCTTCAGCCTAAACAGGTAGACCAAAATTTAATGCATAAGTATTTATCCCCCCTGAACTTTTTCACATTTTGTCACATCAAAATGTTATTATTGAGATTTTTTTCATGATGGACCGACACAAAGTAGTGGATATTTGTGAAGCTGAAGGAAACATTACTTGTTTTTCTGAATTATTCTTACAATTAAAAATTTAAGATATGTAACATCTGCATTCTTCTTAAATGAGCTCTAGAACCACATTTTGCTGCATTTATTCCCGCAAGCCTTTTCAGGGTGTGTACCATCTTTGCACATACAGAAACAAACATTTCTTCCATGCATAGTCATATTGGATGGAGTGTCTGTAAATGACAATTTTTAGATTTTGCCACAATTTTGAAGTTGGGATCTATTTAGGGGTTGTTCATCCTTTTATCTAAAGATTTCCATCATAGGTATGGGTGTGCATTTAGACTCACTGACTGGAGGATGAAGCTTCTCAAGTCTTCTTTAAAATGTAATGATGACACTGCAATCACCACGTTATGCTGTATATGTGCTGTATTCAGAGTTTTGTGAAATGTTAGTTCTCATTCACACATAATGTTTGAATGTTAGCCTTCAGCCTCATCAGAGCAGAATACTTTCTTCTACCCTTGTTTTTATCCCCTAATAGCTTGTGGTCAACTCTGAACAAGATTTCTCAGAGCATTCTGTCTGTTTTTGAGTGACTAATAGATGACTTGTTAGTGGTATGTCTCTGTTGAGCCGTAGATGTCTGCAGCTACTCCAGAGTTACCATAGCCCAACTTGTCAGGTTAGGTGGATGGACGTGTCTTGGTAGTTCTGCAATTCATCCCTGCTGTTTTCCTTTGTGGGATATTAAAAATTGCCATATTGTTTTACAACCTAACCTTTCTGTAATTTTGTGACCTAGGCCAGCAATTGGTTATATCAGATTTGATTTAGGGATGGAACAGTGTAGAATGAAATAGAAGTATCTTTTTTTTGTCCCAAAAGTAACCTGGGAAAATTCAAGTTACTTTTTAACATGTGTAACACTAATGATAAATACAATTTTTGGAAATATGTATATTTTATTTCCATTTCCCAATTATAAAATACATTGTTCTGGTGTATTAAGAAATATCCTGAATATGAAAACAATAAAGTTTTGTAATTGCAGCATCAAGGAATACTTTTGATGCTACAATTACATCCATGTTGTAGCATCAAATGTAATTTTGTGTTTTACAGCTTCTAAACTTCAGAAAGGATACATAAGAACAGGGGACTTTGGTGAACAACAAAACCTGGACATTTGTTGAATAAGTTTTAAAGGTATCATAAACATATTTCTAGATCATTTTTTAAACTTCCATTGTGAGATTGTGTCAACTAGTGATTGTTGAAGCACATTTACAGAAGATACATGAAGCGGCACTAGAAATACAAACCCAGAAATGAAAAAAAAAAAGATTTGACTTTGCTTGTGTAATGCTGTTCTTGGAACGGAAAAGGGTGTTACTTATCTTCTGGTTTGTTTGGCATCTTTCCTGCAACACTTGACTAAATGCATTAAGTGAGTAACGAGAGAAGTGCAGATTACAATCATACTCTTCTCTTTCTGCCAGGCTAACATCTGTGCTCAGTCATCATAGCAAAGCAAATTTACTGGGACAGTTTGGGATGCTACTGCACACAGTGTAAATTGTAGAAAATGTTGATGACCTTTGAAACTTTGATCTTTTTCACATTTGTGAAACCATCTCAAACAAAGCATTGAAAGTTAAAATTATTAATTGAGTCAAAATATTCAACTTAAGAAATGTTCAATGTAAATTCACATGTGATCCAGTGATGAATGAGAAGGCATGTGCCTGTTTGTTGTACAAGATTGCTGACCCTCACTGCTTCTAGAGTTTATGAGGAATACATATATAAATGCACTTTTTATGGTGATTAGGCAAGAATAATAAACAGACGTTTGTTCAGGCATTCAGTGGCATGAATAATTTCATTACTGTATAGGAAATGCTGTAAGGAAAAAAGAACTGAACAGTGATCCTTATTGCAAGATGCTTGTGCAGCTCCAGGGCTAGTCTGAGTTGAACCAGCGAATAAAAGTCTGTTGCTGGAGCCTAACTCAAATTATGTTTTTGTTTTTCTGTTTTGTTTTTACTTTTTAACAGAAACAAACAGTAATTTTCCTTTATTACTGTTTTAATGATTTCTTATGTTTATTTATGATTCTTGTTTTCTTTTTTCCCCTTTTCTTTAAAAAATGTCTTTCTTAAATCAGTTTTTTTATGTTTTTACATGTTTGTTTTTTTTCATTTTGTTAAAGTTATTTGCTTGTGACCACAACATTAAGACAATATTTTCCTTTTACTGGTAGCAATATGCCAGCTGAAAATTATTTTAATAACAATAACAATGGATCTTTGCTATTAACATAGTGGGCTATTGTAAAATTGTGGGTTGAACGTGAGTCTTTATTTTAGTGATGTTTTACTTTATCCTTATTCTACTAATAAATAATAATAAAGCATACATTTTTGAAAACATGAAGCTCATAGTCACTCATTTAAACAAAAGTATTTGCTTTCTCCCAAGTTATATCAAGTGACTTGTAAGAGATTAATTTTGCAGGACAGTCAATCCATGTGTAGTATTGCTTAGGGTTAGGGTAACTTAATATGATTAACATATTAAGTGCTTTAGCATTTATTCAATGTAAACAAAACTTTATGGTTTTGTTTACATTACAGACCAAATTTTTGGACACACTTTCTAATTGGATTCAATTAGAAGGTGTGTCCAAACATTTGGATAGCATCCAACAGGGATGATTTAAAACAGCAATAGTAGTTCCATAAAGCCTTGTTCTGGCTGACTGATCTCAAGACTCATATTTTCTGCTCATATAAATCTTTGTTTTATTTTTGCTTATTTTCTTCATTAGATTCAACTTTAAACTGAAAAAAGAGAAGCTTCTTTTCTAGAACAAATGCAGCATATTAAAAAATGGCTTGAAAAGTATGACATTTTATATGAGAGATCAAATAAGGCTCCATCAATATGTTTCTTAAATGTTGCTGTGATACAGCAACAGACTCAATGTTGGTATAACTATACAGAAATTGGCCGTAGGTTTTTATAAAACCAACCACCTAACAAAACGATTCCCTCATTGCAAGCATTTCAGCGTTCTCATTCACCTGTCTCTATATCAGCTAGTGACAGGGTCTCTTGGGCTCAGCTTTGGGAAATCTTCATTCCACACCTCTTGCTCAGAAACCTGAGCCAGGAATTTTAGGTCCTCAGAGGAAGGCTTTTAACTCAAAATTTACTGCTCCTACGTACATTTCCAGCGCTGAGGGGGCCGCAGTACCCTCACCAACTATTTACAGCTTCACAATCTTCTTAGATCCAACAAGTCAGCTTGTTCAGGAATGACTAAAAAAGCATTAATAAAATGCAGACCCTTTTGATCGGTAATGGGAGAGGTCCTGATTTCCACTTTAATGATGTGCTATGTATTTTAATTAGTGCTTTAATCACGTATAGTTTACCTGTAAGTCTGATCCCTAGCATATCATCTCATTATTTTTTCAGTGTCTATATTTTTATAGATGAACACTATGAAAACACCACAGGAATATTAAGTGTTTTAGGATTGTAACATTTAGCACTCTGGCAGAGCATGCAGCGCACAGAGTGTGTTTTACATTAGAGAGTGAGTGAGTGACACTGTGCTTGAACCTGGCATGTTGTAACCTTTATGATGGTATGAGAGGTGCTCAAAGTCAAACTCACACAGCCGTTTTTCATTCTTTTAACCATTCATTTCTTAGTTATGCTTCCTCCGTGGCAAACATGCCTTTCTCACAATTGCGATTAAAAATGAAAATTGTTCCTCGATGCCTCGGGAACACCTCTGGGGTGTGTTTGAAAAAATAGGATATCTTCCAAAAATCATACCAATTCTACGCAAGATATCACTATGAATGTAGTTTTCTTGGTTTTAACCAAGACAAACTGTATAATTTAAGCTTAGTTATTCAATAAGTCACGCATCTGTGAACTTACAAGCATATCTTCTTTTTTTTATTAGTGAAATGAGTAAGGAAGGTAGGAGTAGTGGAGAATTAGATTTCTCCGAGCCTGCTGTTCCCAGTCAGTGTGGTTGTAGACAGCTGGGCGCCCACTACAGTTAAGATCAGAGGCCTTGATAACCTGGGCCCTGATTTATGGAGAGCAAGCAGCCTCTGCAATCACCTAATGAGGGAGAGAACGCAGAGTGTTTACATGTTTATTAGATAGGCAAAACCAGCTGGGGACACTGTTTCCCACCATCACGCTTTTACTCTTTCCTGGTCTCTGCATCAGAGAAAGTCACTTTTGAATCAAAATTAGTCCATCATCCAGTCTGGTCATTTAAGCATTGTTTTATCTGTCTGTCCTCTGTAGTCAAATAAGTAAAAAATTTTTCTAGTCCTGTTAAACAAGTGTTTTAATCTGCAATTATATTTTCTTATACTTTTTTCCCCTTTGCACAGGTAAATTAAGGTTTACTAATGAATCATTCGGTCTTAAATGATCAATTATCTTCTACCATATCAGTCTGCTCCTTCCTCATTGATTTGCAAGTGCAGTCAACTTGACATTTTGTCAAGTTGTAACCACAATGTTCTTTGCATTTGAGGGTGGGGGTTAAGGAATTAATTTGTGAGAGGAAGATGCTCTTCTGAGACCAAAATGTAACTTTTTGCTACAAACAAGAGAAGAGAGAAGGTTCTAGTTGTGTCCTAAACAGTATCCTAAACCTAGTCAGAATCATAATGGAATGGCCTAGAGGCGAGTATCCTCATGTGTCAAAGCTAATATATAAATCCAAATAACTCCAAAATTGATGTTCAAAGATCCTCTCCCTCAAATCTGACCAATCATGAGCTTTCTTGATTAATCTTAAATGAATCATTAATAAACAGGGTTTTTTTAAATATTGCTTACATCGCTTGAGTTTGGTTTTTCATTTATTTCCATACCTTTATTATTAGCTTTTTATTTGTAAGCTATCTTAAAAACTGGCTTCCCTTTCCTTCTTCTGCTCAATTACAAATGACTGAAGCACAATTCACTTTACATTATGAGAACATGTACGAATTCAGTCTATTTGCAAGAAAGTTGGACGTTTTGCTCTTTCATTGAGCACTTTTTAATTAAGCTGTTTCATATCAAATCAAAACAAAATGCATTGAGGTTTGAGGATGTGAAAAAAAAGAGTATGAATACTTTCAGGAAGGTTCAGTATATTCTGATAATATTTCATGCTTTTAATAACAGACGTTCTTGCTATGGAAATGAACCGTTTTCTGCTCAGTAATTCCTTTTTCTGCCAGCATGTTTGCATGCATGACTGCTCACCTCCAAATAAAGACCTTTCTAGCAGCTGATGCTCACCATACACACTGCCGGCTAGACTCTAAAACAAAGACAGAGCCACAGTAAAGAGACGAGTGGGTGTTGTACTGAATCTCATGCATATGTATTATACGTGTGTGCACACAGAGTTGATCTCTCTGCCAAGAATATCCTTCAGGTTATGGCAGTAAATGATAAACACAACATGCATGTGTACACACAAGGGCAAATAAACACACTCTCCTGTCAGCCTCTCAGGAATCCTTCAGCACCTGGAAAAAGTTTGCTGCTGTCTAAAAACGTTAATGCACAACAGATCTCTCTGTCTCTCCCTGTGTCTCTGTTTTCCACTCTGCTTTTCTTTGTTTGGTCGAGTAATACTCCTGCGATTCACATTCCTCTGCTAGAACGCTCTTCTGCGAGCATTTGTAGCTTTTGATGACGCTTGATTCTATTTTTTAAGAAGCTCAACAACAACGGAGAGCACATTCTTTTAGGTGAGAATCTTATTTTCAAAAATTCCAAAGTTTTGTAAGTTATAACATAGCAAAAAAAAGATAAAAATAGCATTTTTCTGTTCTTGGAGTGCAAGATAAATTTACCATTAAATGGGCAACAAAACAGGACATATTACATTGTCAGAAGCAGTGCACAAATAACTAAGTGCATATCCCCACTCCCTAGAGAAGAAATGGCAGCATTTGGTTACCTAACCATCAACAAGTGGAACCCCTTCTCTATGAGCAGACCTTTTAGCAGTTTATAAGTCTGGAGCATTTAGATTCCTGAATTTTGACAAGATTGATCATTCAAGATAAGCAACTGCTGCTGCCCATCAACTCTGGAAACAATAATCATCCATTTTCATTGAACGTAGATTTCCTCTTCCTTCACTGAGAAAGATGACGCATAAGAGGAACACCTGGAGAAAACTGCCGACCTTCCAAGGAAGTTGTTGTCCCAGCAAGTTCAGTCCGAGGTCGACTCGTGCAATGATCGGGAAAATTTTCAAAAAAAATCCCCGATGGGCACACCTTAGACCTCACAGGCCTTACTTAGCATGCTGCAGGTTAAAATTTATGAGGGTTCAATTAGAAACAGACTGAACAAGTTTTGCTTGTTTAGAAGGGTAACAAGGAAAAAGCATCTTCTCTCTGTATAAAGAGTATGACAGCTCAGGTTTCGAAACATGTTTTTCCATGAAGCAAAGCATGTTATTAAGAAAAAAACATATTCCAAAAACAATAACACCAACTTTCATGGTAGAAGGCAATTTATTTTTAGGTTTGTTTCACAGATTCGGGATATAGGGACTTTTTTGTCATTGCACTGAGCACCTATTCCTCTCTACACCAAACGTGTCTGTGGTCCAATTTAAGGCCATCTGGTTGACAGCTGAAACTTGAGTGAAAATTGGTCATCTGCAGAACAAGGATCCCAAATGCTTCCCTACATCTACAGCAAAATGCTTCAAAAAGAGCAAGAGTTTACGCAAACTCCTGACATTGACATGCTGGAAAATAATTTAGAAAAAAATTCTAGATTTTTGCATAAATAATATCTGAGAACATAAATAAACTAGAGAAGCCTTTCAATGATGAGTGCAGGAAAACTGTGGATTTACGTAAAAACAATTACAGAGAAATTGCTGTTTAAATATCTACCCACCTGTAGCACAGATGTATAGTGCTCTGCTTTTATCTTGTACAGGACATCCTTGTAAAAAAATCAATAATCTCAAGAGATTTCTTTCATGGAAGAATAAAGGTAAAATTTAAAAAAATATCACATAGCAGTGGAATAATTATTGTTCATGACGACTTTTATTTAAGCAAAGTTCTTGTGGGAAAACATGAAGTGTTTTGTTACAGTTCAGGCATGTTTTTCTTGTTCCACTCCTTGAACAAACATAAATTAAATAAGTAGGTCATTATCAGGCTCCTGAATGACACGCAACATTGATACTTCACACAACAAATAAAAACTTCATGTAGAAAATTATCCTGAAACACACAGCATGATTAACATTAATCAGGTCACACTTCTACCACCAAGACAGAGAAAAAGCCATCCATCCATCCATTGTCCATCATGAGAACAAACTTCACATATTTGGACTTTGGGAAGAAGCCAGAGTGTCCGAAGAGCCAATCAGAACATGCAAAATCCATGCAGAAATATTTTAAACTGGGATTCAAACTCAGGATCTTCTTGCTGCGAGTCTAGTGTTCACAATCTCACCATCTTCCAGCCCAAAAGACAAAATTTATTGCACCTATAAAGATGCTCTAAAAAAGATTTTCAGGATCAATTTAGAATTAACTATGAAAACCTAACAAGGCATTTTTCAACTGTTTGAGGAAAATTACTGGCTTTCCATCAAAAGGTATTATATAGAGGTTTAATGATCCTAATAGTTTTTATATTCCTCTGTCTTTTCTAAAAAATGTTGATCAGCAAGAAAATTTCTGAGGGATGCATTTCCCTGCCAGCGTGTTTCTTCCCGTAATACAAGTAAAATTGCTTTTGGATGCTTTTGGTGAGTTATGTTTAAATAATTGGTGTCTATACAAACAGCAGTGTGTTTAAAAGAAAAAAGTAAAGCTCAAAACTCTTAAAATAGTTTTAATTTCTCTAGGTACACTATTTTAAAAACATGAAAAAAGGATCAAATTATTATAAAATCTAAAATGAGCAATAATGAATATCAGGCTGTTTGGAAAAAATAGCAGTGTTTACATTTTTTTCTTCATAAACTCAAACATGGACCCTAAAAGTACTAAATGTATCATAGATGTGTGGTTACATACACAATGGAGACTGATCACACTTTCTCATCTCACCTTCTGTCTCCCTCTCTTCTGTCCTCACACGCCGACCGTCCGGCGCTCCAAACCAGTCCAAACCTCAACAAATCACTCATTTTTATACAATTCCCTCCCGCTCCCTTCCTGAGCATGGCCGGGTGCAAGTGTCGCCCGTCTGCCTGCCATTGTGTGCTAATTTTAGGCCCATTATTTGCTGTAACAAATGTGTATTGGGCAGAGTCACTTTCACATTAATAGTTTGCACCCAGAGGGGAAGTCTTCCTCCTCATCATGGATCAAAGGTCTTCTCTATTGTATCGAACTTCCTGTTTCCCATTTTAACCACTGTGTGTTATTTTTTTTCTCTCAATTTAGAGCAAAAAAACTCCAGGACTTAACTTTTGTGAAGAAAGGAGGTTCTCTGGTGGTTGTTGTGAGGCAGAGAATTTATGAAAGGAGATGAGAGGAGGTCGTAAATGAAAAGATTCCTGTACAGAAACGTCAGCAGATAACTCTCAATAAAAATGTCATGAAATTACACGTTTTTTTTCTTTAGACTCGATTTCACACAAATCTCCATCTTGATGAGTTAGGGTAATATATTCATAGTTAAAAATGAAAACAAAAACACAATCCTTCCAAAGATTCTAAGTCCTATTTGTTTTTGTTTATAATTGTGTTATCGGTAATAACAGGACAGTGCTTGATAGAGCTCAGTCAGATGATTCTGCAATCTTAAGAGGTAGCCAAACATTTACTGATAGAATCATGAGTCCTTTGCTCCAGCATTGCTCCCATCCGTCTGCACAAAACAAAGCACAGAGTGTATGCTGTCTCAAATCTGAACCCTCACGGCAGAGATGAATTAATTTGTTATAATGAGCAAAAATTTCTCGTGATCTGCTTGACAGTACAGTTTGCTTTTCTCCTTCATCCCCACCTCCTGTTTTATCTGATCAGTGCACAAAATCAGGCACTGTAAGCAGTGTTACTAAATGATAGTACTACCTGGGTTTTCCCTGAAGTACCAGTAAATGTGAAACACGGATCTCCTACTCAAGGAAATAATATATAACCATCCTTAATCAAGTTTCACTCTCACTGTTTTATGGAGGAGCTGCAGAAAACTAATTCAGTTCTATATGTAACAGATATCACAATATATTTTTCCTAACAGAGCAAATTATTAAATGGTTTTTAGGAAGAAAACATCACTTTGGGCTCAGTCTGAAATCCTGCAGTCGGAGCTGCGGCTCAAAGTTACTGCTGATTGTAAAGGTGAAGGGCGGGGAAATGAAAAGGCTTCAGCCAGCATAGCTGTTACACAACTTTATCATTCTCTGTCATGCAACATTTAATGTTATTCCAACAGGGACTGAATGAGTAGAAACTGAGCCTCAGCAGGAGCAGCTTGCTCAAATTGTTAATGGTCTTGCAGATTTTGGTGCTGATGATTTCATCTGTTCGTCTGAAAGTTGCTCCTAACTAGAGCTACATCGTTTCTTTCTTGTTTTACAGAATTTTCAGGCCAGATAAAAAGACTGATTACATTATAGCTCACTGTATGGTGAAACTGATGGTTTCCTCCACGGCACTGATGGGAGTCAGCGATGGCTTTTGATATGGCCCACATGGGCCGTTGTCCAGAGTGGTATTAGAAAAGGATATGCACGAGCACCATTTTGTAAAGACATAGTGCTGGTGCAAAACTGTCATTATGCCCTTAAAGTGCTTCATATTGCGCTTTGCAGCCTTACTTCTAAGAAGGGTCAGATCAAGCTCAGCTTACTGTCTGCCACACTGAGCTAACATAGAGAGAGCTTCAAATTATCCTGTGTCTAGGAGGTACTTTTATTTACGCTTAAGCAAAAATGACATTTTTACAAATTGTGTTGTAGTATGGGTTGGGAGAAGTGAAGGAAAAGTTTGTCGATTCATTCAAGAACTGCCACTGGGTCCCCCTGTTTCCACAGATTCTCTGGTAATTTCCCAATACTAAATTTTGATTTATCTCATCATGTTCCAAACATAGCAGCTTCTTGAGAATGTGCTTGTTTACTTGCCCACTGCTGGTTTGCAAGTGCAAAACAATTCCCACCATGCCACTTTGACATCTACTGATAAATTGACTCATTTCATGATTCAGTTCATTTGGAGATTTTGAAGAAAAGTCAACCCACAGTATACAAACTCCTGACACTAGAATATCCATTCATTCTTCTTATCCAAAGTTGAGTTGCCGGAGAAAGTCCAGGAGAAAGTCATAGACATTTCTTTCTCCAGCGCAATGTGGCAGAGTCCAATGAGTTAATGGGCCAGAAGTTATCCAGTCATATTCAATATATTAGAATGTCATTAAAAAGTTGTTTATTTTTCCAGTTTCTCAGTTAACCAATTGAAACAGATAACAGATTTATTATACAAAGACACATATTTTCCACTTACAACTAAAAAAACTGGAAATTAGTAAAATTCTTTACTAATATGATGTAAGATTACATTATATCACATTAGTTAATTAGTACATTTCTTAGTAAAGAAAACATTTTCATACATAAATGTCATGCAGCCTTTACTTGTTGCTGCAGAAAAAGTTGTGGTGGCAAAGCAAATATATCGGTAAGTTTGGCATATTTTGCTGCATTCACTTGCAGACTTTTTTTTTTTGCTTTTTTGACCCCTTTGTTTTCTTTGACTCTGGTCAGCTCTACTGGCAAAATTTAATAACTTTGGTCAAAGGGGAGGTGTGAGTTAAGGAGGACTGTGTATGTTCTTCAAAATAATCAACCAATGGCTGTTGCAGTTGACAAAATATATTTAGAATATACTTCTGTGCTTAAATTATGTTAATCCGTGGCTGGCCTATACATGCTGGGCATTGCCCAGTAGGTCTGATGCTTACTCACAGCCAAAATCATGTTCTTTGAATCAGGATTTATTGTGGTATTAAATACAATTTGAATATACAATATCAAGACAAAATAAAAAACTACACTTCATTTGGTTCCATTGGCATTTTCTGAGCGTTTTATGTTTTATAATAAAGGAGTCTAAAACCTTTGGGCTGTCTTTCCCATTCTTTTGTAATTCTGTGTGTTTCTTGCATTTTTACACAAGTTCTTATGTCATGGCATTTACAATGAACAAGTTTCTTTGATTTAAAGCCAAATTGATTTTATAGCATGACTTTCAGCACTTTGTTGATAGCTTCCTAATCCAAAAATGTATAATTTGTTCCAGTTTCTTGTGTTGCATCAATAAAAAATACCGAAGATAATCCAGCTTGAGAAGCATAAAAAGTTGAAAGTTATATCCTTAACAAATAGGATAAAAATGCACTTGTTAACGAAAGACAGAGATTTTTCTAAAGTTTCATTAGAAATGGTCTTTATACACAGATAGCTCTAAAGAAGTTAGTCTTATTAGGAAAGACTGCACAACCTCAAGAACTTTCTTGAACCAAAGTAAAGTTATCCTTAGCAGCAAGTTTCATGCCATAATCAATCTAAATTTTAGATTTAGGAATAACATGCGCCAGAAAGTTTCAATAACTATTTGACAACACAGTCCAACCTGTTTCACAGGTAATCA
Source organism: Gambusia affinis (assembly GCF_019740435.1). Taxonomy (NCBI): domain Eukaryota; kingdom Metazoa; phylum Chordata; class Actinopteri; order Cyprinodontiformes; family Poeciliidae; genus Gambusia; species Gambusia affinis. The sequence goes on along the minus strand of NC_057884.1, from coordinate 12,589,193 downwards.
GCATGCAGTTTAGGTGTTACTGCATGCTCAATAACAATAACAAATACCAGCAGACATATAGATCAGGCTTCTTATTGTCATTTGCTGCATTGAGTAAAAATAAACTCAGACACATTACGTTTACAGTAAAATGAGGTAAGGTCAAACTTAAATTGATGGTAGTGGTTGACAGACTCTGTCACTGGAATTGTAAAAAAAAATAAAACTAAACAAAAAAATCAGGATTGATGGGAAGGTATGGAGGCAAGAGAGGAATGAAGACTAAGCGAGCCACCTTTGTCCAACTGTTTTGCCAGCTCCCACACTGCTGCTAATATTAAAAAAATAACTAATGTCAGAAGTCAGCATTTGTTGTAACTTCTGTCTGGGTTAAGGTTAAGTTTGGACCACTGTAGATGCCGTTCCTGCACCCATCTTGAACGCTTTCATTGGCAAATATCTTGACACACAGCTATCATACAGCAGGGAATGTCTGCCTTTGACTGGAGTTGTTCTTTTTCTGAATCCAGCAATTATTTTTTTCCTTATTAGGTTCCGTCAAACCAATTTGTAAACAGTTCAAGAGGTAGTCTAGGTACTACTTTTCAGTTTGTCTGCAGATGCACAAAGGCAACAAAAAACGATGCTTACTGAAACTGTAAAGAAGGTTAGCTGGAAAAACAAATGAAAATCATATATCTGGAAAAAAAAAAAGCTATTGAATCTTTAAATGCTTGTCAGGCTTGATGAATTTGTTTGTGAGTTGGCATTTAACAACTTAAAGGCATAAAGGATTAGTTTGGCTGAGTTCAACATCATGATGAAGGTCTTCTGCAAAAGTCTTTGGTTAGTGTTAAAATGTAAAGGAAATCAGATTTCTGAGTTGTTTATGTATCTAAGATATTATGTCATTTTGTAACAGAGGGTGATCAGTGTGACCTGCCAGGAATAATTTGAGCACAGTCATGGCCTGCCGTCCGTAGCAGTTTGAGAAACTTTTTCTGCAGTTAATCCAGTCAATCATGCATTAATTCTGTTCAGCTGCCACTTACTGTGCAGGAAAGGCCTGCATCTTGAGCCTCTGCTTTGAAGCCAGCATGTCCCACCTTGTTACCCCTCAGATGAGAAGCTGTTGATTTAGCTGCACTGAGCTCCGCCTGGAACAGGCGTGGACAAATTGACTTTATCCTTTTCGCAAAGTTCAGGGTTCTGACAAACGGAGGGATACACGCAGATGGGGGAAATATTTCTCTGAGCAACTGTATGTCATGGAGTCATGGGGCATCTTTGGAGTAAAATGGGAGGCAGTGGGGGTTAGTGCTGCGTGGAGTAGCACATACTGAAGGGGGGCAGGTCATTGTGCCTTGGGCCAGGTGGGGGTGGGCTTAGAAGGTAATTGGTAGTTTGGGGTTTGATGGTGAATGGTGGTGACAAGTCTGCGTGGCCAGACCCAGTGAGCTCCTGCTGCATACTCACTTTGTCGCTGAACATTGTGGCAACTGTTACAGCTCACTGTGCCGCAGAGATAGAAACGGGGTGGAAAGGGGAAGGGAGGGAACATTAAGTGTAACCCTCCTTTACTTTTTGTCTTGCTTTTTCTTTAAAGCTACTTGCTGCCATCTATATTCTGAGAATTAAGTGTCCCCAGAGGATTAAAAAAGAGCCATCTGACAGTTTCAAGTCAGCTAGCAAATGTGGGGAGTAGGATTTCAGGCTAAAACGACCTTGCATGGAGTATGACGCTGGGGTGACTCAGTCAAGCTCTGATCCTAATTGTGGCCCAGGGAGTCTATAGTAACTGGGGTGCAGGTCACCCCGAGCCCCAGGTAGGTTACATTGGCCCTTTTAAACCTGTTGTTGCCTGGCGCTCACATAAAAATTACACCTCGTAAATATGGACAGCTAGGGAGTGCGTGAAGCAGTACAGGGTCCTTTACTTTCCTGAACCCTGCCCTTTTAACTCACAGTCACCTTGGCCCTCGCGCTGAATGCCAGTTACCTTGTTCACATGCAGCCTGAGCAGCACAAAAGACAGTAAAATCCAACAAGTTTAGGATGTTTTTGCTGCAGTAATTTCCATTTCTCTTTTGAAAACCAAACATGCATTTCTTTTAGGTACTTTTAACATTGTTACTGTCTAATTTAAAATGTATTTCTGGTGATTTAATCATTATTTTTTAGACTGCAAGATAGACTCCAGATTTATAATGCTGTTTAAAAGACTAATGTAATTTTCTGATATGAATACTAAAAGTTAATTTATTAAGACACGTTTTCAAAACCATATCAAGAATCTTTGAACAATAAAAGGCCAATCTTATGTAGACCAAAAGAAGTGAAATAAATTCATGTAAGCTTCTGATTCTGGAGCGAATCATTATTCAGGCAAAAAGCAAATATAAAAACAATGTTAGTAATGAATGACAGTGAGAAAAAAGATTATATCTTTTCACACAGTATATCAACATACCTGTTTTCAACTATACATATATAGCTGGTTAAAAAATAGAATTGAAATGTTTAGAAAATCACTTGTATTTTTTTTTCTTAGTGTGAAACAAGTGTTCATCATCTAATAATTATTAAATCCCCTTTTCCATGTGGGTTGAAACTATACAATCTGTGTGTGTGTCTTTATTTTTAAGTGATGAGCTTTCGTTATGTCAGTGACATGCTTCTTAGTGTGATATTGTTTTACAGCATAGTCATTCAGTTGCAGCCTAATCAGCCCCTTCTCTCTATAGTCAGTTTCCTTTTCTTTGGTATCCCAGGAACCTATGTAGGAACAATAGATGTACAATTAACGTCAGCCAGGCACCGAAGAGCAAACGTTTGATGTTACTGTGGAGTGGCCAGCCTCCTTAGTGTGCGTAGGAAAGCTTCGCTTGGCTGTTGTACTCCAGGTTTTCTGTGTTTTCCATCTTTCTGAAGCTTATTAGCTCTCACATTATTAAAATTCAAGCCATAAATAATAGCTGATTGCAGCTGCAATATACCAGAAATAATGTTTACAAAGCCATGGCCTTCATTATCTCCCCAAGGCCTAAAGTAGGAAGACAAGGAGTTGGAGGAAAAAAGAAACATGCTTTTAACCTCCTGGATACCTACTTTTACTCCACTCTTCCTCACTCTTGTTTCCTCATGTGCCACCCCCACTTCAACTAAGAGGGAGCTAAGACGTACCACAGGATAGAATCATGCTAAAACCTGACTAATAGCAGCAGTAGTAATGGAGATTCACTTCACTTGTTCTCCTCAAAGTGCCGGACATAGGATACATGCATATGAATAAAAGAAGGGGAAATTTTTGACTGTACTTTAATCTTCACAGGACCATTTTTATAGTGTAGTGCTTGTGTTGCTTTATATGAAACATCACTCACAGGCCACATATAATCTCCTACATTAGTTGTACCAACACTAATGTTACATTTTCCCTCTATATGAGGACAGAAAATATTAATCAGAATTTAATGATGCCATTGATGAAAACTAAACTGAGACGTTGCTTGTACCTGTTTCTCTTTGTGGACTCACCAGTGGGTGGTTGCCCATCTCCAGCCTGGGTTGGGGTACACCTTGGACAATTCACCAATCGAGGAGGATAACACTGGGAAAAATAAACTTTACACACATATATTCACAACTTAGGGCAATTTGGAGTAACCAGCTAGCCTTGCAGTTATGTTTTCAGACTGTGGGAGGAAGATGAAGAATCCAGAAGGAACCCATTGATAAACAGGAAAAACATGCAAACTCCATGTAGAAAGATCTCATGCCAAGTGTCAAACCCATGGCCTTCTTGCTGCAATGTAACAGTGCAATTAACTGCACCACTGTGCAACCCTATTATTATTACTTTAAGATTTAGGAAAAAAACTATTTTTATAGAGCAAATTAACATTCATTAATTACTTTTCAATAAATGTAAACAAGAGGCGAAAAGACATTTTGTTGTTTTACACAGACATTGTTCTAGCTAGGTTAATTTCTCTAGATTTGATTTTAAGCGTAATGCTATGTATTTACCTACATACAAAGCATAGTATTTACCTAGAGGGAATTGGATTATATTGAGGTAGATTTAAATAGCACATCTTCAAGAATTTTCCATGAGTTTTTGTAGCTCATCCTACATAAAACAATTACTCACAGAAAGTTTTAGTGAAATAATTCACTCCCATCTCACCTGAACCTTATAGACTCTATTCTCATCTTGACTTGGGCACGTCTGAGAAAAAGTTATTAAAAATTAAAAGTGACCAAAGGCTGAAAGGCTGATAGAAAGCATTTATGTAACCTCTCATCTCTGATAAAGACCTAATAACAAGTGTATTCAAACACATAATTATAAAATGTACACATGCTTAAAAATGTACTCCCCTTTTATTTGAAACCACAAAATAGCCTACGTGACTATTATTTGTCTTCATCAGGCCTTTTTGTCAGACCTGCTTTTTGTGGCCTCAGATGTCTCCACTAAAGAGCAGTTGGAGTGGGTCAACCAAATGAGCCCATGGACATAAGGACTACAAGCAATTCATCCTAAAATGTGGACATGATGAGAAAGGACATTCGGGTCCATGCACGCTTTGTTACTGCACAATAGCCATTCAAGGGAGAGAAATAGCCATGAACTGGAATCATTTGGCTGCCCTGGCAACCTTAAAAAAATTAGCAGTGGAACAGCAATGAAAGGTTCAGAACCCAAAAAAAATAACAACAATAATAATAATTACCAAAACATGTTTGCAACCAGTTTTTCTAACCTTTAACTTCTAAAACTGTAAAGCGGCTAGCACACCCCCATACACAAGCTGAAACACAAACAGACAAACAAACATAATGCATGTTCTTTCAGCCTGGTGGTGGTAGCTGCTTGCTCCAAATTTAGTTGTTGTGTCAGAGTCTTTGATCAGCAGGGCTGCTGATGGAGAATGGTGAGGGTCAGAGTGTGTTTTCACAAGAGATGAGTAGAGGAAGAATGACAGCATAACACACAAAAAAACCCGGTTTCTTTGTTTGAAAAGAAGGTCAGAGTGAGTGTATGCTAAAGTGTGAAGAAATTAGACGGGTACTGAGGTACCTCAGGGATCTGATCAGATTCACAATAAAGCACATTCCATGAAGGAGAGTAAATTAAGAACAAAGACTTCCTCAAGGAAATGCAATATATGTTCAATGAGTTTCCATTTATGATGATTTGGATGTTATTGTTAGACAGGCGTGGGTTTAAAATATTATTTAAATTTTACCAACGTGATTCTTTTGACTTTGATTAAAATTAATCTTTCAGTGAGAACCATTCAGAAACTTAAACATAATAGAGAATCTTGGAGCAGCTTTTAAATATTAGAGTGATGACAAGGATGCCAATCGAAAACATGCAAAAAAGCTGGTTGATATTGTAAGTCTTTGATTGCAGTAATTTCATCAAAGATTTTCCTTTGAACATTAAGAACAGCATAGATAAGTGCTGACATGCCATTTTTAAAACAAAATTTAAATGAAAACAAGTCAAGTGCTTTCTTCAAACCTTCTTACTCCGTCCACTTGTTCAGAGATGCTCATTTCTTGTCAGAAACAATCTATGTGTTTGAATACAAATAATTTTAATTCCAAATAGGCAGGGGTATGAATGAGTTTGGGCTTAATTTTATAAACAAGTGCATGCAAAAAAGTAGTTTTTTTTATCCGGTTGGTAACCTAGAAAATCAAGCAGATTACCTGATTCAGAGGAATGTACAATAATTTAGAGAAAGCTTCTTACAGTCCAATGAATCTGAAATACTTAGTAGAAGAGGAATGTTCACTGATTTCTTTCTTTTGTGAGAAATATAATTTATTTTCTGATAGTCTGAGTTGGAAAGGGATGTTCGAGGAGGTAGATTTAGTTTTGGAAGGAAGGTAGAAGCTACCCCTCAAATACGTACTGCAGTTTGCAGAAGTTTTAACCGAGAACAATGAAGCTTTTCCACAGAAGAAAGAAAATCTACAGTATTTGACATTTCTGTTCCAAAGTGTAAGGAACAGGTTGCATAGTTTTTATAGAAATCTCAGTATATTATAAGAAAAAGAAACATGGCATGCATTTGCATTTAACCCTTTGAATTAGTTATTTGTCAAATCTTCTTTCACTGCAATTATAGCTCATCTCATTTTAGAACATGCGATAACTTCGTTTTCTTTAAAACTTCAATATTTTCATTTTGCCAGCTGGTAGAAGGAAGCATGTTTTCCTTAGTAATTTGTCAATGGCCAAAAAAAGACAGTTTTAAACTAATTTTTTTAAATAACGGTGATGATGTTAAGAATATGGTATTAAAACAGATTTCCCCTAAATTGAGAAGTTTAATCTACTTGGATAAGCAGAGGAAACACATGTGGTTTGTGTTGAGGTGTCGGAGTTTGTCATTGTGGTCACAGTAATGAGGGCTCGGTTGGGTCAGCTGAAACTACAGTTTACAGTCTGCTTGAATTCAAAACTGAACAGAGGTCTTCCAGCAAAGTAAAGAGGCTAACTGACCAACCCAAAGTGAGAGTTTTCATCTTTGTTCTCAATGAGAGCAATCTTAACTCAAGCTGATAAATGACTTTGTCACATAAGCATTTGTTCTCATATGACAGGATCTATCCAATATTAAGCACACTACGCAATATTGAGGTTATTTCGAGTTACAGTATTCCAACACAACAGAATTAGTATTTTCATATGGAACAATCAAAAATCAGGTAATGAATTGTTTCCCTATTCCAGGCAGTGGTTGAGTTACTCACTTATTACCAACGCTAAGGTTCATTTGCGATCTCTTTAAATAAAAAGAACACAAAACAAAGACTAATACAAAGTATATACTGTTGCAAAAGAAGAGAGTAAAAATATGGACGTATTCAAAATGTGATCTTATCAGAGCAACGTTTTAGCTCTTCTCAAAAGTTATTCTGGTCTCTCTGGAGTTTAAACAAAGGGGTTGTGTCCTGATTTTGAACTAGGAAAATTTGTTTGAGAGAAGTAAAAAAAAAAAGAACAAGCAAAGTTTCTAGAAAACCTGGACTTGCTAGATTGCAGAAGAAGCTGAACGCCTTACGAGGGTCCGACTCTTGTTGTGTCACCTCTTCTTGACCTGAGCCTCTAACCTGCGGTCGTCATCCTGTTCTACACTTGACTGATTGGTGAATCTCAGCACAGCTCTGGTTTTCTTTGACAGGAATCTACTGGTAGATCTGTCTGGCCCATGGCTCTTTGGATGTTTGGATGCTTTTCCACTTTGGACCACTCCAGAACCAACTTGAACATGAAAAATTTTAATGAAGACTCATAAGATGTAAGGTCTGACTAAAGTCTTTGTCTTCTTTTCTTGCTTTTGCTCTGGTTCTTGGTTCTTCATCAGATTAAAACTGTCGAGAACCGATTTGAATGGGGTTTGGAAGATTTTAAATAAAGAGATGGTTGTTGAGTTTCAAAAGCTATTTAGTTATGGCAGGGTCATGTAAAGCATAAAGTGCAAAAGTTTGAGAATTAGTTGGCACATTAACCCCAAAAGAAAAAGTCTTTTGAGAAGAATTTAGCTGGGTTATAAATTTGGGGCATAAAGTGGCAAAACAGAAACTCAACTGCAATGTTTCATGAAACACATCCTTTTCTTCCAGCCTGCAGCAGAGCTCCATTTTCAAGCGATGGAGAATTGAAATTCCAAGATGCCTTCAGCCAGATCTCTCAACCTGGTGAAACATTAGAGTAATCAGATTTGGAGATGGCTTTTTCTTTTTCTTTCTTTCTTTTTTGAGGAAAGCAAGATCCCGGAGAAAGCGGGAGCCCCTGGTGATGACATGAGCTGAACAGATTGGACAAGGAGCACTTTTTCCTGACTGACAGACAGTTTCAAACAAGGCTGCTCTCTGAGGGAACAGAGACAGGGGGGGTTAGGGTCTCGTCCTCAGACATGATCCCTCCAGCAGCTCAGCAGAAAAAACTTTGAGGAGGAAAAATGGAGTTCTTTGTGGATCTGAGGACACGTCCGCTTGATTTGTGGGTCTGATAAGGGGTAGAAGAACTGGGAGGCTGATAGAGGAATAAATCTTGGCAGTTTCTATTTAATCACATTTTAACATGCTTGTTTGTTGTCTTTCAGGTCACTTACTGTAGTAAATGTATGTGCATGCACACTATTACACGTTTTTTGTGGCTTGTTGTTGATGTTTGCATTTCTTTTATTTTCTGAATTTCAAGACATCAGGAGTACAAATAACAGATTTTTTATGTTTTTTTTTAGTTTTTTCTTAAAACACGTTAGAAAACTGAAACATATCTGCTGCCCTCTCTGGCAAAACAGCAAGACATTTGAACTGTGGTTACATTTTCACAAAGAAGCTGCTGTCACTTAAGTCGGCCACTGACTGCTCCATGCTGTTCTGCAGTGACGTACATTTATCTGTGGAGGCTTAATGAAACATGAGATCTGTCATGAATGGGCAATGAAGCAATCAAAGAAGTGACTCATCCATCCCAAACAGAGCGTGTTTGGACAGGAGAGTTTGAAACACCAATTATGTTGCTCTCTTCAAAACATAAAAGTTAAGAGGCAAGTTCGCACCAAACGTCAGGAGTCCTATTGCTTACACATTATTAGATCTGTATTAGGCTTTTCTTAATTGAATTGATTGTTGTTATAGAGAGTTGTTGTTTATTTTTATTTAACATTAAATTTTTTGGATATTTTGCACCCTTTGGTATCTACAAGGAATTTCGGTTTTATTTGTTGTTGCTTTACTTTTTTTAAAATTAAGTTAGACTGAGCAGGAATAAAACCCGCTAACATTAAAAAAGCAACTATTTTTTTTTTATTCTTTTGTTGAGACGTTGTAGCACAACAATTCTTTTTTGTGTGTAAATTCTTCCAGTAAAAATAAATTGCATTGCTTCCTCAGGACATCGTCTAAGCACTGTGTTGGCTTATTAAAAAATTATGTTATTTTCAATATATTTTGGCTCTTACTGACCAGTTACGATGATTTGAGCCAGTGTTCTTCTGTGGTTCCTTTTGTTTTCCTCTGCTGAAAACAAACGAATGCTGATGTTTTCGTTTCCTAAATTGTGATCTTGCAAACACATGGTCAGCAGAGTGACAGTGTCAAACAAACCGCAGGAAGCCTTTCAGGTGTTGTCAACGGCCCAGCTGTTTGTGTTTGGCTCTTGCTGATCCATACCGTGCAGCGAACAGAGCCGGGGAGCAGCAGCAGTATGCGGCCGGGCAGGCAGGCAGGCAGGGCGGGTTGCTGTAATGTGGAAAGCACCGGCGCTTTGACCGCAACAGACCTCACTTTGCTGTGGTCACTGTCCTGCAGCTCACAGAAGCACTTTGATGTCCCTTTTTCCCCCTGCTGACTGGAGTAAAGCATGCACTGCTCTGTGCGTGCGCGTGTGCCTGCGTGCGTGCGTGAGTGTGAGTATTCAGAGCCGTGCTGCGTTCTTACTGCTGCAGAGGCAGGTACAGGTTCCGATCACACACAGAGAATCAGCCGTGTGTTTCTGCGGAACAGAGACGGACAGACAGCAGTCAGGCGAGATAAGGTGATTGGAGACGCAGGCATGTATTTACTTGATCTTATTTATTTCATTTTTACACCTTGGAAAAAAAAGACCCAAAAGGTTAATCTACTGAACACCATGATGGGACAGATTCCAGTAGTGATTTGCTGCTGCATGTGACTGTAGATCAGGCCCCGCTCGGATTGTCGTTCACTAATGCTAACATTTTAAATCTTCAATTGAGTGGCTTTATTACGTAATTTAGCAACAGGTGATAAATTCATATTTAGAATTAAAAGTTTTACTATATATATATGTGTGTGGGTGTGTGTGTGTGTGTGTGTCTTTAGTTAGCAAAATTTGAAAATGTAAAAAAAAATACAGAAATAATTTAAGAAATATTTTATATAACTTTTATATTTTTTTATTAATATAAAAAAGGCAAAATATGTAATTATAAGTATAACCTCGTTCATGGTAAATTATGACGCGGCCATTAAAAGTCCTTTTAAGGAGGTGAAATTATAATAAATAATGTATGTTTATGTCGATGCAAAAAACAAATTAAACGGCAAAAAATAGAATCCTAAATGTAAGTATATTGAAGCCACTGCAACAGTGAAAATATATATGTGTATCTAATACCCAAAGCATATATTTGCTCCCATTTCACCGTATTATTTATACGGTAAACCATGGCATCATTTTATTCTAAATCTATTCTTCATATAATAATCTAAGAACTTTATTATTATTATTATTATTATTATTATTATTATTATTATTATTATTATTATTATTATTATTATTATTATTATTATTATTATTATTATTATTATTATTATTATTATTATTATTATTATTGACGGATTTAAAGGAGATTCTAACCTGTTATAATGTTAGTGAAAGCGCGCTGTCTTCGGTTCCTTAGCGCCATGCAGTGGCAGCTGAATATTTTCAATTCAGCCTAATCCTCCACATATGCTAACTCTTTTATTTATTGTGTTATTATCAATAGCAGTGCTGTATACAACTGATTAATTTAATATAATAATACTCACTAATCCTTGTAGTTTATTTGAATGCTTTTACCCCCCTCAACCTTCACTCCTTCCCCTTTATATATATTTTCCCATAAGCTGTGAAATGTTTACTCTGAATAAGCAATTTGTTTCCGCCTCTAAAACTGTCTAACAATTTTTGTCGGCACCAAAATCAACTTTTGTTTAACTTAACTTTGATGTCAGCAATCAAACACGTCTCAGCAGCAAGATCCGCTTGAGGACGAAGCGCCCTAACAGCCTAATTGGCTCTATCATGTAAAATTGATACAATAACATCCTCTCGGTTCGCTTCAAAGACAGCCCAAAGAAAACTGACACTTTTTTTTTCTTCCTCACTCTTTCTTTCTTTGCTCTTCTTATTTTTGCGGTGTAATGACCCTGGCAATTTTCTTCCACCCCAGAGTCATTTGCGGCGCAAGAGGAGGAAATATTACGCGGGTCCATTTGAAGAGATGTGTTTTTTTTTTTTCTTCCTTCTTTGAAACATTTTCTTCAGGTCGTTCCTGAAGGAAGTTTGAAAACATGTCGACTCCAATTAGCGCTTCAGACATCACAAACGAATCCAAGAGTTACTCCTTTGGACTTTGACATCAATCTTGTAAAAAAAATAAAAATTAATAATAATAATAATAATAATAATAATAATAATAATAATAATAATAATAATAATAATAATAATAATAATAATAATATTAATAAATAAAAAAAGAGCTCCATCCCCACCCCCATCAGCTTAAAACCTTGATTTGTTTTTATGTTTAATCCTAACTTTAGAAGTTGAAAGCAGAATATCTTTTTCAGTAAATGTGCAATTTATTTATCTACTAATTCAGGAATGAGCAACCGTGCTTTTAAAGGATCTGCATATATATATATATATATATATATATATATATATATATATATATATATATATATATATATATATGGAAACTTGTCATTTCCTTCTTAATTGATTTTGCTTTTGCTTGTGTAAATCACATTTAATAAGTCAATATTATTATTGTTTGTAATTCAGCTTACTTACCTTGTTATTGCTGAATTGTTTTGACATGCAGAAGTCCAGCCACCCCAGTGTGCTGGTGTATTAATACTTATTTAGCATTATTGAAAAGATAGAATTGCCATTTTGCAAATTGATCTGAAAACAGAGAGGATGCCATCATGCAGCATGGGCCTCCTCAGTCACTGTGCATCAGTGATGATACCAGTATCACAGCAGTCATTTAGCCCATTGCCTATTAATCACCTTCCATTAGTGTCTTTTATCAGCTTTCAGATAGCTTCCATGATCCCTGTCTGTGTTTCAGGGTAAATTAGTCATCAAGCTATACAATAACAGACTACACATAGTTCCTGCATGTCGCTCCAGCAGATTTTTTCATTATAGGGTGCAGAGTGTAAACAATGGAATCTATTTGCCCCCTCTGCCCCCCATCAGGGTCTGACGTGTGACAGTATCTGTAGGGACCAGTAAGGTTGGTGTGGGCACACTGGGAATGGGAAGCAGACACACTTTAAAGAAGGAGGGTTCTTCATCTTGCTTTGTCGGGGGGGAGGGGGGGGGGGGGGGGGGGGCTGCTGACATGGGGAAACATCTGCTGTGTAGAAATAGAGACTGATGACTCAAATTATCTGCCATCAGGAGGACTGCCAGCTTACAGTATGGAGAGTGAAACGCCACAGAGCATTGATAGACAGCATCCGTTCAGTTAAACCGGTGACCCTAAGGGGTTTAGAGCTCAGGGCCTGCAGAGTTGCAACCCCTCCACTATTGCGTAGAGACTATAAAATGGATATAACACATCTATGGAGGTGTGTGTCTGTGTGAAGAGTGAAACTTCAAAGATAGGCTGGTATGCGCTCAGCCCAAAGTGGATCCACATTATGTCAAAAGTGTAGCTCACCTTTGCGTGCTCACAAGAACAACCGCAGCAAAACACGCTCGCACACACATTTCAGCAGAGCTGTTTGTTGTCTGTCTCTAATAATGAACCTCTGCCATTTGATCTGTGAGGCTGAGAAGTCTGCCTGCGTCTGCAGCGCCGTTCCTTGTTGTGCTCGTCCACTTGAGTGAAAATGGAATTTTTAGGGGGCACGTTTCACCTCTTGGTTTACTCCGCAACAGCAGCTCGCCAATGCTTTTATGATTAGGGACGACTAAATTAGAACCAGAGGAAGGGCAAAAAGCAGGAGAGAAAACGCTGGAAGGACCAAAGAGAGAGGATCACCTCAGAGCCAGCAAAGCCTTTTGTTTCCAAAAAAGCTGCATGTTGTCATTGTTGTAATGATAATGGCTGCATTCAGAGCTCACGGAGAAAGCCCTCCGCTCCTTGATAGCACGTCAGTTGTTATGATCATAAAGACAAACAGGCACAACACAGGATCCAGCATTGTTTCATAACATTTCTCCACCATAATAGTCTTAATTTACATGCAATTGTGAGTGCTCCATGTGAACAACAGCAGAGGGTTGGGGGAAGCTTATGTTTTAGTCATAGTAAGCCTATTCTTCCAAAAGAGGCAGATCATGTCTATATGCAATGAGAGAAAAGCTGATGGATCATTATTATACGTCCCTCACGCTCTATCTTTTGGACTGCGGGGCTTTTGCAGCTCTGGCTTTGATTTGGAGCCATCTCTCCAATGTGACTTGAGTGGACTAGCTGAACTTAGATGTGATCTCCTCCAGAAGATTGCACAGTAAGTGCCTCTGGCAGGACCTTTTTATTTATGTAGCACTTGACTTTATTCCTCCCTCCTTTTGGGGAAACACAGAGTGAGAGGGCTTTTTTTTTTTTTTGTTAAATTGTTTTGATTTCTTCAAAGGATAAAAATCGTGGCTGGATTTAATGTTGCAATAAATATCAATAACCGAGTGGATTAGAATGATCCCAATATATATCAGGGTTAAGTCAGGTTCAGATCTCATAATTCTATGAATTGTGTTTAAAACTTCTTGAGATGAAGTGACAGGTTTGGCATGGAGGATATTATTTAGTAACGCAGCCAAGGTGCTCATGGTAACTCTGGAGGAGCTGCTGAGAATCCACAGCTTAGGTGGGAGAATCTGACCAATCTGATTTTAATGTAAGAGGAAAGAAAACTACTGCTGAAGAAATCTTGTTTAAGCACACCACAGACATGTAAAGTGGGTGTTCTGGCCCAACAAGATAAAACCTTATACTTTTTGGCATATGCACAAATTGTCCTGGTGACAAATGGTGGCGGCATTATTATTCTGTGGGGAGACGTTTCTTAGGAAGCTCGTAAGAGTTGTTCAGGAAATGGATCGAGATAATGACAGGGCAATCGTGTAATAAAAAAACAGCTAGAGGTTTGATTGGAGGTTCACCTTCCCGTAGGACAATGAACACATACATGGCTTAATCAAAGTTCAAACTAGAATTGAGCAATTCCACAAGACTGAGGCAAGAAAAAAAAAAAAAAAGATTTCAGTCTAGGGCTGCATGGTTCACAATTAGTTTTCTTAATCTATCAGACAAATTCACAATAAAATATGTCAAAAGTTGTACTTGCAAATGAAAGAGAGAATAATTGTTAATTTTTGCAAGCTACATTGACCGCACAATTTGTGTCAGCACTTTAAAGAAATATAATCAATTCTGTACAAATTTACATTAAGAAAATAAGTGGTTAAATTGAGCTTTATGCTTGTGTTCAGCTTTCATGACAAATCTTTCCTGTTTTAAGAAACTGACAGAAATAATTTTGTGTTGGAGCATATTTGAGAGCCTTGAATTCTTCCTCATGGCATGCAAATTATTGCCTAGATCTCAGGATAGTTAAATCAGAGGAAGGATCTAAAATTATATGTTTTGCCTGCAGGATTAGTTCAAACAAGCAGTTCATACATTGACTTACAACTCTCCCTTGTGGGCATGAAGGACACTACAATAGGGATTGAATAGGCTTTGAAAATGTTTTCATTGACGCTTTGTACAAGTCAAATTGCAACGCTCGCTTGATTTCCTCCCATGAAATGATGCACACAATGTAAACATAACATAAGGAAAAATAAACATTTCTGACTTTTGCAAATCAGGAAACAGTGCATTTGTTTGTTATTGTGCTATAAACGTGCATTAAATACGATAAATGCGGTGGCCAGCAGTACAGTTACAATTAGGCTGTTGGTAAGAAAACACTGCAGTTTCCAGGCAACATCAGCAAGAGTGTATAATTACCAGTGTTAGTGGCAGTTTTCTATCAGCGTAGGAAACATTGAAATTCATAGCACAGGTGTGCTGTTGTTGCTTGCCTTCTTTTTCAGCAGCAGCTTCAAACATGCCTCAGACAATCATAGCTGCTGAGTGGGACCTCCTCTTGATAATTAGGTCAAATAATTAATGAAATAATGAAACAATGAGCCTGGAGAGGCCATGTTTTACATCTCAGAGGCGTTGATAGGCCTCATCGTCATTCCAAGTGGCCGGCTGAAGTGTTGAATGGCTTATTGGTTTTGAGAATCAGCAAAACACTTTTATATGCTTTTGTATTGGAAAAGGGAGTAAAGGAAGAGTTTGCTAAATGTTAGCTCTTTTTTTTGAAAAAAAGAAAAAACATTCATAATAAGTAACAGGAGGGTTTTGATATGTTTGTGACGTGAGGCTCAATGGCAAAACATCTGTTACAATCTTACAGATTTTATCATGGCTGTCAGCTCTGTAACAGAAGACGTGACAAAGCAAAAAAGTTGGGCCCAAAATATGCTAAAGATGTTCAGGCACATAAAAGGCCTTGGTGTTTGCTTCGTAGATGTCTGTTAGTCCATTGTAGTGTTATTTTTGTTACAAAGATATAATTGGACATTGACAAGTTAACTCTATCAAGATATAATAAAATCTTAAATAGTTACTGTTTCAAAACAACTCAAATATCCCATCGTACCAAAATGTTTTAAATCCTTTTAAGAGAAGCAAGCAGTTACTACCTTGTACTACAGTAGAAAGCAAAGAGTCCCACATTTCCCCCTTTTTTATTACTGTTTGCTTCGAATTCTGATCAGTGTGCTAAAAATGGCTTCTAAACTTTTTTTTTTGGTTACAAAACAGGCAAATTTACCTATTTGGCAATATTTCAAATCCAGAAAAACACTCTTTTTATGGTAACTCCATGTAACAATCAAATATATAATAATAAACAAAAGCATAATAATGTCTGGCATTTAAAATGTAATAAATAAAAACAAAGTGCAAATAACAAAATAATGTTTTTGAACCAATATTGTAATAAAATACAACAAAATGTAAATTTCCACTTTAGATATCAAATATTTTATGGCAGTTTCAGTGCATTTTGCTGAATCTTTAATGTTTTTGAGCCATATTGTGTTTGTGAGACGACTTCACATAGAATGCTGTTTATTGGATTATTGGATTATACATGTAATAATGTCATGAATGGATAAATGTATGGTGAAATATTCATATAATTGCTCTAGAATAGATTCAGAAGCTATCGTTGAGTGTACAGAAAGAGAGCAGAGGGCATGTGACCTACGTGTGTTACATAGCTACTGGCAAAACATTATATTACTGCATTAGAAATTGCGATTTAATTTTACTACATTTTATTATGTCCCCATATTATTTTAATATTGGCTTATTGGCTTATTACCCGTTGCTACATTGTTGTTTCAAAGAAATTACCCAAAAAAAAACCTCACTGCAGGTGGTCTACTTGAGAAGGTAGCCAGAAATCATTAACCACTTAATAATAATTTTTTGTAGTTGTGTCACTCCATAAAGAGCAGAACTGTAAGAAACAGTTTAAAATTATTTGTGAGCAGTAAAAATCCGCTTGGCTACAAAATTGAGTGGATGTTTCGTTCTATAAAACTGTCTGTAGAACCAAATAAAAGTAACAATATGGTAATTTTTTTTTGGGGGGGGAATTCCAACATAGCTGTAATGTTGAATATATGCATTCATATTTTAGTAGTGGTGGGACAGATTAGAGCTTTCCTATGTTAAAGAGAAGGTCATGTTCCGAGGTCGTTCTGACAATTTCCTGAGCAGGACAAATGCAGTGTAGTCCAGCATAAAAAGCACATGCACTAGTCTCCCTATTCTAAGCAGAAAACAGGGGACACTTACTCAACACACGCAGCTGCCAGCTCCCTGCACATACATAAAAGCAACAGAAAGGTCACAATTGAAGTATAAATTCTGTTTTATCACAACACAGCTTCGTTTCTAGTGCAGCCGCGAACAACTACCCAGGTGGCACAAAATCAACTTTTCCTGTATTTTTATTTGAAAAGTAAATCTGTGATAATGTAAAACTGAATGTTATAACCTTTTATAATGTTTTATAAAAGGTTATCATATTGGGAGAAGCTTCAGTTGGTCCAAGCTTAGTCTTAGACTGTCGAAGTTTCCACAATGAGTAAAACAATAACATAATCCAACAAAAGCTATCTTGATTTAAATATATGTTACCCCAAAGTTGGGTAATATTTGAGAGTTATATAGAGGCAAGTTCTGATTGAAAATCATTATTTTTAAAACAAATAAAACAAAAGGCTCATTAAAGAAAGTAAAATTAAATGCTGAAGTTGTCTTACCACAGCTTGCTGATGTTTGATCACTCCATTGAAAAACAATCAAACTTTGTTCAGTACAGTAAGTAAAAATTAAGAATTGAGCTCAGGGATGTCTTTTTTCTGCTGTTTTTATGAAGCACCTGGTGGGTTTTGTTTTTCAAAAGTTTAATCTACAATATTTGATTAGGACTTGGTGCTTCTTAGTCTTATTTTTTAGATATCAAAAGTAAAGTAAAGTTTATTTAGTAACTATCTTGTGTATGACCACTTTTTACATTAAATTGAAAACTGCAAAGTGATTAACAGGAAATAAACAAAATGGTCTACTTCTGGAAATATGAGACAAAAGATAATTGAAAAAGTATTTGAACTTAAGGCCATTAACACTCTGTCTAAGCTTTTAGAAGAAATGTAATCAGTTTTGTTGTTTTTATTGTTGTAAAGTGTTTTTTTTTTAGAGGTTCATCAATAAAATCTCCAAAGACACATATTTTCTCAGAGTTGAATGTCTGCTCCTTTTAAACTCCATTTGCTGTAGACTTTGACACAACCTGACTATTCTTCTTTTACGGCTTCATCTGGAATGTTTTTTCCTGTCGAGCTGGTTCACATTAGCATTTTTGAACAACCCCACAAATCAATCTTCCCTATTTCTTTTTTCAGCATTTTTTTTTTCAGAACCCATTGTGCTGCTATTTTAATTAAAAGTCTAAAAAAAACATTGTATCATTGTGTCCTATTTTCTTGCTTAGTCAGCATTTTATTTGGAACTTGCAGCATTTATGGTACAAAACACTGAAATTGCTTCATTTTTTTTTCATATTCCTGCCTTTAATAAGCCTGGTCCATGAAACTGTGCCACTGATTTTACTTCTTCAGTAAAACATACAAAAAGTTAATGTTTATATTAAAATGTTGAGAGGAGAGCAAGACTAAGAAATCTCTATATCATTGCAGTCTATTTGTGGTTATTAATAACAAAAATCTAGTCATTCATTTAAAAAAAAAACTTATTTTATTATTTTTGGTTTTCTTAAAATGTTAGATTTCCCACCTACCCTTTGTGAAGGGCTTGTGGCACGCAGTCATCAAGTGGATTAATGCTCCTCATAGTTTTATATTCAACGTAAACGACAGATTGCTTTTTTTCCCCCTGTGTTTTGATGGTTTGAAAAAGAGGAACCCCTTTGAAGTCTGCAGAGCTTTTATCTTCCTCTATTTACACTGGATAAAGTGTTAAGTGGAGTTCTTGTTTGGCCTGAAGGATGTAATACGCTGCATCAAGAGATTTACAGGAAGCAAAATTGTAATTTCTAGCATGTTCCTCTCAGGCCCTTCTAGCGAAAACTATTTATGCAAATGGGAAAAGGCTAGAGATGGGAAGCACTTCCAGACAAAATCAGATGTTTTCTAAAGAGTGGCCGTGCTGAGTTGGCAGATGTTCTGTCACTTCAATGGGAGCTCCTTTAAACAAAAGCTGTGGATGGCTCTCTGGCTTGAGTGTGAGCCGTTCTGAGAGGCACATTTTTCTTGGAGCCATCTGGGAGATGGCCGAGGATTTACTTGGATGGAGTTGTTCTACCACAGAAGCACAGGAGAGTGAGAGTCACTAATTAAAATCAACATTGATGCCTAAGAACAGCCAGTGAGCTAACGTCAGGGAAAGATATATTAAGTCCTTTAATTAAAGTAAGGAAAGAATATCAGCACTATTTGACCAAATTTAAAATGGAGTGCTTAACATAATTAAGGCTTATCTCATCGATTTGTAAAAACATACCATGTCTCAAAAGAGTAAAGTAGATTTGAAAAGTCCACAGGTTTTTGTGATGATGAAAGATAAAAAAGACAAAAGTAAAGCCCCAACCTGAAACATGCATCCAGACCTAAAATCTTTAAAACCTTGTTAATCAAACAAGTCTGTTTATTGTTGTTGTTGTTGTTGTTGTTATTGTTTGCTGCATCCTGTTTGGCAGCATGACATTCAGAATTAAGGGTTGTTCATAATTCATTTTAACTTAGAAACGTGATGCAGCTCAGTCTGAAGAAAAGTAAACCCAAAGTGTAGTGGTGGCACTGCCATATTTCACTATAGTCATGATGTTCCTGTGGTGATACTTATGTCTATGTATAAAACTCGTAGACTCTTTTGCTCCTATCTATTGCATTTCTACCTCGGTTCCTTAGGAATAGATCTGTGGGTTCTCAGACCCGCTGTTAATTATTTGTATGGAGTGCACTGAGGCACACACACACACACACACACACACACCCACACACACACACACACACACACACACACACACACACACGCAAGTAAACGCCCACACACACTCATAGGTGTTTGGATTCATGTATTTACAGATATACTTTATATTGTGCTGCAGTTACCACTAAATACATCTTATGTTAAATTTATACTTTGTTCTTTTCAGGGATGTCATTGGTGTTATTTATGCATGTGTTGCTGTTTCTTGCCTATTTGTTTATTCCTCTTTCTTTTAACATAAATAGATTCACATAACAATACTTGTCAGTTTTGGAACAAAATATTTAGGTGTCTACTAGAAAGCTACAGAAAACGAGTGGTGTTGCTTTTTAGCATTGCAGTGAGTCCAAATATATGCCAAAATGATAGATTCAGTCAGAAAGGATAAAGTGCTTGTGGTGTTCTGTTGAGGTTCGGACAGCGTCTTTATTTTAAAATTTATCCTTACTTCATGAGCTGAAACTACAGTTTTCATTCACACAATGCCTAATTGCACAAATGAAAGACCTGCAACATAAAAATAAAATATATGAAGTCTTTGTTGTGACACTACAAATAAAAACAGCGATGAAAACAATAAAGTAAAATTAAATTATCTCTGAGCATATGGGGTTTTGTGTTATTCTGTTTTTTGTCTTTAGCTATGTTTTCCACATGAAAAAGTTGAGTGACGTTTTTTCCACAGTGAGACAAAGGGGAAGGTTTAATTTTGAGTGTTATAGAACAGGACTAATGATGCAATAAATCTCGTAGGACTTCTTTCACATTTGTTTTACTGGACCCAAAAATTCTCAGAAGTTAGAATTGTGAAATCTAAAGAAAAAGTGTCATAAGGTCCATACAATCTTGCAAAAGTATTTATCCACATTTAGACGTTAGATATTTTGTCACACAGAAACCACAAACTTCAATGCTGTCCATTAAGATTTTATGCAGTAGAACAAAGTAGCACATTGTGAAAAGGTAGAAACACGATGCAAGTTTTTTAAAAATTTTTTAAAATTAAAAATCCAGACTTTGGATTGTATTTGCACTCATGTGCCTATCCTCTCAAACCCCCAAATAAAATCCATTGCAAACAATTGCTTTTATAAGGTACTTCATTACTAAATACAGGCCATTAGTGTTTAATTTACTTGAGGTAAGGCTTTGAGAAAATCAGAAAAAGACTCAAGATCCCCAGTGTAACTCTGGAGGAAGCTTCAGAGTTCCACAGGATCTGCTGATAGGACAACAATAAGCAACAGACACAGCAAAGGTGGATAAAAATGAGACAAAAAATGTAACTTGTTGACCCACAAAATTCTATTTCTGTTGTAAAAAAAATATTTCTGTTTTTTTTCTGTTGTAAAAAAAAACAACTGCATCTTGGAGACAGTGCAGTTAGTGCAACCTCACAGCACTGTGTTCAAGATGGTGGTGGCACCATTATAATTCAGTAGGCCCAGGGAAGCTGGTCAGCGGTGATGAGAAAATGGATGCAGCTTATGATAAAGAGTTGGATTAAAGTAACATGAAAGTCAACACATTTCCCCACTCCAGGGTGACATTTCAACAACAAACGTGATCATTTTGAAATAAATCAGATAAAATGTTGCATTAAAATATAGGTAAGGATCGTAACCTCTACCACCCACCTTTCTCTAAGACCAGTGAACCTTTCCTGACCTGACTGGCACACAGGAGGTCACCGATACAGGACCCACCACGATGTCCACCCCCCTACATGACTGCTGAATAAAGGCTTCAATGACAGACACCAGACAGAAAGCAACACACTGAGTTATAAAGTGTGTGTTATTCCCTGGCCTGTAACTTTAAAAGGATTAGAAGGCTTGATTTGCGTGAAGCTACTGTCAGCTGGTTTTGCTTTGGTAGGAGAGGAAATAGCAAAGTGCATCGTGAGGCCCTGCAGAATTTATGTACACAAAAGATGGATCAACAGAGTGACGTTTCTGTCCCTTCACCAACCTTTGAGCTGTTTTCTGAGTCTCAAATCTGTCAACACATGCATTTACATTACCATGATAATTACAAGTAGCATCATAACAAAGCTTTTTGAAATGACACATCATAAGCTATTTCAGTAAACTCTAAAATGCGACCATTTTGCTCTATGCTATTTTCTGGTATTCTTTTCAACCAACGCAACTGTGAGTCAGACAACAAGGAATGATTGTGCTCGTTCATTAAGATCTGCTATTATGCTGGTCAGTAATAATATCAGCTGTTTTGTTTTTGACCCACAATATCTAGCATTAAAATAATGGTCAAATTTTCAGAATTTAAGATCTAATGTTTAGAGCACCCAAGCTGTGTCACATATCCTATGCCAGACCTTTAGGCAGTATCCCAAATCGAACTGTCTATACACAGGAAGTGTTTCATATAAAAGCATGAAAGCTGCTGTCCTTTGAGGCAATTTTACACAGAATAGTTCTTGTATCTTTCAGGGTTCCTCATTTCATTTCATGCATTTTCTTTTATATTCAACAATAACTGTCAGCTTAGGGAGGTGCACCTTGTTGAGATTTGTCAAGTATTATTTTAGGCACTCATTAAAATGTATTGCGTGTAACACTAAAGCTTCTATTCAAGTCTCAAATGTCTTCAAGAAGAAATTAATTCCGCTTTCCCTCTTTGCTGAGCCACATCATGGACACTGAGTTGAATCTATTGATCCAAGATTTCTTTTTTTTTTTTTTTTGAAGAACCTTGACGTCTAAGGTAGTGCACTGTTGGCAGGAGAGATGCACTTGTAAAATGTAATTGACTTCTAATTGTGTTTCCAATGCTATGTCAAGGCGGCCCTTGGCCTAAATTGTCCAGTCTGTAGGCCATTTGGCAGCAAAACAGCACTTGGCAAGCCACATTACAGGTGAATGGCCGTGGTCTAATAGGTTATCTGTGGAAAACACATTGCAGTCAATTAAAGAGTCCACTTCCTTCAGTTGTGATGGCCATTAGACAGGCCCACCACAACAAGTGACTCTTCAGTGGCTTTTACTCCACAGCTAGCCAATCCTTTTCAGTCATAGTGTCCTCGAGCTGCCCAGTCCCTCAAAGACATAGTTTTTGTCTGGTTTTGTTGTCCACTAAGCTTTTTTAGGTGGCTTAGAGACACAATATTCACTCAATGATTCGGCTTGACCCTGATGGGCAAATAAAACCCTTTTAACAAGTGATTTTTTTATTTTTTTTTTTTTTGCTTCCACTCATCCGTAAATATTCTTCCCTGCTCACACAAAGGGAACACAGCTCTTACCTTCTTTGAGGCGGACATCATTTAGAGTCATTACATTTGCACAATAAACTAATTCAAAAGTCCTTAATGTTTTCAAATTTTTATAACATACTCCAACAACCATCTAAAGCTCACATACATGCACACATAAAATTATTCTTACACATAACAAGCAACTTACTCTTACCTCATTTCCTATTTTGTACCTATTCTGATTTTATCCACAGAGAACATTTTGGCTGTCAGTATTTAATTTTACTGCAACATGCAGTTTCCTGCAAGTTTGCTTGCTGATCTGTGGGAGCTGAATCAGAAGGCATTTCATCGGCTCCTGAGGTGAGCCAGCTGCGTGTTAATACTATCCTGCTGAACAAGAAAGACCAACGACAGTAGGAAGAGTTCCTCAGTAGTGGCGTTCATCAATTTTGTTTGCTCTAACAAACTATCAGTAAATATTGATCTTTTGCAAAGGTTGTTTCTGCATTCCAACTTTTTACACAAATAAAAAAAAGGCAAATTGATAACAGGCCCTAATAACATAAGGTTTAAACCAGAAGTCTACACACGCCGAATAAAAAGATACATGCAGCTTTTTTAAATTTGTATTTTTTTACTGTCTAACATTAGGTCAGACAAAAAGTTTCTTGTTTTAGGTCAGTCAGAATTACAACTATTTCTGTTTGCTACAAGGCATAAATTTGAGAGATGGAATGTCAGATTGATTTATTAATTTCTTAAAAATCTAAAGTTTACATACGTTTCCTCAGAATTTGGTAGCATTGCCGGTTGCCTGTATGAAAAGGGTCAAATGTTTTATGCCCATGAAGTTCTGTCCCATTCTTGTCACGTACTGTAACTAAGCCAGGTTTGTAAGTCGTCTTGCTCACATACAGCTTTTAAAATTTACCCACAGCTTCTCCATAGGACTGAGACCAGAGCTTTTTGGTGACCACTCCAAAATGTTGATGCTTTGTTCTCAAGCTACTTCTAACCACTTTGGCTGTATGCTTAGGGCCATTGTTAATTTGGAAGACCAATCTGCGCCCAATCTTTAACTGGCTGGCTAACATCTTTAGATGTTGCTTCAATATTTCCATAATGTTCTTTCCTCAAGATTCTATCTTCTTTTTGAAATGCTCCAGTCCCACAACAAGATGCTGCCACCCCCATCCTTCACAGTTGGAATGGGGTTCACAATGTTCCCTACAAATACAGCAATGCTCCTCATGGCCAAACAGTTCCACATCAGACCGCAGGATATTTCTCCCAAAAAGGAAGGTTTTTGTCCCTGCATGCTTTGGCAAACTGCAATCTGCCGTTTTAATTTTCTTTCGGAGTAGTAACACTGTCTCACCAGCATCAGCTGGTCATCATCCTCACAAAATCTTTGGCTTTTGTTCTGAGTTAGATTTTAGCACATTTTGGACAAAATATATTATTTACTTCCTGAGCATTGTGGTAACCGGAAATTCCCATCATGTCTAGACTCGCATATAATTGTTTGAACAAATGAATGCGTCACCTTCAAGCATCCGAAAATTCTTCCCCATGATGAACTAGTCCACCACAAATATCTCTTCTTGATATTGATGATTTGTTTTCAAATTCCCATCATAGCAAACTAGAAGGAAGTATGTCTGAGGAGGTACCTTATAATAAACCCTCAGGTGTGTCACCAATTAACTCAAATGTGTCAGTTGGCCTATCAGGCGTTTCCAAAGCCGTGACTTCATCACTTAAACTTTTCATCATTATTTGAAAAACATAAAAAATAATGAGAACCAAATGTACCAGATGATTACTCCGTAATCATCTGGTACACAATGTTCTGATAAAGAATTAAAATTGATCATCACTGTACTAAAATTCGGATGAAGAACTTTATGTGCAGGACGGTTACTAAGTAATCATCCGGTACACAAAGTTCTAAGTAATGAGACATTAAAAAATACTTTCAGTATTGTGGCATAACAAATAGAAATAAATGTGTTAATTCTAACTGACCAAATACAAGAGATGTTTGGTCTGATGTAACTTCAGACATTGAGAAAGAAAGGTGTACATGTCTTTATTTGGTGTATGGAAATTTCTGGCATCAAGAACTTTTGTCGTTATATCCACCTTCCAGACCACTCGGGTGTTCTGGTTCAAATCTACTTTGCATTCCCAGAACCAGAACCAGACATGGAGAAGCATTCAGTTTTTATGCTCCTCTAATTTAGAATAAACCTCCAGAAAATTAAAAAAATGCTGAAACGCTGAGTTCTTATAAATCAAGACTAACAACCCTCTTCTTTCAATAAAAATAACTGGAATATTGAATAAATTCCCTTTTTTTCCTGCAACAATATTTCAGCGTATATGATCCAACACTTTAACATCTGTCCCAAGGCAAGTAGATCTTCAAAAGGTAAATTTCAAAATGAAAAACAATAAACAAACGTCATGTATTAAAAAGAAGCACTGAACGCAGCATCATTCTCAAGAGTTTTAATAATTTACTAAAAAAAGAGTGTAAAAGTAACAGATCACTTCCACTAAAGGTAATCTGTTTAATATTCAAAGTGATGACAGATGTAACAAACTTTTGCACTTGTCTGTACATGTGTGTACGCTTACTTGGCAACTGGCTGGAATTCAATGACTTTTGCACATAATATGTCTCAAAAAACTCACAGCGGAAAAAACAATAATCATAAAAATGATATGAATTACTTTAAAATAAACCAACCATCATGAAATGTACAGCTCTTAAAAAATAGCAAAAATAACCCCCCAACAATCTGAAATGTGTATATACAAACATGCTTAGACTCTAACAAATAGCAGACCGAGGGAGGCGGAAGAAACTGAGCCTTTTTGATGGTTTGCTTGACATCATCTAGGAAAGCCAATGAAATAAATGGGTCAGTCTTAAAATATCTGATCAATTTGAACTATCAGCAAATTTTACTTCCTATTTCAAGTTTTATCATTTATTTTTTTGGCTGAATATGAATACCTTATAAATATACAGCATACTGTATTTTCTGCATCAATTTAAGTTAAACTCATTAAATAAAAATGTCCGTAAGTTAAGAAAATAAAAAAAAGGACAAAAATGCATCATTAATGTGTGCACTTCTAAAGGGTTGGCTTTGCCCACCCCATCTCCATCATTAAGTGCCTGTTTGCGAGAGGTAATATATATTTTTGTATTTACATTTATATATATTTATTTAGATTCATATATATCAAATTCTAAGACATGATATAATCTGTATAAATATGGCATTTTTACAATTGCATTAAATTGACATTTCATTTTGCATCCCATGACAATTATCAGTCACTTGGGAAAAAAGGCTTTGTTTCTTTCTTTCATTGTTTTAAATATTAAAAAATAAGTCTCAATTCTTTGTAAATGTAGGCCTTACAATATAAATAACACATCTTTTTTTTGTCAAATAGTTTCCATTGCGTGTGTATCTGCAACACTTTAGAAAGTGAGGAAAAAAGTGGCATCAAATTGCTCCCCCCGCAGGCAAAAAAGTTTCCGCAACCAGCTGCAAATCCAGTGCAGAACTGTAGAATCCATGTGTTTGTGTTGTCATGCAATCTGCTGGTTGCGCAGTATGGAGTTATGTTGTCCTGCTCCGATGACCGTATTCACAGCCAGAACTCCATTCCTCAGATGCTTATGCGATGCCCGTGATGCTTTTCCTTTTTTTGGGTGAGCATATTTGGAGCCATCCGTTTTGCTCTTTGCACGCCACCATCAGAGTCACTACTGACCTCACTCTCCATATTTCAGCCCTGCCCATGAAATCCCTGTCTACTTCAAAGCAACAGAGGAGCACTGGTGCTCTCTGGTGGTCATAAAGAGGCACAAAAAACTGTAGACTCCCATTGGTCCACAAAGCTACAGTAAGTTCAGAATGGCATTGTACATCTGGACCAGGACAGCAAGATGGACAGGCAGGCAGGACTGACGGTCTTGTGTGGCAGGTGTGCATGTCAGCCAGGAGAGGGCGTTGTACTGTTCTAACACAAACCTGTAAGAGAAATATTCAGTTTTTACATCACTAGACATATATGAAATTCTGACAATATTAAAGTTTATTTCATAGTTTAAAATCTAGACAGTGCTGTTTGTGATATATATTTACCTTAAGACATCAGAGGTGGTCTTTGAGTCTAAGGGGTGAGGGGTCCGCTTGGTCTTGTCAGACGGGATCTCATCTGACTGAGCTATGGAGATATGGTGGTGGAGAGATGCCTGGAGGGAAGAATCAAATTACAGTGTCAAATGCTGATTCAAATAAAAAAAAAAAAAAAGAAAAAAAAAAGGCTGCATATTTTAACTTCCCAGGGCAAAGAATCATATATAGGGAAATACCTAAGGGAAATAAAGCCAGAGTAACCGGGGAGAACCAGCGCACTCATAGGGAGACCATGTAAAAGCTCAATCCCGAAAGCCCCCCCAACAGCCTGCACATTATGATTTCAGTACCTTAAGGAAAAGTGGACACTGGCTCTCAGCTTGTGGGCAAGATGCCCAAAACCAGTGAGGAAGTCCGTTTGCCTGAGCGGTGGAGACGTAGTAGCCCAGAGCCAGCGGCTGCTGCTTCAGCTCCTCTGGAGGGTTGTCCCTGGACAGCAGGCGCTCTCCCTGGCTCTACAGACACAAAGCAGAACTAGAAAAATTAGGACCTCCTTTCACCTCTTCCATTATTTATCCATTGATGATGGCATGGCCTACTTTTGTAAGCTTTTGTTATTAAACTGAGAGATCAAGTGTCTAACAAAACTACCGTACTATGAATTTTAATCTTTACAGTATGATGCAGAGGTTTCAAAATACACTCACTTGAAGTTACACAGTTTGTGTTTACAAATGTACCAGGTGTGTATAAATAAACTGAGGAAAATCTCCATAACCTCCAGAGTAATTTTAATTCTGGCTTCCTCTGTGTCGGCATCTAATTCCCATGCATGTAACTGAACTATTGCTACACAAAATAAACAAGTTCACTTTGAAGATTTAAACTAATTCCAAATGACATTTTAATCAATATATGCTCTAAGACAAGGTAACACAGCACATTACAGCCCATTAAAGTGTTGTTAAAGAAACCTTTGGAAACATGTGAAAAGTCTTCTAAATTATGGGGAACGTATTTATTTTTAGTAGGCAATAGTTGGTGTTTTTCCTAGGGATCATGTACAAATTCTATTCACTTAAATATTATTTGTATAACTGACTCACCCTGGTATGGTGAAAATGTGATCCCATTCCAATCCCTGAAGGTGACCCAGGCGAGGGCACAGGAGAGGTGTTGGGCGGTGAGTGAAGAGATGTGATCAGCATCATGTCATGTCCAATATCGTTTTCCAGTTCGTCAGGGAAGGGAAGATCAGGGAACATGTCATCTGAAGAAAGAAACAAACAGCAGACAAGACTTCGAGTATCAGAATGTAAATCACTATCCGCAGGAGCTTAGATTAATCCCTGTTTCAGTCACATTTAGCACAATTTATATCATTATACTTTATTACCATTATTGTCTTCAGTGGGGTAGGAGCTGGGAGCCAGCTGAGTGGTGGCAGAAGTTGGGAAGACTAAGATATGTGTGCAGGAAGCATCCTGAGGTGTGTTCAGCTGCGACGTCTGTAGGTTTAAAGCATTGCTGCGTCCAAACACAGAGCCCATGGTCACCGCATCTAGAGGCAGAAAAAAAACAAAATATGATAGTGATGTTTTCTATGTTGTGCATTTCTGCATGTGCAATAATGGCACATGTTAAAGGTGAGCAATGCTGCAAATGAAATGGTCCATTTTTAGAGGGATTTCACCCTCAAAAGCAAGAGCACAGAGAGTACAAAATGCGGCATTAAAATGAAAAATCAAAACAAAGATTCTCTGGTACAATTAAGAAAAAAAAGCTTAACTTGGAACTGAGTACAACTTATACTTTACGTTCACTATTAAAGCACACTGGATTCCTTAGTTACAATGAAAAAAGGAACATTTATTGTGCAGTTCCTACATACCTGGCATGATCACAAATGAGCCCTGGGGCTCCATGGCAACCAAGCAGGCACTGAGGATGGAGGGAGAATCAGCAGCTGAGATCCCACACACACGACAAGCCTCCCTCAGCTGCCGTCCAATTGATTGGAGGGAATGCTCCCCGAGGAGTGAACTCCAGTCTAGTTGGAAGATAAACTGAGTGAGAAGTCTTTTTCTCCCATTATATTCCATAATATCATCTTACATTGAGAAAGCCAAATGGCCTCTAGTATCAAAGATGGACTTAGTGAGAGCAAGTTTCCCATATTTTTTCATGTAACATTGCAATATTCTCCTATTTTTTTTTCTTTTTAATTCTCTGTTCATTATTGAAATTTTGAAATATGCTTAATTCACTATGACTTTATGGAAGATATTTTCCCACAAATATATCTATTAAAGCTAAATTTAAATATGGTAAAAATAGAGACAAAAGGAAGAAAAAAGAAGTAAAGAAATGCATAAAGCATGGAAGGAAAGAAAGAGATCTCTATTCTATAATAAAAACCAAATAGGGTGTAAATGTTGCATTATTGCATTTTTCTATTGTTTTATATGCCAATAAAGTAAAATGTTATATTCAAAAGGCAGAACTTATACAAACCTTTTGGTATTTTTGGTATTAAAACTAAGTAATCCAGATGGGCATGAAGTATTTTTTTCACTAGCCATAACTCAACAAAAATTTTAACCAGAAAGGACACTTTATTCTGAGCACTTACTCACCTTTAAGCTCCCCATGACCCAATCTGCCTAATCGACCTATAACAATCCTCCAAGGCAGGGAGGTCATCTGAATGATGCCAATACACCACTCCCACACTTTCTGCAGACCCATCTTCCTCGCTGATACTTTAGGACGCCTCGTTCTGAAGTGAAGAAAATGTAGTTGTAGAGAATTACTCACATTAGTTACATTAGTCTGACATGTCATCAAGAGCAGCATAAACATTAACAATAATTATTTTTTGTTATGTTTCAAGCTTGGTATTATGAGCAAAAATCCAGTAGTGGTATTTGACAGGGATGATATAACTCTTCATCCAAGGTTTCTCTGAGGCAGGTGTCGTGATGAGGGCTATTCAACTACTAAATTGCATCTCCAGTCAATGGGGAGTTAATACACTGCACTGTCAACGCTGTAGGACACTACTCACATTCAGTTCACCTTGGCTAGATAGAAGTGTGGAAGTAAGCTTCTGATTTGAGATCCTTACTCAAGATTAAATTAAACGGTGCTTCACTTCTTTAAAGTTATTTGGACTGCATTTGATATAAAGTCATAATATCTAGACTCTCCAAAGCTAGACAGGACTATTCTATGATGTACAGAAACTCTGTAAAACACAGTATTGGATTTGTAAAATCTCTATTCTAAAACTTAGAAAAAGTTTCTCAATTTTAAAGTATTGAAGAGAGTGGAGCAGTTTGTAAAAGCAAAGGGAGTTTCACAAAAACATCAACAAAGCTGCAAAAACATACTACTGGCAATGATTATAGCTATATTTATAAACTGGAATGTTTCAGTGCGTTCCGTTTAAGCCATAATCTGGAAGAAGAAAGAACATAATTTCCCCATAAAATAGCAATAGCCTGCTGGGACTCATAAGACTTCTGACAGAGGAGTCCAAGAATAATTAAAATACTTATGAATGTAGCTCTTACAGAGAGGTTCTGAAAACCTGGAAATAACAGAAAGAGTCTTTCCATAAAAACAGTAAGTAATGCACTAAACCACAATGTCCTCTATGCACAAACACTACAAAACACTCCAGTGCAGAAAAAAAAAACAGATGCTGCAGTCTGTTTAAGGTTTGCTTCAAAATATTTGGTCAAGCAAATGAAATACTAGAAGAATATGATCTGGTCAGATGAGAGCAAAGCTGCCCTGGTTGGATGAGTGGTTCTGTACATCACCCCCAGAAAAACAAACAGAACAGTAAAAAATTAGTAAGGAAATATGCAGGCGGGAACGACTGGTACTGTCAGACTTCATATAACTGAAGAAAGAATGAATGAATAAATGCACTTGTAGATTCTTGAAGATGAAAAAAGTGTGGATTTCTAAGCAGAATAATAGTCCCAAACTCATGCTAAGTAAACTCTTAATTCATAAAATGTAAGTAAGAGTCTAATGATGGCCCAGTCAATTAACTTGTATCCAATTCAAAGTCTATGGAAAGAAAAGAATTATATGGAGTGCATTGTATCGGCACCCAGAATCTTCAAAACATATTCCAACATTTTACCTATAATTCATCTTGTGGATTCATTTGCTTTAATTTCTTGTAAATGTGTTTAACTTCAGTTGTTACTGACAATATATTTATTGAGAAAAACTTTGAAGTGTTCAATTCTTATTTTGCCCACAGAATACATACGATTGCGTGCAGATAGAGGGGCTTGCCAGGGACAACAGGCAAACAAGGACTGCCAGTGCAGATAACCACAGCTTACCTATTAGGAACATCAACATTAATAACACAGGTCTCCAGGAGCTCCCCCTGCTGGTCCGTACAGGACACCAGGATCCAGCGTTGGTCATGAGACAGGCAGTATCCTACAAAGAGTACGTTGAATTTGGGTGGGACCTCGGCCCATATCTCTCCTGGTTCTGGATGCTTTGGACGGCTCGGCCCGAGTATGAAGGGTGGTGAATAAAGCTGTAGTGGTCTAGGATACTAAAAGAAAAAGGTGAAAACAGAAAGATATTAAAATGTTGCTATAAGAACAAGTGAAAGTTTAGCTTAAATCAAGTTAAATTCTCATGCAGACCTCAGGGCTCTTCAGTACCGAACTGACGGTGGACACTGGGCCAAAACCAGTAAGCGACTTGATATACGTTTGCTGGGGTAGCAGCCGTCTGCACTGTGAATAGCAAGAGAAGGCCATGGAGCGGAGGTGTTGCAGGTACAAACGGCTTTCTCCACTCGCTGGCTGGAGAAGATACTGGCACGGCACCACCTGAAACACAGGCACAGGATGGAAACAAACTAAAACATGTGTCTTTACTTCAGAACTGCCATAAGGAAAATCAAAATATTTTTCTACCTGTAGTACCAGTGCTGGTCTCATAGTCTCAGGCAAGTTTTGCAGCATTTCTGTGTAGCAGCGAAGAAGCCCGAGAAGCCAAATGCTTCCTGACTCTACTTCTTCACCCTCTTCTTCCTCCTCCTCACCCCCTTCATGTCTCATTCCACTTGAACTGAGAAAAGCGTCGACAACATAAATAACAACTGCTGGTGGGTTTGCAATGCTGTCTGCTGAGTCAGCCTCAGTGGGGATGCCGATTCGTGTCTGCTCTGAGGAGCTGCAGAAAGGAGCAAAAGAGGCATGAAGCTGAAGAACACTTGCTCTTGTTCAAACATAATTTAAATTGCAGCAACTACTCTGACACTCTGTCTCCTTACAGTTCAGGAGTGTCCGCTGGTGTGTTCGCTGCTGGTGTGGAACTAGGCTGGCCCTTTGAATCACTGGATCCCCCTTGGGTTATCTCTCCAGGCTGACTTGAGATAGCTCCACCAGGGGTTGATGCATTTGATGCACTGACAGCACCTGAAGCTTGTTCTCCATCAGCACTCCAAGTTTGAGGCTGTCCGGAAGAGGATGTGTTGTTTACAGGAGGCTGCGGTTTGGGAGGCAACAGAAGACTGCTGTCTAAAGTCAGGGCTGCAAGCTGAGGGCCTTAAAAAGAGAAAACAAAAATATTATATATGTGGTTTATTTATCGATAGAAACAAATGTAAAAGATAAGAAGATAATCAGCTTATTAATTCTCACCTAGTTGCTGCTTCAAGGCATAGGCATATAGTTTAAGTTTGCTAATATTATCACTGTGCTGCTGTCCAGCCCACTGTCCACTCAGCCACTGATCGACATTCAGCTCCTCCAGCTTGTCTGGCTCCACTTCCTGCCCAACTTGCACAAGGCCATCCTTGGATACCTTGGACAAAGGGCGGTGCTTTCCCAGACGGCACGTCTGCAGAATAATTCATTTTCACATTTGATAAATATATTACAAAAGTTGTTCATACAGTGCATTGAAAAGCATTTAAACTCCTTGAACATTTTTGTTTGTACTATGACTATCACTTTTAGGGTTGCAGTTTCTGATGCTTCTGATTGTTACCTCATAAACAGCACTGAGCTCCAGGAAGAATGCCTGTGATGCCGCAAGCAGCGAGGTGCTATTAGGACACACCACCACGTATGCAACGTCCCTCTGTCCTCCGTATGGTTCCAGAAGCAACTTTTCCCAGAAAGGCAAAGCCAGGGGGGACAACGCCAAGAAGTCTCGTTCTCGGTCATAGCCTAATAGCACTGTCGGAATTGGCAAGGGCTCTGGTGACTCCTCAGAACCTGAGACGGATACAGATTATTATATCAATTTCAAGGTCACTTTTACATTCGGCATAGAAGAGTGGTCTCCAACTGTCCTTCCATTGTAGGGTTGTGTTCCAGCCCATCTGATCTAAACTGGTTGAATTGCCTTCTCAACATGTTATCAAATTCTGCAGAGACCTGGTAACGTGGTGGAACACATCTGAGTGTAAAGCTTCAAGAGAGTGGTTCTCAAGGACTGACGTTTGAGAACCCTGGCAGTAAAAAGGTGTAGACGAGGGTGTGAATTCACCATAGGAGCCTCTTCCAGCCATCTTGTGGAACTGCTGCCAGGTGAGCGGACCCTGAACGTGTTGGATGTTTTCCCAGGTCCGTCCTGTCCTCTTCTTTTGGATGGCATCCTGCAGGAAGGGCTGCATAGACAGCAGCATTCGAACCATATCCTGTGACGACAACCTGCTCATGTCCACCACTTTGGAAAGTGCAAACACACACAGAAACACACAAACAAGAAGGTTCATGAAAAGATGTACAGACATATTAACATTGATTTTACTGATTCATTCCAGACATGTCCCAAACACTATGACGAGCAAATACACATTGAGACTAGGATGAATCTATGCATTCATACATGTAAACATACATACCAGCCTACACATACGTGGGTAGACATATGATCACACATATGATCAATTGTGTGGTCATATGTGTGATCACACAATTGATCACACATATGAAAAGAAACTCTTGAAAATAAATGTATACCAATAGATACATCTACTTTAATGGAATATACTAAATTATTCCATTACTAATATTAATACTAAATTATTTGCAAATATAAGTCACTCTCCTTACCATTTGTGTGAGGCCATGAATGTATAGCACTGCTTCTCACGACAGTGAGGTCGACTTTCCCTCCTGTAGGGTTATCCACATACTGCAGCCCCTGCTCAAAAGCATTGAAACAGTCCACACAAGCATCACTCGCATCTGCCCACTGCTTTTCAGACATCCAACTCTGGAGGAGCGCTCCCTTGCGGCCGTGACAAGACGAATGAATTGGAAGGTGCAACGAAGTCAGACAGGAAATTGGTTGGGAGCACTGCTCCTGAATAACAACCATGACCGATGGAGAGCCAGGACCAGCATCCTGGGACTGCTTAGCTCTGGAGTCTCCCATTGTTGGGTCCCGGCGACAAAGAGCAAGCCTCCGCTCGGCAGCTCTGCCTCCTTCAGAAGTCCGACCAAATATGTCAAGCTCATCCTCCAGGAAGAGCCCGGTGCCATGAGCCAGTCGCCGGTTCACGATGGCACTGAAGCCACACATACAGCGGTACTGATCTTCACAAGTGGAGTCTGGGATGTACACCCCAACATCTGCCCCTTTCACATTCATGTTGCACGCACAGATGCAGCAGCTGTCAAAGTTGCGATCCTTAAAGACGCTGAGGACGGAGTCTGAGAGCAGAAGGACTACATAGAGGCTGTGGGCCTCAGGAATAGGGGGCCCCGGTCTAGCTAAATGCTCCACAGAGCTAAGAGGCAGGCTGGTGGAGGGGGTAGAGACTGGTGAGCTGAGCTCAGTTCCATCCTGCTTCACAGAACCTTGCCCTGAGCTGGCAGTATTAATTCCCCTCGGTGTACGTGGAGTCCGTGGAGTTGGCACGGAGAAGCGTGGCGTTGCCGGTGAGGGAAGGATGCCGGTAGTGGTGCTTACAGAGGCAGTGTTGACACTCATCTGCACATAGTCTTGGTCTGTGAGGGTGTTAACACTGGGAGTGTTCCTGGAAAACACACATTAGAGGAAACAAATAGTCAAACATCTGAATGATAGCGGTGAAAAGTCACATGGGTCTATATGCTTGTGCAACTGGAGCTGCAACCACATATTTACATGCATTGCACAAAAAGACAGGACAGATTATTTTTATTCTTCTCAATTCTGTGTCAAATCTGACAAATCTTCTGCAATTTAGATCATTTAGGATTACAAAAACTATTTCTTTTTTATGCATTTTATGTAATTATTTGGTTTCAATTGTTTTCAAAAATTGGTTCTCAAAATCTTTAGGCCTATTGTTTCTTACGTGTATCCATCCTTGGTGAACGCAGCATTCTGGGGATGCATGATGGGTGTAAAATGCTCAATTTTTGGCAAAAGTGCCCAGGATGGACGGTAGTAACATTGTTCAGGGATCTTTAGTGGCGGTAAAGTTTGGCTGGGAAGGCAGGAGAGCGGCGCAAAGATGGAAGATCCAATCTGTGGCTGGAGAGAAAGTCAGATGTATGTTAGTTAAGGTTTTTAGGATATGTTTCTTGCAGCTGCTGCTCAGGTCAGTGATACCAGAAACAAGACATAGTTGCAAACCCATAGTACCACTTGAAAGCTTAACATCCCCCCTGAAGTCCAACAGGCTGAAACCCTTCATTCAGCTATTACACCTTATACAACAACACATGTACTTCTCCAAGAGTAAAATATTTATTAATAAGAGGGCCAGCGTCAGGAGTAAGGTTAAATGTCAAAGTAACTGACAGGTTTATAGTTAAAGCATAATAGCAAAGAATTTCTGAATGGGAAAAGGACTAGATTTGTCTACTTCAGTGAAAAAAGCATCTACCTTAACGTCATCCTGCCGGGGACTAGTCGCACCGTCCTCCATCTCCATCATGTAATCAGTGAGTTGGGTGGGGGCCAAAGATGGAAGGTGGTCTGTCACTCCACTGGGCGCAGGCGGCTCTTGACTGGGTGTATCTCGATATGGTGTGATGGGAGAAAATGCTGGGTGTTGCTCCAACGAAGGAGGAGTGGGGAACATTCGCTGGAGATCTGCAACTGCTAAAAGGAGACAGACATGAGGCATGAGATGAAACGGAAGAAGGAGAATGATTTAAATATATTTAATGCAGAAGGGAAATTATATCTGTAAAACAGTCTGGAAAATATATGGCCAATTGTATTGCAAAGATGTCTCAGAAACGTTGTGTAACTTGATGTAATCCTTGGTTTTTTGATAACAGAGTGATGTGTTTCACTGTGGGAATCACCTCAGGGTGACAAATAATTACTTTACACATACAGGTATTTTGATGTAAATATTTTCCTTTATTTTTTAAAAAGATTTTTTATGTCATTAGTGATTGTTATACAACAATCACTAATGACATAAGTGATTGTTGTATATCACTTATACAACAAGTGATATACTGTGGACTGTGAATTGAACTGAGTATGTTTTACTTACTTGGAGGATAAGATACACTAACTCTTCCTTCTTTGCCACTAAGCCGATCTTCTGTTGACAATAGCAACTTTGTTGAGTGTTGGTTTGGATAAACAGTCTGTAAGATATAAATCACTGATGAGTTTTATTATATCTTGCATTTACTGCAGCAAAACTAGAAAAAAAATACAGTACATTATTAACTTATTTTATTTTATTTACAACTTTAATGGCACAGTAAAACGTTACAAAAAAATCGAAAGCCTTGTATTGCCAGTAAGCACCAAAATAATGTCAGAGACTAATGCATAAAAGGAGATGTCTTACCCCTACATCTTCTTCATCAAGTATGTTTTCCAGATCTGAGATGTTGACTGCCAGATCTTTCTCTTCGGTCAGAGAAGGATTAGTTTTAGTGGGAGCATCGTCTTGGCCCAAATCATCTAAAACATAAATAAAATCAGATCCAGAATTAAAATATATCCATGAGTGAGTGATCTCTAAACGTGAAATAAAACACTAAAACATGGCAATGTTTGTGGTCATTTCCTCACCGGATTTTGGAGCCGAGTTAAAAATAGACATTGCATCTTTTCCATCAGGCAGTGAACCGTTGCTGGTGATTTCTTCTCCCTAAAGAATGAGTTAGATAAGACTTTAATTATTGGCCACAAAACAGAAAAAAAATAAATAAATCGAAAGCCACAGTTTGTGAATATTATGAGTCACAGGGTGCAGCATCACAGTTCACGTTACTGCCATACAAAATAGTAATATTAATTTCAATTTTCCTTATTATTTTTTACAAGAGTCTGTGGATTTTGTATTGTATACACTCATATCATATGTGTAATTATGTCTATCCACAAAAAAACTACATGCCCTTCTCCTGCCACACTAAAGAATTATATATTTTCCCCCTCTGCAAGGACAGTAAGCAACAACATGCTCTAAAGAAATTGGTACACAAGATATATATGTAGTTTGAATTTCAAAATCTGCACCTCTATATTTTGGCCACTTGGGGGAGACAATTTTGGAATGTAATTTTAGTGTTTTTCTTACACTCAGGATTAAAGAATTAATTTGTAAAACCAATCTTACACATAACCTCATTAGCGTTCAAATGGAGTGTTGCAGCACCTGGTGAATTTAAGTCTGGTATTTACTTTCCATTTAGCTGCTTTTGATTTCACACAACCTCCTGAGGGAAATGTCTCAACCTTGTGCTGCTAAATGTGTGTCAGCACTTTCACCAGCCAGTTACTTTAGCTTATTTATATGCTGTCAAAGCAAGCAAAATTTCTGCCGTCGGAAAGAAAAAACAAAAAATTAGGTTTTCACTTTAGTTTTCACCATCTTCAAACTGGTGACTATGTGAAGCTACTTTCAGTGGCTTCACATAATGGTGGCTTTGAATTATTGTATTTAGCTTTTAAAATGTTTATTCTTTTACCTTGGCCTTCTGCTTGGTTTCTCGCCCTGAGCCCTTGAACTTCTTGGAAGATGGAAACGGGTACTCAATATCTCCTTCCTTGAAGTCGTAAGGATCGTCCCCAGTTCCAGTTTCTCGCAGCGCCTCTACGCCCGGCTGCTCAAACAGGCCCAGAGCGTGGATGTGCTCCGCCACCTTCTCTTCAGAGATTTTAAATCTCTTGTGGCTCCGACTGTACAGTCTGGAAAAGGCAGAAAGGAACAAGTGAAGCAGGAGTTTGTTCTTTATTTACATTATGTCCTAGCTTTTTTTTTTGTCTTTATGGAGCTTCAACCTCATGTTTGCAAATAAGTTAGCTTTTATGCAGAAGAGCTTCACACCAATAGCTGTGTCTCTGCCATAACTAGCCTTGTTAGAGGTTCTGTCAATAAGATGCTGCCAACACTTATTTGCTCTCTTAACATCTTTGTCGGGTGCGAGAATCTACCGCAGTGTGACTCAATCCAACAGGTTGAATTGCTCATTGACCTGAATAGTGTGAAATCATGCCAAATGGAATGCAATAGCAATCAAATATACAACTCTAAACTGTTCATACTGTGCGAAAGTAAGATTACAAATCTTACATAGAGTTGAAAATAGATATTTACATTCTCCAAATAAAATACATACATTTTTTTCCCTCACTGCCTGAAGGAAAATCAGACCAAATATGTCTTGTTTTAAGCTATTCAGAGTTATTGAAATTATTTTTATTTGATAGAAAATTGAGAAAATATTTTTTTGAGATTTTTTTTTTTTTTTTTACTTTTTTCAAATTTAGAAGTTTATATATACGGTAGTTCAAAGACAGTTACAAAAAATCTCTAAAATGTTCTTGTTATGTTTTTTGGCATTTAGAAAATCTAAAAATATGATTTTATAATTCTAACTAACCTAAAAAAGGAGAAGTTTGGTTTGATTTAACTTCGGACTTCAGAAAAAAATTGCATGTCTTCTAATTTATCTGGTTTCAACTGTATTTTTCCAACGTGCTGTATTTCCTACCTTTTAAATGCATTGTTTACAGTGGATGTTTCTGTCTCCACTTGCTCTAATTTCTCAGTGGGAAGTTCAGGGGGCCTGAATTCACTTTTATCAGTCCTGGGAGTCCGGAAGCCTCTCCACCAGCCAGACCCACCCTCCCTTTGCCTCAGCTGAGCAGTATAGGCCGCTGTCTCGCTGGTAATCACCCCCAGACCCGAGGCCCCATCTGGACACGCTAGCATGTCCACAGAGGCATCTAGAACCTCCGGGTCCTGCATCCGGGGGTGCGGGCTGAGAGTGGGCGGGAGTGGAGACATGGATGAATGAAGAAGGGACTCAGGGGCTTTTCTTTCATTAGAGAGAGACTTGGAACACTTGCAACTTGGCAGAGAGCTCAGCGGCTCCATCGGTGATTCAAGCGCAACAAGGGCACCAAGCTGGGGTCCTCCAGGTGAGTCCTGTTCCAGCGGGGACTCCTCCGTGACAGAAAGACGATGGTGAAAGGGAATCACAGCCGGCCTCTTTGACTGTTTGTCAGGCTTTTCCGGCCTCTCGCTTGTCTTGTGTTTTGGCACGGAGGTGGAGTATAATGACGGGCCTGAAGACAGTGAGGAGCTGGAACAAGGTTGAATGTTAGCAGTGGGTGCGGTGGACATGTTGAGCTTCTGCTGCTTTAACCTACAAAACAAAACAAAACAAAAACATAAAATTAAAAATCCTCAACAGCAGCATAAAATAATAGTTTACTGAATGTATTGATAAGAAACGGTAATGCAGTAATGGTATTTAAACTCTTGTAAAAGTATTTATAACCTTGTTATTCTTCAAATTTTATTACATATTTTGTTGGTATTCTATTTGACAGAGTGAATCATTAGTGTGCAGTGGGAACCAGGACATAAACGTCCTCTTCAACTGAGAGGCTAGTGGCTACTGGAGGATCTGCAGATATCTACATCTCAGTTTATAGTAGTACTCAAAGAAATTAGAAGTTACATTTAAAATTTGCTATAAACATTTGGGTACATTGTGAAAGAAGGGAACCTGATCCGATGACACTAAACTTCAACTTTTGGGCTTACTTATAGAGCATAATTTGTGGTAGAAGATGAGCATCTCGTTTCTTCTGAGCGATACGGGTTGTTGTGGTTTGGTAGGCTATTTTGTTTGCTTCCAAGGAACAGGTCCTGAATACATTGGACCATCAAATCGTAAACCAAACTGCAACAATCTCTGCTGTATCGCTCAATGGTAACGAAGCTTAACACTACTTATCATCCTGAAGAAATCAACGTACGGTATAACATTGTGGTGGCAGAATAAGGAATGCAGAGATGCTAATTTTCATCGAGGAAAGGAGCAACTGGTCAGGGCTAATGGGAAAATGGATGGAACCAAATATAGAGTAACTGCAGGAATATTAAAGTTTGAGAAGCTACAAAAACCTTGAGACTGGGGATCTGGTTCACCTTTCACCAGGAAAGTGACCTGAAACGTACAGCCAGAGCTACAATGGATTTTCCTTAGATCAAAGCATTGTTAGAATAGTCCTGTCAAAATTCAAACCCGCGTCCAACTAGGAGTCTGCTGCAGCGGTGAACATTGTTGTTCACTGAAGCTCTTCAATACCTTATTGAAGTTATTTTGCAAGAACAGTCAAACATTTAAGTCCCTCGATGAGAAAATACTAGAAGAGACAGACCCCAAAGACTTTCTGTAATTGTAGTAAAAGGTGGTTATACAAAGTATGAACAAATTCATGCTACACTTTCAGATTCCCGTTTGTTAAAACTGTGAAAACCATAAATTTTTTGTTTGTGTTGTCTTTCACATAAAATCCTATTTTCATATGGTAGACCAACAGCATCGCATTTTTAGGTGTGTAACTTGTTTCAAATTAAATTAACATAAAAAAACCCCAAAAACGTAATTTTGTTGTACAAAATTATGCGGGTTTGAAAACTTCAGTTTAAACAATGTGTTACCTGGAGCAGCTGCAGGTTGTTCGTGCTCCAAGATCGTTAAAGTTCCACGTAGCAACTGCGTTTGGCACTTTCTTTCTCTGTGACGCATCAGTTACCTGATTTGGTCTGAAGGGAAAAATCACATCCAGATGAACACTGGTTAATATAACAAGTATTAGAATAATAAGCAGAAAGGGAAGAAAGTAATTTAGAGGTTTCTTACACGTGCTGAGACTGGTTGAGATAGCATTCCCTCCAGGCCTGGTGGACCACCTGGCAGGTCAGCTTCTTCCCAGAATGCTTTGGGCTGAAAGTGGTGATCCCCATGCCACTGTCCGGTGTAGGGACATTAGAGGCCGAGGTCACGAAGCCACTGTCCGCTGGCAAGGAAAAGAACAGATACCATCCTCTCAGCGACAGAGTTTTAATCTTAGTCAGCAGTGAAAAATGTCTTCTTCACTCATGCCCTCCTTTTCATTAATCTGTTAGCAGCTGAAAAAGTCACAGTCATGTGTGAAAATATCCAACTGGTGCCTTTTCACAACAATTTGAAGCAGAAATGTGAGAAGGTCAGAGTGTACACTATGAGCTCTTGTTACACATTAATGGCTACTTCTGTCTGTTAAAGGTGGGTAGCATCATTGGATCGTTTGCACCTTAGTCACTTCCTCATGCTTCACACAGACAAGCCTGGAAAAAAGTGCTATGAAGGTTACGCACTATTTGTTTATTCATGGAAAATTGGTCCGTACTCACGATAATTTCCATATCATCAAACTGTAACTCTCAGGGCATATAATACAAAACAATATGTAATAACAATGCAACAAACCTTTGATTGACTACATTACATTAACAGAAGAAAGGAGATAAACAGCACTTATTTTTCTCATGTTTAGCTTAATTCAGCAGTTAAGCTGTTGTTGTAGCACTCTACAACTATTTGGCTTTAAATGCTCAGATGTTCCCAGCAGTCCAGGAGAGCAACGCACTCCAAAGCAGAAATCAGAGTCAGCAAATGTTAAGGCTAAGTTTACGAACCAGAAGAGCAAGTTTTGTCCTCACATGCTTAAGGGGAACCAAATGTTACGAGCGGAATTATCAACGAGTCACATTAAAAGTAAATGTGAACAGTTTAGCAAACTGCTCCCCGTGAAAAAAAAGATAGGAGCTGGAGGTTTTAATAAAGACTGTAGTGATATGGGTGAAGTCAGAAAATTTTAGAAAAAAATTAAGCCATTTGCTTCTTTAGGTTATTCTATGTCACTTGATTGTTTTATCAAACAATCAACACCGGAATAGCTTTCGTAATGTATTTAA
The DNA here is from genome assembly GCF_019740435.1 of Gambusia affinis. NCBI lineage: Eukaryota > Metazoa > Chordata > Actinopteri > Cyprinodontiformes > Poeciliidae > Gambusia > Gambusia affinis. The sequence continues at coordinate 12,547,172 of NC_057884.1, read as the reverse complement.
CTCCCTGTTAGAGAAGTATGTTGAGGCTGACCAGGAGAACCTCCTGTTGGGAAAAAAATAGCTTGCTATATGGAAAAATGTGTAAGAAAGCAATTAGGACAGACTCAAGTAATAAATGAACAGTAGCATTATTTTTGCTGAATGTATATAGCGCTTATTTGATAGAACAATTGCACAGATTGCTGGTTTATGCAAATGCATATTCTTAAATAACTTGGAACAAAAGCAAAAAAAAATTAATAAATAAATAAATAAAAATCAGGACATCCTGAGAACAAAGTTAAAAATACAATGAGACTAATTTTAAATGGCCCTAACAAATCTGAATTAAACTAGAAGACACATTTAAAATCCTGGATCTAGAATCGTTTACTTCAAGCTGTTAATGACTAAAACCCTGCGCCATGCATGTGTGTGTGTTACCGGAGCAAGGCTGCTCTGGTGACGTCGGCGGAGTCAGCGGCACGCTGCAATTGTTCAGCTCCTTGTTGAGGCCCAGAGCTGCAGGAACAGGTGGAGACTGCTCCACCGGTAGGTCCCCCTGGGCAATCAGCACAAAAGCAGCTGGGTAGGTCATCCTCACGCCGCCTAGGAAGGTAAGAAAAAGAGGATTTGCGGCACTCGTTTAACAACAAATTCATGAAAATCCTTAATAAATCCTTGCAAAGATAAACTGTGTGAGCAAAACATGCTGTTTCTGTTAGAGATTTACAGCATGTTCCCAGATTTCAGCATGAATAGCCACAAATGCACTCACGCCAAGCAGTAGCTTTGTATTGCATTAATGCAAGCACACGCTTTCTCACTCACTGCTCTGATAAAACATGATCAAATAAGAATCCTTCTACTTTCAGGCTTCTTCTGGCTTTCCTCTTTAGCTGTAAAAGCTGCCGGTATCCAAAAGAGTTTTAATTGTAATCAGGTCAAGTCAACGCTGTGGGATCAGACTGATTAGGCTGTAAGAGAGCCTCCCTGGAGTTTATGGCTCTGCTTCCAGACTCTTCCTCTCTGCCTGTCTCACTGTATGCTCATAGCTTTCAGTCATCCCCCCTTCCAGGCATGTTGGAAGACCGAGAGGCTCGTTGCAGTCAAAGCAGCACTTTTACTAGTTCCTCTGCTCAAACAAAGACAGAGAGCAATCAATGCGATGTCATTGTCTCACCGTTTGCTTTGTAAAAGCAACATCACTGAAGACTAATATAATTATTCATTGCTATTTGCATGCTGAAAGGTTAGCAGAGTTCTTTTGTATTTGCTGAAATAAGAAGGATTGTGCAGGAAACTGTTTTCTATTATTTGGTGAAGTAACTCCCTTTACATGCTGTATGTTCTTCAAATCTAGTAAATGTTTTTTTTTTGTTTTTTTTTACCATTTTGTGTGATTTTTTTTTTTTTGCCATACCTACGATGACATCCACTGCCACATGAGAGCTGCGATCGTAGGCTTGCCCTGCTTCCTTTTGTTCCTTCTCTCCGCTCCCCTCTTTCTGTGGAAGCACCATGGGATAGAAGTAGCTCCACTCCTCTATCAGCTTCCGAGCAGCAGGGTCACTCATTTTGAAGGCCTGCCCTGTAAGGGTCCCGCTCAGGCCATACGGACTCAAAATCACTGCACAGACAGGAGCAGAGCGATCAGAGACTGCAAGTAAGGAGCAATTTAAAACTAAAGGTGATATAAATAAAACGGTTAAACATGATCCAGATATGTTTCTTAATATGTTTGCGTTTAGATCCGTTTTAGTATTTGCATCAGCATAAATAACAGAATTTTTAATTAACTTAAATTTTATTTTAATAAGTTTATAAAGTACTTTCTGAACTCAGACACTTGTAGTTATCACAGCCTATGATATAAATTTAAATCCAGTAATGTCAACTCTGCACTACATATGTGGTAAACAGAATATGCAATATTATAAAGCAAGTTTCATATTTGGTAAATATGTGGAAGAATACACAATATACTCATCTTTTCACCAAGAGCTGTTTTTTTTTATCTCGTTGTAATTGTTCAGCATTTTGTTGGAAAGTGCTTTATAGAGCACTTTATAAATAACATTAAGTATATTTTTTTAATTATTATTATTATTATTATTAGTAGTAGTAGTAGTAGTATAATTTCATTGGAGTGATGCAATCTCATAATAGAGACATTTGAAAAATCATAACTTTAAAATATATGCTTCTGCTCAAAATGATTACATGAGAGCAAAAGGCTAATGTATTAATTCTGATTTAAATATATATGTGTGGTTTGGGGTGCGCGCATGTGTGTGTGTGTGTGTGTGTGTTACCTTGCACCGGAGTGGAGGAGGTCTGTGCGAGTCGGATGTGGCGCTCCGTGATGTGGTACGCAGGCTGATGCTGGACGATCTCCACACTAGTGCACACGTTGCTTTCGCCGTGCAGGAAGAAAGAGAAGGAGCAGGACAGATGTTCGCTGCAAAAAGAAGATTGAAAAACAATGGAATTAAAGGCGACACACATTAAAATAGTCAAAGCAAGTACACAACTCGGAAATCAAGCCTGTCTTTGAAAACGACTGGCAACATGGGTTTGCACTCCTGTCTTTGTCCGGTTTAATTACAAGTAAAATCACCTACACAATTTAATTAAGCTCAAATTAAAATGAAACATAATTACTTTTTAATTATGTCCAATTGAGATGAAGCAGACTGAAGATGTTAAACATGCCAGGTTTTTTAGGCTGAGATCTGACAGACGAGGGGAGCTTATCTACAGATCAGAGAACGCCGTCTGACAGCATGTTCACAAAACTCTCCCACCACTGATCTCACACACATGATTCTTATTGCAGGTATAAATCCTCATTTGCGTATGACTGACTGCGATGGCTACATGTTTACATATTGCAACTCTCTCTTTATTACACCAGCCAGAGTACAGTTCATCATGCATTGCTTCTTTTTTTTATTTTTTATTTTTTTTGTGTTTTTTTTAATCAAGGAGGAGTAATTGTTGGAGCTTTATTGCAATCTATACAGCAGTGGGCGGGCTGGACGTCATTAACCGCCTCGACAGCTCCACTGATGTATATTTTTAATCTATAAACCACCTCACTACCTGGGTTTATATATCAGAATTACAATAAAGTCAGCAGGTACTCTAATCGCTTTGTGATTACCCTGCTGCCTATGCAATATCCCCTTTGCCCTGAGGGAGTTGGACCTCCATTTGAGCTGTAATGGATCATCAAATTCAATAAAATGGCCAGTTCCACATGCGCAGCCAGAACTAAACAGCCTATCTGAGCCCGATGTCTCAGTTCTGACTATGAAAGCCTCCAGATGGCGCTGGATTCACCCAAGAGGTTGAGAAGGGAAGGTTTTCTGCTTCATAAACACTCCTCAAGCTCCCTGAGAAAAAAAAAATCCCTAATGACAGCAGGTGGTTCAAACATAAGCCTGCACAATCACAGGGAGACGAGCACAGCTAAAGTGCATACATATGCATGCCTGTGATAAACTGGGACTCGGGCTCACAATGCTTTCTCACCCCACAGATAATATCCCAAGCGCACACACAAAAACTCGGTGGCAGTTTATCATCTCTGCAGTTCACATTTCCACAACACATGAGTCAAAAATGCTTTCAATGTCACTGCCCTCCAACCTCGTCCTCGGCGCATCGTTCCAGTCACACGAAGAGCTAAATATAGGTGCACAGGGAAGCTCGGGGAAAACAGCTGCAAGTCAAGGGTACCAATCTGCTCGGCACAAATACAAACATAAGCAAAATTAACGGGGGAGGGGGGTGGGGGGGTGTTCATCTCTGTCGCTTTTGTTTAATTTACAAGTGAAATGAGATTTCTGCAGACTCATAGAGCTTCAAGACATTCAGGGGGTCCAACAAATATTGCACTTTTTTTTAAAAAACATCCAGACATAAAATAAGATAGCTGTTTTAAATATTTAATATATATTTTTTATTGTTATTTGGGAAATATTTCAGGTTTACAGTATGAAATCTGTACAGACTGTTGGATTAATGGCTGGATGGATGGATGGATGGATGGATGGATGGATGGATGGATGTGCAGTTGTCTGTCCTGAGTGACCTGGAGAGAGTGTGTCCCACATCTCGTCTAATTACCTTCAGTCTCGCTGCAACCTTGGCCTGACAAGTAGGTGTACAAATTGATTGTAAATTCTTTCAAAATCTTTTTCTTTTTTTTCTGAAGTTATCGAGCCCTGGAAAATCAATTTTTAGACTTTTCAGTTGCTTTTTTTCAGATTTGAGCCAGTGATGGGTTGAATATAATTTTTTTCTGACAGATGTCAACAGTTTTTCATAAATGTAACAATAATGCAGTGAAAATTAACAATGAATAAAAAATGTATCTCTTTCTCATATTGATGCTTGCTTATTTATGTGAGATGTAAGTGTAGACAAAGACTTTAGGGTTTGATTCAGATTGTTCCACTAATGCTGCTGTTTGCAAAAAAATCTATGTAACAAGTCTCTCTGACAATGTTTACACAAAGTTTATGTAAGTAATTACAGCCAATAAATTTATAAAGTCAACACTAAAGCATGACATGTGTAACACTAACTCGTTTTTTTTTGTTTTTTTTAATTGCAATAAAGTGTGACAACTCGCAAGTCAGTGAAAAAGCAGAGCTACAAAAAGCAGCATCAAACTGCAAGATGACCCAGCTGGGAGATTGATGCTCCCTGTCCTTTTACAAAGGGCATTTTCCTGCACAGTAAGCGGGTGTGAGTGTGTGGACACACTGGGCTCCACACGTCCTCTGGGGGGTTTTGTTCAGTCGGCAGGCAGAAGTATGTGTGTGAGAACGACAGACCGGGGATGTGTGTCTGTATGAGTACAGGTATTAATAAATGAAGAGGAGAGACAGCTGAGACATAACTAAGGGTTGACAGTACAGGAGAAGACGGGGAGGAAAGAAAGGATCGTGAAGAAAGAGAAGGAAAAGACAGCAGGAGAAGAAGATGGAGACATGGGGAATCAAGTCAGGTGGGGGTATGCATGAGCAGGATGGGCACAAAATGGGAAAGTAGGGAGGAGTAAGAGGAAATTAAAGAGATAAGGAAAGGGAAGACCGGAGGAGCCAGACCAAAAGCAGTGTGAGAGACAGAGGAGGAAGTGAATAATTCAGTGCCACACACTGCAAGTGCTGCACACATATCGATGAGATCAGAGTTTTAATAGGAGGCTACTGAGCATGATTTTATGGTGAAATCAATCAGCTAATGTAGAGGTATAGGGGAACACACAGACATTTTACAGTCTGTGTGAATCTGTCACTTGCTCTGGCTTCATGATGTCTGCAGGCTCCGTCTTGAATTTTGCATACTGAACATTGTGGGCAACAAATCTACCAACAATACCATGCTGCTCAAACTAGACAGGTAAAAAGCAATAACATATCCAGTGGTCAGAGCAGCATGTGGACAAGAAGAATGGCTTGCATCCAGTGCCTTACAAAATGATCCTTTGAAACATTTGACATGTCAAGAACCTCAATAAATTTACGTAGGATATTATGTGATAGAACAACGTTGTGCCTCATTTTCAAGTAGAAGGAAATAGATCATGTTTCTCTAAAATATATGCTAATTTTATATTTACAATTATATCCAGACCCTGAAAGCTGCAAATGAACAATCAATGTAATTTGTTTAAGGTCAGCTTAAACATGGATGAAATGTACAAATTCTTCATGCATAATGTCCCCAAAATGACCAAGAATCAGTTCTGATTCTTTGCATATCTGATGAAACAATTCAATCACACATTTTAAAAAAAAAGTAATGAAGAAATTTTGTATATTTATCAAAAGTAATATGTATTTACTATGAAATTACATTTTAAAAAGTAAGGGTTATATTTATGAATAACTACACTGATAGTTATTCATTATTATTTTTTCTAATAATTTATGTAAGTAAAAAAACACAACTAAGCAACAATTTTAGCACTAATTCTACTTACTTCTGTAATCAGAGTACTTTTACGAATAAGGAATGCACACTAAGATGTTCGGAGTTAACAAGGCCTCACAACCTAACTTGGATGCTAATATTTATCTCTCTATTTTAATTTGTACATAGAAATAATAAATGATACAAAGTGACAACTTCGTATCATCTACCTCTCTTTTCAGAAGTGCCACTTTTTGTTGGTCACATAAGATCCTAATAAAATATAATGAAGTTTGTGGTTGTTACATGAGAAAATGTGAATTTAAATGGGTAAAAATACTTTTGCTGAACATCACTGAAAAGGGAGGTGATTAAGGTCTGACATGGATTATTAAGACACACAGCTGCACAGAAAATAACAACTGTTAATATAGCAAGAAAGATCACTAAAACAGGAATCCACACACTAACCATTAGGATTACACACAAGTCTTATATCTCCTCCAACAGACCCATCTTAATCTGATGGCGCGATAACGGTGCTCAGCTAGCAACCACAGCCATGTGAACTAATCAGGTATGATAGTATTTTTATCTGGATTCTCTTAAATCTGAGAGGTTAATCTGCTTAAACTGTACCTTGAGTGTTCGCCCCGCCACCAGAGGAGCAGCTCCGTGAGTTATCCTCTTCCCTCCAGCTAACCCTTTTCCACACACACGCGTAAGACGCTCCACTGATGCTTGTGGACCATTGTGGAGGATGTTTACACTCTTGTAAGCTCTCGTGAGCAGCATGTGTACACATGCTATTGAAACTGCTTCCAGAGTGCCCCCACGATTGTTTAATTTATTCCAACACAAACACAGCACCAACATGTAGACTCATTCACAGGCTTAGTGCAGGTGAATCTAAATGCTACTGCATGTACACATTCTGCAGTATGCAGAACATATCAGAAGCGACATAAAGGCAAAAGCATTAAGTTTGATGCTTTATTCAAGGGCTTTGAGGAGACCTGTTACCGCAATGTTTACGCTACAACAAAATTTACATGGTTTCACAATAATAGAGAGCCAAGCTATAGGATAAAAGAAGTGCAATTAGAGATTCAAGTACAGAATTTATGAAATTCAACTTCCACAGGTTTTTATTTTATATACAATGCCTTCCTGTCCAGCCCAAAGAAAAACATCTCCACAGCATGATGCTGACCAAACTATGTTTCCCTATCTAGCCATCTGTGAAGACTCTCCATGTTTTTGGTTGGTTTCTAGCCACACATAGATTTACACATACTGCCCAGTGAGAGACAAACTGGTGGTGGAAAGCCCAGTAAAATGGTTTGCTCAGCTGCCATTGTGAATGATAGCCTGAACAGTATTTTGTCAGATGTTGAAAACTTAGAATAAGACATTAAACTAATTTAATAAGACTAATCTAAATTTCTCCACAACTTCCTCCCTGACCTTTATCGTGTATTCCTCTGTCTTCATGATGCGGTTTATTCACTTTTGTTCTCTGACAAACTACTGTGGCTGTCACAGAACATTTGTGTTAATATTAGAACAGTAATGCACTTCACTGACCTACTAGTGGACTTTTCAAGGTGATCTTACACAGTTATCATCTTGATAAGCGCACAAGAGCAAATGCATGTGGCGTTTATTTGATTATTTTTTTTTAAATATACACATTAAAAGACACAACTTTAACTTAGTCTATCACAATGTTTTTATTTGTATAAAATAAAATGACTTCTTTCATAATTAATTGTTGGTATAGTTAGTCTCATAGGATCCTAATCAAAAACAATGTCAAGCAGTTTGACAACATTTGCAAGGTACTGTATTGTTGTAATTTAAAAAAAAAATGAAAAAAAAATGGTCATGTCTCTGTAACTCATCATCATTTTCAATTCTGCTCTACACGTTTATTTTCTATTTCTTTCTTATCTTTAACATCTTTAACACAATGAAGCAAAGGCCACAGCTATCTTTGCAAAAATGCAAGTGGCAGCACCTTACGCGTCCACTCCTCAGACTCTCAGAACATATGAAAGAGTAAACATAAAGGCACAAAATTTTAAAAAATCATTCACTCATGAAAGAGTTGTGTTGAATTAATGAAGACAATGATTAAACAACACAAACTAATACCACTGCAGGAAAGATTGTACTATGTCAAGTCAATCACTGAGCAATTGTACAAACCTTTTGCACAATGAAAGCAATCGTCAAATTCCCTGGGGATTGTTAAAAGTGGTGTAACTTTTCATCTCTATTCTTACAGTCACACATTATTTCCAGTCAGTCACCACCTTCCAGCTCATTCACTCAGCAGCTACTTATCCATCCAGTCAGGCTGTCAGTGCATCTAGCAATCTGTGACTTGAAGGAGCATTTTTCTTGTCTGTCATTTTTCTAATTTAACCTGTCTACAGCTGTTCTAACCCTTAATTACACTGTGACTTAAAGCTTTCATGTTTTTACCAAATGGCAAATTGTCCTCACTTTCTTCTAATCACATCTGTCAGATTAGCAATTATTTAAGACTTAAAAGTGAATATCATCACTGAAATTCTTGTTTTAGATAACATATTAATGTAATGTAACACACACAGTGAGATGCAGAAAATTAGATTTAAAAAAAAACCTTTGTCTCTTTTTCTTTTGTACGGGGAAATGTTTTTTCTACGTTTCTGAATACACCAGAGAGCGCAGAGCAAAAAATACTAAGATGAGCAAAATTAGGTCAGATAAATTTTTTTTGCCTTTTTTCTTTTTTTGCTGGCATGAGTACTTTTCAAGTGAGTTCTTACAAGCTCCGTCTAGCTTCCTTTCCCTCCCGCCGATCTAAATTTATCATGGCATTTGATTTGTGCAAACACATAAGAGCAAACAAACAGCACCGACATCAATGAAGTTATTCCACAAGTCTAAATGAAGACGCTGTCTCTGTACCTGCGGCGTGGTAACACTGAAAAAAATAAAGAAATGCTGTCGCGACAGACAGAACACTAGATGTTTAAAATAAATGTAAAAATCTTGGTGGCTGTTTTAAATTTTTAAAATAATTTTATAATTTTATAACTGAAGAAAATTGTAAAACCCCAATTCTGTCAGGTCAGCGAAGAATTCCTGAGATTAATGAACCAAAAACAAAAGGCAGCTGCCATGTTTTTCATAGCAGAGAACAGGTCTGTTACTCTGAACTACAAATATTATTTATGCATGAGTTTATAGCCATTAGTGAAATGAAAGCTGCAATATTAAAAAACACTGAGCGTTACACTTGGCATGCAAAGAATTGACTGAACTAATGAGGGAGACAGACTCTAATACATCCATTCAGCCGTCTATAGCTATGATTAATTTACGACCCCCCACCTTCTCTGATCACCACCGCACCACCACCCGCGCCTCCCTGCTCCCCCCGCTCCTCCCCGCTCTGATGCCTCGTCTCCCCATCCTCACTCTGCATCCCTGTAACGCTCTCCCCCTACTCCTACGTTCTTCCCTCGGCGTCTGATGCAATGTGTTACCAACCCAGAGAGCTTTCCTCCCATTCAGACACAAAGAGAGAATGAGAGTTGGGTTGAGAGGAAGGAGTAAAAGGGGAAAGCGGGGGGGGGGGGGGATTGTGGTTGGGGAAATTATCTCCTGGATCTAACGCAACCCGCTGTGCCCAATGGACACAAACAAGATAAACACCTGATAAGCCCTGACAAAGACAGCTATGCCAAGGCACTGAAACTGGCACGGGTGTGGAAGCATGGCATGAATGCTCGCATCAATACGCCCCCTGATGGGGAGAAAAGGCACAGTGCAGAAGAAGAAAAAAAAAAGAGACAAAAGAGATAATGAGATAAGAAGTCATTGTTAGTGAGAAATGTTCCCTCGTGGGCTAAAAGTATTGCTGGTCGGGGATCTGAAGGTGTTCTCACACTCTCAACTTTGGGGCAACTTTATAACAATAGAAGCAAGAGGCAGTGTGGGATTATGAGTGGAGACAACAGGTGGATATCAGCACTTCTTTTGTGCCACTGTATGGTACAAAAACGGTTTTGTAATAAAAATTCATACTCTTCACCTATGCATCGCACACACATGATTCAGGTTTGTTTTGGTGGGAGCTCTAAGGAACATTTCTGTCTTTCTCAGTCTCTCTTCCCATCTTTGCCTTCAGGATGTTCAATAATTCACACAAAAAAAGCAAGTCTGAATCGTCTCAGCAGGAGGCATGCAGCACATTCCGGCGGAGGTTTCCAAACGAAGAGGAATTAACATGATGTACTGAAGTCTCACTGCCACACACAAACGCATATAAAGGCCTGTGAAACTTCCAGAAGAGTCTTGGCACTCATGTTTATATATGCGCATACTCATGGAGGTGTCTTCTACCTTAATACTTTCCACTCCTGTTGCTCTATTTAAATTCATATTTTTCATGTATTCCCACGTTGAGTTATTTCTGATTATCTCTGTCCCCAAATCCCTTCTACAGAAAATTAGAATATTGGCTGTACTTGTTATTTCTAACTGCAATTTCTAATTTTCTCTAAAATAAATTAAAAGCTCTATAGTCACAAGATGACACAGAACAAAATAAAATCTCTACGGTTTAGCTAGCATAAAACATCCATGATTAATGAATATTGTCTTGTTTTGTTGAGTAATTGACAAAGGACATTGCAACTTCAGGTGACAGAAACTTCATTCAAATAAAAAGGCTCACAATGTTCTTTTAAATGTGGATAGTAAAAATACATGGAAAATCACACTTTCCCTAAGGATAGAAAAATAATATTGGCATTGAATAGCCAGGACAATAAATATCCAGTGGACCATTAATATTTGCTGGGGTTAGGGACCACAAAATTCTTAGCTGCCTATTTTATTAGCTAAAATGCCAATGTAACTTAATACGCATCAACACAAACAGTAAAAACTGTCTTTGTGCTACCGCAGATGTTAACATCTATAGTCTTCCTTATCTCTGTTCGAAACAGTAGTAAGATAAAAGAATAGCATTCCTTGATTGGCTGCTTTACAAATGGCAACAAATAGTGTAGACTAGCATTGTGCCTAGGTATTTCATTTTCTTGAAATTATTTTAAACATGCGCTGCATATGTGAGTTTTCCATGGATACTTTGGAGTTAAATCTGAGAATATGTGAATACTGAAATGCAAACTGGTCAGATTTCACTGTCCTTACATTTAACCCTCGCCACAGATTCCACACTGTCATTATTACATTTTATTATTAAACTGAGGTTCAAATGGAGAACTTTGAAACACAAAGGGTGTGATCTAGAAATATTCCAAATAAGAAGCGCTACGTTACGTGAGCAAAAGAAAAGATCCACGTATAGTAAATGGACATTTTGCAGGCGATCTACAAGAATTGCATGTGCAATCAATTGCCCTTTTTGCATGTTCTACTGCAAGCCACATAGTGCGGCTGACTTATTTAATTCAGGGATGTGGCAGCAAGAAGACACCTAATTCATGCAGGACAGGAACTTGAGAGACAGGACTGGGAACCACTGCTTTAAAAGATCAGGCCCTGATATACTCCAAAAAACCCTTAGATATATTGTATGAAACCCTTTAATTTAACCTCAGTTGTAGTCGATTTTACACAATCAGATAAAGGTGTTTTTTGGTCTATGATGGTAATTATTATCTACTTTTCCATGATAATGTCATGTAACTTAAAGTGGATCCCCTTCAGACTGAATTCATTATTGAGCCCTTGTTGGGCTAAAGGCTACAACTAATAAAACCACATTGAAAGCCTGAAAAAAGCAGTTAAAATTTTAATAAAGCTCAAATAAACAATTTCTGAAGGGATTATTCAGCTAGGCCTTGTCCTGGTGTCCCTCATTTGATTCTTTGTGAATGTGATCAGACTGAGTGGAATATTATGGAAGACTAGGGCATTTTCCAGCTCTATTAGTCATACCTTTCAGAAAGAAAACATATAACCTTCATTGATTTTGCTGTTTTGGTTAAACTACATAAAAGTCTTCTATGCTCAGTGTTGAGGAGTGTTTGCAACATAATTAACAGCAAAGGTTCATCCACAGCTCAGTCTATTAGAGCAGGGTGGGAGCATGGAAACCTTGTTCTGTCTGCAGCAGCTTCCTCCAGCTGCTTCTGGGGTATCCCCAACTGCTCTGAGCCAACTGGGAGATATAATCTCTCCAGCAGGAGCTGTGTCAGGACTGGGACTCCCTCTCCACCACTAAGGTATGTAATAGCAACCGCATCACAGCAGGAGCTGAATATAAACTCCTCCATCTTCATACATCTGAGAGGCTAGAAGGGCAAATGTACCAGCCATTACAGGCCATTATTTTTGCATGAAGTCGATCAATTAAAAAAGTAGATCAAGGTTTAAGTGTTGACATAAATCCTCTTAAGTAGATACATTCACGGCTCCCGCAGCATATTCCCTGGTTTTATGATGGGCTTCAGATTCATCCCTTTTTATACATATATACACACATTCAGTGGGCCCTTCTACCTATTGCAACTTCAGCAGTCAATACAATATCTGTTCAAGATTCTGCCGTTCTTTGCTTCAGTCTGAAGCAGATTTCACCCAGACAGTGCCTTCGTAGACAGAGATGTCACCATCACATCAGCTCTGCACACCAAATTCCCCAGATATAAACTGAACAAGTGACAAACACTCTCTCTCTCGACGTGTCAGGCGGCGTGCCTAAATCAGGGACTTCCACCTGCTCTCGGCTGCTGAACCTCACTATGCTATGGCACGTCACGGCAGAGTGCAATCGTGTCAGCAACTTTCTGCAGAGACAGACTTCCCTGTGCATCACTTACTTTGCACCATGCATTGATAGCAAAGGTAATATAAAATACAGTAATTCTTTAAAGAAGCGTGCGGCTTTGCTGCCTCTAATCAGTGGTCGTTCTTGCATGAACCACCTCTTTCTGTTATTTCTGACAAACACAAACCCAAACAAAATAAAACTTTTATTTGGGTAACATCCTACCAATAACTAAACTATGTGTTGTGATTTTTACTGAAGTGTGGTTCTAAAGCAGCTAGGAAAGCCTTGAAAATGCTGTTTTTTAATGCTTCTGCAAAGTTTTAAAAAAACCTCAAATTGTGTTTCAGACAACAGCTGTTAAATAACACAAGTTATGTCTAACCATTGCAAACATGTATGAGTTGAAATGATCAAATTTAGTCAAAACGTATTTTAAAAAGGCATAGCCTTTTGATTTATATGTTTTTACTCAGATACCAACTTCAGCGTCATCATGTTTCTTCCGGTACTTAAGCTGTGAACAACACAGCAGACATAAATTCCCAGTAACAGGATATGCAAATAAGGAATAAAAACCTAGTTGATGTGCAATTGACAACTATTTTCTCAATTGTGGTACTTATCTTGTGGTCTGTCGCCCTGGGCAGATAGCCATATTACACAAATAAAAAACCGCCACAGCCTCTAAGCAATATATTAGTTTTTAAAATGACACCACTTAGATGCCAAAGTGGTTTCCCAGCATTTAGCGAACTCAACATGTTTCAATGCAATTGAAACAGTGCTATGTCAGAGATGTGAGGAATGTTGCATCCTCACTGCCCGGAAAAGTGGGCAGAGTGAACTGTGAAAGGGATCTATAATGCCTGAAGCAACAAGTTGAACTGTCATCACACCCATCCCTCGTTTTACTCTGTTTCAGTCTCTCTGTCTGTCTCCCACGCTGACAACACTGTTATACAGCATGACATGTGCAAGCACACACACACACACGCACACACGTCTCTTCACTCAGGGAAAGAGAGAGAGAGAGAGACCGCTAACCTCTGGACACCATTCACATGCTCTGTTTCTCTTTTACAGACTCACACCATCGGCCTGCTGCTGGAACATCAAGGCTTAACAAATACTGCATCACATGAAAGTCAGTCACGCTGCCTCACAGAATGACATTACCGCACTTTTTCTTTCTTAGAGCATCACATGTACTAATGTCAACACATAAACCATCTTAATAAAGAGTGTGTATGCACTTTCTTACCTGCTGCCCAAAGACTTTTCTTCTAGCTCATGTGGCTTAAAGAACCATTTTCCGATCCTCACGAAGCCCTTATCGTTCAAACATCTGGAGCGTTGAGCAAAAGAAAGATGTCAAAATTAGGACATTTTTCTGACATCTATGCATCATTGAAATAAGATCTAAATCAGAGCAAACATTTCAAACACAATTATATATTAATTTCACAAGGTAAAAATTTTGATTCCTAGTAGAAAATGTTTTAGAAAATATTGTTTAAGCACTTTATGACTGTAGCTGAATAATAAAACAATCACATTTTTTTCATGATTCATTTGAAAATGAGTGCACTCATCCATACAGACATAAAGCTGTTGAAATCCAGCAGTAAACTCACTATGATTGTTTGTAGGCATCACAAAATCATAGCAAATGATGACAACTTTGAAATAATGGTTTGTTCATTTTCACCTCTAGCAAGTTTAAGTTCCTTTCAGGTACCATTTTGAACATAACCCAACGTAAAACTTTATATCCTAATGAGCACCTATGGCATTTTTCAGATGAAGTTCAGAACAGTTGCACTATGCCTGACAATTTTATTCAGACATTTTGCCACAGTCAATGGAGGCATGCACAGTAGGAGGTGGGTCTTAATTTGAAATAACATCTACTGTTCAAAGGAAGAGAGTTCATCACGTCTCTGTTCAAACTTTCTTTTTATAAAGTTATTTTTGCTGTTATTAGGGGCAAATCGTCACACTGGCTGATCCAAACTTTGCAAAGAGTTTTTAACATCTTTGTATTCACATTCAAAACATCTACCGTATTATCCAGACTATAGAGCGCACTATACTATAAGCTGCACCTACATTTAAAAAAACAAAAACAAACAAAAAACTGGAAAATATAAGCCGCACCGGGCTATAAGTCACTGGTATCTCTGCTGCTCTCGGTTTTCCGTTATTAATAAATCCAGCTGATTTTTCCATCTCCATGGATTCGTTCACGCCAAGTTTATGTACAGCAGCTCTATTTCCCTCCTGTACTGCCAGATCGATAGCCCTCAACTTAAAAGCTGCATCATATGAGTTTGAAGAAATTTCTCCGTCGTGCCTGCTGCTAGCATGTGCTTGTTCTAAGTGAAAATTAGCACTTTCTTCTTTGATTTCCAATTTTGACTTCCAATGATTCACTTCCTGCTAAAGAGCCCCCTGGTTGTTGAAGAAAAATACACAGAAAAGCCACACTGGCTATAAGCCGCATGGTTCAAAGTGTAAGAAAAAAGTAGCGGCTTATAGTCCAAAAAATACGGTAATATGTATCCAAAAATGACATGGAAGAGAGTAAACCGGTGAGACGCAGAACAATGAGAAAAGAACTGCTAAATGAAGAAGCCTTTTTCTTCAGCGAGCAAATTCCAGTGTTATTTTGGGTAATTTTACTAATACAGTTTATTTGCCATTTATTATTATCATTACTGATGTATTACTTTTATTTCTATGCACTCTGAAAATCCACAGTGGAACCAGTTATCACATAGCGCTTTCATGTGCTGATCTCTGAGCAGATTAAAGCAGTGGGATACTTTATATCCACTAATAAATGATAATAAACTCAAAAGCCTGCTGCAGCGGCTCATAAATCTTTCCCCATAAATCTGGTGGAAGACGTTTCCCTTTATTGACTCAACAAAACGTCTGTGTCTCATTAGTTGATTTCCTTCAGACACTGAGCACCTTCTTGTTATGAAACATATCACTGAGCGCCTGAGCCGAGCCGTCCTAAACAACACGTCTGACTCATAACGTGGAAAAACATATTTATAACATTTCGCTTCACTTCTAATGTAATTAGTTTTCTCAATTATATTAATTACAATAGCGCTGAAATCCAGCAATATTTGTAAATATTTATACGACAACATGGGATACTCATTAGATGCATTTGTGGAGATCTTTGCAGTTATACAAGAGCAAAGCAAAAGTGATCCCTCTAGTGTTGAAACAGTGAGCTATAAAAGGAGTCAGCTCCAAGGTAATAGGAAGGTTAATTCTGCCTTTCCCCTGTGATGATCACTGAGGCTTAACTTAATAGAGAGCAAATATGTGCTGCTTCATTTAACAGATGGCTCCGACTCAGAAAGGAGAGCTTTGGGTGCTTGAGCAAGTGATTCAGAGCACAGATTATAATTTCATTAAGATAAAACTTATGACAGAAAAGGTTGCATATATGTTTAACTTTCAGCTGTTGAAATATGCAGTAAATAACTAATGGCATATTAATTTAGAGCTACATAATATCATATTGTGGGTCATAATGCACTTAAAAATATTTAAGCGCGTTATGCTATAAAATACTTTCTTGGTGTTGAGCGTTCCAGTAAGATTTCCTCTTATTTTTTGCTTATTTAAAGGTGTAGTCAGCGTAAATCCCTTTCTACAACACTGGATTTATCTCATGGTTTCACTCAGTGATCTGCAAATACCTATCCGTTTATTGTTTTGAATCTGCCAAATTAAATAACTGGGAAAGCTACTGGACCTGAAATTCAGGGGAATTTTAATCTTTTTTTTTTTTTTTCTAACTTGAAAATTAAATCTGGTTTGAAACCCATGCAGCAAATCCTGTCAACCACAGAATGGAAATGAACCATAGAATGGAAATGATTCATGATTTACAAACATATATATAGTCTGAAAATAAAGTTTGAAATCCCACCAATAACTATCTACGTGCCTGTGTGACCACGGCAACAGGTTATAGCCTCTCGTTCTGCTCAATCTTTTTCTGTCCTGCTGCCTTTGTCTCAAGTATGCAGAGCAACATGCTGATTAGCTTTTTGCCTTGCCCATTGCTCGTCTGGGGGAGCTTCTCATGACAGCTCCTCAAACATGCAGCTGCTGTCTACGTGACATTTTTCAAGTGGCTTGGTCCTCTTTTCAGTGCAAGGTGAAAAGCCAAACTAAATAAAGGTGTAGCATTTCTTTGCTTTTAGCTGTTCAATCTAAAAAGTGTCCCAGACTCTACTTGCATTACAAGGTCATAAATAAGTCAGCATTTTCCATATCTGACCTTAGCTTTAAATGAGTTATTTCATGCAATAACTCCTTCCATCAGCTTTTGGGTTGTTGTTTTTTTAAATATATGTTAATTCTGTGTAGTTGTTTTGGCTGAAGAATTTAGATGTCATCAGTACCAAAGCTATAACTGATTTTTGTTAAGGCAATAAAGATCAAAATGTCCCTGTTATCTTATCCACTTCCAATTGTAGAGTATGTACTGAGACTTTCAATTCTCAGATTTCAATAGTTTCCCCCATTTTTTTTTATTACTTACTGCTATGGTGGATCTTTTTTACTGCAAAGGTTTGAAGTTGGACAAAATTAACTTTCTGTAGCAAAATGTTGGTGACCTGTGTCTCAGCATCGACTGTCCTCTTTCTTCTATGTGGCTCACAACATTTTGGCCGAGATCCTGTGTTGCTTGCACTTTGTTATATTCCTGCCAACACTTGATAGTAGAATATTTAGTAGCGAGGTAATTGCACGAGTGGACTTTTTGCACCGGTGGCATCCAATGATAGTGCCACGTTGGGAATTGGCAAGCTCTTGGGAGCAAACCCATTCTTTTGCAAATGTTTGTAGAAGCAGTCTGCGTGCCAAGGTGCTGGATTTTATCCAGATGTGGTTGGAACCTCTGAATTCAATGATTTGGATCGGTGAGTGAATACTTTTGGCAAAACAGAGTAAGCTGTAAAAGCAACGGACTTGCATGCCAGGGCCAAAAAACACAACTGAACTAAGTTATATTTCACTAGCCTATGTTTTTAAGTGAGCCAAATTTGAGTTAAGAACGTTATTAAGTTACTTCAGTTAGATTTTGCTATTAATGTATGTCTTACATTTGAACAGTATTTAGACGTTCTAAAAAGTCTTCCTAAAACCCTTTTTTACTATGTTAACATTAAATTATAAGAAAACACATGGGATCCCCCTGTTATTCTGTCTGCAGGTCATTGGTTTTACCTTTCCAGCAGGTTGTGTATGGCTTTGAACAGGAGGGTCCTGCACTCGTAGGACAGTCCGCACTCCCAAAGCCCCTCATCAGCCACTGAAAAAGAAGAAGAAGAAAAGCAATGTTAGAATTTAAACGTCTCACACATAATATAATTTATAGATGGTGATATTAGAAATGATGATGAAGCACACATATTGCTTCTGTGTGTGTGTGTGTGTGTTTGTGTGAACAGGGGTTGCTTGGCTGTACAGCTGTCACACTGGCTGCTCTGACATCCCAGTCAACCCCCCCCTGCAGTTGTCAACCCTTGTTAGACAGACAGTGTGAGTGTGTCTGTTTTTGTATAGGTTGATACACATGCCTGCATGCTTAGGTTTCCACATTCACACGACCGTTTAGCTGTTCCTTGCAATTTTGGGAGTCTGAAGGTTTAATATCCTTAAATCAACTTTAAAAAACCTGCGAGACATAAGCAACGACTACACAGATCTGTCATGTGAACAATTCTGCAGCCTCTCAGACTTCTCCCTGAATCCACCCCAGCACCAACACCCCCATTTGCCCTCCCCCAAAAGTGGAGACACACACACACACACACACACCCTGACAAAAACATACACAGCGGCCAGTTAGCAGTGTTTCTCTTTGTTCTTCGCCGTATACCTGCAGGGCTGCTGAAGAACTGGAAGATTGTGGGTGGGTGTTGTGTTTGCTGATAGGGTGGTGGCAAACAAACCAAGCATCACAGAAATACACAAGAAAAAAAAAAAAAGGAATGAGAGGCAGAGAGGCAGTTCGCCTGGGGGATGGGTGGCACAAACCCCACTAGATGTTTCCTCTTTTTCCTCCTGCCTCTTTTTTTTTTATCTCCTCCCTTATTTTTTCTTTTTTTTGATTATGTATTCCTTTCTATTCCTCTGCTGCATTGTTAATACCCCCCTCTTTGTTTTTGTCTTCTTCTTCTCATACCAAAGTGAATGAAATTTCCTTACTCGCCAGAATTACCCTGTAACCATGGAAACGCTGGCGGTGAGAACATGGCGCCCTGGCATTCAATTTCAACACTGGATTCCCTCCCTCCTTGCCGCCCCTCGCCCAACTCCCCTCCTCCTCCTCCTTCCTCTGTTCTATTGCTTCCAACACCCCCTTTCCTACCCACCCCTCATTTACTCCTGCTTCAGGGCTCAGACAGGAAGCTCGCTCCAGCCAGCTCTTCCACAGCAGAGAGAGATACAGCGAGCACCATGAGCAGAATGCAAAGTCTCTGGAAAATCCAACTCATTAGTTCTCCCTGTCTCTACATCTTCCTTCTTTCTCCTTTTCATGGAAAAAAAAAATATACCAAACTTTTTTTTTTTTTTTTTTTCATTGCCAACACTCCCAGCTCTCTACAAGTCATCTTCATTCTCTCTCCTTGTGGCAGTCTAGGTGGCACACTCCTGACCCCCCATTAGTCTAAATCTATGTAAGTGACTCCTCAACCCTCCGTCATTTCAGCACATCCTGCCAAAGAGAAACTAAATCCATATTCTTAAAGAGACTACCATAAACAGGAAAAACTTTTCACATTTGCCCCCAGAATTCCTGCAGCATTCAGCACGTGTCACCAATCTCAATAAAGTGACAGCACCATATTTTTAGGAGCCACATTTAATGTAGATTGCCTGTTTGTCTGCTTAAATCGCAGTTGTCAGCAAGCCAGCTCACTGCGCCATATCAACGCAAGGTGTGACAAATCGCTGTAGCAAGAAATTAAGGTCAGGCATCCACAAGAGCATCTGCACACACACAAAAAATCATTACATATATAGAAAAATAGAGTGTGAAATAAAACATTTGTCTGATATTTCAAAGCAGTAATATCCCAAATGAGTGTGAAACTGACACCCCGTGAAACTGACATTTTTCCCAGTAGTCAGCTAGTAACTGCCACATTTTTAGATGTTGCTTCCAGTTAATCAGAAGAGCAACGCAGTTGGCCCAGGGGACGAGCAGGCTGTAAACAGTAAATGCCCCGCTAAGTGTAGTGGCGGTTTTTATAGCGTTACAATCAATCATTAATCACAGTTGGAGTTACATGAAGTACAACTAAATATTCTCTCACACTATCACCCCTTTCAAAGGAGTGTTACTTCAAGTTCAAAGTAAGCTGCTCATGACTTTGGTTTCCATTTATGCTAATTATGTCACATAGGGATTATAATAAATAGCTCATTTTCTCATGCACTCATTTTGTTTTTAAATGTCAGAATTGCAAATCTACTCTCAATATTCAATTTAGTTCAGCTTAATTCATTTCAGTTTATTTTATTTACTTCTGTTTAAATGAGTTTAATAATCTACTATCTATGTTTACCTGCTTTTTCCAATAACTGGATGTTGACAGGATTGGTGCCTCCGTTTTAATTAAATTCAATCTAATTTACAATTCACTTATATTTAATTAAGTTCAAATTAATTCAGCCCAATTCAGCTCAACTGAATTCAGTTCAGTTCTATTGGATTTTATTCAAAATCAGCTCAGTCCAATTGAATTGAATTCATTTCAGTCTTTGTCAATTTTATTTCAGTTCTTGTTTTATTTTATTCAACTTGATTTAATTAAATTCAGTTCAATACAACCCAGATTAGTTCTGTTGTGTTTAATCAACTTTAGTTCAGGTAAATTGATTGTTTTTTTGTATTTTAGATTCAATTACACACACCTTGATTTAGTCCAATTTCAAATCTCTGAAACAGATTTAAATTTAGATACAATCTGGTTTTCCAAATGGCAATTTTCCAGTTTGAATTAATTGAAATTCCGAATAAATTCAGAAATAAAACCAGGTTGAGGACATTTATAGCTAAGTTTGTAGAAAGGTAGTACCTTCTTTCTAACAAAAAAGTCAATAAAAAGGGTAGTTTAAAAAACAATAGCCAGCAGACTGCATTCAATCTTCATTTTGATTAAAGCCCCTCTCCTGAGCATACAGTGAATGGCATGTAACAATGGACAGGGGAAAATTTTCCTTTAGAAAGGAAGAGGAAGTTTCTCCTTTTGATAACATCAGGTAATGAGAAATAATCATTCTGGGAATTCCCATTAGTCATTTTCAGGCAGAGTCAACAGTTATGTTAAGGCACAAGGTGACAGACAATGTTAGTACCCACTGTGTGGTCATTCAAAGGCTGGTGGATTACAGTTTTGAGACCTCAAATCTGTTGGGACTTTATAATTTAGTGCAAGGAGGAAGAGAGATGAAATTGGAACAGATAGATCAGACTGTGGGTTACACCTGGATCACAAAAAACAAAATGCCACACTAACTAAATGCTGCCTAAAAGGGTCAATAATTTACAAAAATGAGCTCAAAATACTTATAAATAGTTCAAACTAATGATTTAGACAATACATACACTGGAAAATGGCTGACAATGACATCCGTTATCTCATTACTGATTCAGATCAGGTTTTAAACTACTAATCAATAAATCTTTCAACCAATAAACGACATTTAATAATCCTCAATGAAAGTCAGAGACCAATCGAAAATAAATTGTGCCACTCACCACAATAGTTTTCTTTCAGTGTAGCACTTTATGATTTATGGAAATGAAAGCTTAACGACATTAATGTGCTTTGATAATGATGTTTAAGGCTTTAAGTACCGCTAATTAATTTAATTGATTTCCATAAACACCACAATTGCACAGATTTGTTTTTGCATCCAGTTATTTGTATTCCTTTATATGTGTTATTATTGTTGTGATTGCTTTTAGAAGCCTCTAAGATTTGCTTTGAATTTATTTAATTTGTGCACATTTTACTTTTCATTCTTCACAGTGCAGAAAAGTAACCGTTTCCTCTGCAACTATCTAATGTAAGATCTCTTCTGTTTCCTGTTCTTAAGAGCTGTATGAAAGACAAAGTTTTATCGATTAAATATTTTTTGCCAAATGTTTAAATTTAGGTGGATAGATAGATGGATATTAACCATCACATGTTTTTGATAACTTAAAAAGATCAGCGAGAAGGTGTGTGGGATGAACATACAGTAAAGTATAAAAGCTAACATTTTATTCATGTGCAGTAGTCAGTACTGTCACCCAAGGTGAATTCTCATGCAGATATATGTGTTGGGCCTGACTTTGCATGATATATGGGAGTGAGGTCATGCTCTCACAGATGCATGTTTCCTTCACACAACCTTCTCCCCCCTCATCTTCGTGCCACAACGCTCTTTACTGCCACACCGCTCAAAACACAAACAAGCAGTGATGGAACTGGGTCGCCACTTCCACTCTTTCATTTCTTTTCCACCTCTCTGTCTCTCTCTCCAGGTCTAGCCCCAGCTTTCCACCTCCCTCATGTTTGTCCTTCAGCCTCTTTCTTCCCTTCTCATCAACCGACTGTGCCTGTCTCACACCACAGGAGAGAGTGACCACTCACTGCTTCAACTCTGTGGAAACAAATACAAAGAAGGTATTGATCTGAGACGGGGGGAGAAGGCGAGAGTTGAGCTGCGACAACGTTCTATCTTGCACATGATAGCCCCATGCCCCAAGTTTCCTTCCTCCACTCCCCCACCCTGTGTCTCTCATTTGTTCATTTGTCTCAGATCGATAACACGAGGCGTAGTGATGTTATGTTGTGTCTTTTGCAGGGTGTGTGCCTTCAGCTCGAACTGGGAAGTATGACGTGTGTGCAAATTCACTCATTGTCAAAATGCTTCTTTAGTAATTAGCTGCCCTGCCGCACATCTGAACAGAGGTTGATCTCTTTTAACTATTCATTGAGGGTTCGGTGATTGCTCATTGTGCGTTCATCAATAAAAATAGGGAGAAACATTCACGAGGTTGCACAGATGGGTGGAAAGCGAAACAGAGCAAAGATTGACACAAGGAAGCAGGGATAAAGATGGTAATCATAGATTTCCTAAGTGGATGTTCTCATATATTGCAAAACAAGCTTTTAGATTACAGAGAACAACTGGAGGAAACTATAAATGTGTTTCTAAGTCTGAAAGTGAGGTACATTTATATTTAAAATAAATAAATACTAAGTTGTACAACTACAAGGTAAAAGCTAAATGTAAATTTCTTTTGCAAAGCCTCAATGATTGATGCGTAAATACTGACCTTTTTGTTTTTGTCAGGCTTATATGCTTCAGATCATCAAACAAATGTTAATAACTTGCAAAGAGAACTTAATTATATGCAAAATAGTTTTGAAAGGATGATATCTCTGTTTATTAGGAGACAAAAGCTCACCTCTACAACATGGACTTATCTAAAACGTAATTACCCTCTAAACCTTGGTATGAACAACTCCATCTGAAGTTTGCAATGAGTGGCCAATGTTGTCAACAGGTTAAGTCTTCTCTCATTTGTAGAAATGTTGAAATTCAGCTACATTGGGGAGTTTCTGAGCATGAAGGCCCTGCGTGAGGCCAGGCCTCTGCAACTCAAACACATTTCCATCCAGACTTTGACTAGGCCACTTCAAAACTTTCACCTTGTGTCATTCAGAGGTGGACCTGCTGTACTGCCTCAAGTTGCTTCCCTGGTGCATAACCAAGGTGAGTCCTTTGTGATCTCCTGGATGAGATTATAATGATCTCATCCAGATCATTATGAGATCATTATACCTAAACCATCTAATTTAGGTTGATGGTGATTCCTGGAAAAGTTCACCACTTTTCCATAATATCTTCATTTATGTATAATGTATCTCACTTTGGTCACTGAACTCCCACAGTTTTACATACAATTTTGTAACCCTTTTTGGTTAGATAAAGTGATAGATGTCAATAACTGTTGCACATATGTTCAGAAATTTCTGTAAATCAGGACATGATGTGATCCTTTTTGAGATGCAATAGTCTGTGCTGTCGGATTATAACCATCCGACAACACGGATTATAACCGTCCGTGTCGTCGGATTGTTATCCATGAATGATTTCATGATTTTGTGGCTGCTGGAGCAGAACCAGGAGTCTGAATTAGAGTAATTCTCTGAATGAATGAGCCCATTATGTGAACACTACATTTTGAATTTACTCTGGTTACTTATGTCAGATAGAATTTGTTTGACTATGGGAAAACCTGACGTGTGACAAAAAAAAAAAATAAATTGCAAGGGTGCAAATACTTTTTTAAAAGTGATGTATCCTAACCATGTAATTGAATTGGTACAATGTAATCATGTGCTAAGATTAGAAAACTACTTATATATAGGACAAACTGTGCACATAAACACACAACTGTCTGCTCTGCGTAAAGCCCAGAGTACATTTATTACAGTCAAACTGATGAGTATAGGTAGTTTGAGAACACCCTTAGGTGCTGGATAAGGTCTTAAGATGCCACACAGGAAAACTAAGAGGCCATAAAAGCTGACTGTTATATATCCAGAAACCATTTCGCAGAGTTTTTGAATCAGCACAAATAAAAGTAATTCTCCTTTCACATTATCAATAACGCTATTAAAGCTTTCAAGTGTTGATGTATTGGCAACCTCTTTTTTGTACATTTATTGACTTAGGTAATCACCAAACCACAGAGCAGCTGCTCTGGTTATTCAGTATTAGACAGTTTGCAAACGGGACATCTCAGGAAAGGGCAGTTTCACGTGCAGCACTCAGATGAGCCTCACAATAACAGCAGGAAGGTTCTACAGGAGAGAATCAAGATGTACAAGGGTTTGACTCCTGTAATTCATAGTCTTATGCTGATAACATGCATCAGGGCCTGGGAAATAAAACAGAGCACCAGTGTCTCACTATATCAGAGTATTTATGCACAGAAAAAGAGCAAAATAATTCAAAGCAACTCAATATTCGCAAACTAAACTGTCAATTCTAACTTGGAGGAAACTGAAAGCTAATCCACATTAGCATCTTCAGAAACAAGTAAAAAATACATCCCCATTGATTTCTGTGAAACAATGCACACCAGTGCAAAGCTACGTACTTTTTCAAAGCTGTATCATTCAGAAGTGTCAACGATAATAAATGAAGCAAATGCAAATACTATTACATCCAGGCTAACGTAGCTTCACTACTACTGAGCTGCTTTGGATGTTCCTCTTTTTTGTTGTATTGTTCATAAAAAATATATTGTGAAAGGATCATGTTTTTATTAATATTGAGGTAATCATTAGACACAAGTGGAGATTCACAAAATGACACAATACAACCTGAGTTGCAGATATATATATATAAACCTTGACAGTAGGTTATAAATCCTCAATAAATGTGCAGTAAATGAGCTCATAATATTTTGACTGGGTGGAACTGAGGCTGTCATGATTGTTAAAGACTTCTGGTCATAATATAGTTCCTACTCTGATGTTAATCATTTTTTTGTCACATTGTTTTAATGAAAACCAGCCAATAGTAGAAGAAATTATACGAAAACAACAAGATATTCAAAACGGCATATGCTCAATTTGACTGTAATTTTAATAAGCCATATTTAATTCAATGAGATGATAAGGTAATTAATATGAAGAGCCTCTTTTTATTTAAATAGCATTCATACAGTGGAATGATCTGTGAATTGATTACTCTAAATTATCCCTTAACTTATCAGTCAACAAATTCAACTCGTTTTTCAAATAAACGAGATGACTATCTTTAATTTAGTTTGTTTTAATGGTGGAATTTTCCACACAATTTTTAAAATATTTACATTTCATAATTTTCATTCATATAAAATGTGAGGCAGGTTATGAGGACGATAGGTATAAATAAAATACAGTATAAATAAAATAAATCATGAAGTACCTGTATTTCTAAATTTATATTCAAAGATGAACTCCAAAGTCAAAATTGTCTCTATTTCTATAACTAAATGAGAATAACATTTCAATTTTGACAGAATCAGAAGAAAACACAGAACTCATCAGGAAAATAAGATATTTGTTTTATGTTCATAAAAATCCCTGCTGATGTGATTTTATCCAATCCAAGATTGAGCGTAAACAAAAGGTGCATCAAGCAATGATTGTTTGAAAGAAACTGTTGTTTTATAAGTTATATCAGAAAAAACACCCAACTGTCATAATTATTTAACATTAATGCATCAATTACAAACTTAACTCACAATAAATAATTCATATGTGCTGGAAAAAGCAAGCATGTCATTTGGCATATTGTATGTTGCTTTGCACCATTAGCTGTGCATGTGCCTTGTTAGGTTTTATTATCCCAATTATTCAAATCCAGGGTCAATTTGTCAGGTGGAACTGTTATGTACTGCAACTGATGTGAGATTTGTGATCTGCTTTTTACCATCTCTTGCTTACTGACCCTGATCTTTCGCTTTGAAACTGTGGAAATCTGTGAAAGTAGAAATAAAAGTTTGAGGACGAGCTAGCCTTTAGCTGTTACTTTTTTATTTACGGTGTCCAGGTTCAAGAATCATGTTGTGAAAAGAAGCTGGGTCAGTTAAGTAAGCAGCTTCTAACACCGGCGAAGCAGAGAAATGCCTTTTCTGCGCCGACAGTACCTTTTACTGAACGAAGACCGCTGGTTTCTAACATCGCAGTCATTTCTCTGTCAAGTTTAAGCTTTAGTCGTGTAGGTGAAGCATTTTTATAATGAGGTTTTCATGTATTGTCACTCTTCTAGTTCATACCCATTAAACTTTTATTTTGCCCCATTATAAACACCAATGTGTCTTGGGGAATTTATTTATTTATTTATTTATACAAAGTAACATAATTTAGTTATTGTAAAGTGGAAGAAAATGGCTTTTACAGCAAAAAATCTGAAAAGTATGATAATTCTGGAGGAGATTGAAAATAAATGCGTACCAAACTTTTAAGTTTTTTGTGTAAAAAATATTGAAAACCACATCTAATTTTTATTCTGTTTCACGGGGATCTGTTACTTTTATGTAAGTTGGCATCTGTATTGTTTCCAGCTTTTTTAAGCATCTTCTTAAGTGATAAGCGTATAAATCATTAAATAAAAAACTCAAATAGACGCAATTATACGACCACTAACCTTACAGCACTTTGAAATTAAAGCACATAAATATTGCATTATTACCCTGAATATGGCTATGTGAAAGGTTATTTCACATTGACAAATTTTAATATGCAAAACCGTGTGACTATATTTTAATGATAGCAACAAAAAAGGCAGTGAGACCCAGCAGGCCTAGAGTGATGGAGAAAACCAAGAGCTGGGGTGACAGCAAGGAGGAGGAGGGGGAAGACAAGGGAAAGGAGGAGGGAAAGGAGGCCTGAAAGAGCGAAGGGATGAGGGGGAAATCTGGAATCAATTAGGTGACTGAGCTGGAGCTGCTTGCATAGTTGTGGGGGTGAGTCAAGTATATAGCCAGTAGAAGAGTGTTGTGCCATCAGAGTGTGCGTTCACATAAACACAAGCTCACAAAAATAACTACAGAATTTTCCAGCTTGACTTGTCAGTGTGAATCTTTTGTCTGCCTTAATCTTCTTTTGTAATTTATCCACCAGAGTCATGTTTCTGCCAGAAAAAAAAAAAGACTCCACCTCTCCTCCACTGAGGTCAAAGCGGAGGGCAAGAACGGATGGCTGGCACCGATCCAGGCTATGTCAACACAGCAGCTCACACACTATTCCCTTACACAACTTCTGCTAGTTCCTTCTCTGCACCAGATCTACAGCACTTTGTTTTGTATCACTGGCTCTGTCAATGGGGGAATTTGACTTGAAGAAAAAAAAAAAGAAGAAAAAAAAAGAGAAGCACATATTGTAGAAAAATGGCTTGTGTCTTGCTGCGAGTGGAGATTTGGCATGCCGAGGCAATTTGAATTTGCAAGGAAAGCACGGAATATATCAAGTCTCAACTTTAGTGTAACATGTAATGTATTTACTTAATATAAACAAAGCCTGCCACAAACAGAAAAAGTGCTTCATGAAACATAATATTTTCTCCCCAGAGTTTCTGGTGAAATGTCTTCCTCACAAGCAAGGCATGTCAAAAGTTCTGTTGTTGGCTGCAAGGGCAAACAAAGATTCTTTATTTGATCCTGACATCAGTGCAGATAAAGCCGGTGACTTATTGTTCAAGGGAATTTTCCCAGGTCTTTCAGGCTAAATGGTTAGCAGCAGAGATCCACCGAGACTGATAATCAGATAACAAAAGCTGCTGCAGAAATGCACTGTAGACAAGCAATAATAGGTTTTTTGCTAACAGTAGAGAAGGCATGAGCAAGATACTGATATCAAAGTACATCAAAGTTTTAAAAATATCAGAAATGCATTTTTTCCTCCGTACCATTTGCACTCTTTAAAATGCTTTTGATGACTACAGTTGTCTCTGACTCTATGCAGATGACCGTCCCCTTCCTGGGGCCCATTCAAATGGCTGCAATGGTTCCTCCAGAAAGCTTTGTAGGTGGGGCTGAAAAAGGAGCAACTGAAAATCATAATCTAGGACACCAAATCAAAAAGCCTGAGCAGAAATTCAGTTTTCCTTAGGTATGTTTTTAGAGTCAAAGTTGAAATTTAAATAATTTGAAAATAACATTTTTGGTTCCCATGAGTTTTTACCCTCGTCTTACTGCTACAAATCTACCTTACCTTCTATTGTTGTAGGAAAACACAATGATATAGGAAAATCCAATTCTGGCATCACCTTAAGATGTATTTTACACTGCAGCAAACACAATCTGATCACGCAATAAACCAGGACAGTGCAGATTTTTTTGGGCAGAATTGGCACGTCAACTCAGATATAACCAAACAATACCAAGTGTTATATTTGTGCTTCTCTATGCTACCTGATGAAAACTGACTTCCCTCAGCCTGATGGAAGCTTTAAACTGAAAGTGAAGTGAGGGAATGAGAGCATTAAAATGTGTTTGACTTAATTAGAAATCTTAGAGTCCACACTTTCAGAATCTGTAAAAAACTCAAAATGCCCTGGTGGAGGATTTGTTCCAGGTTTTGTCATGGCCAGTCACATATTTTTTTTCTGAATTAGGTATAAAAATAAGAATGGATATAAAAACTTCTAAATGCAAATATTTTAACTGTAATAATTAGTATTTGTTATCTTAGCAGAAAGATTTTTTTGCATGCTTTTATATTTTGAAAAAAATAACTTAGATCTTGCTGCACATTTTTGCAATATATATTTTGTGAACAACCTGAAACTATAAGATGGGTGGTGTATCAAATGTCAGAATCTCTTTTTTATGTAGATAAGGGGGTGAAAATCACATAAAAAATAATTAAATTTTAACTGGAAAAAGAAAACATTTTGACTAGCTTTTATAGGTAAGAAAAAAAATACAAAGCAGGCTGTTCTTCTGCCAACAATGAAAGTGTGGCAATTGTAAAACTTTAAAATGTTCAAGTAAATGCTGAGGTGCTTCAAGCTTTTTGCATATTTGAGGCCTTGAAACTAACATCCCACGTGGTTCAAATTGTAAAAAAAATAGTACAAGGCACAGTGTCGTGTCTTTACAGAAAGAAGCATGTAGTGACATGCCAAAGAAGAGAAAACAGGCACGATGCACAGCATGACTTGGCATGTTATTAATGTATTTCATGAGATGCAGCTAGAAAGAAAGAGAGGTTTCTGCAGACAAAATAGGAATCAATAAGAAGTGGGAACATGAGTGTTACTAACTAAGTGTTTCAGCAGAAACTGCACAGTTAGCAGAAGACTAAAACTAACGCATACAGTGAGTCTCTAAGGATAAAAGATATTTTATCATCTCAAGAGGAAGGAAATCAGTGTAGGAAAACAGGAAATAGGGAAGAAAATTAATTATTTAAGACTACAAAGAACAATCACAAAGAGCACAATGCTGCAACATTATGCTAACAGAGAAGTACCAGATGCTTCCAGCTCAAATTTCACATCAGATAAACAAGTCAGTGCATATCACACCATCCTTGTCTTCAAATTTTAACAAATAATTGACTTCTTGGTCATGTTTTAACATATTTTTAAAGTTATGTCTAATTCAGTAAACAAAAATGACACAAACTCTATCATTTATTTATCAGCTCACCAGTTAGCCCAACACTAATTTGGAGAGATGCTGTGAGTGATTTCAGAGTTTCCCATTAAGAAGAGCTTGTTGACAGCATCATTTATAATTTACATGGATATTTGATGTATTAATGTAAATTCAGTGATGTAATCAGAGAAACTGAAGACAATCTAAGTGAAGCTAAAACACCAAAAATCAAAAATCAAATAAGATAGCATGTGCTGAAAAAGCTGTAAGAAGAAAATTAGATTTGAAAAGACAAACAATAACAGAGAAGAAACAACAATGTAAGGTGGGGGAAAAAACACGTAGTGACAGATCAAAACTAACTCTGTATGATACAAAAATAAGGAGTGGGTTTGTGTGTGCTGCTACAGATTCATTTCTTAGGCTTCTTGCCAACACTGGCAATAAAAAGAAGAGCAAACTGTGCAAAGGAAGAACTGCAGAAATATCCCACATCCTTACATAATTTGACAGTCACTTACGTAGTTTATCCACCCCTGCACAGACTCGTTTGTGCCCACAAAGAAGCACCCGTCACAGAACCTTTTCAATGTCCAAGGTGCCGGACATTGAAGATGTATGCTGAGTGCTAAGTGTTCCCCCTGAGATCACAGGGAAATAAATAAGTGAATGGAACATGGTGTATGCACCGTTTTCCACAGACAACTCATACAAAAAAACACATTTGTCTCTGTAGTCTCAAAGGATTATATTTAGCCTTTTGGATTTTAGTACAGCATCAAAAGAAGAAAAAAAACTGAATGAAAATTAAACAAAAATTGGCCTCAGTGCCAATCCTCAGTGGAGATGAAATGCAAATTCGCAGCCAAGATGCTGGATTATTCCTCTGTATTCCAGTCTTACTTTAAAACTAATCTTCCATCTGTGATTTAGTGCCCATAAACGGCCTACTTGGTGTTTCTGACAGGATTGTTTTTGATTATGTACTCTTCAACCCTTAAAATCTGGGTCTAGTAACTTTCTTAGGGAATTGTGCAGTTAAGTAGTCAGTGTTTCAAATTTTCCTCATCTTGTTAACTAGGTAAGTATTATTAAAGTAACATAAAATGTCTTTCAAAAACATTCCTATTCTTTAACTTTTACACATTTTATCACAATAAAATTGCAAACTTCAGTGCATCTTACTTGCATTAAACA
The DNA here is from genome assembly GCF_019740435.1 of Gambusia affinis. Lineage (NCBI taxonomy): Eukaryota > Metazoa > Chordata > Actinopteri > Cyprinodontiformes > Poeciliidae > Gambusia > Gambusia affinis. The sequence goes on along the minus strand of NC_057884.1, from coordinate 12,516,060 downwards.
TGACAGACTGATGTAGGGGAGCTTATATGAATGAGGCGTAAAGAATTATTACTTTTTTTCTTTTCTTTTCACAAATAAAAGTCAAACAACATTCAGACTAAACAAAAAATGTAACATTTTGGCCTACACACAAATTGCTATGAGAAAGGGAAAAAAATCTTTTATATTTTCTATAAACAATTTCCACAGAGACACACGGCAATGGGAGTGTCATTGTTTGGGCGATGCTTTTATTTAGAAGGTTGATTAGAGGTAGATCGAAGCTAAAAATTTATTGCAAGGCATAAAGAAAACTTGTAAGAAGATGCAAAAAAAAAAATGTAGAGTTGTTATTCTGCTGGAACCAGAACCTACTCTCTACTCTTAAACATTTTCTAACAAAGCTATAAAAGAATGGTTCATATCAAATCATGTTCACGCATTGGAATGGACCAGTCAAAGTTCACACTTAAAGACAACAGAGAATCAGCAGCATTTTGCTGTTAACATAGACGTTTGCTATTACTAAGTTTGAGTTGTTTGGCGAAGAAGAATAGGCAAAAAAAAATGGTTTAACATAATAAAAGCTCAAGAGGTGTAAATACTTTTGTAAGGTACTTTACTCGTGTGCATTATCTTTACAGTTTCAGGTTTAATAACTGCAGCATAAATTAGGTGTCAAACTGCCACCTCACGCTAAATTTCTTGCTGCAGTCAGAGTCTAATGTGTTTTCTCAGGATTAATCTCATTTGTCTGAGTTGACAGGCAGTAATAGAAACTGTTTATTTCAGCTTAGATAGCTGAATGAGGTGAGGAGGACTTGGTATTTGCTGTTCGATTTTTACAGCAGCAGATGTTTATGATGACTCCCGTGGTGGTCTAAGTAGATGTGAAGGTTGGAATGCTGCTTTTCCAAAAACTTTTTAACCTTCTACCAAACCACAGGTAAACATTGCAGAGGATTTGAAAAGACAGCAATACTTGCTATTTTAAAAACAAAACCCACCAGGATTAACTTTTTGAAGATATAAGAAAAAAATGCAATATGAAAGATTATGTTTAAAGGAAAGATTATTTGAAGCTTCTTTTATAAACAATCCTCTAATTGTCCTTGACTGTTTTAAAATAATCCTCAATTTGAGAGTGAACCTTGGCTGTACCTGTTCATACTTGTTTAACCCATGCAATTACAACAAATCAGACTCAAACTGCGTTGTGCAACTGCACCGTTCACGGCAACACCCAACATCAGCCAGAGATATTAAATGACAATCCAGAAAATAAAAAAATAAAACAGCAGCAAGGGAGTTCCTGAAGTGGAAGAGTAGAAAGTGAGTTTATCCTAAGTGGCTGTTGTTTGTTTTAAGCAATGCCAACTGAAGTGCACAAGGTCTGTTCGGGACCTTGATATTAAAGAGTGTTGTTCAGTTCGTGTGATCCACTCAGTCTACCTGCAAATGTCAAATGTTAAGCACCCAGTGTTGCTGTGGCATGCAAATTACACCAATTAGGCAAAGGGAAACTGTTTATCCTCGACTTCAGCTGATGTAGGTGTTGAATTACGACTGCTTAATATCATGTAAACAAGCTACGGTGAAAGGTTTTGTTATTTGCACAGGAATAAAAAAAAGTTTGGCAAGCTTTGCAAATGATGCATAATAAAGTGAATCATTTACAGATTAAAGCATAAGAGCAGGTTATCATTAATCACTTAAGTGTTTCCTACAATGACAGAGCAAGCCGAGTAAAAAGGAACCGTTCCTGTGTGTTGACCCTTGTGTTAAGCCATAGACACTTGAGCACCTCATTAGAAGTGAATGAGCCTCGAGGTGGGAGGCAGGGCAGCTATTGAGAGGCTTAACAGGACTCCACAGGGCTTCCTAACCGCCACTAGAGGCGAATTGAGAGAGAAACAGAGAAGTGACAAGCAAAGCTCTCTCTCTTTTTCTCTCTCTCTTTGTTTCAAAGATACAGTGAGAACGGATGGTTCTCAGCTCTGCCCTGGCACACCAAGTGGCAGTTCAAGCAATGGCTGAGTCGTCCGAGTTGGTCCCCGTCTGACCCTGGGAGCACTTGTGCCCAGAGGGCACATTGTTTGTGAGGTTTTCTACTTCAGTCAGTATTGAAAATACTGAACACACACATCTGTCCACTAATATCATCATCATCATAAACAAATTCTAAGAATTTGTTTATGATGATGTTTCTTTTGTTTATAAGTAACAGATTCAGTTGGGTCAGTTTATTGAACAAAACAGCAACAGTCGGTTAATGTGGTTCAGTCCCAATTAATTTGTCGAATAAATTGAGACCTTTTCAGAATATGTTAATTTATGCAGCAGATGTAACATTGAAAATTTCAATTACTTTAAACTTATTATTATTGAAATCTTTGTGATCAGCACAAAGCAACACTTAGTTGTGACATGTGAAGACGTCAATTCATTCACTACATTTGATAAAATGAAGGAACTGCATACTCATAGCAGAGGATATGAGGCAACATACGTAGGTTTTAGTCATTCAAAAGTCAGTCTTGTGTATCCTTATTGTTTACACAAACAGTGGAAGAACCTGCAGGGGAATGGAAACCTGTTGTGGGGGCAATGATTCGCTGGCTTCTGCTACAAAATCAGCATCTCGACACTTGTGATAAAAATGCCAGGGGAAAAAATCAATTTGGCTCTTGCACTCACTTGATGCACACTGAGAGACTTCACAAACTGCAGATATCAAAGAGAAACGGCTCATATTCAAAACGCAGGCAGGGTGTAAAGAAGAACATTACTCCATCAATTTAATCCTCAATCTCCCATTTGAAACTGTAAGTACATAAAACTCAATCCTTTCATCATTTCTGCTAATAAACTAACTTTACTTTACTATAGCAGTCTTAATTTATATAGACCTTAGTTACCTTTAGGCATTTATTCTTTTTTTGTTTTTTTGTCACAGCATAAGTCAATCCTCCAGACAGCTGTTATAATGGAAACCACACCAACAAACACAACTTACCGTGGTTTATAATATGTGCTCAATATCTTTAAAACTGTCAGATGTGACCAGCTGAACTCCCCACTGACAGGGGCTTTTAAGATCCTATTGTGCATCGTGATTGTGGGGAAGATTGTCAGATAAATAATGGAGGCGAAATGTGAAGCAGAAGTGTACTGTGGGTGCCAAACTGTCAGCATGAGGTAGCGTTAACATCTATAGGCCCATCTCAGCCATTAATTTTGCATATGTACAGGCGAAAGGTGGGGTTGAGCTACTCTTGTAAGTGCCACAGTCTGTTCATTGTTCATTGTTCACTCTAGTCCGCATGTAAATGCCTGGTAAAGCTTCAATAAGATATTTTTTCTAAACACAGTTGCTGGATGTTGGTATTAAACTGGTAATTAACAGAGTCTGATCATTTGTGAACTTATACATTCAGTATTTATCTAGTTTGTAGTTTATTTACTTTGATTCAAGCCATAATATGTTCCCTCATGGGTATATTTCATCATATCTTAGAGTTATACCCACACTTTTCTGATATAGTAAAAGCTTTTGGAAGGCAGTCATTTATAAAAAACAATTGACACCACTATGAATGCAGAGTTATGAAGTGTTATGAGGTGCAGCAGAATGTGACTCAGTCGAAATAAACATTGCTATTGGAAATACAGAAAGAGTTGAATGAGAGCTGTTACTTTTCTCAAAGATTTTCCATGCAGGATATATAACAATGTTAAGAAACAGATGGATTTCTACTCACTGACATAAAGCAGTGTTTATTTCTTCAAAATACTTCTTGCTAAAAGTTTACTGAACCATTGTTTTAAGTATATGCAGAATCTTGGCTTTAAAAGGTAAATAAACTGTCATATTGGACAACAATATGACAGGTCATGTCAGTACAACAACAAACAGCTCTATCAATGAGGCAGAAAATCAAGAGAGGCCACCGCATAAAGTTTCTTAGGAAGGAAAATGTGTAGTTAATGATTTGTTGTTTAAATGTAACTTATGCCACACAAAAAACTCAGGTAATGCCTGTGGATTGTTTTTCTAAATTATATCAAAAAACAAAACAATTGTATCTTAACGTTTCCCCAGCAACAATTAGATGTGGCAGCAAGTCACCTTCTACAGCATTCAGCTAAATAAAAACGTTTTACTCGACTCGGTGTCTAATTATGTTTTGGTATCTTCACTTATCATTTTCATCACATGTGTAGCATTGATCTGAAGCAACTCTGCAAACCTAAACAGCAAACTCTTGTCCAAACACATGTTGAATTTACACAGTTTGAGTGACCTCACAGATGGTGTCTTCAGAATAATGTTTGACAGCTTTGTTCCTACAGAACAGCTAAACCCCTCAGGAGGAAAACAGAGTTATTGAAGTTTATGTAGAGGTAAGATTTCCAGCTGCTTCCATTCACTGCTATGGTGCTTTACCAACCCACAGCACAGCTTGCTTACAGCGCATCTGGAAACTATTCACAGGGCTTCACTTTTTCCACACTTTGTGATGTTGCAGCCTTATTCCAAATGTAATAAATTAATCTCTTTCCTCAAAATGCTACAAACAAACACTCCATTAAGAGAAGATTTCTGCTAATTTATTAAAAATCAATCAAGAAATTACATGTACATAGGTATTCATGGCTTTTACCAGGAAGCGCAAAATGGAGTTGTTTCTGCTGATCATCCTTGAGGTGTTTCTACAATTTAAACGGCATCCACCTGTGATATATTCAGCTGAAAGGACTTCTTTTACAAAGGAACACGCCTGTCTACACGAGATTCAACAGCTGACATTGCATGTCAGAGGTCAAACACCAAGCAAGAAATTAAATTATTCGTCTCCAAACCTCAGAGACAGGATTGTGTTGAGGCACAAATTTGGGGAATAATACGGCATCAAAAGCATTCCTTAATAAAAGTTGCATGGCTTTGCCAAAAGACACCCGAAGGAATGTCAGAGTGAGAAACAAAATTCTCTGGACTGATGAGACAACGACTGAACTTTGGTGTGAACGCTAGGGGACAAAACTCTAGTCCTTCAGGTATCTTTCTACAGCAAAGCACAGTGCTGGCAGCATTATGCTGTGGGGAATTTTTGCAGCACTTGGAACTGGCAGACAAGTCAGGATGGAGGAAAAGATGAATGCAGCAATGTACTGGATACAAACCTTCTGCAGAGCACTCTTGACCTCAGACTGGGAAGACGGTTGCTGGACAGTCTAGACTTGAATCCGAATGGACATTTCTGGAGAGGTCTGAAAATGGCTGCACATATATCTCCCATCCAAGGTAAGTGTCCCTGCAGGCTGGTGCTTAAGATGCATAACATTCTCTGCAGTTCTCATTTTAAACAACAGGCAGAGCTAATGAGGGAAACGTACGGCTAAATGGCACAAGAAGTAGAGGCATATGGGAATTAATTTTATCATACACAAACTGAATTAAATGCCCAAATCAGTATTTGCTTTAGGGAGTTTTGTATTCATGCAACAGTCATAAAAAACTGACCCTAAATGGGGTTCTTTTCTCCATAAGATTCCTGTAAAAACAAACCCTCCTGCTGCAAACACTTCCTGTTTTAACAGGCGCCACTGGTGGAGAATGAGGCAAGTTAGAAAAATCAGCCACCCAAAATGACAAAACCAGCCTTGTGCAGCGCTGTTTGTGAAGCTGAAAACACCAGGCTTAAATTCACTGGTTTATTATGTTCCCTTTTTTCTTGTCCTTTTCTTAACTTATCCCACTTATGAAAATCAGCTCTTTGGCAGAGCAGATTACACAAGAAACAGTACAGGCACAATAAATGTGAAAATTATATATACTAAAAAAGAAAATAATAGGCTTTTATTAAGGCCGTGAGTTGTTGTTGATCATATTGAGCGGAAATAGAAAAGTCACTCTCATTTCCCCTCTTTACCTTACAAGCCTCTACACTCGTCCAATAATTTACCCCTCCCCTTAACCGTGTTTTACTCTTTCTGAGTCGAAGTCGACATTTAAAGACTCCTTCAACTCTCTTTTCTTTTCTCTTCTTTCTCATTTTAAAACTCCCTGTCCCCTGTCTGCCCCTCACTTTGTCTTGTCCTCTTTTCTCTCCCTCTTCTCCTCTGTACGATACACACAAAGCTCTCATTCTTTCAGTTTGTGGCTTTTCAAAACACAGAGCTTGTGAAGGGAGAAGCCGTAGCTCCCACCCCTTCTCTGTGCAGCTGGGAAACTTCACCCCTGCCGTTGCATCTTTTTTTTTTCTTGTGCATGCGCATGCACACGCATACACACATGTGCAGCAGAGGTTCAGGAGGTCATGGGCCACGCCCCGACCGCTAACAAAAGGGGAGGAGAAGAGAAGAAGAAGCGGGAAATTAGAGATCGTCCATCCTTGGCCACATATTTAAAAGGAGTAAACATAACTCAAGCAATTTTTTTCCCTTAATCCCTGTTCTCTGGCTCACTATCCTGACTCCCTTCTACGGCCAAAAGAAAGTATCAGGACAAAGTTTATTCTGCAGAAAAATTGTGGGTTTTTTTTCTTCTTCTTTATGCTGTGAAATTATCAGACCGTCCACGCTGTTAGAAACTGCCACAGCCGAAGAACAGACTGATCCTTTCACACGGATCTGAGATGAGAGAGATGTGAACAGGAGGTGTGAAATTTTTTCATTTTCAAAAATATGCGTATGTTGAGATATATATATATATATATATATATATATATATATATATATATATATAATTTTTTTTATTTTTTTATTCTGGCAACACAGCAAATAAGAATCTTTGGGGGGAAAGAAGAAACACGTGCAGGACACCACACCAACTGCATAACCAACTCACGGAAATCGCAGATGTTCTCCTCTCCCGCAAAACAAACCACCTCTTTTCTTCTTCTTGAAGCATGAATTCACATCAAAAAACACACACTCCCTTTCTTCCCCTTTTTCCTGCCTGCTTTCTCTTGTTCGGGGACTTTTTTTTTCTATCACTAAATTGCTGCTTTCCACATGTGACTCACTTTTTCAACAGCCTGAGCCAGACAGAGGGAAAAAGTCAAATCATGAGTCTATTCGCAACCTCTCGGTTTCTTTAAATCTCTCTCATTTAGGTGAAGCTACATTCCTCCAGGGGGGGCTCTTATAACCTCCACAGATCCCCCACTTTCTTTTCCAACAGAGTTGTTCCCTACTAACATGTGTGTCGGCCTGGCGACCCAGTTCCCAACTGAAGGAAAATTTTGGGGAGGCTAATTATTCAGTCTTACTGTTTTGAGTTTCACATCTGAGAGCTTTTTTTTTTTTTTTCAAAGACAAATCCTGGAGGAATAAAAGAAAAGGAGTAGGCCTTGATTGGCAACCGTACACCCACTCCTTTTATTTGCCAAGGAACTGAGCGTGCTCGCAGACATCCACCACCCTGACATCAGAGAGAGCGACCCCCCAAAAAAACAAGGCAGGAGGGAAAAAAAAGCATCAAGCACAAAAAAGCGTGAAAAGGGGGAGGAGAAGCAGGAGGATGGGGTGGGAGGATTGAGAGGATGGAGGGAGGGCAACTTGTTGACATAGAAATGGAGATGGTGAGTCATTTTATTATTGGAAGACTGGGATTTATATTGTGCGATCATAAAATTTAGGATGAAGTCTAACCTGTGCTTCCTTGATTTACATTTTATCTCACCTTCGTGGATGAAAAATACACTTAATAAAAACCTCAAATTAATAGAAAAGTGATTAATTCATGTATTACACATGCATAAGATACATTACTGTACCATAAATATTTCTCTTTGAAACAGTTCTGCAATCAAAAAATAAAACTCATTTTCCTCATATCTCTTTTATTCACATCCCGTCTGTAAAACTTGGCTCTAATTGACCTGTCTTGGAGGAAGACTTCTTAATCTTTAACTCCAGTCAGTCGAGTCCTGTTTACCAATTCATGACAGAAGTCACAACCTTAAATGCTTTCTAACAAAACACACATGGAAATAAATTACCACGATCACCTAGGATGTCAAATCAAACAGACGGTCTGTAAGCTGTTTTAATCTTTTTTAAAACTTTTTTTTAATCTGGTTCATATTTCAACAAGGTATCCCAGTTGGTTTGGTTGCGTGTATTTTGCAGTGCAACATATTTGCTTGTTTAATGATTCTACAGAAACAATTTGCCAAACTTCACTCTCGTTAAGTGCTGAGGAGATGATATGTAACTAAAATCTCAATAAAACACATTAAAATTTGTAGCGTTAGATTGAAAAACTTTGGAGAGGTCGAATACTTCAAAAGGACACTGTACTTTGCAGGTCTCAAAATGCTACTTACTAAAACTTGGCAAAGAATAAAGTATACAGAACATCCTGATGCCTGTTGCCATCATTAAATGATCGTCTCTCAGCTCAGTCTAAAGGATGAAGAATGGACACTGTAGCCATAGCGGTTTCAGTCCTGGCAGCAATAATCAGGGAGGTGAAGCGGACTGCAGTCACATAACAACTGAGATGCACTTCAGCAAAACACCAACGCTGCCACTGATTTGAGGTGATTCACCAGAACAAGGCTGGTTGTAATTGGGCCATGAGCTGAACAGGGTTCAGTTTACAATCACCTAAACAATAGCATTCAAGTGAAATATTAATACTATTGGGAGTTCTGTTTAAGTTATCAATAATGAAGATTATTAAACATTTTTTAAGTGGCAGTTTCCACATATTACAACCTCACTCAGCGTGTAAAGAGGAACAATTTTCTTCAGAAGTGAGATGATCAGCATTTTATTCAGATGGACATGAATTGGGCTTTATGTTATGACACTGGTCATGATTTGTACAGTAATTGGAGGCTTTCCTTGTGTCTGGTGAAATAATCTTGCTACAGAGACATAATAAGCAGATAACAAAGTACAACTTAATGCCAAAACTACCTATTTGACTTACTTGAGTCTTTTTAAAGAGCTGTCCTGGAAAGCAGGATAAGTAGATTAGCCAGCGATGTTGAGCTGAAATGCTAAATTTAACAACCAAACAACATCTTTTGAAGATTTAATCTATTCCCAAGCCACTGATTCTTGACTTTAGAAAGATAAAAAAAAAAAACTTTTCAGTCTCCACATGTTGAGATGAAAGGGAATGTACAATGGACTCGATTTAACTTGAATTGAGTCAATGAAGTGACTTGTTCATGATTACTGGACAACTAAATAAATATCTTGATAGAGGAAATCAGTGCAGTTCTGCATAAACCACAGCATAAAAAAACCCCTAGGCCCCTGCACTCAGCTGCAAGCACATGATGCTTTCTCATTATATGGGGCTCCCAATTCCCCTTTTAATGCACATGCATAAAAGCGATCGAAAAAAAGCTATATTTTATTAAATGGTGCTTGCGTTTCCGCCGTCTCAAATTGCTTCCTGGTCAGCTGGCCATACGGCCCACATCAGAAACTGCCCTGGGTGGAAGTAGTAGATTAAGGAGGTTTTTTTTCTTTAGCATTTTAGCATAACTTGCTGTAGGTTAAGATAAGGAGAGCAAAGATTTGCAATAGATTTGTTTGCAGTTTGAAGGATTATCAAGCCTTAATAGTTTTTCCAAAAAAAAAAAATGTTGTCTTAACCTTCTCATAGAATAAAGTCCTTAGCCTTTATACTTCCTCACCACCACTGCCACCACCAACAAGTTGCTGTGCACTTCTCATCTGTTTACTTATAAGCAACACACATTGAGCTGTTCATTAATAATATTTCCAGTCATAAAAGCAGAAAAAATAGGGATATGGAAACAGACAGCAGTTTACTGCAGGCTAACAAAGCAGATAATCACACTATTAACCTGCTGACATCAGCTTGTTAAAGTATCAGCGATCCTTTGAAAATCTGAATGATACAAAACTAATACTGAACTTACTTGTTGTCTATCCACCATTGTTGTTTAAGTCTATTCAGTAAAATTTACGAAAAAGCAGAAGGTAACATTATTATAACTGTAGGAATAAATATGCCATATTATTAGAGCAGCAGATAAAATTTTTATTGTCTTTAATAAAAGTAATTAGACAATGGCATAAAAATGTTTTGTACTTGTTATTTGAATGTAATGATACTATGGTATTTTTGCTTGTGGTGATCAAACTTGAGAATCTTACTACTCCATCCCTAGTGAGAACAAAAGAGCCAAAAGGGAAGTGAAGACCTGCGGCAGGAAGGACAAAAGTCAGATTAGATGACAGTCATAAGCTTTGTCACAAGTTATAACTGTTAAATATTAGCTCAGCCTTCTCAAAGTCAATGACATTTGCCACTAATTTTGTTAAATTTATAGAAAGTTGGGCAAACTGAAATATGTCATTTTTACTTCTTTATTCATTACAAGCTCAAAGAAACAAATCTCATTTTTATTCTTCATTTATTCTCTTTCCGAAGCATGCTTAAATTAATTCAGAAAAAAGATTTTTAGTCATGATTGAAGACGACGCAACTGTGTTAAATACCTGTCTCTAATGAATTAATTACCTTATCTGCAAGGAGAGAAAAAAACACGTCCTTGTGTGTTCACATTTTCTGCCGTCTAATTTTTTAAATCTGAAGAAAAAAGGCACAAATGTTTTGAGCACAGCAGAGGCGTAGATTGTCAAAGCCAAGTTTTTTTTTTTTTTTGTAATATAAGCTCTCTCAGGTGCATATAATTAGAGCAAATCAAGCAGGAGCATTTATGTGGAGCAGAAGTTAAGCCCTCTCTGTGAGAAAGCACTTGACTGTTCCTTGTGTCGGGATTTGATGCTGCTACTGCAAACACTGAAAAGAACCCTTAATAAAACTTTAAGCCCGCTCAGTGTAGAAAATGTAAATCCAGAATCGGTTGGGCAGAGCCGCAGAAATAAACAGGAAATTATGTATGGCGCTTTAATAACTGAGCTTCCTCTGCCGGCAGATCCATGACAGTAATAACCTCAATCTAACCTGTATTTCTGAAGCAGGCGGCTGCAGGTGGAGAGGGTTTGTCTCCACAGGCCAGATTATGAGTTCACAGCCAGACATGGACAGATGGAGGCAGAGGTTAGTCCTCCCTCCTGTGCTCTGCCACACACACACGCGCGCCCGCGCCCACACACCCACGCACATACACACATTTGGCAAGCACTTTTTCACAGGACAATTACCTTACGACCTCTGCCAGCCCACACACACACTCTCACGCACACGCATGCAGGCAAACACACTTGGCCAATTACGAACACACTGAAGGAATGATAACAGTCACAGAGGAGCCACTCACACAACCTGTCATGGTGTGCACATACACACTCTACAACGCCTCTAGCTCTGTAAAATATGGCAAGCATCTCTGTTTCTGAAGGGCACAGCGCCCATCTGTAGCTCTAGCACAGAGAAGACAACCAGACTGTCAGAGTATCCCTGTGTTCTGTATTTATTAGATTTTTTATTTTTTTTTACCTTATTTAAACCCTCACAAAATAAAAAAGAAACTCTTTCTTTCTGCTGGCTGATGAGGTCTGATCATTGTGCTGATAATGCAAAGTTGCATTTTTATTCCCTCCTAGCATTTCTCAATTAGCGCTCCCATTTAAGGTAACTGTGATGACAAGAAAAATACACAGAATGAGGCTGAAGATTTTATAGTAAACTAAATTGCAAGTCTGTATTATAAATATAATTCCCAAAATTTTAAATTATATTTTTTTCTGTTCAGCCTCATGTCTATGGTGCCTGGCTTATTCTCATTCAGATTAACTTCAAAACACACAGAGGCTCTCAAAAGGTGTACGGACTCTGTTTATTTAAAAAAATTGATGATATAATATCACAATTTGTCCTGTAAGATTTCTAAGAAAATAAAAAATAAATCTATTAGGTGGGGAATGCAAAAAATAAAAACTATTGGTTGCATAAGTTTGCCTGCTCTTTAACTACTCAAAATACTTGTCTGAGGTAGTTTCTGATTTACTTTCACCAATCAGTTTTCTTGAATTCATACCTAGCACCTAGGAGACAGAAACTAAAGATCAAACGGACCTCATTGTTGAAGTGTTTCCGTCAGGTAAAAGATTTGGAAAGCCAAGTTTTAGCTATAAAACATGGCTCAATAAAGCCAGTCTTCAATAATCAGAAAAATGGTGGGACGTTATAAAATAATGATTATTTCTTTATTTGTGTAGTATATGTTATTATATTTTGTCACGTTACAACCGCTGTTTTAAACTTAAAAAAGTGCAAATGTATGAAATGGAAAGGAGATTAAGGACTCATCCATCCAATGTCTATATTTGCTTATTTGTGCAGTTTTGTTTGTGTGTGAGTGGAAGAGGTGAACATCTGTGACTTTCTCCCCAAGTCACAGAGAAAGTCGTAGATTTTTCCAGACTCTGAAACTTTCTCAATCAACTTCTTCCTCTTCTCACTGCACAAAAGAAACTCCACAGCATAATGCTGCCACCACCATGTAATATGACTGTCTTGGTGTTTCAGGGTGATGTGCAGTGTTAGTTTTTCACCACAAATAGATTTGTGAAACCCAAAAAGATTACATCCGGTCTCATCTGACCAGAAACCATTTGTGCTGAGTCCCTGACATGGCTTGTGGCAAATCTCAAATACACCTACTTATAGCCCAAAGTACCACACTCTACATGTTCTCTAATTTGGTGACTTTTAAAGGCCAGTGGTAACTTTTAAATGGCCTATTATGTAAAAACCACATAAAACCTCCATTAAAACGTATTGATGTTTATGGCTTTTGACACGTCAAAATATAAGAAATGTCAAAACAAATACAAAATAGTAAAGCTGAATTCTTAGCTGTACGAGTGCTCCACATGGCTCATTAAATGTGATCTATCATTACATATGTGATAGATCACAGTTTAATTGGGAAACACCTGCTACACATGGCTTATTGAATGACTCTCTAACTCTTTCTTATGTTCCTGCATTCACCTATATCACATGCTGTTTCAGTGGCACATAGGAGCACCACCAGCAGTGTTATCAAAGTCATCAGCTCTAGGTTTTCTGTGATTGAATCTCCTGAATAGGTGATATTTCACCCACACCCTTTCTCCTGCTGTTAGTTTCATTCATCCATTGTTAAAGGCTTATAAAACAAACTGTCACCTCATTTTTCAGGGATCAAGCAGATGCTTTTATAAAGATTTGTGAATTAAAAAGGAAGAATAATTTGGATTTCATAAACTGTGAACTCTGTGTTAGGGTTGCCGTGGCTGCAAAGTAGTTTATGTGTTGCTCATTGACGAGGCCACATAAACAAGAAAGTGCATCGGCAAATTTAACGACTGCTTAAATTTGGCAAACTTAAACGCTCCTTCAATGACAAAAGACATTCCAAGGAGTAAATAAACCAAAGAACTTTACACCTGAAAATATAGCTGATTGCACCATTAAGCAGATTAAGAAACTGCTGCAAGAAAACAAACAATATTTATACAGTCAGGATAAAGTTTACCAAGTTTCACCACGCAAAGTGATTATGAAGCTAAAAAAAAGTTAAAGAAAAATCATTAAATCTCATCATTAAAAAACTGCAATAAATTTTAGAGAAGTAAATTATGCTGCACTAAAACCTAAAAAATATTTTTAAGATTTTTACACATCTTTTCCATGGGTGGCAGTGAATGTGGATCATCAATAATAAAGGATGACGAAGTAAGAAAGCCTTATACTCCATTTAGATCCAGAGTTGTGACTCACGTCTAAGTGTTTAGGTAGAGTTCATTTAATGAGTCACCTTTAAGTGTGAAAATCACACCACAGGAAAGGAAGGAGACTAGGCAGCTGCTATGATGACTGGGAAAAATAATTTGGCTTTTGCACCAAAACAGAGAAGAAGGTGTCCAAGTTGTGTCCTGAAAGTCGGCCTTCTATCACCTGAAGAACATTTCCAGGAAAATGTTAAAGGACTAATGTCTCAGCCAGATCTAGAGAAACTCATCCATGCGTTTATCTTCAGTCGTATTGATTATTGTAACGGCGTCTTCACAGGTCTGTCCAACAAATCAATCAAACAGCTACAGCTGATCCAGAATGCTGCTGCTCGTGTTCTCACTAAAACCAGGAAGATAGAGCACATAACACCAGTTTTAAAGTCGCTCCATTGGCTACCTGTAGCTCAAAGAATAGACTTTAAAATACTGTTGCTAGTTTATAAATCACTGAATGGTTTAGCACCACAATACATTAAAGATCTGCTGTTGTTGTATCAACTTTCCAAACCTCTCAGGTTTTCTGGTTCTGGTCTGCTCTGCGTCCCCAGAACCAGAACCAAACGAGGAGAAGCAGCATTCAGCATCTATGCACCAAAAAATCTGGAACAAACTTCCAGAAAACTGTAAAACAGCTGAAACACTGACTCCCTTTAAATCTCAACTAAAAACCCACTTGTTTAGAGTTGTATTTGAAACGTAATCAATTGCAAATTTATTGACGGAATCTGACTTGATGTTGTGTTTTTATTGTTGATTCTATGTTGCATTGTGTTTGTGTTTGATTTGATGTAAAGCACTTTGAAATGCCTTGCTGCTGAAATGTGCTATACATATAAAATTTTATTTGATTTGAAAGTACTTGTTTCAGATTTTAGTAAGTTCCAACAAAAATGGAGAACTGAAACTGCATTTCTATCTGCCAGCTGACGGATGAGAGAAGACAATCTGCAGTTATGGATGCTGTCAGATTTTGAAAAAGAAGCAGACTGAAGCTGTTAAAATGTTGGTTTGGCAAAAAGCAGGCACAGAAGAAAACCTTAAAGAGGCTTTATGTTATGCAGTATAACCTGCAGCCTAAGGAGTAAAAATGCAGTAAATGCATCAAGATAAACAGTGCCCTCCACAAATATTATTATACAATATAAGTAATGTGTGAATAAACCTTTCTCCAACAGTGGAGCTTGACCTTCTTTACCATCTAAACTTGAATTCTTTCCAGTCTCGTCACATTTTACAGGTGTTTCAAGCTTGTTAGTTACTGCTCTTAGTACAGAAATGAGGAAATTAATCAAAGTAGTTTTTCCAGACTCTCTGGCCTTTGCCCTGCATATTAGCTGTTAAAGTTCACATGTTAAAGTTCAAGTCTGACTTGTTTGAAAGAGTATTGAAGAGATGCCACAACTCTTTAGAAACTCTTCAAAGAAAGATAATAAAACCGAAGTGCGGATGCCTGGCCATAAAATGTGCAACATGTTTGGTCACAAAAACCTCTTGCCAAGTGTGAAATGTGCATCCATCTGTTTGACAGTTAAAGCTTGTTTTACGATGGTCCATACGTGAGAGAACAATTCAAAACACAAGAAAGAAAATTAACAATTAAATGGTAAAAAAAAAAAAAAGGCCTACAAGTACGTCCTTTAAATCATTGCTGCTAAATGTGGTTATACAAGCTGTCAAGTTGCGGGGTGTACTTAGTTTTTTTACTCGCTGCTTTTCCTCTTTGGCTTTATTTTTATTTAATACTGCCAGCATGTAATCTGTGTGTATTTTTGTACCCTTGAATTTTAAATCAGTTCGGTACCTGGTAAAACCAGAGCCCATTTTTCATTATGTCCTGATATACAAAACCTGAGAATTGAAGCCCCTGTGTGTATTGAGGATGGATTTTCTTTTTTTTTCTATATCTACTGAATTAGTGTTTGTTTTCTACTTATAAAATCCTTCAAGTTAAGCTTTGGAAATCTGTACATTTCTAGAAACCTATGCAAATATCTGGAAAAATCACCGGCGTACGTCCTCATTTCATATTTGTTATTACCTAAAATGTACATTTCCACAGATTAACCAGATAAGAAGCTAAAAATGCTACATTACAGAAGGCTAAGTGGGTTGTTATTTGGTTCTACTGGACATGTTTTTGGTTAGTGTGATGTGGCGGCTGACTGCAGACAGCTGTGAGTCTGTGACTAAGACCTTATCATAGTTGACTCAGACACATTTTTCAGCTATTTGTCTCAAAGGGGAGGATGGGTTTTATCAAGTGATACTGCTTGTTATAAGCATTTACAAGGTCAAAAAAATCCCCACATATTTCCACTGTCATGTGTCAGAATAAAATAAACTGGATTTGATTAACTCTTTCACCCTTTTATTTGACTTTTCAGTCTGTAAATGTGTTGATTTGTGACAAAATGAAAACTATGTGTGAATAGAGCTGTGGAGGTTCACCTCATACCACTGAAAGTCTTAACTTGAATCAATAATTGATTAAGCCAGCATTTTTTGTAAGTATTTCACAAATACCTGTACATTATTTGCAGAATAATTACAGGTGCACCGATAATCAATCAGACATAAGAATTGGTCAATTTCTCTTGATTAACAGATCAAATCCTGTGTTTATTTTATATCCTATTCAGTTATTGCACTACAGCAAAGAATCCCACCATGTTACTTTGGCATACTTTTCATAAACTTTCATTAGTTCATAAAAATCAAATACAGAAACTAAAGAAACTATCGTTTAAATCAAAGATTTTGCTGGACACTGTTTTTTTTTGTTTTGTTTTTTTTGCATGATAGTCATTGAAATAGACAAATCAAAATAGCTGGAAATTTGAAAGTCTTTATATTGGTCTCTATTAGATCCTTTGGACTCTGTTGGGTGCTCATTTTAACTGTTTTTTTATGTTTTTTCTATGGCAAATTAAAAGCAGATTTGAAAAAGTCTGCAAAAATACTATATTTTTAACTGTGGTCAGTTTCAAAGAACTTTAGTCATGATTCTTCAATAAATTTCTGAAATTAATGAATAACAAAACCTAAAAAAAACATCTTTGATACTATTTTGGCTGGAAATACAAGAAGTGTCTGAAAGAAAAGTTAAAAGTAGTGAATAGAAATCAGTCTACAATTTCATGTTTAAAAACCTTACTGCAGAGCAAGCTTAAATCCAGATCCTGTAAGCAAATTAGTATTGGTGTCTTTTTCCTTCAAAAAGCAGCTAAGGCTTGATTAAAAAGTCCTTCAGATTCTACAGCAGCCATTCACTCCTCACACTGAGCGTAATTTAAGTCTGATACAGAAAGATTTGCTCAGTTCAAGTAAGCTAAAAAAAAACACTAATGTTCATTTGGATGTTTTCTAAATCACATGAAGACTACTCAGTAAAGAGTTCATTCTCATAAATTTGTGTGTAAAAAACCCTCATTATGATGCACAATGCAGACTCTTCTTTTTGTAAGGATTTTTCCTTTGGCAAATTAAAAGCAGATTTGAAAAAGTCCCCAAAAAATACTATACTTTTGAGGACCAACGACAAACCACAAACACCAACGGTACAGAAATGGCAAAAAAAAAAAAGAAAAAATATTTTCTTACTGTGAGCTGACAAAATTGAGCCGAGTTCTCATTTGAGATGAAATTACTAAATTTGTAAATGTGAATGCACATTTACTATTGTAAACTATAATAATGTAAAACTATTTATTTTAGTTTGACTATATCAATAGGATTAGCTTAAGTAAACCCCATATCCCTATACCATTGCTAATAGTCTGTACAATATTTAATGTAATCAGTTCTGATAGACGAAAAAAAGAGATCATTTAATTTGGTTATTTTTACTTTATAAAGACAAAAAATTCTTTTGTTTCTTTCTCCTTTAATTTAAATGAGGGACAGACTGTCTTCTATGCAAAAAGGCTGCACTGCATGACATGTTAATTCATTTGAACTATAATTATTAATCTCCACATGTAAGGCACATTAAGATGGCATGGTTTTACACAACTTGTATTAAACAGAGAAATATTTTACAAAAATTTCTAGGGATACATCACTAGAAGGAAGGACAAACTATTCCTTCAATGACATTCATGCACTCTTTTTTTATTCTGATTTTTTCTTCTTATGAAAATTACTGGCTGCTTTCAGAAGATGGTAAAGATTTCCCACAATTTCCATGTAACAAACAACACTGGTCTTTGAAAATCCAACACTTCCGGCAAAAAATAGAAGTACATGAAAGGGCAAACGACAAAGAGATTTTCTTATTAGCAGAGTCTTAGGAGCAGATCTCTCCGTGTGTGAGCTTTAAGTAACCTTTAGTGCCTTGGTAGTGTTATTTATTACTTTATTGATTGTTAGATTCTATGAAAGCATATCAACATCAGAGGTCTGGCATAAAAACCACTGGCGAGCCGCCATGCATTGCAATGGGTTATTCAAATTATACTACTGGATTAACCTGTGTGTTTTCTGCAATCATTACAGAAACAAGCTAATAAGCATTCAAGATGTCAAGATAATTAAAGTTTTTGTGTGCTAAGTTTTGAAGATACTGTGACGCAGTTCTGTTTGAAGCTGTAAAGAGGTCCAATTATCCTGCAGTGTGACTTTTGTCCAATCATTTATATTATTATTGTTGTTCAGCTCTCTAATGCAAAAATGCAGTGAACAACTTTCACACAATTGTGGTACTAAAGGATAAATACAAATCATTTTATCTTTACCGACACACTGAAATGAGAAGTCTGTTTTTGTTCATGTCATGATGCACAACACTGTTTCTGCATGTGGATGCAAATTTACTAGATGTTTATTGATACCTTTGTTAGACGACTATAAGTCTATCCATTTTCAATGCTAGTTTATGCATGTGTGTCCACAACAGCCTGCTCATTTGCGTGATCGTGTGCGTGCGTGTGTGTGTGCGTGTGTGTGTGTGCATTCATATTTATGTCCCCCTGTCCAAAATATGTCACTTTTTCTCTGGCTGTGCTGGCAACACGTTGATGACTCAGCCCATTCAACACATTAATCCTGTTTCTTCGCAAACTGTACTCAGCCCACGCTGAGTTTTTAATATACTGCATATATTTCAGACCATCTGATTTCAGGAAAGCAAGTCCATGTGAGCTGAACTTGACATCTTAAGGTCTTTCGTTAGGAGCCATTACAGTGCTGTCGTGGCAAGAGCTGAGAAAAAAAAAAAAGTGGTAATACTGGGTCAAAGTTGCACATACTGCCAAATCTATCTCAGAGTCATGATCTCTCTACCTGTGTTGACATTTACACAACTGCATCAAATACGACACATACTAGGTGTCTGCATTAACTTTCGTAGTATCACTTTAGTACAAACAAATACAAAGAAGTTTGAAAATTAACTACTGAAAAATGGGAAGTTAGCAAACCAGACAGAAAACCCAATGAGTTTCTAGTCATGGACACCGGTGATAAAGTTAGAGCAAAGGGAAGTGGCTGAAAGAGTTATCATGCTTTACTGTGTAAACATTACTTTGTTTTATAACTTACCCTAAAAACATCTTTAACAGTCATTATTTCTGCTATTCAATTGGCCTAACAGACCATTTAAAAACTGCTTTCAAAGCCATACCACCACTCAAAAATAATAATATCACACTTTAATTATAGTCTTCAGTAAGAATCCAGAGGTGTTAATGTGAACTTTTTGCACTTACAAAAAAATATCTCACAGACTAATGGATGAATCCTGAAGAAAGAGGACAAATTAATGTTATTGAGCTAGACTGGGCATGATTTTCATGTATAAAAATGTCAATTCACAAGTTTTTAAGGTGATACTTCAGTTAATGGTACAATACTGTAATGTTAATTATAGTACAGTGTTCAGTTTTCTAGTCTTTTTAAGCTCAGGACAGATATCAAGTAGAATTTGTCCTAAATCGATAAATCTGTACCAGGGGAAAGTTGCTTAGAGTTATGTTTGTTTTGATCAGACGTTATAATGTCTCACATTTCATAAGAGTAAACCAGCCCAAGATGGGATCAGAAACATGACAGCAATAGTGTATAATCTGAAAGTTTTAGAAATCAAAATAGAATTAAATGAGGGATCTTAGTATTTGGCTGTCATCCCTTAATCGATGAAAATAATTAGTTCAACTAAAAGATACTAACTGATGCACAATGTTTAGCTTTTGGTTACAAAAGTAGATTGGGACAGAAATGTAACACATGAGTATCAAAGAGTGAAGGAGCAGATTTTTATAGGGTTGTTTTATTCATCTGTGTGCCAAAATTAAATTTATGTTTCTTTAATTACATACAAGTTTAAATCATTAGATTTCCAACGTAAATTGCATTATTTTAGGGCCCGTTGGAGTTATTATACATCTTATTGCCAACAATCCTTTATTTTGTGTAAAATTTCGCAGTCCAATTTTGCACCGTTTTGTAATGAGTGCTAAGCAACATCATGTTGCCATCCATGCAATTAAGCCTTCTAAGAATTTTCCAGACGGACATCAGTCTTCGCCTTTTCACACAGAAATCTGCACTGCTTTAATTTTCATTTATGACTCAAAACATGAAACAGCCTGCTAATTATTCACACAGCGACAGCTGTTGCCGTTCTGTCAAATCTGCATAAATCAGCCAGTCGTTTCTGAATGGAAGAGCGTCTCTGTCGCAGGAATTAACTCACACAATTTGTGAGTGGATATGGCATCGATTAGCAACAACAATCATTAATTTGCTGCAATTGGTTCCTCTAGATATTCGTTCTGAAAACCCCTTTGGTCTTCATAAACAGAAAACATTGAATAGTAGTTGATGTAACCTCTCACAGGAGCTGATGTACATATTATATTATTAAAAGCTCTTTACATCTGTCTAGTCTGAAATTACTTCCAAGATGTACATGAGAGACACATTTTTGAGAGAAACTCAGATTTCTAACACTAAATGAAACAACAGCTGATCATGTAATGCATGGATATTATTAAGACATTCTGCTGCACTTGAAAGACAGCAAGGCACCTTCACAAAACCAGGGGATATCAGATAAAGTAAGAGTAAAAGGAAAAACCTCATGAAGGAGACAAAAACAAAAACTGAAGGAAAGAGAAGCAAATACAGCAAATAGATGTTCAGGTCTGAAGCTTCCTAAGTCTTGATAAAACACTGATATTCCCCATGTTATGACTGATTGTAATTTGGAGAAAATCCAGCATCTTCTTAATTAACAATTACCAAATCCTGTTCACACCCTAAGTGCTATTTAAGGCGAGTTAATGGGAGTTATAAAGAAAAGCCTGTGAGATTTTACAAAATAAACGAAGCAGTCTTGTTATCATTACTGAAAGAAGACAGTGTGTGTCTGCGGGATTGTGCAATTGTGTAGGTGTTTGTGTGTAAGTGAGCACCTGTTATTTTTTCCAAAGCAATCCTCCTAAAGAAACATTTATGCAAATACAAGCACAGCCTGTAGTAGTAACACCTGTTTTTAGTTCAACTTTTCAGATACAGTCAGATTGAGTGTCATGAATCTTCATTCTTCTGATATTTAATATAGAGATGTTTGAAGAAATTAGCTGGTCAGAAACTAAAAAATCCTTTCCTTTTCTGATGCGTGAACATACCATGCTTAAAGGCTGGCAGATTGCATAACACAACTCCTTTTCAACAAGGACTACTGAGAAAAGAAGAGTCAAAGTTAGCTTTTTCGGTATAGGTGGGCTGATTAAAGATGTAACTGTGTGATATAGACATGTTTGGCCATGTCTGTGGTTTATTCAAACTTTGATACAACAAAGTTGCTCTGCTTTATCCTTTGAAAAGTCAAAACAAATGTAAAGGTCCATATTTTATAGCCAGTCAAATTATTATATACAATTTTTACTATTTTAAAATATGAGTCAAAGCCAGTTTTAAAGAGACTATTAGAGAAAATTAATGGGCACTGAAGCTTGAACAACGATAATCATAGTTCTTACAAAAACTGTGAACTCAGCTGCAAAGCTCTGATTGGTGTTATTATTAGTTCAATGTAAAACATAATTCTTTGTATGTGAGCTTACCCTTATAAAGACGTTTCTGCTGCTACTAAATGTGTAATACTGATAAATTTAACTGGAAAAGCTCTATGTAAGCTTAGTTTATCTATAAGTAGTAGATTTGCAGTCGGTGAGCTTTAACAGTAATCATTTCAACAACCAACTTTGTACTTAGTAATATGTACTTTTTAATAACCTAAACATTACAGTAGGTTTTGAAACAACAAAGCTCAAACAATATAAGATTACAATTAATTTCTCCAACAGCAAAAAATTTCCAGAAACCCAGGACATGGGGGGAAAAAAAAGTCCTTCACACCAATGTTCTGATTACGTCTTTATTGTCTGAATGAATAAACAGACAAATAAAATCACACTTTTTGAAAGCAGTGACACAACTGCAGCAGCTCCAAATCAATAGCCATAAAATGTAATAGAATTGTCTCAGTTATTATCAAGTTTACTGGACCTCAAAGAGAGTCATAATCAATATTTTCGGCAGCCATTAGCAGCACGTAAATTGGTGAGGTAATGCTAAAATTTCGCCCTCCTACATACTCGTTTTATGGCTTCAGGTAATGAAGTTTTTGCTCTCAAAATCAAATCGCTACCTCTTCCTCTCGCCACACTGACTCGTTGTGTTATTATGATAGTTAGTAGCCCGTGTGGATCTTTCAAAATCAATAAGGACGACAAAATACATTATTCAGGGAGGCCATTGTGTACCACTGCAGGATGGTGCACTTATTTGTACGTAAGTACAGCTTGATGCAAATATAACTCTCTGCTCCTCATTTGTACAGAGTAAAGGGCTCTCCCTGCAGCAGCAGTTAGAACATTTGGCAAATACTTACTGCAGCCCCTGAGAGGCCTTTTCACATCAAGTCAGCTTATTAGGTAACTGATGCTTCAACCTCTCAAACCAATATACCTGTTTTCCCCTCCTGGCTGTTGTTCTGCAAAACCAAGCCCATTATAATCCCTCTCCTTTCCCCCCCCCGTCTCCCACTGTCTTCCTGTGGCTCGGTCGATATGTTGGACAGCCATACACGTGCACAGGGAGATAATGCAAATGTCTCTATAAATAGGGACAATAATGCTGACAGTAGCACTCTCCAAAGTGAGATATCGCAGTGTAATTTTCACTAACACGCACAGGCACAAATCCAGGTATCTGGTAAACAGTAGCAAGGGGAGAAAAAAAAACCCAACTCCGTCGCTCTGTGCTTCATCACAGCGATACTCCTGAAGCAGCACAAAAATGCTTGAGTTTGCAAACCAAACACATTTCACATTTATGCTATATGAGGCTCAAAAACAGGAGCGCTCCACAGAAAACAGATCAATGTCTCCAGAACATCTTGAACAAACAGCACAGCAACTCCAATCTGCAGCCGACTAAATAACCTGAATATTGACTTTGCTACATGTTAGCCTCTGCGGCTCATGTAGTGTATTATGTTCAGGCACACTTTAATGCTTAGATCCATTTGGCACTCAAGCGGCTCACATCCCTGGCATGCACCTCCATATTATATTTTTTTGCAGCCAGTTTTTCATAAAACCCTTCTAAAACCACAATATAGCTGTATCCCATGCAATATTTCCCCAGTCTATACAAGTAAGCGCAGCATCATAAAGAGCAGCCATCAAATTATGTCTCATGTACAAGCTTCTAACTCAAACTTTGAGAGCACAATAGAAGCTGAGGTAAAAACCGATGGGATGAAAAAATAATTGAGACGGATAGAGCAGAGCTGAGAGCCTCATCCTTCATCTCTGTCACACTTTTTTCTTTCCCATCCCTTGCTTTCTCACCTTTCAGCTCATGATGAATGACATCAGAGAAGTCGGGCTCCTCGCCCCACCAGAAGATCCACAACTCCCTGGCATCGGGCTTGATCTTGCGTCGCCACACACACAGCAGGTTGGCCTGCACGCAGTGCATGAAGCTGCGCAGAACCGGGTCATCCTGGGCCGGGGCTGAGATCACGGGCCCGTACTCTCCGCCGCTGCAGAAGCTGTAGCGGCGCCATTTGATGCCCGTCAGCTCCGCCTGGAAGAGGAGAGTAATGATTAAAGCATTTCTGCAGTGAATGTTTAGCTATTCAATAAGCTAAAAAATTTGCACTTGTTAGGCAATGTTATCTCTACAGTCTGTTCAGAATAATTTTTGCTTGTAGCTGTGCGCTTGTGTGTGGTGTTGCTATTGTAAACAGAAAGATGCCCCAAGTCAGCTTGAGCACAGTTACCAGACACACAGAACAATAAAGCCTGATATAAGACATCTTGCTTTAAGTCAAACTTATTTTTCCAACAAGTAGTGAGTGGAATGGTAAGAAAAAAATATTTTAAAATATAAAACTTTTACACAACGATATCCCTCTGAGTTTTAACACTAAATGTTTATCGGTGATCAAAATATGTAGGCCATGGTGCAATGAGGTTATAAACAATAAAATGTCAGACGTCACAGACAAGTATACAAAGAAGCTGAAGTTTTCAGCATCACTCCAACTGGTTGTCATGGAGAACATGACGTCACTGGTGCTGACAAGAGATAAAGCAGAGTTATGACACATGCTGTGCATGGATGTTGCTGAAAGAGCATACTCCAGCACTTCTCTAAACTATAAGACTACATGGGTGAAAGTGACTAGAGAGCAGCAAGCGCTGCAAGAAAAATGGGACTTTCGTCAGGATGCGGCCATCTATATTGCCATGGAAGTTCAGGGAACCAGCTGTTCCCATCAATCAGCCAGTGAAACGATTTTCTGCAGGTTTTCATCAATTGGGAAAAACACACCGGCCAGTGTGTACTGTTAGGTAGAAAGTAAATAAAGCTTAATTTCTATGTCACTGATGTGTGTTGCACTTTAAAGGCTCTAAATAAGACACCAGCGTCATATTATTAGCAATTATTACACTTATAATACTGGACAACACAGCTGGGCACGTCTCACTGTCACAGACCTTCCATATCAGCAATATAAACATTCTGTAGGGCAAAACTGATCAATCGATTTTATATATATATATATATATATATATATATATATATATATATTTATATATAAAATCGATATATACAATCGATTTTATATATATATATATATATATATATATATATATATATATATATATATATATATATATATATATATATATATATATATATATAATCGATTTTATATATATATATATATATATAAAATCGATTGATCAGTTTTATATAGATAGATAGATAGATAGATAGATAGATAGATAGATAGATAGATAGATAGATAGATAGATAGATAGATAGATAGATAGATAGATAGATAGATAGATAGATAGATAGATAGATAGATAGATAGATAGATAGATAGATAGATAGATAGATAGATAGATAGATAGATAGATAGATAGATAGATAGATAGATAGATAGATAGATAGATAGATAGATAGATAGATAGATAGATAGATAGATAGATAGATAGATAGATAGATAGATAGATAGATATACATCTATATCTACCTATCTATATATAGAGAGAGAGAGAGATAGGAGAAAAGGAACATTAGCCATCTAGTTATTGTTTATCAGATGCTTAAGAGGGAAGTTTTATTATTGTATGTAATTACTCCATAAAATGTAGCAGGAAACTGAAACTGAGCCAGATGCTGTCATGCGTAGATACACTTGTAATGAACATTCCTCCGTTGTGTTTGTGTATGCTTCCTAAGGGGCAGGATAACAGTTTCTAAGCATGCTGTGAAGATCTTTAGAGATGTGGACTCCAGAAAGAGACATATCCAGAAAGAGACATAAACACACATATCTAACATCAGGACAGTCCTGAGACACAGCTGCTGCAAATACAAAATTTACTGCTATGTAGCTTCACTTGGCTACATAGCAGTGAAGAGAAGTATTAGGGAATTTTGGGAAGGATTTCTGGACGTATCATAACACATATCATACATATTTGGAATGACCAACCCTAAGCACTAGGCATTCCTGGAAGTTCTTGAAAAATATCTAATAATTTAAAGATTGTTGTGGCTATGCAATTCTTTCTGTGAGAATAAGCCAGCTACCTCACACAGCACTGGGGTTAGGGTTAGACACTCCTAATACTTCCTTAAATGTCTCTTAGTTTCCAAGAGCTGCCACTTTCTGGAGAAAAGTTTTATTGTAGTGTCTTGTTGGTAGCATCATGATAAGGGTCTTATTCAACACAGAAAAATTTGTGGACCTTGCATTGAAAACCATTAATGAATACCAGGAAAGCAACCAACTGAGGAGAGATCTATCAAGTTCTCACAAGAAAAGCTGTCAAATGTTTAACCAGAATTTTGCAAGAACCTGGTTGATGGCCACAAATGCCTTGAGGTTTCTCTGCAATTTGCTAAGTGACATGACACCAAATATTAGAGAGTGGTGTTTGTGTTTATTTGAGCATGTATGTATAAATTTGACAATGTGTGGATTAGAGGAAATCCACAGAAACCTCAGCTGTGTGCAATATGTATTACTGATAATCATTCCCCCCTGGAAAAGGAATCAGTCAGAGGTTTGTAAAAGTCAAAATTTCACATAAAATATTAGCCTTGATGAGCATATGCAAACTTGTAACTTGGATCCATTACTGGTAAAAGCAACACAAACAGTAACTAGATAGTATGTTCTACTTGTTTCATCCTCCCTCATGAGTCAACATGCTGGTTCTTCAGCTTGACTTCACTCAGCTGTTCCCCTCATATCCGTTTTTATGCCTTACTGTCTCTCTCCTCCTCTCTCTCTGCAGCGATTACACTATTTAGTCTTCCTCAAGTGAAGCGATGCCGTGTGCGAGGTTCAAACAGCTTATCAGTGAGACACTGACTGATCTTAAACATTTTCACAAGCCTTGTAGTCATGTAAACAGGAAGAGGGCAAAAGCCGACAGCAACTGTGGAATTATTGATGAAACAAGCTCTGTCTGATCAGCATTTTTATCTGAAAGCACAATATGTAAAAAAATTAAAATAAATCAGATAATGGATTTACAACACACTTGGTCTTGTAAACCTTTGAAAAATCTGTTGGTTTTTTATACAAAAAAATAAAAAACATAAATCACTGAAAATTTATATATATATATAATGTGACAATTAAGATGTACAGTTCTACTAAAAATGAAACATTCGTGAAAAACAACGGAATAAAAAACCTGAAGTGGCCGGGTTGCATTTGCACACTCATAAACTTATCAGCATCCCACATCTAGACTTAGCAACATTTGCACTTGCTGACTGGCAAACGTTGTCTGAATACCTCAGATTGTAAGGACATCTCTTGTCAACAGCCTTCTGCAAGTGACATCACAGGTTTCTGGTAAAAATTTAGAACCAAACTAAATGCCTATAGGTCATTCCTAGACAATAATTGTCCTCTCACAAAGTTCATCTTTGATTTGGGTTATGCTGTGTGGATTTATAGCTAAAATCTGAAGGTTTGAAGCAAAAACTGAAATTATGAACTGTTCATAATTTCATCACTTCACTTAAGAAGTCCTATTTCTTTTGAAGAAACCTAACCCTATCTGGAAAACGAAGAATTCAAATTTATCAGAAAAATCTTATATGGATTTAATGCCGTTGAAGTAGATGTCTTGCTAAAAATGTATTTTTTTCTGTTTCATCAGAAACAGATGCCTACTCCATTTTTAATTTTTTTTTCCATGAAAACACTCTTGATCCTTCTGTGCTTTGGAAACTTTTTACTATGTTTGTTTGTGTCTTTGTGTGTGCAACTGTGCATGAATGAGTGCAGTTCACAAAAGGCATTGCAGAACAGGAAAGAGATTTGGCATGCCGGGGAGAAGTGGAGGGGCCGGGGTCTCTCAACACTTTGCACTGCCCTCCTCTTCTCCCCTGTGTCCACCCAGCTGTGAGGATCGTGTTTGGCACACTAGCCTGGGCACCGAGCCATCCGACGACAACTGAGAACAGAAAAATACTGACCCATTTTCACACTAGGACAGGTAGAAAGAGGCACCTCAAAGGAAAACAAAGCCTAGAGAGTGTTTGAGTGGATGAAGAAAAGCCCGCGACTCAGGTTTGATGATTGTAGAGGAAGGCACTAAGCATGATTATGTCAATTTAAGTGCAAAAAAAAATAAAGAAATCTGCATAAAACACAGATCTAACCTTCAATGGAGCATCCTAAAGGTGAGCACACACTAAGCTGTTAGCATGACCCCTATGAGCATCCAAACAGTAGAGTGCACCCATAATTACAAGGATGTCCCTCCTGTAATGACAGCATGTGTAATGAAAGACATAAACATTGGCGCTGTGATAAGCCAAGCACTAAAATTAGCCATGACAAGGTCAAGGATGCTGTTTGTCCCAAAGCAAAGAGAAAGACATCTGCTTGCACTGCCTCGTCACTCCCAGTCAATGTCAAAAGTTCCTCCAGTGTTTGGCGCAGCTGTCTGCCAACCACTGAATGCTAAGGCAAAGACGGAGGCTGGGGGGGCAAGCAAGACATCAGGAAATATATTCACAGCTAAGGCACACCAGTTGTGTTAAAAAGCAAAACAAGCTCTCCTTCGAACTCATTGATAAATGAGCCTCTCCAGACATGTAAGACAGAAAATTACTCATCTCGGAAACATTTTTTTTCCCCCCTCTCTCTCCTGCGAAACGCGAAGAGATGAGAGAGGAGCTGTACTCATTTCAGCTAGATTCCAACATCAGTCGGATGATGATAAGATATTTTAGAAGGGTAATAAATATTATATTTCAATCTTCTTCCTCTCTTTAAGAGAATCCATGAATAGGCAAATATGCTTAATTAATACTATTTCACTAAAACTGCCTAAGCTGGGTACCAGATCATGATAAGTGTGCAAACTGGTTGAAACATCTCAAGATACATCTCTCAAAATCTATATGATGCATGTTTTATGATCATAGTGAAACATTCCCCTTTCATGACACGAATGTAAAATGAGCCTCATCCATTATTCCTTACTGTCAAATAACAATGTGAAACACTTTTTTTTCTTTTCATTTTTCTAGTGTAGCAAAAAAAACAAAAAAAAAGGACTCGCTGTTAGCAGCTTATAAGATCATTTATATTTCCTGGTTTAATCAGTGGCCAAAGGCTGTGCAAACACAGGTGCTGTGTATTTATTGGCCATGTGGAAAACGCTGTCCTAACACCCCGCTGAACTCCTCTGAATAATTAGCAGGGGCATGGTTGCAGGAAAGGGAAAAGAGCTGCAGTTACATGCTTGCAGGCAGCATCCAGACACGGTAACGCCGATGCTGCACGCCCACATCCCGCTGAGCAGCTATGAGAATGAGCAGAACAGAAGTGCTTGAAAACACTTCTGTGTTTGGGAAGCAGAGTGGTTTTCCACCTGATGTACAGTCATGCATCAGAGAACAAAACTGAGATCCACCTGCTGATCTGTTAATTTATTGCCTCTCGCAAAGGTGTTCAGGAATTTGACTTTTCATAATATTTTTGCTGTTATGAAACACAAAGAATTGCATAATTTGGTTATAAAAATATATCCCACAGTTTGAACATCTTACATTAAATGTGATGCTCACTGTCATCCAAAAAAAAGAAGAGGTAAAATCACAAAAATGAGAAAAAAAGATTTCTCATTTTTCACAAGTGGACAAAGCACACTTGTGAAAGAAAGCTGTCTATTGACCATTGGCCTTAAAAAATCCACCCTACACATCTCTCTGAACACACCGTCCCTCCAGTGAAACACAGTGGAAGCAACATCATGCTGTGGGTGTTGATTTTCTTTCAAAGGAGATGGATGGAGCTACAAACAAGGCAATTTTGAAAGAAAATCTTTCAGACAGCGCAACAGCCTTGAGAGAGGACCAGAAGTTCATCTCTCACCAGTAAAAAAAACTCCAGCCAAAGTTACAATGGAATGTTTTGGATCCATTTATATCAAAGTCCACACCAAAGTAAAATCCAGAATTGGTGGCAAGACCTAAAAATTACTTTTAAAAGATGCTTTCCATCCAATCTAACTGACATTTTTTCCAATCTGCAAAAATCTGCTCCAGTTCAAACTCTGGATGTGCAAAGCTAGTAAAGAAATTCCCCAAAGGACTTACATGGTTCTTCAAAGCACTGACTGAACATCACACATTTATTATTCGTACTGCTCCTTTCAGTTCAAACTTTTGCACTTCTTTTTTGTTGGTCTGTCACATAAAATTCAAATAAAACACATTAAAGTTTGTTGTGGTGACATGAAGAATGTGAAAAGTTTTAGGGGTATTTCTAAAGCATGATCGCTGCGTGTTTACAAGATTGTGTGTGCAGAAATATACATCAGTGTCAAAATCATCTGATAACAGACTGCCAGTTCTCATATTTATTTTGAAACCATTATCACTTGTAACACATAGCAGAAAATCTGTCAGGACTGTAAATTCATCTGACAGAATCTACTTAAAAAACAGATGCAGAGCATTTGCAATACCAGTTAAAATATATTAAATGGAAACAAGCTTTAATTTATCCAACAAGGGGTAATCAAAACAATGTGGAAACAAATTAAAGCGGGTTATTTGCAATATTTCAGGCAAATGCTACTAAATTGAAAAGGCATTACATCATAAAGGTTGATATGAGAAGAAATAACTTGGAAAAGAAGTCCTCTGTTTGGAGTCAGTTTATTTTTGATTTGCTGCATGTTCCTCATGATCATACCTCAGTCTCTGCTGCATTTCACTGTGCAAGAAGTCAAAGATCCTTCTCTGCTTCTTAAAAAAGCAGTGGCATAAAAAGGAAAAGACAAATAAGATGGTGGATTTTGTTTCTCTGTCAATAAAACCTGAGCTGCTTTAAGCCCCGTGTTCGGCAGGTCCGCCAGTTCAATCTCTGACTGAGTACCAAACCAAAAACAAGAGCTTTTTCCTTCAATTGCCAATACGGACTGGAGCTTTGACCTTACCCTCACCTCTATTATCTTCCTCGTCTTCACTCTCACTCTCATCTCTCAGCACTCTCTCGCTGTCACAGATGCCTATTGAATACGAGAAGAATTTTCTGCTCTCTTTTTTTTGCCTTTTTCTAGTCCTCTTTCTGTCTTTTTTCAGAGTAAACACTGAAGAAAATATTAATATTTTTAGACTAAGAAAGAGCAAGTACTACCTCTACACCATTCAAAGAAAATTCCAACAAATGACAACATTTCTATCTTTATGCACTACATTTGTTTTACAAATAGTTCATCAAACCTCTGACACCACCGTGAGTTCAGGATGTATCATCATTTCTATCCCAACTGTGCTTAGATCTCAAGGTTCTTGTATCCTGCCTAAAATCAAAAGCTGTTCATGTGTGGCATATTTTCCTCACACAGAAACTGGTTATGAACATGAGGAAATAATCCAACTAGTGATTAAAATTTTTGTTGTTCCAATAATCTTGAAATGAGAAGGAAATCCTCCTGTAGACACCAAAGACAGAAAGGCTGAGAGAAAAGAATCTGTGAAATGCACCTTTCAAGAATGAGGATGAAAATATTTCAGCTCGTCTTGTTTTGTCTTTCAAAAATCTTTGCCACTTGAATTGAGGTTTTGAACAATTCAAGATAACAGCGTACAGTAAATGTGAAGTGCTTCCTGAAAGCTATTAAGAATACTTCGGTGTCCCTGACTTCATTTTAAAGTCCCTATGAGTTGCTGTTAATGCATTTGTTCATTCATCATTCTCACAGTTTACCTTCATAAGGAGGAAGCAGGAGACTGATCCAGCTGGTGTCAGGCGAAACGAGGAAAATAACCTGGGAAGCTCACTGGTGTAACACACAGGCACATGAGATAACCCACCAATTACAATCAAACTCTCTCATAAACTCTATATAAAATCAGTAAGTCACTAAACATGGATGTGTTTAAAATATTAAAACCCTTAACTCTACACAGAAAGGATTGCACAGACAAGATTTGAAGTGGCAATCCTCCTCCTGTCAGAGAATTGTTTAAGATGAACTGAAATGTGAACTCTTTACTATGCATGAGGAAAAAGTCAAGAAAATATGTGTTAGCTTTGCTTGTGCGCTCCTTAAGGCCTACACCTCCATGTTCATAAATCCGAGGTGCTTGAATCTCATCGACAAGCACACTCTCTTACTCATAGCCTTGTTGGCTTAGCTGAACCACAGTGTTCCACTTAGGGAAATGCAGTTTGGACAATGTCCTTATAAGGAGCGATGATGTGTTGATTTGCACTTTTATTACTCATAGAAGAACTGAAAAAAAAAGCAAACAAGGTAAGTGATTTCTCACAAAGATGTCGATGCAGAATCCTTGTTTTTGTGGTTCCTGAGAGATAAATCATCTAAATGGGGATCTCCCCATACTCTACTTTTCAGAAACAATCTTCGTAATCGTTTTTTTTCCACTCGCGACAGAGCTCACCAGTATCTTTAGCTGCTTTGTTTGTCACTTCCTTTTAAATGGTACTCTTATTGTAACTCTCAATAAGAAGTCACAATCAAGTGGTGAATAAGGTAAACGAGGTATACAGTAGACCATCTACTCATGGTTCAAATTTGTGAATTCATCTATTTAAGTATTTTTCAAAAATCCACATATTCACAGATTTTGTTCAAAGAAAATATTCAAAACTTTGGAAAGAAAATGCAGTGTGGGTAGTTTGAATAACTAGGCCCAATGCTACAAGACCTGCTACTGGCTGGCATTTGCAAAACAGTCAATCCAGAAGCATGATTTATTTTTATTTGGGCTGATAAAAATGAAAATAAGAAAGACCACCGATATTAGTAATGTTTTAACAACTCTAGTTGCATGGAGAGGAGAGTACTTTGCCTAGTGTTGTCCACACATTGAAATTATGCACTAGTAGTGGCATGAACAACATATGTAAACAGATGAAGTTTTACAGAAACTCAGCTTCTTAATACAGAAAATAGAAGTGATATGTGCCATTAAAGCTAATGGCTAATGGTGACTGCAGTGTGTTCATAAGCTAAACTTATCACAAATCCCGCAGTTTGGAAAAATCTCTGGTCACAAAAAGCCAGTCGGAAACAATTTTCCTATAATAGTAAGTTCTCTCTCTGCCACAAGCACAGCTGTAGCAAACCAACAATCCTAAGCTTGTGCAAAGTGCTGACACCAGGCAGCGCGTACACGAATGTGAACTACAGAGCTAAGACCCTCCTTCTGTCTCTGATTGGTTGCTTCTGACCATTCTGTGTATTTCTGCAGATAGCAGTAGGAATAGTGACAGTTTTGAGAAATATGTTTAAAAAAAAACAACATATTTTTAGAAAAGTTACATACTGCAGCTTTAAGAGCACTGTCTTCTTTAAGCAACCAACTGCAGGCTAGCTACCTGAACAGATATCCTGACTAATTAACCACTTAATATCAGCTAGTTATGCTTATGTTACTCTTTAGAGTAACATCTTATTGATGTGTAACACTCTGCCCAGTCAGTCATAAAAAGCAGAAGCATAAAGAGTTTCTTCAATTTGATTGTGCTAAATATTTTGGTTTCAATTTTTGGTGTTATATTGTGAAACTATTATTTCTCATGATTATCACGCTTACTGTGAGAATGTCAAGCCAGCCCAGCCCCCACGTGATTCTGCTGTTTGAGCTTTTTTACTGCCACAATTCAACATCAAGTGCAGCCTATGTGACTGATCTTACATCTGAGTGAGTTTGTGGTTAATACGGCATCCCAGCAGATGTGCTACTTCTAACAACATGAGAGCCTCATCCTAACAAAGAAGCCACTTTAGGCTATTGAGAGGGAGACTATATCAGCAGTTTTACATACTGTGGCACATGCAACACACTTAATATCAAAGGCATCCCTTCCTCATCCACGTTGAATCTGTTTAGATGCTTGAGAAACTGCTCATATCTAGGGGAAGACAAGATCCGTTAAAATAATTTCAGAGACAAGTTTATTTTTTCTAAGTGATATTGTGTAATTAAAATTGCTTAGACTTCAAAGTTTGTTTGCTTTACCAATACCTGATATGTGTGGGTTACATTTAGTTCACTGTTCCTCATTCTAGCAATGCCGCGACTCAAGACACCTACTTGCAATTTTATCTTATTGATGTGCGCCAGACTGTTTGCTCTTCCTTCAAATAAAGTAATCAACAAGCGCGGCGCTGGGTTGGTTTTAATGTGAAAGAGACTACAGACAGACAGCACATTATCTGCACAATCTCAGCTTCAGATGTTTTGCTTGCGGTGTCAGATCAGATAGTTGTCAATGCAAAATAAAAAAATAAAAAAACAACAAAAAAACAATTAAGCTCTGCATGAAATCGCATTGCATTTTGTTTGTGCAGCAAATATATCCAGTTGACGCTCGTCCTTTATTAGAGTCTGCTAATTTGTGTTAAAAATAATTTTTTCTTTAAGACAAAGACAAACGAGATTGTCTGAAGCAAAGTCTTCGCAACTAGCACTGAGAAGTCACCAATTAGAACAGCCAGTGGCAGAAATAAGACCACGCATCGACTCCCTCCCTCCCCTTCATCAATTAACCCGATGAAATCAAATTAACCCACAAGAAGCCGTACTCCCCTATGGCATTTTGCAACACAAATCAAGAGCAACGCACATTATCACACACAGGAGGCAGGAACAAAAGTGATGAAAAGCACAATGTGTGTGAAAAAGGAGGTTTCTGTGTGGTTGCTGTGGACGCCAAACAGATGCCTTCCCTCTACCTTCTGCCACCATGTCCCCCACAAAAACAAGGGCCTGTCATTTGATCTGTGCTCTGCTGTAGCATCCTGCTCTGGGAGGTGAGCAAGCCAAGCGACCTAATTAGAGCGAGCGAGGGTCCCAGGGGCTGAGTGACGGATAGACCTGCCAATCACGCGGCAGAAAGCCCTTCGCCGAGCCACGACTTCTCTCACCTGACACAAAGAGAAGCAGGCAGCAGGGGGAACAGCGGCGGAGGAACCAATAGGATGCCACAGCCATTAGCAGAACAAGACCAACTGGAGCATCGAGGACAGTCAGGTGGTCTCTGCTTAAATTATTCACATGGTAATAAACAATTTTGTTGTAATTTTTGTTAAACCAGAAGCAACGATGGGAAGAGAGGTGCAGAGAAATAAATAAAAACCCAGAGACACAAAAAAGAAAAACAAGAAGAGAGAAAAAACAGTTACTAGGCAACATAAAACATCTGTATGAATTCAGTAAGCTCAAGTTTAGAGATTTCTGTCTCCAGGGTTACAGTAGAAAAATAACACGTTAAGTCCCTTACTGTACTCTAAAAATGTGTGTGCGTGCGTGTGTGCGTGTGTGTGTGTGTGTGTGTGTGTGTGTGCAGGCGTGGGCGTGTGCGTGTGTGTGTGTGTGTGTGTGTGTGTGTGTGCGTGGGTGTGCGTGTTGGCTTTTTTAGGGCAGAACAAAAAGCTCAATTTGTTCTCCTGCAGCTGGAATTCATGAGCTCAAATTTACCAGATGATTATGGCTTCATACAGCAGGATTACTGACTGAGAGCAGTTAGAAAACTGCTTAACTTGTGTTTAAAAATTACTGTGGTAATTTTAGTCCAATAATTGTGCAATTAGCACTGCATGGTGGCTTCTGAATTGGCCACAAGAAGCAGCAAGTTTGATTGTTCTTGAAACTGGGCAAATGGAGCAGAAGCAGAATGAAAAATATCTCATTTGGCTTCTAATTTCCTGCATTGATTTTTTTTTTTCTGCAAAAAACAAAAAAAAAAAAGACAGCAAAGCAAAAGCCATCTTTTGCTTTGCTATCAAAGTATCAGGGAAAAAAAACATAAATAACCCTCTGTAGGAGCATGTAGGACGTAGTCTGGGCCGGCCTGTCAACGTCACCAGAGGTCACACCTGAACAAGTTCCAACTTGCAACTTGTCCGACTGCTGTCTCAAATCTGTTGTTTACTTACTAACCGGGAGTGGCTGCCAATCTGAGCTTTTACGCTAGAAGTCATCTGCCGAGCAATACAAATATGCAAGCAAACCCGCAGCCTATGCGCCTCACAACATATTATTCCCAAGATAACTTTGGCTGCACCTGTCTGTGCAGATCACCTTAGAAAGCCCACGTTAACTCAGTCACGCCTCTTCAGACACTTCCACAAAACCTGTCTGCATTTCTATTGTCCTGCACTGCCCATTTATCCTGTAAAGCAAGCCAGCACTGAAATAGAGCTGCACAAATTTTCATTAGCATCTGAAAAATCATGAGCGTCTGTCTTAATTCACAACGGGAGAGAGCGCCGTTCGGCAGAGCAGAGAGAATCAATGCAACACAAATGCTTGTGAATCAACCGTCTGTGCATAATGTGTTTGTTCTCATCAAGCACCAGTCCGATCGGTTGCGGATAATCTCTCAATGGAAGATCAACACGTGATAATTAGAATTTGCAACAGCACGCCAGGCAATGGTAACGTTTTCTGTTTCTCTCCCCCTCTCGTTCCGCAGAGCTGACATCCTTTAACCTGAGAGCGCTCTAACTGCTGCTGAATCCCAGCCAGCCATGATATCGGCTAAGCTGTCTGGCTTGCAGAAAATATTTGCCCAGTTACAAGCGGGGCAGTTTCTCCCTTTAAAGAAATTGTCCTTGTCGATATGCAGGCAGTCAGGTGAGGAGACTGAAAACAGATCTTCTGCAGACAATTCCCTGAGTTTCTCCTGTTTGATGAAGAAATACCCAGATTTACACATTTTATGGTTTTAGAAAAGTGTCTTTGAAAACAACACTGGGCTTCAGGAATTAGGCTTCATTAGAAGGCAGTGTAGCGACACCTTAAGCAGGGCTAGCCTGATAACTTTGCTACCGTCTAGGCCCACCGCAGGTTCCAAGAGAGATTAAAGTTCTTCAATGTTGCACACATATACAAGGACGGTAAATGTTAAATATCAGAAACTAAATGGGACAAAATAACCGAAAAAAGGCTGAAAGGCAAACAAGAGGAGACACCGTCAAGAAAAAAAAATTACAAATAAACGTTTTACTGATAAACTGACTTAAGGTAAAAATAAATTGACATTTATTCAAAGTGCATATCTACAAAAGCATACTTGACGTTCTAGGAATTATTCACACATATTCCAGTTTAATACTAGAAAATCTGTGAGATTTGATAATTGTTGCATACTATTAGCAATACAAGCCAATGCCAACATATTTCTCAACATATTCTAAATTCGAATAATGTAGCAGCATGTTTACTAATGGATGTATGGACTAGCACTACAAGTTATGAAATGTAAGCGGTCAGTAATGTAAATAAAGACCTATCACTTTATTTTACACATAAGGCAGCTATATTGGAGTTAGAATTGCAACCAGTGCACTAAAAATAACAATGATTCTGATAAATAATATAAAAACATTATTTATTCAACCGATAAAATGGAAAGCTCAACTTACATGTCTTAAACCCTGACTTGCGCTGGAATAAGTGAGATATTTAACAGCATACTTTATTTAGCATTAAATAAATAAAGCAACATTGAGTTATATTAGCGGTTAGTATGCATGTCTCGGCTAACAAGCTGACTTTCTCGCTATCGCAGTCATTTGATGGCACCACTTCCCGCCCATTCCTGCCAATCCTCGTTTCACACACAGCCTTCTTTCGCCCTGCACACATGCTGAAACGCCAGCAGGCACTAAGAATAGAACACAGCTGGCACTGCAGGGCTTACATATTTCACACTCAAGCCACCATGCTCAAAAAAAAAAAAAAAAAATCCAGCCCATCCTGTCCCAATTCCAGCTCCGGGACCAGCGGTGGTTCCCCTCCCGCCCCGCGTCTCCTCCTTCCCTCCCTCCCTCTCTCCCCACTCCGCCTTTGAACTGTTCTTCACCTCTGTGGCAGGGCTCTGACAAGCCTGCTGCTCAGATAAGATCCATGACTACGCTCCGGAGAATTTACTAGAAAAGAGATGTGTTGTAAAAACAGAAGTGAGAAGATCCCGGCCTTCCTGTTTCCAGCTTACACTCCACCCTGTTTCTCTGACCCACGGCGAGGCTGACTCACAAATCATTTTCTTTACAGCAGCCCGAATGCCTGTTTTTCGCTCTCTCTCTCTTTCTCTGAGTTACAGTGTTCAAACTGTCGGGATGTTCTCCCATTGTGATGACAAGGAATTCCCACAGCAGTGACAGGGGCAGATTAGTGGGAGGTACCTCATATATACTCAAGGTGAAGCCAGCTCTATCTGTCTGGACTGCAAGCAAGCAAAGCCAAGAGCACAGGTTGGGCGTAGGGGGTGGATTGTTTAGTGCGAATCAACCAGATGGAGATGCTCCGCGGGGCATGCAGCAGAAGACAAAGATGCTGCCTTGGAAACCTGCACTTTTTGTTCCCTTGACGGTGGCATGGTCTCAGTGTCACCTGTAATCCACGTCATCATAACATTTGCATTTCAATCCAATTAAAGAAGAAAATGCTCATACCAGCAACTGGTTCTGAGTGTTTGTATTCAAAATATTATAATTATTTGTGTACAATCATTATTATACAAACTGTATTAATGCCGCAGGTGAGAAATGTATAAAAAGCCTTAAAATCACTAAGAGATGAACAATGACAAGCTGGATAATGAACTATTGATTTTCACTTCTGGATTTAACTAAATACAAACATTTCTTGTCACTGAAGGGGAAAAAAAAGACAGAAAATTCTTTGTACTTAAGTTGATAACATCACAATAGGCACAAGAATGGAGCTCAATCAGCTGGCATTACTAGAAATAACACCAGTTAACACTTTTGAATGAAAAATTTAATTAAAAGATGAATAATGACAAGAAATCTAGGAGAAAAATCCAATATTTAGACTCCATCACTGCATCATATTTTATTTTATTTTACCAGAGCAAAATGCGCATGGTAGCTAGTTTTTCAGAGAGTTGATGCCATATTCCTTAAATAATGTGTTACAACAAAATAACAAAAAAAAACTGACCATGACATGTTATCAACTTCTCCACGGGTGACAATCTGTTTCCATAATCACAAAGCTCTTACTTTACTTTAAAATGTTTATTTTACTGAATTAATACAAGCATCATTTATGACAAATGGATACCAAAATAAAGCTTTTTATATATATATTGGTATAGTTTTCTTTGTTAAAAGGGTTTGACTAGACCTTCACACATTTACTTGATAAGGAAGTAAAATCCTGCAAAATTAACAAAATTTAGGAAACATTGTAGATGAATTTAAAGAACTCATCTACAGAGAAAATCCCTAAAATTTTTATGTTTATCTTTAATCTTAAGATTTTTTTTTATTATTCTAAATATTTCTTTTTAACACAAAACACTTAACAGTTGCTTTTCAAGCATTGAGCAGAGGAAGATGAGAGGTTATCATCATTTCTGCATTCCTAATGTACCTGCAACTGC
Organism: Gambusia affinis; assembly: GCF_019740435.1. Taxonomy (NCBI): domain Eukaryota; kingdom Metazoa; phylum Chordata; class Actinopteri; order Cyprinodontiformes; family Poeciliidae; genus Gambusia; species Gambusia affinis. The sequence continues at coordinate 12,476,876 of NC_057884.1, read as the reverse complement.
TTCTCAGCATGGTTTCTAATTAGACATGCAGATGGTGAGGAAAAAAATAAAAAGACACCACAACAATTTCAAACAGTGTATGGTCAGCAGACGAGCCGGGAGACGGGCAGGTTTAAAGAAGATGGGTCCACCTGCTTCATCGCTCTCGCTGCAGGACTGTCTCTCAGTCTCGGGTGGCCTACACCCCAGAGCGCATGTATAAAATAAATGAGAATGATCTCATGGGAGGCTCTGGTGACATCATATTAGATGAACAAATTGACTCTCCTCTCCAGAACAAGAGGCTCCTTTTTCTTCAGCTGTGTTCACCTATTTTTTATTTTTTTCTCACCAATTTCACAGTTATTTTGCTGCGTGCAACCTGAATGTAACTGATGAACAATAAGCTAAAAAAGGGAAACCTTGAATCTTGATCAAACTGTGATTTATCAAAGTGGCTTTGTCTTGGAGATTAATTGGGCATGAGAAATAAGAGCTGCTTGAGTATTTCTTTTGCATGCAGCAAAAAAGGAAAAAAAAAGCCATCGTGTCGTGACATATAAATAAATTTTCCTTACTTAGCACTGAGCACACAGACCATTTTTCAAGACAGCAGTTGCCTAACTGATTATATTCAGCCTGAATATCTCTGGTTAAATATAGACTCTTTCTTAGACTAAGCAGTTTTACTCCTTATTGCAAGATTTATAAATCAAACTGTAAATATGTAAAACACATATTTCCAAAGTAATGCGAGAATCCATTTCTCTAAAGTCTGTCATAACTTAGAGTAGTTCATTTTCGGCCTAATGTTTAGTGCCACAGGCAATTTCTAGATTGCTTCTTCTTGTCTAGTACAAATTAATGTTTTTGGGGGTTTTTTATTTGTCTATGAGCCAATTTAACACAACTTTTCGCAAAACTATTTACTTTTACAGTCCCTAACAATCTGTAAACATTGACGATAAGTGTCTTAATACTAACTTTATATTGCAAGCAGCTTGAGAATTATGTTTATCTTTAAATTTGATTGTAGGTCTAATTTCAAGTAGAAACATTTCAAATGGACCAGGTCATTTCTATAATCCACTTTAAAAGTTTTGCTCTGAAATGGCTCTATAAAAATTAACCGTCTATTTGTCCATTTATTTTTTATGTATTTACGTTGATGCCTATTTTATCCTTTTTCTTTTAGCTTCATAAACTACATTTTATGGAGCAGTATTCATCAGTTTGTACCTTTTTAAAATTGCTTCTTTTACACTCAACTTTTTCCAGGTACTGCAGGACTTTTCATACTGACCATGCATCAAATTGCAACCTATAAATAAATGTTTCTGGGTTCTTTTTTTTCCTGTAGCAAAATGTGGTTATTTGGCTTCCACAAATAACAGCTGCTTTCTCTGAGTTTTCAGTTATTGTTGGTTGATCAGGGTTCTTATTTCATATTATTCCTAAAAAGGAGTCAAAATCAAATTAAATGGGCACGGGTGTAATATAAAGTCTAAATTTAAATTATATGTTAAATATGAGTAATATTATGACTATGTATCTCTACATTTCAAGAAAATAAATAACAGAAAAGAAAAATAATCATATGCACCACAGCACAAGTACGAAGGTAAGAAATGGTTTCCGCAAGGATATAATGTAAAGGAAATGGTACTGGTACTAAATGAGGTACAAATAACCAGTTTAAATCAAATAAATCTTTTGAGTATGGCTGATCTCAGACTGGATATGCATCAAGTGATTTATTATAGATTATATTTTCAATTGGAAAAAAACAAAAAGCAACACATTAATTTTTTTAAATTACCACTTGCCTATTTAAAACTTTTTATCCATTTGTACTTCAGTGATCGTATGTGACTATTAAATGCTAAAATGCTATAACTGAGCCTGAAATAAACCTGACCAAGGTAATCACTGAGACATGTTACAGCTAAATACTAAACAGTCTCAAGGTGACACACGTCCCCTTTAAACGTACTTTATACTTCTACAAAATATCTAATTAAGATAATGGCTTTCCAGTATTTACACCTGATATGTACTTTCCAACATTTACTAAAATAATTCATTATTCCAGCTGGTGCGACAGACTGGTGACCTGTCCACGGTGAACCCCGCCTCTCGCCCGGAACGTACCTGGAGATAGACACCAGCAGCCCTCCCTACCCCATTAGGGACAAGGGTGAACAGAAAATGATATTCCAGCTGGAGTGAAACGGGGCTCTACAAACCTATTCATATTTTTCAGTGTAAGAAAACACCTTTGTTCTGGATTCAGCTCTCCAATATAGCAAGAGCACAAGCATAACTACATTTCTAATGTTTCCCAGGTTTGCATGAACTCCCAATAATTCATCAGCTCAGCAAACACTCTGTCCAAGCACTGCCTCTTTCTTCTCCCTAGGCATTCCTGCACCCTCTACCACCATTAATAATGAGCAAATGCAAACAGGATGTATTAAAAAGGCACCACTCCTGATTACCTGCTTCTCCTTACAAGCCATGGCCACTCACCTGCCATAAATCACCACACTGCAGCTATCTCCTCAAGCCTCATCTTTGAGCACTTTATTTCCTCGCCAGAGAGTAGCATCATCGTTATACAAGCGAAGATCGCTGTTGGGATACAGTTGGGCTAATGAGCACCTCCTAGTTGATCACATTAGACCTCTACATGAGGACACTTAATTACCAGCGTTGCACTCCACACACCTCTGTTGAGAGGAGAGGAGAAGTCCCTTAATTAAGGTCTACCTCTGTTTGCACAAACCTGCATCGTCGGAATGCAGGGTATATTCACAAGCCCAAATATGGGCGGTAAAAGGAGTGGTATATGAGTGCGCGTGTGCAAAATACAGCACATGCTGCGTTTGTGGTACATATGTTTGTGTGGGCACCGGGATTTTTCCCTCTCCTCGCTGCTTGTGTTTGTGAATGCGTCTGTGTGTGTATAATATGATGGCTGTTTGAAGTTTGTCTCCTGAGTCTGCGTGGTTTACAGTGCGCTCAGTATAAACACACGCACACAGTGAGGCTTCCTGTGTTGTGTGGCCTTTAACTGTCTCCTCCTTGCCTTTCATAATCAGCCTGGAACTCAGTCTTAAAAGGAAACCTGCCCAGTCCACAGAAAGATGTTTGTTTTCTCTGCCTCTCTCTCTCTCGCTCTTTTTTTTTCTCTCCCTCATTGCTGTCTCCCTCTTTAATTTTCTCTCGTGCTCTGTCTCGTTCTTTCACTCTCAGTTTCTTGCTCAAATAGGCTGAGGCTTGCAGTCAGGAAATGCACATCAGTCATAATACTTTCCTAAAATGAAAACAGATTCTACTGCAGTCCTTCAGCCTCTCGTTGAAAAACCTTCCTCCACCCTATTCCCTCCTTCACTGCCACTTCAACTCACCAGCCCCGGCTCTTTTCTCCTACTTACAAGGGTCTAGTTTGCTTTCTGTCACAGATGGTTGATCACCAGCACACAGGACAGTTGTTCTGTGGGTTGTGTGATTGCAGACGATCCAGAGTATCTTACACAGGCCTTGACAGTAATCTGCTGTTGCCCCCATAAAATCCCCTCAATATGGGCACTTTTGCTTTCTAGTTAGCTGTTTTTTGTTTTTATTTTTATTTTTTACTGTTGTGCGGTGCAAAATCAGTGTGAGGGACAAGGTTAATGCATGCTGGAATGCGGTTTAACAGCCTGTCAAGAGTTTTTTTACAAGACCTTTATCTAAGAGTGCAGCCATCATGACCTACAGGGAAAGGTTACAAAGTATCATTTGACAAAGCTAACATCGCATTAGCATATTTTCTAAGCCAGTGGGCCATCTAATGGATGGAACATGCTTACTGAGGATTAATATCATTTGAATGTTTTTTTTTGTTTGTTTGTTTTTTTTTGGGGGGGGTAGCTTTCAAAGCATTTAATGTTGATCTGATGGCTTAAGATCAGATCAACATCTTAAGCCATCAGAAAGGCTGCATGCTGGTAAGAATAAGATTCCAAGAAATTATAATGAAAAAATGTGTTGTGTTTTGTTTTGTCCAAACTTCTATATTGTGCTTTCTCAAACAATGTGCATATGAAAAAAAATGGTATGCCTTTTTCTTGTAATTGCAGTAGCATATTATTGCCTATTTTACTTCCTCTTGTTGTAAAATGGTACGCTATGGTAAAAACTTTACGTCTGGATCCAAGTCGGAGAAAGTGAGGGATCACATCTGTTTTATTTGCATATTTTGAGATCATGTAGGCCATCAAAAACAAGCAACATGTTTCTGTGCAATATTTATTTTTAAATGATTAAAAGTATTGAATAAAATAAAAAGAAACAAAATATCCCATTTATTATTTCAAAGCATTAGATGATTTTATATCAGCTATAAAATAAATTTAAACACTGCATGGTGCCAATAGCAAACTTCAAATAGATTTTAAGGTTAACAGTTGAGGTACCACACAATATTAATTTGTGTTTCTTGAACATGAACAGGCTAAAGACAAGGTAGAGAGGTAAAAGAGCAAAATTTAAATATTCCTCAGGTGAAAAAGATCTCAACGCAGATATCAATCTAAAATATTTAGTAATCTTGCTTTTGCTTGTCATTTATGCAACTTTAACTGACAAAGGTTGCTTGTGATTCCTGTATTTGAAAATCAAACATGTTCACTGAGACAAATTATAATTCTGTCAAAAATACAACATGAATTATCTAATGCTAAATATTGTCAAACCATTTTATGCTTTATATACTATAGATATAAAAAATAAATATCTATAGTTTGCAAACTGCCAACAAGAAGCTTCATGGGGATTATGATAGAAATAGCTTAGCTGTATTAGAACAGCTTTCTCCAACAATGTGCCAGCAAAAAAAGTGCCAGGTTTAAAGATGTCTCTGGTAAAAACAGAACTTCACTTATAGATCAGTCTGAATTAGAGATCAGAGTGTGAAGTACTGACTGATTCCGCTTTCCAAGACAAACACACCTCATCCAAATATTGGTTCAGATCAAGAAGTGTGTCCATATTTTCTGATAAGCAATAAAAACTGTTTTATTTATGCCAATTTGCCACAAATGGAAACAACTTGTTTTCTGTAACATTTGCAGAAAAAAAAAGACTTCCTTATTTATAAATACTGATGCCACCCACACCACCGACCTTTAAAGTGTCAACATCAAGATACATGTTTTGCTGCTGCGTCCGATTCAAACCAGTACATAAGGTGTACTTTACAATTTTGTCCTGTCTTGGACTCCCCTCTAGGAACCCCGCCAGTTAGTAACCGCTGAGGCACTTGCCAGTCATAAATATTCTCAACAAGCCAGCTGATGGATGGTCTCTTTCACCCTCAGTTTGAAAAGGATGTTCATGATGGCCAATAAAGCTGCAGTGAGTGAATGAGAGCTTCTTTTTTTTCCACAAAGGGAATAGCCTCCTTGTCACCGGATGAGACAGTGACAAGGACACAATCACAGTTTTCAGCTCTGTCAAGCTAGGAAAATTTAAGACGCACAATTCTGCATGTGCATCAGAATCAGTGCAGAGGAATTCATGCAAGAAGCTTCTGAATAGTTAATGATGCTGCTTCATAATTCCTTTCTCCCTGGTGTCAAATATGTAAGTTTTTTTTTTCAACAAAAAGTTCTGCGCAAGCCTGAAAATAAAAAAGAAAAAAAGGTTTGCGCTTCTAATTCCAAATATTCTCTGGGATGTATTTAAATAAATAGCTTTGGTGTCACATTTAGCGCAGTGTAACACAGTCTGCTGCCGATTCGCAACCTGCACCATCACCTGAAAAGCCCTCAGGACCCCTATGATGATGTGGTTCTCGGCAGCCTGAGATCAGTCTCCTGCATGCCTTTACACTTGACTGCTTACTGTGGTAAGACAGTTAACTCTCTGATTGCAGGAGGAAAACTGTGAAAAACATGACGCTTTGTCGTCTGCAACCTCAAAACCAGTGAGTTCTGCAAAAAAAAAAAAAACACATGACATTGCACGTATGGAGTCCATCACAGTCTTTTGGGGGGTTTTTTGCAGCTTCCGTTTTACGCATGTTATTGTCAAATATTTTGTACTCCATTGTTTTTGGGGTTTTTTTGCTACTCATCAATGCTCTTCATGTCCTGCTTAAGTAATTTCACACATGTTAACCTATTTTTTTCCCCTTTCTTTCAAAGAAAGAATCCTGAGATAATAAACAAAGACTTCCTCCTTGAGAGTTAGTTTCTTGGCATTGCAACAGAGTTCCAGGAAGATTTCCAGCAATATGATTAAGTGAAAGTAGAGGATGCTAATAACAATAAAAATCTGGTGCTTTTGTGTCAATATATGCTTGGAACACATTGGATTTGCAAATGCATGCAAAGAAACATTCAATGTAATTTGTTAGATTTCTTAAAAAAATTAGTTTTTCTTTATAGGTTGCACAGAAATGATTAATCTTACAGGATTAGTGGTCAAATGTGATAGTTTGCACGTGTGTTAATGATTGCCCAATAACAACATCACCAATTGGTCCACCTTTGTACAGCAGGCAGACATATAAGCGTGCCTCCCACGGTCTTATGACCTGTCTATCATAGCTGGCCGAGCAAGATTTATTGATACTGTACCAGAGAGAAGATGTTGGAGTGGCAGTCCTCAAGGCTTGCCCCGTTAGCCACCCAATTCGCCGTTGCAGTCATAATCGTCCGCCTTTGGGGTCACCAGCGCAGGGCATGTCGAAATCCTTACATCGGTATCCAAACACCGATCAGGGGTGACAAATCGGTTCCCTTGTACAAGTCTTACAAGAGCTGCGGATAATAGACTCGGGATGGTCGGTATGAGAGAATGGGCGTATTCAAAACCAAGTGCACAATGCATCCATAAAGCCCGTGCGTATAAATCCAAGCGTGTGTTGAAAGAGCGGGCGAGCAGAGAGAGAGGGAGATGATGTGGGGAGCGGGGGGGAGAGAGAGATCACAACATTGTTACAATCCAGGTCAGGCGATTCCAAATGCGATCACTGTCATATAATAGATCCATTTCAATCCACGCACAGAGGAAGATCGGCTTGTTTCCAAATCAGTCTTTCCGCATGTAGTTTCATCATTAAATCGCCCCGATCCATGAGAAAACCACTCCTTTTCTCCTCCTTTCTCAGAAAACAGCCCAAATATGTAGAAATTCTACGCGTCAAAACTTTACATAGAAACGCTGCAAGAAAAAAGAAAAGAAAAAAAGATCAACTCAATAAAAAAGGCGATTGCTATGCAGGATATCTGATTCCGTGTGCTCCACAAGATGATGCACCACTTGTGATAGTTTTTGAGAATTGCATGCGCTATTTATAGCCCTTCTTTCTCTTGCCACAACCGTTCCTCTCACAATGTAAGCCAGTCTGGCTCGCACAAACAGGGCGCTGCGAGCAGGAATATTTAATCCCTCTGTTGCTTCTGAACCAAACGATCCGAGGATCCCGATAGCTTTATGAATATAAAAAAATAAGACAAAAAAGAAAAGAGAAAGAAAGAGATTCCCCCCACCCCTTCTCCTCCTCGTTCTGCGTTGCTCCTGGCGGACAAAGTCAAGCGGGTTCCCAGCAATAACACCCAAAAATCATGGGTTAAACCATTCAGGCAAGAAGAAAGAAAAAAACTATTCTGACACTCCACCAACCAGGAACACGAGAAGCAGGCGACTGCTGTAGACGGAGGTTTGAAAAAATCCTTCCTTCCTTTCAGTTTTATATCATTACGAAACGTCCTCTCAAAGCCACAAAAGCCCCAGCGTTGGCGGAAAAAAAATGTCAGATAGGGCTTTTTTTGTGCGCGCGTGTGCGTGTAAATGTGTACACTTCCAAGTCAAAAGTCACCCTCCTCGTCTGGCGCCGATTCTGACATAAAGATTATGTTGAAAGGCTACAGATCGCTCCTTCACAAAGCGCGCATCATCCGTGTATTTTGTCGAGAAACCGTGCGAATGTTGATTTAAATCCTCCAACATGTGCATGATTTCCTCAACCGCAGCGGCTCCTTCCTCATTGTTTATCTGTCAGAGTGCGTTATTATACTGCTCGATGGGCGTGCGCGCAGTCTGAATGTGTCACCCTCTCTCTCTCTCTTTTTCTCTCGGCGTATGTGTGTGTGTGTGTGGGGGGGGGGGGGGTGTGTCTGCGCCCGCGTAGGAGCGTGTGTGTGTAGGTTTTACGTGAGCGTTGAAGCATTTTTTTTTTTTTTTTTTTTTTTTCGCGAACCATAGTCCAGCCTACAAGGCATTGTAATAATGTAATGGCGGTCGGAAGCGTGTACTACAGAGACTCGCCTTCCCATTTGGCCAAGTTTGCACTCACGTGACCAAAGTCTGGGATTACAATCCTGTTAAGTATCTGTTTGATGAGACGCTGGATAGGGCGATGGAGAAGTCCACTTTACTGGGAATCCTTTTAAATCCCACCTATCCCCCTTTTAGCAAGTATACTTTCTAATATTTTGTTTAGTTTTGTCATCACTGCGTGGTGTCATTCTGCGTGAATCCCTTACATAATATAACAGTTCTCACAACAAGAGGGTGTGACAGAATAGAGGTCAGCAGGACTTACTTAGCTTACACTGTGTTTCATAAGAGATGCAGAACCAATGTAGGTTAGTCTCACAAGCTGCAAATTCACTTTGGACAAAAAGACAAGATCTCTGCTCAAGATCTGGAGTTATTCAGGACTTCAGACAATAAAACACAACTTGTTAGAAGGGACAAAAGGGGCATTGGAAATAATTATAGCACGTTTAACAAAAGCTAAATTGTGGTACTTATATGACTAGAGCATCTTCAAACCTGCAGATCTCGTGGTTGCTGGTCTTAAAGATTCAGTTTTGAAAGTGATCCTTGGGGTGGGGGGGAGCATTGGTTCATCAGAGAAGAAGTAGTCAATCCTGGTTCTGATAACATTGCACAATGAACTACAGTTTGTTGTAAATGGAAGTTGATAGTTTACTTTGCTGATCGTGAAGCATTGGACAACGGCCTTCCATTTTCTAAAACAATCCCTTTCTAAGCCAATGTACAATGTTGAAGACAAGCTGAGGCACTGGGGGGCTTTGAACTTTGTTTCACTCAGAAACTTTGGTTCCTGCCATCCAGTTGGATGTTACTTTGACATATATCACCTAACTAAGCATCGTTGCAGACCTTGTGTCTTTTCAGAAACAGTTCAAAAAGGATTTGAACTGTTTCAAAGTAATATGTTTACTTTGTGTGCATATTTATTAGACCCATAGGATGCTCTGGATAAATAAGCAGAATCTCTGGAGGCCCCACAGCCTGAGAGACTTTTACTGACCTACAGACTCTTTTCCTATGTTCAAATGTAAAATCAAGAAATAATCAACAGTGCTGAGAAGTTTTGATCACTTTCTTTTCCTTCACACCCGGAGAGAATGGTGTTGCACCACATGATGAAGCTGCCTCTCCAGAGAGACTCTTAGTCTGTTGACAGACTCTGAATTTCAGCATTCTGGAGCTGGAAGCATTCTCTTGTTCTCCAGCAGATTTCATGCAAGAAGATTCTGAACCTGGTGAAGAAACTGAAAGAACTGTAGGTCAGTTCTTTCAGTGTATAAAAATTTGTGTTCCTGACTTTTGCTGATTGAAGCATTAAAGTTTTAATGAAGAACTAATTACAAATATCAATATCAAATATCAATAAATATCAATATCAAGAAAAACACAAGTTTGTAGTTATTTGGAATTGACGGCTCATGTTTCCTGTCATTCAGGCGGGAGCCACAACTCATTAAGATCTGCAAGTACTGTCTTTAAATTGTAGACTATCATGCATAGTTATAGATATTTGTATTAGAAATGTAAATTATTGTGTATGTTATCTGAACATTAAGTAATTACCCCACTTTTGACTCCTGTTTTCTAAGACATGTAATGTTTACATTATAAACACTGAGTGTTTGTATTTTTTTTCCTCAATTTTATTAATTCCACATTTCATTCCCTTACCACTGACTGATTATTTCCTTTCACCCAAGCTGAGTAACTACAGACTTTTTTTCTCCATATTTAATGTCTCCATAACACTTTTTTCTTCAACATTTTGTGATACCATTGTTTTCTCAATGGTGAGTGACTCAATACATTTTCTTTCAGCAGTACCTCTAATTTGTGTTACTGACACAAAGTGATTCTAGATTTTTTTTTTCACTTTACAAAAAAAAAGCACTGTGATGTATTATGGTTTTGCGTGGTTAGCTGCCAATAGCAGCTTTTTCGTCTTTGTACTTTTGCTACAAATGACTGACTGAACGTCATTCAAAGGGATTCTCTGGTTTTGCCCGTGGTTGTATGCTAATGAGATTAGGGTGGGGATCAAAAGAATGAGATTGCAGATACATAACAAGATTTGCTTTCTTGTTTCAGCCTAAAGAATTTGTATTTACATGCTGACTGCAATCTCTTTAACTACTATGGGAATGTTTCATTCTATGGCTGCAAAGAAAACTGCAGAGGCGGCAAAACTGTAAAATGTTTCATTTCAAAAAGAGAGAAAAAATGTGTTTCGAGTGGAGATTCCAGTTGTTGTTTCTGAATAGCTTACATTTTTTTTGTATTCTCAGCATTTTTAATTCAGAATTAAATTTGTTTTTTGCACAGGAAGTTTTAAGTTTTTACAGAACCCTGAACTGGCACATTGTGTGCAGTCAGGCATTGATGTCAACATTCGGTGAATGTTGTTTAGCAGCAACAACAGCAGAAACTAGCGTGTCAAGTATCTGACATGATTCTGTGATCCAGCCCAAAATTCAAGCAAATATTTACAAAAATTTGTTTGTTTACTGAAATTTATATTCCTCCAATAAAGTGCTTGGTGATATGTTCTAATATTTTGCATTAAATGTTTGGGTAAAAACGTGAAGTAAGATTATATTGACCCAGTACTATTATTAATTATAAACATATGCAACATGTTTAAACCGGTTTTCTCTGGTTTTATATCTTTATTAGGGTAATTTTTACAGATATACTGAACCTCTTTACATATGTAGCAACATTGCAGGTTGCTACAAATGTCAGTATTAATATTAATGTGATATTGAAGAATATTATTCTGTCAGTAAGGATTCTGTCACTTTATGAAACCTTTGATCTAAAATAACAGAGTTTGTATCAGGTACAAGCCGGCACATGATCTGCGACCTCTTATTTCTTTGAAAAAGCAGGGGACGTGGAGGAGCGCTGGAAAGGGAGGGCGAGTGGTGAGAGATATGAATCAGATGGATGAGCAGGGGCTTAGTCTGGCGGTTATTGATCCCTCTGCTCCAGGAATGATCCAGATCTCATTTGGACACTTTTGTCTCCTTTTGTTCGATACATCCTCAGCGGCTTTGAAAAGACTTGTGCTCGGTTTGACACACTTGGTATGGAGCTGATGGGATGAGATGCTTATCGGTTTGAATAAATCTATTTCAATATGCTGCGTGTTTTCACTCATCAGGCCCCCGCTGACTTCATCTGCGTGAGGAGAAGAGATGCATCTTTGTTCTGATTAAAGATAGCACAGTTGTCCTGACGCTTTGTTGAGGCAGTTTGACGAGATTAAGCATATTCATATCTAGACACAAGATGTAGATATTGATGTCGATGTAGATAGACTGAATCATCGCCGCTTAATGCGGTAGAGGTTTATTTGCTGACAAAACTGTGGCTTAAAACCGAGCCTGGATAAAAGCAAAAAATAAAATAATAAAAACACAGAAAATACAACTGTCTGCTGAGAGCATTATTACTATATTGCATATTCATGAGGTAATACAGTGCCTTGCATATTTCTCACATTTTGTTACATTACACCTCCAAATTGTATTTTAGGTGTTAGACCAACACAAAGTAACACATGACTGTGATATGCTAGAAAAGTCTTTAAATATCTTCACAAATGAAAATCTGAAAAGTGTGGCTGCATTTGTATTCAGCCCTAAAAGGTCTGATACCCCTAAATAAGTTATCACCTTCCGAGGTCAGAGAACATGTTGGAACAACTTGCCTCATTAGGACCAACGAACACACCAAGCTGTGGAGAAGTTTGGAGATGTATGAAGAAATTCACACATGCTTGTCTTGAGACAGAGTCGAGACAAGAACTTTATGGAAGGCAAGACAGAGGCTAAAATCAAACTAAGACCAAAACTAAGTCTGTGATCATAAGAATCTTGTTGTTACGCCAACATTTCAAAGTTAAAAACTTGTTTGCATATCAGAGCAGCAAGGAGTTTCATAGCAAATTGTGGTTAAAATACGTGTTGCTGCTGTGGTCTTGAAACCAAGAGTACTACAGTACTATTCGAAGCTCAAGTGGGGCAGTGTGTGAACCGGACAACTGTCAGTTGTGCCATCTGTAAATTAGGCCTTTACAAAAGAGTGCCCTGAAGAAAGCCAAAGTCCTTCTGTAGCTTTCAAGAAACCCAGCAAACAGGTGGAAGAAGGAGAAGAGAACAAATGGAACAAAACTTAACTTTCTGACTTACATGCATGTTGTGGGAAAACTTTTCTAAAGATGACGCAGTCCTGGAAGAAGGCATATCCTACGCTGCACAAAACTTGAGTCTGGCGTACGTGTTCAGTTTTTAGCAGGACAATGACTCCACACATACAGTCGGAGCTGCAAAGGTAAAACTGGCTGAAATCAGAACATTTCCATGCGTTAGAATGGCTCAGTTAAAGTCCAGAGCTGTGTCTAATTGAGAATCTTTGGTAAGACCATAAAACACTCTCCATGCAATCTGAATTTATAATTATTATTATCACAGCAAAAATGAGCTCTACAAAGTAATAGGATTGAAATGCTTACCATGCTTTTCAGGGTTTTATTTTCCTTCCACTTCACAATTACACACTGCTTTGCATTCCATAAAATCCCCATAAAATGTAACGATGTTTTGTTTCACAAAATTACAAGATATGAAAAAGATCAAGGGTTATTGCTTTTCCCAGGCTCTGTGGGTGTTTGATACTCTTCAACTTTTTAAAGCCACAACTACAAAAAAAGTTCAGATTTCTTTAGATACCAAACTGTTCAAACACTGCATGATTTCATTGATTTGCTTTTTAAAATTATACATGCCACCTAAGACTTTTGAAGTCGTGTAAGAATCATAGTAGACCTATGATGCATGCCCTTTACATTTAAAAAAATATATATATATTTAGCAGCGCTTTTTCTCGATGCAGAAAATGTTTGAGAAAAGTTTTAACATTATAAAAGAATTATACTTCCCAGAAACCCTTTTATCAAAACTATACATGATTTTGAGCCAAGGATTACCAGCTCAAAATAGTTTCCTCAAAAATATACAATATGTGGCCAAATATAAAAATACTGTAGCTACCTCAGAGTGGCTGAAGGATTTTGTGACATAGCCGATAATGAAACTACTTTATTACTTTTCCTTCTGCATAAACACGATTGTGATGGTGAGTGGACAAAGAAATAACCAGGACAGACATTGGAAGCAGATGGAAACAAATTAAAACAGCATGATTGGAAGGAATTTATAATGTGCATTCAGCAATCTGACAGGGAGACAAACAGCTGGACAGTCCTGCTTCCTGAGAGTAAAACCAGAAGTGGACCGAGCAGTTTGGAAAAATAACAACAACGAGCCGCTGACAGTCTGGGACGCCTCAGACCTGCAGACATTCTGTGATTTAAAGTCTCTCGCTTTCCCTCTCTTTTCTGGCTCTGCTATAATTTTCCCAGCTGGAATGATGGATGAGGTGGTGTCAGCCCATGTTCATTATAATGCACACCATCTATTCTTCTCAGCCGCACTCTCCGCGCTCCAGGAAATGCCAGAGCAGTATTGGACCCACAAAGAGAAGAGGAGACTCCCATATGATTTCGTGGGGAGAATTTGCTGCTAGGTGTGTGTTAAGTCGGCGCACAGTAATCCATCAATCACTAATGAAGATACTTTTAGGCTACAGCTTGCTCTTAAAAGGAGTTTTGCTTTTGGTGTGAACAGCCTTTGATGTCCATCATTCCCCTTGCAACGTGCCCATGTTGAATTAATAATACTCGAGACCTATTTGCCTCAGTTACCTCAGTGCAACTAAAGAGAACTTGGTCCCTTGTCAATAACTCATACAATGTTTTTTTTCTTTTCCTTTCAAAATGACATCTAAATCAAAGAATCTACTAGTATTCATTATGCAAAAAATGAAAATCCATAATGTAATTTATTTATATTTGTTTATCGTACATTAAATCAGCTCTGTGATTAAGAAAATACTTATTTTCTTTTAAAAGTTAACTGTTCTTGCTTTCAGTCTAATATTTCAGGCCCTCCTAGGAGAAACTTTTATTTCTAAAGACAGAGCATTTTACTGTGTAACGGTTGTTTGTTTTTTGTTGTTTTTTTGTTTTGTTTTTTTATCAAAAGTCCTCCTGTTTGGTATGGTGCCATTTTAGTGAAAATGTGCAGTGCTTTCCCTGAATAATTGATCAAGCCAGGAGCATATGTTGCTTTAAAGCTATGTGTGTCACTCAGCTTTAATAGCGTCTTCACAGATGTACAAGTTACTCATGTCACATGCACTCATTGAAGCTTTGATAAGAGGCCTGAGAGCCCCTCTGTTTTGCCTGCAGGATGCAGCATTCAGGGGATTTTTTTTCTCCAGCATTCATATTTTTCTTGTCATATCACTGATGAGTTTTTCACATAGCCTCAATTCTTCTTAAATGACCCCTGAGGACAGAATTTTATTTTTTTTTCTTGTAAATTTAGGGTTTATTTGAGAAGGCAGTAACTTAAGCGTTTTAATTATAGCAGTTTAAAAACATTTGTTATCCTATTTTTACTGGTTTTGAGACCTGCAAAGATATTTATCTGCTGATTATCAAAATGTTTTGGCATCGTATACACTGTGCACTCTATGCAATTTAAAAGCTCTTTCTTTAAATTATATTATGACGCACCTTAAACAAAGGCTGAAAGTTGCAAAGAAATTCATATCTTTAGATTTTCTTTTCTCCCTAGGTTTTATGACAAAACAGTACAAGCACAAATATTAATGTGTTCTTCTGGATTTTGAGTGCAATCAAATGTAGAGCCTGAATCCGGAAGTGAAGGGAAAAGGATACATTGTTTTCAAAAGGTTCTACAAATAGAAATGAGAAACATTTGACAGGGATTTGCTTTGAGCACTAAGTTAATCTTCAGCTGCAATTTCGTCACCAAATTTATATATATATATATATATATATATATATATATATATATATATATATATATATATATATATATATATATATATATATATATATATATATATATATATATATATATATATATATATATTGCTATTCAACACAGCATTGATTTTACTGCATCATAGCTCTGGCTGAGTGTTTAAAATTGATGTCTTTCTGGAAGGTGAACCTCTGGCCAAATCTTCTGCAGCCTCCAGTAGCTGCATCCATCTTCCTATTGAGTTTGTTACTTTTCAGAAAATATTTAGAAGATTGGTTTTAAAACAGTGTAATTACAGATTCATATTTATGTGAATGCTTGAATTAAGCTTGTTGGTAATTATATTAAGATTATGTATTTCCATATAACATGCAACAAGTTAGATGTCTATATGTCAGTCACAATTTCTAAGTCATTCAAACCCTGAAGCAAATTATGCCTTATCATATAATTTAGCCTCTAACCCTCCTGCCATATTTTTTTCTGATTAATCTAAAAAATTGCAGTGAAATTCACATGCCATTTTCAATGCTATTTTATTTTTTTAACTACTAAAAGAGAGGCAATGTTTGTGTATTATTGTGTTGTAAAACACAAGGTTGATAAACTTTTCTTTAATGGTGTATGAGGCCAGTTATTCTCTTAAATGAGAATCGATCTTGCTTTACAGGACCTAAACATATAAGATCTTGGTTCAGTAAATATTTAATGAAGAACTGAAGAAATCTGCGATATCAAAGATAAGGTACGACAGCAAAGATAAAGACAAAAAAAAACCCACATCTGAACTGACGAAGAGTTACAGATAAGGCAGAGAAGATCATGATAAGGATGAAGAAATGTAGCTAAATACTACAAGCATTTTCAAGGACAGACAGAATTCTTTATTTCCAAACAACAAACAAAAAAAGAAAAGTCAGTACAAGATTTGTAACATTTCTTTCAATACAGTAAAGTGGGTAAATCCTTTTTTACATTTCAGATTTACATTGATTTTCCAGGTTCTCTTTCTACTTTCTTTCATTTATTTGCTGAGCTGATTAAACAATTCACAATAAAATCAGTTTTTATTTTTTAATATCAAAATGTGAAATTTTGGAAGTCTATGAGTGCTTTTAACAAGATGATTTTAGACCATGTGGCAAAAAACTAAACAATAAAGGATTTAATCAAGAACTAAGCTAGAAGTTTTGAGAAATGTAAAGAAGATTGTTTTCAAATGATGCTAATTTAAAGAAAATCTGAAAGATCAATCCATCTCAGGTTTCCATCACTCATTAGGTGAGTGGGAGGAAAAATTGTTTATCACATATTTCTGCAAAATCTCACTGTCCTTTTTACTGCTTACTGACATTTAAAAAAATAAATAAATAAATTCTAGGCCATGTCTATTTCCAAACATCTCTGGTTCTGAAGAAAATTGCTACTGGAACGATTCCCTTTGAAAGCTGACCCAGCGAGGATCTCCGTAGGAGGAATTATCTTACCTTCGACCTTTTAAGGATTCTATCTTCCAGCCCAGTGCCTCCATGTCTGCCTGTGTTTTCGTCATACTCTGCTGCATATTGATCCCACGGTGAGCAGGAGACGTGTTTACAAGCTGACCCTGGAGATGGGAAATGAGATGTTATTTAATGAGATCAGAAAATTAGCAATCACACAGCATCTTGTTTGATTTGAAAAACTCACTGACACAATAATAAAAAAGACGTTGCTCAGAAATGTGATTTGAGTAGAGTAAATTTAATAAGACTGCAAATGCAATTAAAATCTTAAGTAACAAAACCAACACAAGTTCACATATTGACTTGAATGGAAGCATACGTTCTTTAATTCCCAGTTTCTCCAGTAAGGCTGCTCTCACACAATTCAGATTCTACTGCATGTTTCAACCTGCAAACAGCAGAGTGTCGTCCGAGCAACGTTAGGCGGCTTTCAGGGGAAAGATTACTACAGATAGTGTGCTTTAAGTGACCAGCCGGCATTTCCACTTGGCTGCTCCCTCTGATGCCACCTGAACAGGATTCAGCAGGAGCCTTCAAGGTCCTCATACATAATGCATCAGGAGAAGGTCTGCTCAGTTTTCATGTCCTCCTAATTCATTCCACAAAGAGGCTGCGGTCTACCAGCACACAAGGTGCCCAGCTTGGATCACAAATCAGAAATTTTCACTTTACACCTGACACTCCCCCACAACCCCCTCTTTAAACAAGTGCTGTCATCAGGTAGGTTTCCATTCATCTTCAGAGATCAAAATGTTACTTACAATGCCTCAAAAAGTATTCGTTTACTCTTAGACATTTAACATGTCTTCAGGTTACAACTATAAACCTCAATGTAATGTATTTTTATTTTACCCTCAACAGAAAGTCATGCATAAGTGTTTGGTGAAATGAAAATAATTAATGATTTTCTCTTTATTTACGTATAAAAATATGACAGGTCTAACATTCATTGGTATTCAGATTTCCAAATACTGGAAGATATATATTTTTAAATACAATTACAACATCAAATCTTTAACTAAAAGACAGAAAAATAATTCTACAAATTGAAACACATACTAAAAGACTTCTGATAAATGTTTCAAACTCTAGAATTTCGAGTTCTTTGTCTAATGGTACAGCATTAGAATGGCGAGTGCCTATGAATTTTTTAGGGTTTTTTTTTGTTTTTAAAAAAAATATTTCTACTTATTCTCAGATGGGTTTGACACAAAATTTCAGCACGCTGGGATTCTTTGATCTAAGCCAGTACTGACTAAATGCTTACGGTCATTATCTGGTAAGAACATACTAACGTCTATAGTCTTTTACAGATCTCACTAAAAATACAAACATTTTTTGTTCTATGATTTTGTAGAAAAGTTTGCAAGACATTATATAATATAACAAAACAATATTACTAAATAATGCCATAATTTCATCCCCATCACAGGTAAAGCATTTAATAGAATCAACATGGTGACTTATCCAGCACGATTCTCCATATTCTTTGTCTTCACAACTCAGAGACACTTAGCGATATTTATTCGTTTAATGCTTGGTGACACCGCCGTGGCCTTGGCCATCATTTTTTATCCTGCCCTCTGCGTACTCCTTTTGTGACTGGATTTGATGTGCTGCAATTGTCTTTTGTTTCTCTTTTGCTCACAGCATAAGATCATTCATGAAAATCAATCCCAGCCAGGCCCCATCATCTCCATGCGTTTCAAAACATAGCCTTCTGCTGACCTCAATAAATTTACCGGTGAACATAAAACATTTCAGTTAATGTCCTCAGAGTGGCCTTTCCACAAACACAGTCCTTCTATAAACGGGGCCCACTTAAAGCTTTCTGTGTGCCTGTGTAGACAGAGACTGGTAACGTATTCACTAACATCACATAATAGAATTGAGACCCATTACTTATAGCTAACGATGCCATGTGGTTCTTATAATTTATGGTATTTATGGAGCAAAGTCCTGCTGTACTTTTATGTAAACGTGAAACAATAAAAATTCACATTAGGAACTGTATGCAGAGATCAAAACACTTTGTCAGGAGTATTTCCTATTACTGTAACCCAGTGTGCTTTCTTATCTTGTGAAACGTCAACATCATAGCAAGATGTTTTATACAGAGCCACAGTGAAGCTCGCACTTTTATTTCTACATAAAATAATCAGAACATTTATTCTTGGGTGTATTCATAATTAAGGAAAATTAAACCATCTATTGTGCATTTAACACCAGAACAAAAACATCCCAAGAGGCAATAAAAAAAAAAAAAAAACGCTGTAAACAACATATACAAGCCGTGGGTCTCTTTATTTACGTTGAATGCTTTTAATGTCTGACCCCTGCAGCAATATTTCAGCTCTTGTTGTGAAGCTACAACATATGAATTGTGGACTCCTTCTCTGGCTTGTTTGTCATTAATTTGATCTTTTTTGTGAAGTTAATTTTAATTTTATTTATTTACGCTGTGTTATCTACATGGCTCAAAGACTAGCATCTGTTTACAGGCCAGTTTGCCTTTGCCTCCCTGTTTTGCTAAACATTGTTTCAGGCCTCCTTCATTTTTTCCATCTCTTGTGGTGGCTCAAGTAATTACAAATTGTAAATCAATTTGTATTTTTACCTTAGTATGAACTAAAAAAAACAACAACTGTACATTAATTTCCATTCATTCATTATCTTCAATTGAGACTGCCTTGGGCAAGAGAACCGTCTTCTTCAATGTAGTCTAAAGTAACTTCTCTTGCTTTTGGCAAATCACCTCTGCATCCACGTCTACAGTGATTACAGTTTGCGTATCCATCAGTCTTCATGTGGCAGAGCTGTCTCTTTACTTTCAATTCACCTGCAGATATTGCTTGGTTGTTTTGTTTGTTTGGTTTTTTTTTCTTGCTCTAGCAGCAGGTTATCTGATAAATGATTAGATCTGAATTTGTAATCAACTCTTGGCACAGAAGCACTGAAGAAAATGGATTCTCCATTGAATCACTTGTTAGCCTTAAGCAGGACAGCTTCCTTTGAAAGGAAAACTAAGAACAAAAGATTAAAGGAGTGTGCCTGAAGTTTATAAAGAAAACAACCATCACTACACATTATCTGTACAAATTGGCAAGTAGCATAAAATGTATTGCAATTTATTATTTTTCCAGAAGCCCTAAATAAACCCCCCCTCAAAAAAAATCTACGATTCAACAACAACAATAAACCATATGACTAGAGCAGAAGATTAGAAAACATAAAATTGCTTTCTGGGTGCGCAACACAATGAAGAGGAATGATGATCATTAGCTAAAACAACAAATCCTAATAGATTAAATGTTTATATGCCTTGGAAAATCTAAAAACACCTTGAAAAAAAAAATCTCTAAACCATGTGTCTTTTTCCTATCACTTCATGTTGGTGCGTCATAACCTGGTAAATCTGGGATTGTACCTTAGAATCCTAGAATTAGCAGATGTACTTTAATTATATTTTCTTATGTTTTCTGGTCTTTTAGAGATTGTTTTCCCAATTGATAGTGTATAATGATGATTTTGTTTTGAAGTGATAATTGTAAAATAATCAAACATCTGCACATCAGTGGCTTTTCTGCCACTGATGTGCAGCAAAGTCTGCAAAAGTCAGAACAACTTTAAACTTGTACATGCTAGCATGTTTTGCTGGTCAGCAACATTCTGAAAATGCAACAAATTCTTAAGGTCTTATGTCTAGCCATGCCATAAAATCTGCTCATTTTGATTGATATTTATCATAGCTTAATAGAAATGAAAAGACTAGTTTTGCATATGGATATTGGGGTCAGTAGTGGGGTGCAAATGAGCAGCTGAGGGGATCAGAGAAAAAAAAAAGAAATGGGGGAGAGAAGCGAGAAGGAGAAAGGGAGGTCTTTTGGCCACTTGTGGCCTTCACAACACAGGCACAAATCATAGAGGCACATGGCAATTGGATTGACAGATGAACAATGCTGGCGTTTTCCAACCCCCTGTGAACAGGCTCATCCATCACAGCAAGGGAGATTAATTCAATTCATCAGCTTTTTGTCTCCTTGGGCCCCCTAATGCCACCTGATATTGCTCAAGGAGGACTTATAAATGTTTGTGGGCTTGATCTGTGCTCGCTTGCCTGACACTGAATTAAAACATTACTCTCTACTCTTAGGACTACACGGGTTTTTGCCAACAGCCTGACAGCCAATTCTGCCATAACTCTGATAAAGATGAATTTGTATGAAGTCCAAAACATTTGCCAGAGGCATCCAACAAGACGTTAAAGCAAAGACTAAAAGAAAAGCAGAGGAGGGATTGATGGTTATAAGAGAAAATATAGACTTGCTGAAGAATTTATGGGAGTTGCATTTAATTACTGAAGGGAAACATTTAAATCATTGTGACAGAAAGGTACAGAGCCTTCAGGTATTATGGTCATCTGAGGCTAAAAGTTAAGATTGACTGTTGAGATCGTTTCCAGAAATTTAATACTTTAAAATATTGTACTTTGATCAAAATAAGTGACCAGAGGCAGGATCAGGACACCCTTCATTATGAACCATTGGCCAGCGTGCACAGATGGCACAATAAGTGTTAATACTGACATCTAGTGGCTTTTTGATGTCATGTCTCTGATATGTAAATATTTACTTTTTGAAATTGTTTCTTTGTAATTTACACATTGACTATTTAGAGGGATTTATTGGCAAATAAATTTAAACAGACAACATTTATGGTGTTCAAAGCTGAACGGCCATGTAACCAACTCTGCTACTGGCAGAGAAACAGGAAAAAGCCTAGCATTCCCAAACAAGGGAGAGAGGGTATATGGGCAAACACATGAAGATGATGACAGCATCAACATCACCTTCCTGGCTCTGATTGGTTGCTTCTAGATGCCATTGAAGGCAGTGTGTCTTCCCCTCCCACTAAGTGATAAAATTTCATAAAAGTTACATACTACAGTTTTACTAGTGCAAAGAGAACTCCCCATTAAATAATAATAAAAAAAAACTCAAGTTAAATGAGACTGAACATTTAAAAATTTTAACCATAGGATGCTTTATTTTATATGTAGGCAAAGGTCTTCTGAGGCATATAATGAATCCTGCCTCCTCTCCAGATGCAAAAGTAATAAACTGTGCCCAGACATCCTACAAGAGACACCAGCAATACAGCTGTTACAACCACAGTCTTCCACACTCTGGAGTCATGAACTTCATTAGAATCTGAGGGAGACAAACAAGAGTTACACCAAGATATCCCCAAATCTGGAACTTGTGAGTTTTAGCTAAAAGCAACCCACCTTCACCCAATAGGAGAGAAGATTCTGGAGTCGTTTGCAAATTGAAGATTTCAAGAGGCAACAGCCCATCTTCTGAAGAGTTGTCAGGCAACACACTTTCATCTGGTATAGCAGTATGTTCCTCATCACCATAATACTCTTCGATATCCAACTGTGTTATCCAGCGTCCATTAACAAAGACAGGAGAGCCTGGGCAAGATAACACAAGTATGAAAACATAATGAACAAGGCAGTTATTGACTAACTGCAAAACAGTGTCACCTTCTTACCTGCAAAAACAGTTGATGTGGCCAAATGGGCCACAAGCACAAAATAGAACATCAACATGACTTCGTTAAAACACTTGGCAATTTCCTTTGCCTTTTATTTGCACTCTTTATCACCTTAAATGGAATCAGCTGTGCTCTGACTCAATGAGGACCAATAAACTCAGCTCTTAGGTCAGCTGGTTTTCTATTTGCATAACTCTGTTTCATTGGCCTACAGATGACAGGTATCTGTCAAGCATCAATATTTATGTGCAGATCATGACTCAAAACTAGTAAATGGATGTGTCCAGGAGGATTTATATCTTAAAACCTAAATCCTGACTAAATCATTAATCGTATATTTAAAAAAAAATATATATATATATATATATATATATATTTTTCTGGATGGCATAGTGTTATTTTGTGCATTATACTAAGAAATTGTTTAAGATGTAGCTCTGGCTACACAACCATGAAAATACTGACAGTGATGATTTTACACACAAGAACCATGATTAGAAATCTTCAACCAGACTACAAACTGCAGTCCTGTCCACTGACTTGGATGCAGAGTTAAATAAATATTCATCCAGACATCTATTGGCTGTACCTACTCATCCTTGCAGGGTCACACAGTGGGGCAGTGGTGCCTTTCTCTAGCAGTTTTTGAGTAAGAGGCCTAGACAGGTTACCAGTCCACCACAGAACCACATGCAGTCTAAAGGTGATTTAGAGAATTCAAAACCATAACCACCAATCATGTTTATGGACTGTGGATGGAATGTGGAGTACCCAGAGAGAACACAGCTACAGGAAAAGCATGCAATCTCCATGCAGAAAGACCACAGGCAGGGACATTTCAGACAGTCCATATTTTATTTCCCCCATGGCCCAAAAACAACAGAATATGAAGAGTAACTTTATATATCAGATCTGAGTCCCCACAATGTGAACAACAGCAACAAAACAAACTGTACGTTCGTTTCTTTTCAGCTAAGGCTAAAAATATGACTCAAGGTCACATTGATCAAAAAATAAACATTTCTAAAATACAATTTCTAAAACCTTTTAAAATGAGAAATGTTAAAATGTCATGTGAATAATGTTTTTCTAGGCAGGTCATCTTTTTTTTTTTTTTGTGGCAGACATTTTAACATATCAGGAAAGGTCAAATAAAAATATAGCAAATATTGTGGCTCAGTTTGAATTTACTGCATTTGAACTTGGAGTTTCTAGTTTTCTTGCTTTGATTAATTAAAATGTCTGGCAAATGTATTTATGCATAATGAACACAATGCGTGCTTAAATGTGTAAAATGGTCAGCACAGTAAAGACATTTATTTCAATGCTGACAAGTCGTCCCCCGACAAAGTTGTGCTAATTGCTGATGTTGACACCCAAACTTGTAGCAAAGTTTTGCATGAATGGAATAAACGGAAATAAAAACGAGGTGACATATTAAAGGGGCAGTATTATGTATTTTGTGAGTAGGGTGTAATTTTGTAGCACAATTAAGTAAGTCATGTTTTATATATAAATATATAAAACATGACTTAAAAGAAATTTGACTTCGCAATTTAACACCTTGAAATTGGGCCTTTGCCTCGTTAAGGATCTTTCTGATCCTCTGTCTTTAGGGAATCATCACAACAATGTGCTTCCATTAAGACTTTAATGTCGATATTAGGAGCGGTGCATTGTGAAGTAGCTGCTACGATGAGCTCAGTAGATGAGTAGTTCCACTAGGTGTTTGCTAATTGCTGCTGACTAGTCTGGAGGAACTGAGTGGGGGAATAAGACGGGATGGGAGCTCTGTGAGGCGGAAGTTCTGCTTGGAGATTGCAGCTGCAAAGAGAGACTGCATGGAAAAGGCATTGATCAGTGAGACCAAGCGTTTTGCACATCCGATTGGCTGCCGCTTGAGATTCAAGGATTGCTCAAAAATAAATGAAAGAATCAACTCCGGGTATGTTTTTGATTAGGGAATAATATTAGAACATGGTATAAAACCCAAAAAAGTCGATTTTACATAATACTGCCCCTTTAAATAGATGGCCTGGAGTACAGTATTCTCAGCTGCCTGCAGTTCTTGTTATCAAATTTCCCTTCTTAATTTCTAAATATTTGTAAATTGAGGATTTTTTTTAAATGCATGTTACATGTTTTTATCTGTTGTTACAGCCTCCCTCCAATACCCCTAGACTGCCTTGGGGATGTAACAATGCAGGAAACAATCCTTGTAATTTTAAACTCATCTATACACACACAATGTTTCCCTTGCATAGCTCATTATGAATTACAGCATCTGACTGAAATTGTCACAATCTTGACAAACAGTATTGTAAAATTTGTTATTCATTCCTAATATCTATTCAGAGATCACTATTACATAATGTGTAATGTACCTAATCTGAGAACTGAAAAACTTAATGTGATTTCAATGCCCAGCGTTTAGAGGTAAAGTCAAATTGCACAGTTTTGCTTTTTCATCGGCTCAGGCGCCAGGAAGTAGATATAAAACTCAGTACTGTTTACAGTATTAAATGATCTAAAATTGCTATTTCTAACCGTAAACTGAATTTATAGTGCATAGAATCAAAGCTGGAACTACATCGTAAAGAAGGCCGTCAGTGAAAGCTTATTATCCTTCAAAAGAAAAACAACTTTGAAAAAGTGCACCAAGTAACATCTCTTAAGTGCTGCAGGTTTTTTTCAGTAACAGAAACCTTTGACAGTGACCTGGCTCATTGACCTGCCATTATACTACAGTGCCATTGAATATGGCTAATTATAGCACACCAAGAGTTCACTAATACAAATGCACCTTGATGTTTAGATATTAAGTACTGTTTCACAAGCCAGAGAAAAAAAAGATTCAGTTCTCTTTTGAAAGATGGCAACATTTGTAGTTTTCTTTGTCTTCTAGGAATTTACTATACCTAACCTAAACAAGCAGGTAAAGTGAAGATGTTGTATCATTTCTATATTACTACATTCTCATTAAGATTTATTTTGGTAATATAACCCACACTGCCCTGAGGTTAAAACTGAGCCTACTTTGGAGCAGGATTTCCCTTTAAATCACCTAACCTTGTACATAAATATCCAGCTATGGTAATACCATAGTTTTTACCATAAAAATTATGGTATTACCATTATATCACTAAGCGAGTCTTGCACCATGAAATGGCTGCGTTCCAGAGTGTCTGCATAATTGGTGCAAGTTTGCAGACTGGTGTGCTTCCAGTCTGCGTGATCCTCTTTATTCGTGCTTCTTTCCATCATTGTAGACCTTCCTAAGGCTCGAGTCCAGCAGGAAATCCACTGACCTACAGTGTACACAGAGCAGAACATGTGATAAAGAATGCATTATGTTAAAAACTGATTCACTAAGCAAAAAGATTCAAATTAAACCTATGACACAAATAGAGATGGTAAAGTGAGACTCAAGTGGAACAAAAGTTAAGGAATTAAACATTTTGACTTATAAGATTTAAAAATGTGATTACACCAAAATTATTAATTGTATAAAATATGTATAACAAAAATAGATTTATCAATTAAATATTCACCAAAAAAAAAAACTAAAAATGTTTTTTTTAACGTATCACTTTGTTCAGTATGTTGGGGAAAATCTCATTTGGACATCACCTAATTTTTATCCACCATCTAGGATGTTTACAAGCATTATTGACCTTGTTTCAGGTGAATAATGCTGTGAAGTGCTAGGAAGCCATTTCCTTATCGCTGTTTAAAATGATATGCTGACAAAAAACAGCACATTCTTGATTCAGACACAAATAAATCCTACGCTGACTTAAAGTTTGATTTTTCAAAAATATTCACTGTGAGATAATTCTGTTGCAGTGAAAGTTGACTTCAACTGCATATAATCATGGAGGATAGTGAAGAGTTGCTCCCCAGTAAACCCAGGTTTACACTGTAGCTGTCATTTTGTTGGGGTTTGCTAATCTGCTAAAAATAAAATATATGTCAAGGTTAATGTAATTTTAGCAGCAAGAACAGCTAAAATGATTAATCACAAGTCAAAACCTCAACTGTGAAGTCTTACTGCAATATACACATGATCCAGATACGACGAGGACACACACACATTTTGTGCCAACCTGTCTATCGGAGTGATGATGAAGGGGATGGTGGAGAGCCCAATAGCTGTGGTGGTCCACTTGCGAACAGGCAGAGGCCACTTGGTGGACTTGCCCAGCAGATACAGGGACGCTGCGCACACCCGGTTAATAGTGAAGCCCGGGATCATTACAGAGGCCAGGGCCTGCCACACAAACGTGTCCACGACCGCTACGGCCACTCGTGTCGTCTTCCCTGGATTGTCTCCGTGGGCCTGGAGGGACAGATGGAGGAGCAGAGGAGGAGGGCAGGACACTCAGTGGGTGGACACAATATTATCTGGTGGTGCATTGTTTCCTTGTTTTCTGACTTCAACTTACATAAAGAGAAAATCACATTTACCTGTTTTTTATGTGTAATAAAACTGAAATTGCACACACACGATATATTTTAAATGATGACTGTATTATTATTAAGGCTGTAGTTCATGCGTCTAATTTAAAGGCGTGGAAAGCAATAGTTAATTTACTCTGAGCAGATTTGTAAATTGGAGAACTAAAAGCTGACTTTCTTACCTACAAATTAATAATTTAAATGCCATTACTAAGCCTGTCGCAATAAGCAGTTAATCAATGCTGATTATTAACATTTTTGAAGGACAATTTTCTTTACAGGGACTTGATAATCTATTTCAGTTGTGTGTGGTTTTTATTTCCTTTTATGCATTGTTTTTGGTTGCATTTTATTTTGGATATTTAAAATATAATCCCATTTCAGTGTGGAATGTTCTATATAAAATTGAAGTTTTTAGTTTTTGCATTATTACACCATAATCACATTAGCTGAAAATTCTCTCAAAATGTCAATATTATAATTTTTCTCAATGATTTCTGGGACAATTTATCATCCAGCATGATTTGTTATTGTGACAGACCTAGCTATTACCACATTTTTTTTTTTTATGAAAATACAATAAATAAAGGGTAATTTCTTACCACAGCTGCTTTTTTGCCTTTGTCCACTGCATCTGCGGTAACATAAGCAGTGGCCACAGCATAGCTACCCCAAACAAAGCTCACTGGCACCAGAGCACGGAAAGCCTCCCCAACTTCATTGGCATAGCCTGCGGGAATACAAAAATAGATGCAGTTAGGACTTTAACCTTGTTGTGTTCTCCAGATGTAAGAATAGTCTTCTTCCTGCAACCCAGAAGTCTGTTTTTAGATCTGGAAACCCAACACTTGATGACATAACCAAGTTTTTTATGAGTTTTTTTTAAACCAGGAAATGGGAATACCTGAAGATGTTAAACTTGAGTGTGTGTATTACATACTCACAGAACAATTGAACACCCACAGTCCATTTGTGATACATTAACATATCAGCAATATTTGTATTTGATATGCATGTCAAAGATGTACAAACGTACGTTAAGAGACATGTAAGTGCATAGTTATTATTCAAATCACATTTTGTTAATGTTTTTGCACATTGCGTTTTTTATATGTAAACCAAAAAAATTAAAGTGATACAACTACAAGTCTTGATTTGAATAACACAACAATGTTCCAAAAAAAATTTGCAAACATGTCCAGATTTCAGTGTGCACACTCCTAAATATTGACATGGAGATAATTCCTTAACAGACAGGATTAGAGCTGAAAGCAAGCAGATTATGATTTTATAAGGGGGATGAACAGATTTCCATGTCAATACATGCATACTGCCCCTCAAGTAAGAGGGAGGAACTGCTGCAGTAGATGAATAAAATCCCCTTCAGACAGGATACTGCTCATGTCCTTTACTTTAAATGTTTACAGTACTAACAGAGATAAAAGTCACTATACTGATGCTGAGTACTATCTGCAGAACAATCAGACCGGAATCTAAATTTGACTGAGAGCAAGTATAATGTTCCTTCTTCCTGTTTATAAGTCACTGGCTAAACTTGCTGAACGACTGAGCAAAACGCTTTAGTACAGAGCTAAAGAGACTATTCGAGTCTACCTATTCAGCCATTCGTTTGGAGACAATCTTCTGAACAATGCAAGACACGCATTGTGTCATCTAGTACCAAACAGTTCTTCAGACGCAAGGTTTGCTACAAATATAGTTTTTAAAGAGAGGGTAGCCAACTATGCTAACAGCTAAAAGCTACGGCGTTCCGACAGTTCCGGTGTCCTCATATGCTCTTATTTCTTACACAAACAGCGAGTCACTTCAAACACGTATTTTATACATACCTAAAAAGCGGACCCATGTGTCACGATAAATGTCGACCGTTTTTTCTTCACTTGGACCCATACTTCCCTCTACTCCATCCCCGTATTATGTCCACAATTGCACGACGCGTGACGGGATCCGACGAACCAGCAGGGTCGTGAAGGGGGCGCGGTCTTTCCCACAGCATCCGACTGGCATTACGACAGGTTACAAAATCCAAGTATGGAGCATCAAAAGTGCCAAGATTACATAAAACCAGTCAATCAATGCATAATTATTAATACATGTGATAACTTAAAACAAATATAATTCACTTGTTCATTTAGTTAATTTACATTGTTTTTTCCTCCTTTCGTAGTTCCATTTTATGAACAAGCTATTTTGCATGCATGTTCAACTTAAACCATGATGTGTGCATTTATTTCAGCAAGGAAGTCCCTGCACCATGCAGGTGCTTTGAATACTACATGCTGGATTCCCCATTCAAATTTACATGTGACACGGAAAGAGGTCAAAAGAGTTGTAAAATACATATACAGAAAAAAAAGGCAAAAAAAATCTATGACAGGGTTGGTCTCATGTAATATGTGATCCCTAGATCCCTAAACTTATATTGTGTCACTACAAATTTATATTGTGAGTAGATAGTTATGTACTACACTCAAGTTGCTCTTATAGGTTGTCATGGAACTTGATCTGCTGTTTAATGTGAAACATCTTGACATCCGCCATTTATTTTGTACCTATAACGATTCTGCCCTTCTGAAAATCCAAGATGTCAATAACGTCATTATAACTGTACTAACAGACTGTTGATACCATTAATCTAGTAAATTAATTTATTAAACATCATGCACCACTTAAATATTTGATTGATGTGTTCACTGACAAACGTATTTGATCATTTATGTTCATTTTACCAGTGTGGAGGAAAGTTTGAATTTTCTCCAGTCTAAATATAGGTTTGATCCAGTGGAAAAATGCTCATTATCTTATTTTCTGTTATTTTTGTTTTTGAATACCTGTCAACAAATAAATATCAATTTCATAAAGATATATCTTTATGAATTCAATTTCATAAAGATATATCTTTATGAATTCAATTTCATAAAGATATATCTTTATGAATTCAATTTCATAAAGATATATCTTTATGAATTCAATTTCATAAAGATATATCTTTATGAATTCAACTTCATAAAGACATATCTTTATGAAAGCTATATAAATTACGGATAGTTTTTATATTACGTGAAAGCACATAATTCAGAATATTTACCACTGCAATTTCTTAAACAGTCGTTTGTTTCTAAGGATTCGTAGAGACTGTAAATATTCATTTCTGTTTCTAAAGTAATGCGGCCAATTATAATCACGTATTATGACTGACAATCATATTAGCCAATTAAAATGGGTCAAACAACACGGTGGACCAATAGAGACGAAGCTTGCGTTTTTTGTATGGTGAGTTTTGACCCACCATGGCTGCCGTTAACAGCAGCGAGCTCAGCCGCTCCAAATCACAGCTGAACGTTATTTCCAAATGGAACATAATGCAGTACAAACTGTATTCAACTTTTACTTTCCTTCTTTTATTCGTAAGTCTGTGTTTTTCCGACGATGACCATGAAATGGAAGAGTTTCTGAAGCGGGAGTTTTCCCTCTCCAAGCCTTACCAAGGTATGCCATCCGTCCAGGAAAAGCGATGCAGGGGTGGGGGGCAGCCTGGAGGACAGATGTTTCCAGAAGGATGCTTTCAGTAAATAAACGACACCTTTGTTAAAATTTATCGCTCCCAGTTTAACATGTATGGAAGTCTTTTTCGGACAGAATACAGCTTCCTATCTTAGATTTTGCTGTTATAGTTTACTACTGCGTTACCATGCTATTATTATTCTCTCAATCCTTTTTCGTCTCTTTCTTTATTATGCCAGCTTTATTTTAGCTGACTAAAGAGAGCTGCTTTGGCATTAACATCCACCTGCCGAGTCAGCTCTTTAGTAATGATTATATCTTTTGTGGTCGCAGGTGTGGGATCTTTAGGCTCCTCCCACTGGGAGCTGATGGGGGATGCCATGGTAACCACTGACCAGGTGCGACTCACACCGGATATGCAGAGCAGACAGGGGGCAGTATGGAGCCGCATTGTGAGTAGCACAATCTATTGCTAATAATTGATTTACTATTTTACATGTTTGATGCTAGTAGACCAGTCAGTCTCTCTCTCTTAGCTCTAATGTTAGCATAACAAATTTCTCCTATGTAGATCAACATTTACTTTAGGAATTAAAGCAAAACTGAAGGTTTCTTTTAATATTCTTTTGATTGAATGATGTCACTTTATCTTTTGCTTCTTCTTTTAGCCATGCCACTTACAGGACTGGGAGATGCAGGTGCACTTTAAGGTTCATGGGCAAGGAAAGAAGAACCTTAACGGTGATGGTCTAGCCATTTGGTATACCAAGGAGCGCATGCAGAAAGGTGATTATGATAAGATATAATGCAATGTAGATTTAACTCATTGTGGTACTAATCTTCATATTTCTAATGTTTCTCTCCATCTATAACACTCTACTTTGATGTGCCTCCAGGTCCTGTATTTGGAAATATGGACAACTTCACTGGCCTGGGTGTGTTTGTGGACACCTATCCCAACGAGGAGAAGTACATAGAGGTAGGCTTCAGCACTCCTGCCTAAAGCCGGGTCAGTGAACTAGCGCCTCACACTGGCAAGGTGTTGTTGCAGATCCGTGTAAAGGGGCTGTGTTTCTGTTCTTTGTGCAATCATTTGGACACAGGCGCAGAAGAAGAGATACACCCCCCGCACACAGGTAACCAGGTTCTGTGTTTCAAACAATGTAATGGAAATCCATCCTAGAGTTGCATGTCGCTCCCAAAACCAAAACATTCTGGTTTGCAACATTTTTGTTCCTGCATGGTTTGCTGTGTGGTTCACTGACTGTTTTACTCACATTAACATACTTCACATTTCACAAGCCATTCAAAATATTTTTTATATCAAACATTAAATTAGAAAAAAAAACTAAAAATAGGAACCTTACATCAGACTCCAAAAGGTTCTCATTAACAAGAAAATTATATAAGAAATTTTAAATGGAACTGATGCAGTTCCTAGTTATAGGTTTAAAAATGTCAGCATCTCAAAGCTTTCTAAATAAATTGCTTTCGATGAGTTGAAGGCATTGACTTTATAATTACTACACAGCCTTGCAGTGGTAGTCACAGCTTAATCCACATTTTGTCACAACCTAAATATTAAACTAAAGATGTTTTATTAAGAATTTATGTAACAGATTAAAACAAAGAAACATAGTTGAAATGGAAATAAAATGATCTGGGGTTTATAAAATATTTTTTTTTTACTTTTTGCCCCCTGAGTTAATACTTAGTAGAAATACATTTAATTGCTCTTACAGCTGCAAGTTTCTTTATACGTTATGCATCTAGAGATAATTCTCTTGCAAAATACATCAAGTTCAGTCATCTTGTATGGAGAGCAACTATGAGAAATCAAGTCTGGGCCTTTTTATCACATAAACTTGCTTCAATCAAAACTATTCCATAGTAGTTGTGTCTGTATGTTTAAGGTTGTTGTTTTGCTGGGAGGTGAACCTTCAACCCACTCTCATGTTTTTTCAACCTCTAGCAGCTTTTTAAAAAAAATATTTGTTATTTTTCCAACATGATGTTACAAAAGTAACATTTTGGTCTCATCTAGTCAGAGCATCTTTGACATGTTTGTCCTCTCCTACTTTCATTCAACTTTCAGAAAAGGTCAACTTAGTAGAGCGCTTGACAGATTTTCTTCTCTAGAGCTTTAAATATGTGAAAAAGATAACAACTTCAAAAGCCATTTATACTTTTCCCTTTACTTCACAATGGTACACCACTTTATCTTGGTTTATCACATAAAATCAAAAAAAGTTGTATGACAGTTTATTTTCATACAATAAAGAATTTGGAAGTGGGGTATAAACACTTAATGCACATATGTAAGATGTGCATTGGGTATCTGGCATTTAAAAAAGGGCTTTACTGAATTGAACATCTAGCTGGCAGCAAATACTTATTTAGTAACAAGAAAAACAAGAGCATCACAGATTCAGTTTTAGATATTTTTTATTCTGAACAGGAAAAAAGATAAGAAAACACTACAATGTTCCTACGTCCTGGGTACATTTCTGTTTCATTATTATCACTATTATTAATACCTTGATTCATTTATTTAGAGATTGCTTTCCCAAACATTGATTCTATGAAATGTTTCAGAGCTCCTGTTGTGATTTCTACCATGAAATTAGTTTTTCATACAGATACAAGCAACATCGTTGCTAATGATGATTTTAGAAACTTTTGTGGCATTATTTGCCATATTTATGACCTCGCTGTTAATTCATCTTCATATTGTGGTTATATGCCATGTTAACCATTTTGTCAAAAGAAGTATTTAGTACTTCTTTAGATAAAAAGAAGTACTAAGATTAGGCATTTTCTATTCTTTAAACATTTTGTCAGCATTAACGCAAGAAAATAAACATTTTGTTTTTAGCTTTTTTGTCTTTGTGCTACTTTCTTTCATATAAAAGCTTAAACAATTAGCTGATTCACAAATAATTGTTGCACCTTTTTACATTTTTGCTCATATCTTATGACGCATCTCAGCATTTTATTTTGGCTGTCATGATGGTATTGTAACCAGAAATCATTGTTTGTCAAAATGTCAGTGCATGACTGGAGCCATTGATAAAAAAAGAATAATATGAACAAACCAAACTGCAGAATTACAGGCAACCTTCCATTCATCAAAATTATTGAAAAAGATGTTTCAGCAGTTAAATGGCCTTCTAAGTGTGACCAACTTCTTGCGTAGTGAACGTCCTCAAAGTGATCAGCATCAACATCTTTTGATAAGAGTTTAAATCAGACTTTCCTGAATTATCATTGTCATCTCTCTCTTCCCCCTCTTCAACTACAAGAGGATCTTCCCGTTTGTTATTGCCATGGTGGGGAATGGCACCATTAGTTATGACCACGAGCGGGACGGTCGCCCCACCGAACTCGGTGGCTGCAATGCCATGGTGCGCAACCAAAACCACGACACCTTCCTCTTCATTCGATATATCCGCCGCAGGCTCACGGTGAGAAACCGCCGACAAGGAGACACTGCTAAAGAATGCCTACGCCAGAAATTAAAAAACATTTTTGTTTGGCTGCAATCTGTGGGGCAGGTGATGATAGACATTGATGGCCAGCATGAGTGGAGGGACTGTCTGGACATACCTGGAGTGAGGCTGCCTCTGGGATATTATTTTGGAGCTTCAGCAATCACTGGAGATCTCTCAGGTAAATCATTGACACTCCCTGGTGAACAGCACTGAAAACGTTATCAGCCACTACAAATTGTTCTGCTTCATTTAAACAGAGATTCATCCAGTTAATATGTAAATACACACACAGACCAAAATTAAGTAATCGCACAGAAGGAAGGTTTTGGCTCATCTATGCTCGTCGAATCATTTTGGAAGACTCAAAATCGAAAACATAGACTAATTGGGTTTTGTTTTTCTGAAACGTGATAGATAACCATGACATCATTTCCCTCAAACTTTACCAACTCACGGTGTTGCGGAGTAAAAAGGAAGAAAAGGAGGAGGAGCAGGATGTAATAACCATCCCCAGCGTGGATAATATGGAGCTCCTCAGACGTAAGACTTGGGGAAAAAAAAACATTTGTTCTGACACATTTAGATCATTTAATATCCTCTCTCTCTCTCTTTCTCTGTCATATTGACTTTTGTTGTTTTTCTCTTCTCAGTGGGTCAGAATGAAGAAGGGATGAGCGGATTAGCCATTTTCTTCACTGTGCTCTTCTCCATGCTGGGATGCATCTTCCTCATCGTCATCGGCATGGTGGTCTACAGCCACTGGAACGAGAGCCGACGTAAGCGCTTCTACTGACCAACGCCACAAAGGGCTCAGGGATTATTAGAACTACTGTGGGCCACCAACCCAGCTGAGGTCAGATGAGAAGTAAGACGCTGCCACTGAGTGGCGGAGCAGCGGAGGTTCTTACCCAGTTTGACAGGAGGAGGAGGAGGAGGAGGAGGAGGACAGGCTTTCCCTGCAACTGAAGCCATTTTTCCAGGAATGGTTCTGAACCAGCTGGAGGGATTTACATTTTTCACCTCTGATAATTCTTTTAAGTAGCTATGTTCACTGCACTTACTCATATGTTCCTTAAATGTAATAATTTTGTCCAGATGAATTAACTACGGTAAATTAACTCCTCAATATTTAAACCATGTTAAAAGTGTGAGTTTTAAAATAAATGTCAGTCTTCCCTGGGCTGCACAATACACTGCAAATTTATTGTTATCCCAACATCCCTGTATGCAGTTTGCATATTGCAGAGAACAGTCTGGACTGCAATAAATGTTAGGTAGTAATTGAAGTACCATACTTTAAACCTCTATATGTTTTGTAATACAAGTTGTTTTATTGAGCACAAAACGTTTTAGAAGATGGTAAAGTCAGAAGCAGCTTTTTCAATAAAACCTTCTTTTTGAGATGGAAATACCGTAATGAATAAATTTTTTCCAGAAGCGGCAAGGGTTTGCTCATTATCTGCGGTATAAGTTTGCTGCTATGAGCTTATTTTTGCATATCTTATTCATATCGTTATTGTGTCGTTCACCACTATCATCGGATTTCACGTTTTGCATCATGCAGCCTTATTCTTTCCCCAGGTAAATAAATTAGTCACTTTAAAATTTGGTCACTAAGCGACATTCAGATGGGATTTTTAGTACTACATTTGATTATGAGCGTGAGAAAAATGTTTTACTTGCATTATTTATTCAGTTTTAGGTCACCATATTTTCAATTTAAGAAAAATGAGGTGAACTTCTATGTTATCGGTGCATTTTGTGTGGAATGAAGAACGCATGATGCCTAAATGGGCTCTTTTTATGTGAAGCAACAAATTGTTGGAACATAATATCAACCCTGCTGCCCAATATTTCTGAGAGGTTTATAATTCTTTTGTTGAAAGAAAATAAAAAAATACCAACAAATAATTTTTTTTTTATCATTATCTGGATAAGTTTAGTAGTGCCTTCCCTGAAATTTATCTGGAAGGTAACTTTGTACATAAATCTCAAATTTTAAATAACACATTTTTCATGTTGCATTAATGAATACTCTGTTTCTTTATCTTAGCTTAGGAAAGGATTCTGGACCCAATTTCAGCATTTTCCACTTGTTTATTGATGTAACTTAGGGTTCAGGTCATGCTTTTAACAAAGCTGCCTCCCTTCTTACCTTGTACTATCACCATGGTAACTTGTGCTGAAAGCCTAAGCTATTCCTGGGGCACCTTTGGCTTCCTTTTGCGATCCAGTACATATAAAGTGCCTCCTCTTAACAAATCAATGTCCTGAGAAAACGGAGTAGTGGAGAAAATTTTGTTTTGAAGGAGCGGCAGCATTTTCTATCTCCTTTCACGATTATTTTATGTTCCGCAGAAATTTTTGCCACCAGATTGTCTCACCAGAGTGGATCCTTATGTACCTGAAACAGACTGATTATGCAAAAAAAAATTCTGTCTCAGAAAATGAAACTTGGATTTAATAATGTGACATTTTTGTTCCTGTGTCTTCATTGTTATTGAAGACAATGTTATTGGCTCTTTTTTAACACCATCTGTCCTACAAGAACATGCAACCTCCCCAAAGTCATTGACACGGCTTTAAGTTAACTAGTATCATAATGCAACTATAGCATTTGTTGGACAGATTAATAATAATAATAATATAAAAACAAATATGTTGAAGCTCCTTTCTTTTAGAACTCCTGACTGTTTTTAATCCGATGCTGATTTAGCAAATATCTGGATGCAGAATTTTAACCTATTTACAATATTTTCATGGAATCCATTAATGCTTAAATTCATCGTCCTCCAAATTCACAAACTTTTCATAAAATGGTGAATGAGGCCAACCCATCTGCAGTCACATTTAAAGAGAATCGTAACTTAAAAACATGCTGCAGTATCAAATCTAAGGTTTGCATGCCTTTTTCTTAAAATGCAAAAACTGTGTCCATTTAAGATAAAATTGAAGTTTGTGTTTTATTTTGAAATATATCAAGATTTTGTTAAATGAT
Organism: Gambusia affinis; assembly: GCF_019740435.1. Classification (NCBI taxonomy): domain Eukaryota; kingdom Metazoa; phylum Chordata; class Actinopteri; order Cyprinodontiformes; family Poeciliidae; genus Gambusia; species Gambusia affinis. Next base: position 12,440,110 of record NC_057884.1, on the reverse strand, counting down.
TATATTGCGTTTGTTTATGCATTCTCAAAGCAACATGATCACCTCTCAGTGCTTTTTAGAGCCAGAAAATGCCAGTTTTTCAGCTTGTATGTTGTCTAGACTGCTGTTTACGTTTTGAGTGCAAAACTGATCTTAAAATGTTCATATATGTTGAAGGCAAATCATTGTTGGATGTGATAAAAGATATGAAGATATTTTACATTTGCTGGCTTCCACCACTAGAGTATGAACACGACTGATCTGGGTTTTTAGGCATTTACCAAATAATGTGGGAGAATTTAACTTCGAATATATTTATTAAAGATATTTTTCCTGTGAGAGACTTGAGATTTGCTAAGAATGTAAGCAACATAGCTGCTACGGACAGTCTTTGTCTTTCCTAACACTAAATTGACCTTTTGTTTGTTGTTTCTTTTGTTACGAGTACAAACATGTCTCTTGTCTCTGTGTTGCATATCTTTGCTGTGAGCCCTGCACACATACAGGTCTGACGCAACAGGCTGGTGTTGTTGCACATCATCTTTATGCTTCAAATTGATTTGATTCTTTTTTTTTGTAAGATGACTGCCATCTTATTTCCCATGACAATCATTTGCATTCTCTGGTTGTTTTGTTTTGTTCTTGTTTTTGTTTTGTTTGTTTTTTAAATAAAATGTGTCTCATCTACCGTTCAATATAACAAATCTCTTCTGCTTCTTTAGTCCCGAGTATTTCACTTTGGTATTTTGTTGGACAAAAATATATTTGCAAATGTCCACTTTATTATTTTAGTATCTCTTAATAGAAGTATATTTTGTTAATAGCACAAGCACTACTTCACACAATTAAAAAAGGACCTTTGGTTACACTAAATCAGGGAGGAAACTGTTATTTCTTTTCATAATTGTTGGTAAACAGTTACTAGTATCAAAGTATAAACATGCCACAATTTTATGAGGCAAAATGTTTCATAAATTTTCAATGTATAATTATAAATGTGACAATTTGTGTCTATATATCACTATTTATAATTCTTTCTTTATAGTTCTGTGTTGCAGGATATCATCAAAGTATTTTGTCAATTAGTCTGACCATCAAAGTCAGTGGGTGGGTCCACAATACTGTAAACAAGGCGATTGGTTGAGATACTACATAGGTTAGCCAATCAGGTGCTTGGGTCTGATTGGGGTATTTTTGAGTTGAAATGCATAGATTACTGTAAAATAAGAGTCTGAAGTCACATTTAGAGGACCTAAAATCAAGAAAAACAGACAGTCAGCAGAGCGCCAATGTTTATTTTATTAAAAAAATAAAATACAAACGATGAGCCAGACAGTACACAGTAGACTTGTAACCAAAAACCAAAGCAATTTCATCTGTCAGTCACTGCTCTTTTTTTTCCTTCTTTTTCATGTATTCCACTTTACTCAATTTGGCTTCTTTAAAAGTTACCAGAACAACAATGTAGAAAGAGTGGATTTTCCGTAGTTGGCTGCTTCCCTTTCAGATTTACATGTTTCTCATTTTTGGCAAAAACAGAAAAAAACCATCCTAACCACAGCACTTCCTTGTGCTTGGTATTACCCATGGTTTAGAGGAAGGAAATAAAAAACATAATTTGTAGATTTTGCAGAAAAAGTCCCACTGACAACCTAGATAATGTTTCTTTCGGCTAAATGTTGAGGACTCATTTTGATTGGCCCGTTAGCCTAAAATCTGCTGGTTTAATGTAAGCCAACTGTGTTCCATGGTGAGGTCCTTCATGTGTATATTATAGAAATATCATGGTGCTGTATTGAGAGGATTAAAGGCAACGGTTAAATATTCTCTGTAAGTTCATAAAGACAGAAAACGAGAGGAAAGTTGCTCTGAACGGCAGCAGCAAAAAGATTTTCAACATTTCTCTTTGAGCATGCGCAGCTTCGACATGTGGTTTATCCAGAGTTTATCCATGAGTCAAGAGTGGAAAGTTAATGGGCAGCAGATACAACAAACGGCCAAAAACAATAAAAGAAGGGAAAGAAACATACGCTTTTTAACTAGAACCCCTCGGCATACTGAAGCATACAGAGTTATCAAGACATTGCAGTAGCATTACGAGTACATTATTTTTTAAAATACATACACACAGACCGATTGATTACAGTACAGCACAGTGCCACGAGTGCTGACAGTCATTTTGCTTGTACTGGTGCCCATGGACATCTGACGGAGAAAGGGGGTCGCAGCATATAACAGTAGGTTTATGTGTTTTGCATAGCCTAGTTGAGTAAAGTTCACAGAGATGCGTGATGTAGGGGGAGCGAATATCAAAACACGTGACAATCATGAAACGTTTCCTTTGGCTTTTTGAGAGATCTGAAATCTGTTGTCGCTCTGCTTTTTCCACGATAATAACCCTGAGTGTGAAACTGAACAGACCACGGTCGGGGCGACCTCTTGAGCGCGACCCCTGGATGACCTGCGAAGTGTGGAAATGACGAAGGCCTTTTGCTGATCTACGTGGGTGGATGTGCCCCTTTTTGTTGGGAAGGAGTTCAGACGGAGGCAAACAAGCAAATGCAGTTTCTCAGGGTGGAGTCACAGTCCACCGGCAATGCTTCACACATCCACGCATGCAGACGGTTACGTGTGTTTTCAGTGTGAACATATGTGTGAGGAGAGACCATCACGCACCTCTGTTAAGGTTGACAAAACAAGAAGGCAAGGATAAAGCCTAAAATAAAGAACAAACACACACACAAGTTCATATACAATAGGTTAATATATAAATATGAGCTCCACCACATTAGGAAACGACCAAAGTTCACTTTACGCATCTCTGTGTTCAGATAGTGGATCACTGTAACTGTGGTTTAAAAAAAAAAAGAACAAAACCGATTAATTGCTCAGTAGAGCATATGTCTGATGACAATTTATGATTAATATTTAGCCCTTAGTCTCGGGAAATGTGTAAAAATCAAGGAGGGATTTACAAAAGAGCCCCTAACCTCACTGCCCTCCACTGATGTAATTGGTATTAAATATGTACATGTACAACATGCCTTGTATCCATAGCTTTTGAAGCTCTCCACATTTTGTCACATAGCAACCACAAACCTCAAGGTACCTTATGCTTTATGACAGACCAACACAAAGTAGTGCACAACTGTGAAGTGAAAGGAGGATTCCAAATTATATATATATATATATATATATATATATATATATATATATATATATTTTTTTTTTTTTTTTTTTTTTACAAACAAAAGACTTGAAAAATGTGAGGTATCCACATGCATTTTATCTGATACTACTAATCAAAAGTACAACCAATGAGCTTCTGAAATCACATCATTTTGTAAGCTGAGTCAACCTGAGTATAATTTCATCAAAGGCCTCAGAATCTGGTTCTATGACGAGTCAGCCACGTAGGAGATGCAGCGGTCATGTGGAAGCAAAGGTTCTGATCCGGTGGGACCAGGATGGTGGAAAACAAACAGCGCAACGATCTGAACATGCTGTTCCCACTGCAAACCATGGTGGTGGCAGGGTCATACTGTGTGGAGGCTTTGAACCAGTGAGGCAGTTCAGAGTTGGAGGAAAATCTCTTAAAAAGTGTATGAAAAAAACAAACAAACACAAAAACTTTGGACTGGGGAAAATTCACCTTCCAGCAAGACGACACTAAAGACACAGCGAGAGCTCCGATGGAATGGTTTAGGTCACAGCATATTCATGTGACAGAATGGTCCAGTTAAAGCCTGGACAAAAAAAAACAACAAAAAAAAAAAAACGAATAAAAATCACTACTTAATCTTCAAAGAATAGGTGAAAAAAAAAATCTCTAGATACTGGACACCCATACATGTTTTTCCTTCTACTTATGCACTATTTGGTATTGGTCTGTGATATAAAATACCACAAAATGATTTGTGGTTGTTGGATGAAAGAGGATGGAAAACTTCAGCAGGTGTGAATATTTTTGCAAGGCACTGTGAACAAACGGTGAGTCTTTTCCAAAAAATAAAGAATAGAAATAAAACAGTAACAGCTTCCTCGTGCTTCAATCTAATGCACAGGAATGCAAAAATAAAACTGAGCACAATAAATATGGTCTGAACACATTTCATCAGTGCCTCAGCTATAATTACGCACAGTATGTTTTTAATTCAACAACCACTTCTCAGCAACAAGACCACTTCAGTTCGGTGGCTTTTAAATGTACGCCACATCCTCTAAGCACAGAGCCTGCGACCGTTTCCAGAACGAGATTAAATGCTACTTTCTACTGACACAACAGTGCTCCTTTGCTCTCTAATACAACCATGCTTGCACAAATATTACGATTTATAAAAAAAGAAAAGAGAAAAAGACGACTACATCTACTCTAATAAGGCAGTATTACATCAGTTTCCACATACAGAGGTTATATATTATCTGTGCAGCTCTAATCAAGACATCGGCTCTATAGAAATGCAACAAGGCAGTTTAAGGTGTGCTGTCAAGAAAAAAACAAACAAAAAAAAAACATGTTTTATCAAATCTGCTTAGGGGTGTGCAGGCATGCTCACATTGCAACCGCTCCTCTGCAAAGGTCATGTCAGAATGGCTTCATGTTCAAGCACCCGTTAGGCGACGCAGCACTATCGCAACAAAAGGACTAGGAACATTTTGATAGTTTCAGCCCGTGGTGCGTGTGCATCATCCTGTCCCGACACGTTCTGCGGTGTTCCTCTGCTACATTCTAGCCGCAGCAGCACTCTAATCTAATCAACTACAACCTAGAAAAAAAATTAAGAAAAAAAAAAAAAAAAAAAAAAGCTGCTGCAGGCCGGTGAAGAGAGGAAACATTTTCATTCTGATGTGCACAAACAAAATGACTTTATGTATAACTTTTTTTCTCAAGCAACACTGAGGTGTTTGTGTTCCTCCTCTTTATGAAGCCATGGTGTAAACTTCTTGTACAAAAGTCGGACTGGTGTCGTCTGATTCAGGCACTGAACCCATTTTAAAAAACAAATAGGCATGGACCGGCTATCGGGGTCAAGGCTAAAGTTTTGTCCAGCTTTTTCAAGCTTACTGTGATCAATTAACACCCCTCCTTAACTTGTTGCTGTGCACTGCTTTTCAGCTGGTAAGGAAAGAGCTAGTATGCTTTTTCACTTCTAAATTTAGGAAGTGCTTTATTGTGTAAATATTATTAAAACATTATATTTCACACCCTGATAATCTCCTAGCCGCCCATGCCTGGTTGGAATATTAAAGCCACTGATATTGCCGAAGAAGCAGCTTTTAGAGCATTGCATTGTGGGTGCATGCGTGCACTTTATGCTGTCAGATGACCTGAGTTTTTACACACAATCAGAGCAGATGTATAAAAAACTTGATCTCTTTTTCTTTTTTTCCCCAAACTTCATTCTTTTAAGGTTTATTTTCTGACAATAACCTGTCTCAGACAGAAGAATGTCCATGTAGGAACTTCATTATGTTGCGGCTTTCCCCATCTGCTTTATATATACATACATATATATATATATATATATATATATATATTGCAAGCGAACAAACTACAGTTTGGGAAAACAAGCTGCATGCATTGGTGTGGAACATGCAGTTCATTGCAAGCATTTCTGTGGTCGTGCCAAGACCAAATCGACTGTTGAGCAGAGCTTGCAACCATCTCAGCTTGCTAATGTACTGGCCCTCTGCTGCCAGTGGAAAAATGCCACTGCAAATCCCTCACACTTACAACAGCTACAGAAAGAACAGAAACCCACAACAGCACCAGCTACCTAGTTAGCACTCATCAAGAAAAGTACATCAATACATCGAAAAAGCAATCGATCCACCGCTTTTACCCCTAAAAGTATTTAAACTGAGTTCCTCAGCCACCGCAGGGTAAGACTGTTGGAAGTGATGACCAAAGCAAGTATTAAAAATGATGGAATATGCTAATTCACTCAAATATAAAACACCAAGTCATGCCTCGTGCAAAACAAAAAAAACAAAAACAAAACAAAACATCAAAATCAGTGCTTTAAGTTTTTACCTCACCAATCTCAAAAGCATTTCTCATAATTTCGTCACTGCACTGTCAGCTGCACACACCCGCATCCAGGAAATCTGCGGCAAGGAATCATGACACCTGTGGCATTTACTAAAGCAGAGCTGGTTATGTGATGAAAAAGCAAAGAGCAACTACATCCTTCAATATTGACATAAAAAAAACAAAAAAAACAACAACATGCTGAGTGATAAAAATTCCCTCAGCGATAACAAGTTAAATAAAACACAACCTAGATCTTCCCTCAATACCTTTTTTTGACTAAAAACCTGCCCATATTGTTAGTACAAAGGATTTTTACGGCAGCTAGAAACTGAAGTGGGGGAAGATCGCATGCATACATGCAGACAATCGATAAATCACTACAATGCTGAGCACCACTTTCATCATTCTAATTAGATACCAAGCAGCCTTGGTGACAACATTATGATATCAAAACAGAAGAAAAAAAAAACAACAACAGGGTGACATTTAAAACACAAGAAGCTGGTCTCTTCTCCACTCAAGTGTTTTAGCCCCTCCACCCCAACATGGGCGGCCATGACCTCAGAGATGACATCACTTTGCAGCTGTGGCCTAGATTTCACAGCAAACACTCAGTACTTATACGCATTAAACGGCTTTGGGAAGGAAAAAACCCCTCCCAACATAATCTGATTCTAATTTTTGCAAGCTCAAGCTGATAGCTGAAAATGTTTGTTCTTCCCTCGAACGTGCTCAGTCTTGGGGGGAGACCCGAGAAACGTTGTTTTGCCGCGTTTTGCAGCATGCTTCAAACCTCAGTTGGGGGAAATGTTCTGACCTACGAGGGTTTTTGAAAACAGAAACGTGAAAGCAGCGCTGCGAGAGATGGCGAGAGAAATGGTCAATTCTGCCTTCAGTTCAAAATGGCCGCTTCCTTTCTTTTTCACCACTCAGGGACGTTCTCACGCTGAACAGAAGGTAGAAATATACCCGACAGAGAAGCAGAACGTTTGCTGGATCCCCCCGCTAAGAGAAATATAGGGAATAAGCCGCGCCTTGCCCACATTGGTATCGTATCAATCCTAAACAAAAGCCAGAACTGATTAGTTAACATCATCATTTCGCAAATATTAGTTGAGGGAAATGAAGCGTAGTCATTCCCCCCATGCCAATGTCGGTGGCGATAGTTATGGCCCTGTGTGAAGCTGGAAGCTGCAATAGTTTGCTGGTTGTTGATGCTGTGGATCACACCATGTGGTCTCCAGTGCTGGTGTTGGCGGACTGGCATGGCAGCTCAGAGGTGCACTCCTTCTGCCTGAAGGTCTCCTGCGGGCGTCCGGAGCAGCAGTCCCTGCCGGGACCTTTGCACATCTGGTTTTCCTCGTCGCTTTCCTCCTCCGGCCCTGAGCCCTCGTCTACGTCCAGCTGGCAAACGCACACCTCAATCCCTGAGTCGCCGGTCACGTGCCGGCGTCGGGTTACGAGCTCGTCCTCCTCCTCATCTTCCCCCTCCCCCACCGCCGCCCCGGACAGCAAAACATCTACGCTCTCCTCTTCCCGGCTCTGTGGTTGGTCAGCTTGTGACATTGCCCCCTCGTCTGACAAGACGCCCGATGCCTGACGGTGTGCCGCTGGCTCTCCGTCAGGGAACATTCGTGGCACGGAGACAGAGACCGGCTGGCTTATTTGAGGGCCGGGCGCCGGAGCTGACTCAGGAGGGTTTTCGGAGTACGGGGGAGGCGGGGTCGGGGGGTGACCCACCACTTCTTCATAGTCGGGAAGCTTGCAGTCATTCCAAAACCCTGAGGATCACAAAACAAGAAGCTGTAGTTTCGTTCTTCACTACGTTGATCAAAAGAAGAGGATTTAAAAAGGAAAAGGATATAAATTTATCTGAGCTGGCTTTCTATAAAAGCAATTAATAAAGAAAAGGACAAATAAATCTAACTTTTGATTGTTTTTCAAAGCATAGGTATAGTTTTAAAAACACATTCTAACAATAAAAAAAAAATGTCTTTGTAACCTCACCTCCCTTTAAACCAGGAAGTGAGTATATATAGATAACGACAGGCATTTTGACAAAATAATCTAATTACAATTTCATAGGGAAATCACAAACTTTTTTAACAGCAGCTGGCTGTCCTAGTCATTTTTCTAAGGTTCATGCTTCACATGAATGCCAAGCAGAGAGACATTAATATTTGCTCATTTGGTTTTGTTGTTTTGGGGGGCGCAGGGGGTTTGCATCCATTGTTTGTTTTGCAAATTTTGCACCTTCACCTATATCCTGGTCAAACATCAGTTGCCTTTCAGGTTAAAGCTGGTTGGAAATAATTCACCCTTTCCTTGTCAAATCTACTGAAATTTTCCACCATAATTCATTTGCAGAATTTTTCTTTTACTACAGCAAAGTGCATTCCCTCAGGTTCTGTTCAGCAAAGAGTTCAACTCGCCCCTCCCCCATCCGGTCCAGTGCTGTTTACGACAGCCAAAGATGGTGATGATAACTGTGAATTTCACCACACCGAGAGGTGAAAGAAATTTAGTTACCCAAGACTACTCAAGTAGCAAAACAAACAAACAAAAAATATGAAGGGTGTGGCTTTGTAACTTAATTGGTTAATATCTTTAATAGAATGCCACTCACCAGTTTCAGAAAAATGCTGCTTTGACTTGTTTGTTGCAAGATGCAAAGAACACTGTGCAAGAAATGACTCAATTACGGCTTACCAATAGAACAACAACAAGAGTATTACCGGTAAGGGTTTGAGTTTTTCATTAAACTTATTGTGGATACTATTACAATCTGATGATGCAATGTCTTTTTGAAAGATGAGTTGTCTCCGTTTTCACTGGATGGAAGTCCTGCTAGACATCGAGAGTGTCTCTGTCTGAGTCACTGTCTACATATGCATGCAGGTTGGAGATGTGTTGTCATTCTTGTCTTGAACTCAAGCTTGCTCGCTGTGGGTTTTACACTCTGACAAATGGGAAGCTTGTCCACCTGCCACTTGTGATATTAATGGACATGATATCCTTTTTCCTGCCAAGCCCTAGAGTGACCACTGACATTAAGGTGACGTCTCTGCTGCTGGCTGTCACTGCTGCACTTTCAGCTCAACCTAAAGTCTTCAAAACACAAATGCTTGCAGTGGTGTATGACAAGGTCAGGATAAATATCAATTGCCACATACATTGAAACAAAAACAATATGGACATTAGTTGTGAGATATAAAGTTTGGGCATATGAGGCAACAAAATAGAGAAATTACAATAATTCCTTGCAAAAGTATTAACAGTCTTTCAACTCTTTGATATTTTTGTCATTCCTTCAACCACAAAATTCAGTGTATTCATTAGGACTTTTTGTAAAGACCAGCATGCAGTGTATAATTGTAAAGTGGAAGGAAAATTATACAATTTTGTTTTTATTCAAGGTGGGGATGATGTGCTTAGGGTTATGCGCAGTGTTAGTGTTAGCTTTGCCTCAAACACCTAGTGTTTTGCATATATTATTAAAATTAAAATTTTTATCTTATCTATTCAGAGTTTACATTGTTCCTTTTTGAGGCCTGCAGCAAACATTAAGCATCATTTAGGGTTGCAAATCTGAAAAGTAGCAAATACAAATATATTCCACACTTTTCTGATCTTTATTTGTAACAAGTGTTGAATACCATGCAATGGTTTCTTCCACTTACAGTTATGCACTGCTTTGTGTTGTTCTACCATAGAAATTGACAAAAAAAAATTCAATTAAATTAAGATTGTGGTTGTAACATGGCAAAATGTGGAAAAAACTTACAAGGGGTGTACAGTATTTACTTTTGCAAGGCAGCATCTTTGACACAAACATTTTAAACCACAAAATAAATCACAATCTTACTTAAATTGAGAGGTGGCGGTGTAATGAAGGAGCTGGAAGCACCCTGATAGGCCATTAGGCTGATCTCACGTTGCCGTTGCTCCTGTTGCAGACGCATTTTAACTCTCCGGTGTCGGTAGGCACAACAGCAACTGAGCATTATGATTAGCGTCCATACCAACCAGAACCCTGAGGGAAGAAACAGTCTCATTTTAATCTTAGCATCATTACTGTACAGGGTTAGGTATAGAAAAAACAAATAATGAGGAGTAAAGCATCTTTAATTTCACTGTAAGAAATTAAAGAGAAGCAACTGAAATCAAAGTAAAACACCTTTTGTTGTTTTTAGAAATTTTAAATGGATTTTTTTTTTTAATAATGACGCAGGAACAAAGCATAGAAACTCCTATATTTTTATAATTATTTTTTTACATTTATCCAAAGTTGAAAAAAGATCAGGTGAGATGTAATAATTTTATTGACTTTTCCAAACTGTCCAGGAAAGCAAACCTTGTAATACAATATAATGTAAATGTGTTCTCAATTCTTTGTAGATTAATTGCATTTTATAAATGTACTTTAACCTTCCTAGGGTGTCTGGCTTTAAATGTGGAGCATACAAAAACTAAATATGTGAAGATAAAGGAGTGAAAAAATAGAAAGATGAAAAATGGACTTTCATCTTCTGAATGATGCCATAATGAATTGATAGCCAGCCAATATAATGTAGGAATGGATAGTGAAAAAAAGAGTGCATGTGAAGATAGGTAATGGAGATTAATAAATGTGCTATCAAGGACAATGGGTAGATTGATGGGTGGTTTGAACAAGCAGGACTACTTTCAGAAAATGGGACATAGTGAAATGTCTGGAAATACAAATATTTTTCCATACTTGTTCAGACCTTGAAACACTAAACTCCATACATTTTCAGTCGGATAAGGAACCTTGAAAGCGCCAGATTCAATCAAAAAGCAGGTTCTATATTCAATTTAATAGTCCTTCCAGAGAACCAACAGCGACAGAAATGTATAATCTTTATCATTTAGTAGTCGCACATTAAAAAGTTAACACACGCACGGTACACATTTGTACTTACACCATAGTTCGTAGTAGTAGGTGCAGCATTCTGTCTCCCCACAGCAGTAACCCATCTCACAGCGGTACTGTTCATTATTTACCCCCGAACAAAACTCTTTTCCCTTCAGTACACAGGAGAGGTAGACACAGAGGAAGACAGAGTAAATATCCGAGCAGAAAAGTAAACAAATACAAGGCCAGCAAGCTTGTCCTTTCTCGTTGTCACTTCAATGTCACTTTCTATAAAGTTGGACATGTCTGTCAACTATACATTTAAGTATATGAAATTTACTTTCTTGTGGTAAATCCAAAAATGCTAACACTTCGCCAGTAGGTTGTCAAATAAAAGCAGCAGCTAAACCATGAAACAATGCTGTTTAAAATTGCAAAGAAATTGTGCTGTTTGAGTGACATTAGTTTCGTTTGGCTAAAGGCCAAATTAATCCACAATAGTTGCTTTAAAATGGCCCGAGGGGAAAAACATTTTAGTCTGGTTTTAATTTTTTATGCTAATAAGATTTTAGAAAATACGCGATAACAAAATTCCTTCACTGTCAAAACTATTGTTTAACTATTATCTAGATGTTTCAAATATATTTATACTGTAGACTACCTTTGAATGAGGTCTCTTTTTTATCAAATTGCCTGTACTAAGTTAAAACATTTATTTATGGTGAAATGTTCTGTCAATAAGTTGCCTACTCAGTCTGCCAAGCTAACATCAGCAGCTATGAATAAATATGTCGATTCGCCGGGTATCCGTTAGCAAAACCGCTAGCCTTAATCTTAACATCTTCGGTTCTAACTCTCAAAATGGGCCATTGAAAAACCATTGTGAAAGTACTTTAGATAGAAAAGAATTCTAGTTTTTACAATAATTCTTAAAATATGAAGGGAAACTTTTGCTAACTGACGTCACCCACGGCAAACAGAAGCGAACCGTGCCCTCTTTCCTTTGTGGAGGAGACAAAAAAGAATCGCAGGGGGGCCTTCACCAAGCCCCGAAGCAGCGGTCTGGGCTGGAAGCTTACGCCGACAGGGTGAGCTCGTAATGCGGGCTTACCTGCACCAGACAGGTCCCGGTACAAAGAAGACCTACAATGGATCCCAGTGCTTTCTGTGGCATCTCTCTGGGTTATCTGCCGTGAACACGACAGGAACCATAAAGCAATCAGTCGGATCGACAATCAGCAGCAATGACAGCGGATGGATGAAAGCTACCAACTAACGTTTCAGCCTGTCACACTCAGACATGTTTTTGTTTGACCGAGAAACACTCCCCAGTACGGATATGAATCTGGAACGGGTTTCAACTGTAGGGGGCGCTGTGTGTAAGTGTTTGACAAACCAAATTAAAAACAAGATTTTACGAAATGGGTCTAAGTTTCTGTATAATGTATTACCACTGTAAACTCAAACTCTAAACTCAATTAAACTCTAAAAAACGAGAAATAAAACAGGATAGAGCAATTCTTTTTTTGTCCCAGTGGGCAAATTCAATACACACAAAAATAAAACATAAAATTGTGCAAAAGAAAAGTAAAATTGCGCGTTTTGCTTTTAAAACATTTTCAACAAGAAAACAGCTTGCATAAAACAATAAGAAACTTCGCTCTCTTAAAATATATATTGAAAAAAATCCTGTCCAGTAAATGTGATCACATAAACATTAGACATAAATTAAAGCATCTTTGACTACGCATATTCTTTATATTTTGTTTGTTAAAAGAATTTAGATAAATAAATAAATAAATAAATAAATAAATAAATAAATAAATAAATAAATAAATAAATAAATAAATAAATAAATCACAAAAGCTAAGAGATATTGTCAAGTGGTTGATTATTGGAAATAGTCAGAGCAGAAATAATAACAGATCAAATAATTACTAAATATCAAATAAACAAGTTAAAACTATTAACACTATAATAGACAATAACATTATCACAAAATAATAATAATTATTATTATAAATAATAAAAGATAATAATTATAATAATTCATATACTACCATCATTAAGTAATGTAATAGATATAGTTTTGACAGCCTTCTCAACTCATTAAAATTATGTAATGCAAAAATCTTTTAACATGTTTGTTTTGTTTCCATATAACTCTTCTAATGAAAGTGAAACCTATTCAAAAATCCAATTTGGAAACACAATCTTTCTTCATTACTACTATTTAGACATTTGAGAGAGTCCCTGTTGCAGTAATGGACTTTTGAGTTTCCTCTTTAAGGTAAATGGGCTTGTAAAAAAAATCCATTGTTTTTACATAAACTGAGCCCAAACTCTAAGCAGTTTTTATTCAGATTATGCATGAAGTAAACATCCCCGTGCCTGTGTCTAGAACTGTAACATCTGAATGTGGTACACCTTTTTTGTGTAAATTAAGCAATACATGCTCATGCTTTAAGAAGATTATTATGTCATAATCAGTTGTGTTTGATCTGTGTATTGGAATGAATTGGATTGGTTTGATTAAATTCAAACAAAATTTCTTTTTATATTTCTACACATAAAATGAATCTGTTAAAGTTCTTTGAGACTACATTAGCTATGTGGTGTGATATAAATAAACTTAGTTGAAAGAAGCAGACTAACAGCTGTTGTACAGTCAGGAAACACTAAATAACCAGAGTACAAGAAACAACATTTAAAAAAAAAAATAATTTTGATTATTTGAGGATAATTTTTTTGTTTTGTTCACGCAGACGTCAGAGTTTCCCTGGAAACAAAAACTTGGCAGCTGTTCTGCCGAGACACATGGTGAGAAAGATGTTAATCCACTCAGGTTGAGTAACAACCACAAAAGGACCTGTGGACACCATGGTGAGTTATCTCAATTCTTATCAGCAGGAACAGATATTTAAAACCTGGTCTGCCTAACTCATGTTTCTAATAGCTATAGACTGATTTAGTTCTGCGGTATTTATTGGAGTTCTAAATATGTCTTGGTAAGGTTGATGAGGCCAGAGTCATAAACACTTGGGGCTTTTTTCCATTCTCAGTGCTAGCTTTAGTTCAAGAATCTATTTGGTAAATTGTATCAGATATCCCTCTGGATAAACTAACAAGATAATACTTATCAGATTAAGTAACTGTGACTGTAAAGTCAAAGCTGCAGTAATAAAAGGCTAATTAACCAGATTAGATTTCTCCAAACTCAGAAAACCACCGTCACAAAACTTTAAAAGACATAAATTAGCAAAATTAATAACTTTTATAATGCTGATGCCTACAAATACCTTCTGAACATATTAGTACATTTATTCCATAGATTACCAAGCATTTCTGTTGCAGCAAATTGCTCTGCTACAATCAAAGCCTAGCATGCTGCCTTCTACAGATGCCTAATCTCAGACGTCTGCAGAGCGTCTTTGAGTTTCTGATACATTTATAGACGACTTTATAGACTAACGCTAAATCCTTTGCTCTCTTCATTCATGGTTCTCAAACTATGCCACTAGTACCGCTGCTGGTTGGGTTGCCTTTACAGTAGTGGTGAAAGAAATGATTTTGCCAGTTATTTGTAATGTAAATGGGAATAAATTAACTGTGATGTAAAGTTAATGAATGCTAACATTCAAAATGATGAGCTGTTTCAACACAGCAATGTTTACTTCAACAAGAAGTTCTTAAAAGTGCCAAGGAGAACATTTTGAGATCTCCTTGTGAAATCTGAATCAGATGAAATGCCAGTGGCTACTTGTATTCTGTTTACCTCTGGAGTTAGAAGTAGATCTTGAAATAAGATCTTAAACTGTCTTAATGTACTTCCTGTTCAATGCTTCAAGTTCAAACCCGAGTTTGGTATATTCATTGATTTGGTCAGTGACCGGGCTAACTGGAGACTAGAAAACAGAATAAAGAATTACATAGCATTCTTTGTTTATTTGGACAGTTCTAATGGAACCAAAAAATAATAATTTATTACAAACATGCTGTAGATGTTTTTAGCTGTTGGTTGAGTGAGTCGATTTTTCCAGACTGGCTTTTGAGGTTATTCAAAGTTTGCAAGATACTGCTAAGTCATCTCATTAACGCTCATCCCACTGAGGTTTAACCGTCTCTAATACGCTGTGATCCTCCTGCAGGGCCTGCTGTCTATACTTCGGAGACTAAAGCAGTCACCAGAGCAGGAGGTGCGCTTACTGCTATTAGGATTGGACAATGCCGGCAAGACCACTCTGCTCAAACAGCTGGCAGCTGAAGATATCAGCCACATCACCCCCACACAAGTACAGTGATACACACGCACACACAGAAACACTCTGTTAATGTCAAATTGTGAGAATGCACCACTTCATTTTCTAGTTAAACAGTCAGGTCATGCATCAGTTCACCTCCTTAGCGAGAAGTTGAACTACCCATTAAACTTAATCTATGTTGTCTTTCACCAGGGCTTCAATATAAAGAGTGTGCAGTCTTCTGGGTTCAAATTAAACGTTTGGGACATTGGAGGGCAACGCAAGATTCGTCCTTACTGGAGGAATTATTTTGAGAACACCGATGTACTGGTAGTCTGATGTTCTCCTATGGCATAAACTCTAGCAATAGAAAAAAAGTAATTCTAGCTTCTGCTGGTCAGAAGTTTACATGCACTCATCATGAACATGAATGTCATCTTAATTTTGGGCTTTTAAATATCAATTTATTCCATGTACTTATTTTTTCAGACTGAAATGATCATACAGAATATTGCAAAATATTTTATTCACTGTACTGTAGACTTTCTCTGGTCTACTCAAGGTGAAAAATACACAGACACCACTACTAATCTTTGCTTAGTCATACTATAGCAAGTTGCTTTTTAGCTTTAAACGTTTTGCACTCATCAACAAGCGTCTGGTACAATTCTTGATATCTAAATACACTTCAGATATCAAGAACTATAGTCTCCAAAAAGCTTAATCAGACTTGCCTTGGAAACGTCAAGACAAGTGTCCTGTTGGAATAATGACCACCACAACACCTTTCAAATTATGTCCAATTTTCAACCATTCAGTTGTTTGTTTGATTAGAGAAATTGAATAATTTAGATGTAGTCGTACTTCTCCATTATGCCATTCACTTTGTGCAGGGCACCAGTGTTGCTGGCAGCAAAACAGCCCACATCTTGATGCTACCACCACCATCTCTAATGTTGGTTATGGTTCAACATTTCTTGTTCTTGGTGAAACCACTTTAAAACAAGCTGAAAACATGATAGCTGTTGTACAAGCTTCTCAGCTAGGATTTACTTTTAAATACTTTTCAGTCTGCTAACTGAGAGGAAAGTTTTTATAATGTTGCTTTAATATGTTCTTTTTCTGGACTGCAGATCTATGTGATTGATAGCTCGGACAGGAAAAGATTCGAAGAGACAAGTTTGGTGAGACATAATTTACTTTTGCTTGAAAAAAGTGCAATACAAGTAGAAATTTAGATTAGGTATTCACCAGAGACCATCCTGGAAGCACAAACTTAAACTATTTTATTTAAGGAGTGGGTCTAGTTGGCAAAAACTTTATGCAATTATAGCATATGCTAAGACGTTCACCAAAGCATATCCATTTTCATTTTTTTAGGAGCTTGCCGAGTTGCTGGAGGTAGAAAAACTTGCAGCTGTGCCGCTGCTGGTGTTTGCCAACAAGCAGGACCTGATGACAGCCTCTCCGGCGTCGGAACTGGCGGAGAGTCTCAACCTGCACACAATACGGGATCGCATGTGGCAGGTGCAGGCCTGCTCAGCACTCACTGCAGAAGGAGTGCAGGTAAATACAGTGTGTCATGCAAACACAGTGTGCGATAAGCAGAGGTCGAGACGGAGTGAGCTGTTGAGTAACAACAACTGTGTTTTGCGGTCAGTTTTTGGACCTGGAATAGGGACATTCGCTGCTTTGACATCATAGGAATAAGAGGAAATATGGCGAGTTCTGTTAATCATATACAATTATTCATGGTAGCTTTCTATCAACCAGTTTGGCCTGTATTTATAATTTACTGATATAAATACCCTGTTGTTAAATAGAACTACTGCGATACTGTCTACAACAGGAATGAAGAAGTCATCATGCTGTTTCCTACTACAAAAATTTTGGAAGCATGTCTTATGACTTTGGCTACTTTGCCATCTATGTACCTTTAGGTTTACAAATTCCTTTACACACCTTGAATTTTGTCACAATTGCAGTACTCAATCAAAACTGGCCTTGGTCTTACACATTTTCAAAGAATTGGTCTTGCCTCAGCCTTTACTACATTTTTCCCTGTTCCCTCTTGGAAGTGCTGATCTCATGAAATTTTCTCAAGATTATGCTGGATCACAATTGCAACATCCTATTATTATTACAATTAGTGATACTCCTAATTGCATTAGAAAATAATCCAATAATTTTAATTTACTTTGAATCTGAGGCTCAGGGGTCAAGAGGTGAAATCACAAAACAATATCCAACCCCCAGGAGGAAATTTTTGCTGAATATCCTGTTTTGTCTAAACATACATTTGGAGTTAAAAAGAGAAAGGTTAAGAGATAAAGATTTCCACGAATGCTTTAATGTGACCAAAAAATGATAGTCAGATGGCTAACAAAGTGAGATTTTAATCTCTTTGTTAGAGCTAAATGTGGACTGGAATTATGAGCTAGTACTTTATACTTGATGAGTTCAGATTTCAACATATTTTTCTGGGCAATAGGAATTAAATCATGGATCCAGAAAAGAAACATGGAAGACGTTGCTCTGGTTAAATGAGAGGAAATGCATTCAAATGTTTTGGAGGAAAACTAACACTGCACGTTAAGTCATGGTAGTAGCAACAAAATGCCGTGAGGAGGGTTAAGATTTCATTTGACAAGGTTCTGTATATCAGTGCAATGAATAATTTTGGTTCTTTTCTCACCTTTATCAAACAGGATGGGATGACCTGGGTTTGCAGAAATATAAAGTTTCGGAAGAGATGACCAATGAGTGGTGACCAACTTACATAAGCACTTTATACTTGATCTATGCGGTAATTTTGAGAATGTTATGGGGCAGCAGCAGAGTGTGTTAGTTTTTTTTATTGTTACTCTTGCCAATATGTATTTGTTTTTTACAAAACATAATCTTACCAGTACAAAAAAAAATGCCAATATACTACCAAGGAAGATGTCACAGGCTATCTCAGACCTCAGTGTTGTACTGTATATATGTAAATGCAGTTTTGTTTAGATATTTGTAATATTGTTTTGTAGGTCCAAGTAAGAATTTCCTTTAGTAGTTTTATAAATAAAGATTCACTTTTGAGTTTTAAAGGACCTGTTGAAGCTGGTATGACTGATTTGTGAACACTAGAGGGCGGCATTGCACCACCACACATCATAATTTCCAGTGATTACATCCTCTGTTTTCAATCGGTGCATCAGCGGTAATTTTTTAATTATTATTATTTATTTTTACAATGGCTGATTTAGTTTTTATGATCATAAAGTCTTTCAGATTTTCAGTATGAAACAGTTTATATTTATTTGCAAGCATAAAGCATATTTCCGCCATTAAATCCAATATATGTGTTTGTTAATGTTTAAATTTCTCAAACTGTCCCTTGAGTTTCACAGTTAAGCTCCTGGTTTGGTGCAGAAAGCTAAACATCTTAAAGAGATTCAGTGTGAAATCCCCTTTGCCTTGGTGTCCACAAAGAAGCTAGTTTCAAGACGTCTTTCTCACCTGTAAATCGTACAGAAAGATCTTGGCCATTGAATTACTCAAATTCTCACCTTGTTCTCCACGATTTACCACAAGGCAATCGCATTCCCTTTCTCTTTCTCGTTTATGTCTGTTAGCAGCACATTTGCCACAAGCCCAGCTAATCTGACCTGGATGAGTGCGCCACTGTGGTCCTATAGGGGCATTTACATACAAACCTTTTCCAGGACTAATAGCCCACCGATACAATTTGCATTTATATAGCCCCCTTCATACCAACATGATTTGGCACCTTTGCCCATGATAAAAATAACCCTCCTCCTTTGGCCTTGAGTTACTGCCCTGCTGCTGGTGCTGTGTGTGCATTGTGTGAGTCCGTCCTCATATATAAGGTTGGCTGATTTTAATATGCTAGAGCCGCCCGGCCCCTGATGTAGACTGGGACAAGTGCATAACCTCTCAGAATGGGCCTCATAATGATTCAGCCATCAATGTGGGCTTTGGTCCCGTGTTCTGTTTGCATGTTTGCTGCTTCTGCATCTTAGAGTTTTGTTGATCCAGCAATGTGGGGCCAGAGCAAACACTCACCAGGTAAATATTAATCCACAGCAGTTCTTTCTTTACAGGCTGAAAATGGACACCTGCATTGTTTTTTGCAAAGTTTGAAAGGAAACATGACAAGTATTTTTTATTTATTTTTTTACTTTTTAAGCACCAACCTTTATATTATAACACCATTATATTGCAATTGCTGCAAAGAGGCCTGAAATCTCAAATGAATTAAACTTGATTTGCCAAACACAAAGTGGATTGGAGCGAGGGGCCCTGGTTACCTTTGGCTCCATCATCAGAGAGGCAATCAGGCCTGCAAAGGGCCATAAATCATGGGACTTTCCCAGCCACTCAGGCCAACACAGCAGCCTCCCACACACGGAGAAACCAAGGGGCAGAGAGGCCAGCTGACTCACGGGCCCGAAGAATCAGGGAGGAGGAGATCCTGTGACTTAATTAAACCACTTTAATTCAAAGCAAAGCTGAGGTGCCTGTCTTTTAAATTACCATAAAATTAAATAAGTTAAGTTGAATAGATATTTGAGATATCACAAAAATGGTTAAAAATGTAAAACCAAAAAATTACTTCAAGTGAAAAGACAAAATGACTTTAAAGTAACACAGTAAAAAGTTCTTAATGGTTGGAATAAATTTTAAAATTGAAGCTGAAGGTGTCTGTATTCAAACTCTCTTTATGCATGTTAAAGTAAATCCATCTCTTTACTATTTTGGAGTTTAAATCTAACATAACTTTATGAGGCAGATTTAAGAGTTTTCAGTCCAGGGAAGTAACTGAAGTATGACTGAGTAAAACAACTTTCCATTGATTGTGACCATATTTGATCTTTTTCAGTCTGTCATCTGGATTTTCTTTAAATACTTATCTGCCAAGCAATTTCTTTCTGGTATCAATCAATGTCATACACGATTCATGATATGGAAAAACAGAATATTTTATGTCTGTCCTCTTCTGACACCACTGCAGTGGTGCAACACACTCAAACTTCACTCCAACTTTGCAAAAACCACTATAACTTACCTAAAGTAAAACTTTCAAATACAATATTTCTGAGCAGTAATAATTTAAGGTTAAACTAAAAGAAGCATTAGAAAACATCTTGATTACCACTAAACCTATTTGCTAGGCCCTTCCAAAACCTTCATCTTAAATTTATGGTAGTAACTTACAGGTCAAGTTGTATCCACTTGCTTCATATTAAATAAAATGTTGAACCAATTCTTGTTTGAGGGCCAGAATGTAAACCAAGTGTATTAAACTTTGAAGACAGTTTTTAAAAGTGAAAATAGCATTTATAGACTAACTACTGTTCATAAAATAAGAATTAAGAATTGTTTTGCAAATCTGATCAGATTTAAACACGAAAACATGTTTACCGTGACAGACAGCTTCCTCCTTCCATTTTTCATGTCAAAATAAACTTTGTCCTCCTCGCTTTCTTCAAATTTAAGCTCAGTAGATGCAGCCTGTCCCTCAGATAGCAAGTACAATGTTGGAAACATTTTCGTAAAGCACCACATCTATTCTGTTTCATTCACAGACTGATTCTTCATGTAAATATAAATTGGTGTCTGTGCTGGATAATAACACAAACAACAAATGCTCACAGTCCTGCCACGGCTTCTTTGAAGCTTGGTTGGGACTCTTACTTCTTCATGTGCTTTTATCAAACTGGAGAGCCATAAACAGCGAGTCTTGAAGACCATAAAAATTATCTGGGAATGGGGCAGAACATCACACCTTAGCATTTCAGAGTGTGGAAGGGGTTGAGCCAAGGGTCAGCAGCAGAGGGGGGTCATGTCTGATGTTCCTGAGACAAAAAGCAGAAGACAAAAACAATCGTGTCAGGAAAAACCTGGAGGCAGTGTAGATGAAACTATAAACGATACCAACATTTTTTTCTTTTCATTTTGATCATCTGATAATCTGATCATGAAATCAGGAGATGATACTACAGCAGATGGAGTGATTCTTGGGATTTCATGGGAGTGATGGTTC
Organism: Gambusia affinis; assembly: GCF_019740435.1. NCBI lineage: Eukaryota > Metazoa > Chordata > Actinopteri > Cyprinodontiformes > Poeciliidae > Gambusia > Gambusia affinis. The sequence continues at coordinate 12,418,931 of NC_057884.1, read as the reverse complement.
AAAGAGCAGTGAACACGGACAAAATTAAGGAGAAGACCACTACCTCTTCTGGAGGTCACAACAACAGCATCAGTGTGAAATAAAGCGCATAGTTAACCTCACCTGGTAAAAGAATCCTCCGCTCCCGGCATCCTCACAGCACACAGTACTGTGGCATTGAGACTATTTTGACATACTGCATCTGAAAGTAGTTTTCAAGCTTAAAATAGGACCATGGAAAGGATAGTGAGGGCATTAAAAATACCCTCACAATCTGAACCCCAGAGATTTCTCACATCTTCCACCCGAACGTTTTGGATCATAGTCATCAGCTTGTCATAGCAGCATTAAAAGCACAACTACCAACCAGCTACACAGACTTCTGTTTCAAGCTGTTAAAGTTATGATCGTGAACGTTGTAATATTGCATTTAATTCACATTTTATGTATTTGTGTTCAATCTAATAATTTTTTTCTGAGTACGAATCTGTCTGTCTAATAACCCTAAAAAAGTAACATGCCGTTTGATTAGATGTAAAATTAATTTTGGAGATATATATATATATATATACATTTTGATTCTAGTTTTCCTGTAAAATTCACTGCATTTGGAGATGAATAATGCTTCCTATAGCAAAGTAAATGGCATGAATCAATAACAGACTGGCTGGTGTCTAGCTCTACTCCTGCATGAGGTCAGAGGTCACACTCTTGACCCCTCACTGACCCCATCTCTAGGAGGAAATAACACTTTCCATCGTCCCAAGCCTTCCTTAATTAACTGATTGCTCTTATCAGCTGACAGATCTGATCCAATTGTCTCTGACTCCCCCTCCGCTCTCTCTCTACACTTCTATCCCCCTCTGCCCCCCCAAAACTAATAATTCGTCTTTTTACCACCCCTCACTAAAATAGAGACCCAACCCCATCTGTCATCACAGCGCACACTGACAGCTCCCCTGACATGCTTGGATTTTTACATTTGACTCAATCCAGGGGCTTACTTTACTGTAACCGATTCAATATTTCTCAAATGAGCTGGCCGATCTACATACACGCTGTGGCGGATGGGATGATCTATGACATCGCCTTAATAGATTTCCCAGGCTTCCGAGCCGAGCTAGTGAGGGGAAGGAGGCATAATCTGTGCAATAAAAACACAATTATTCATTTAAATCGCTTGATAATTTATGGCTTGCATGTTAGGCTTAAAGAAACATTCCTGTTGTCAGACTATGTTTATAATTCTATTTGTGCAAATGTACCCACAGTCATTAGTTGACTATCACAATATGTTATTTTCTGTCTACTAAGACTGTAACGCTTTTACTTTAAGGATTAAAATCAATGACAAACATATATTAGACATATACATATATTATGCTCAGATGGAATTTCTCCAGACACAATTGGACAATTGTGTCTGGAGACAGTTAATATCAATATTAACTAATTAATCAGAAAAAGGTCAAACTACTGGTCACTCTTTCATTTTTAAGCAGTCTGAGGTGAGCCATTCTTCAGAAACAGAATATTTTCTAAATGTTGCTTCAGATTTAATAATGCTAACGTTACATCATTGTGGCTATATTTGTGTAAATGCTGTAGTAATGCCACACATGAGTATGTATTAATCATGTGGCTGAGTCACTCAACGTCTCTCAGAAAATCAAATAAAATTCTGTATCTTAAAGAGTTAGATGCTTAAGAAAGCAATGCCGGAGCCTTATTTATCTAAAGTAGTGAAAATAAACCTTTGAAATACGGTACAATGCAAATAGACAATTTTGAAACATAGAAAAAAATCGTTCAAAGAGTTTCAAATTTCAGTCTGCTGTGGAGTCACGACAGAAAGTTAAGATACTTTTTATCACGATGTCTTCATTTTTGTTTAAATCCCTTCCCACACTGAATGTCCAAACTTTTAATGTTTATGCTCAGTCGTTGAGTGCCCCCAAGTGGTCAGATAATTGTTCAATTATACACAGAATACATAGACCCAAATCCCCTGCCTTGACACCAACTTCAAGCATTCAGCATGCTGAGGAAAGTGAATTTTAATCAGTGCAGCCAAAGCATGAGGTGAAGTAACAAATCCATTCACACAAATATAGCAGTCACTGTGTAGTATATATGACTTCTAAAAGTTGTGAAGCTCTACCAATAAGAGTTTTAACATGTCTAAGACATTTATGCCATATTGGCTTATAGATGGAGATCATATTATATTTACTATTATCTCAGATATACGTAGAAAGGAGATGCAGAGTCTTGTTTACTTTAGGCTAGATGTGAACCAGTGTGATAATGCAGGTATTAGACTCTTTGATTGCTAATTACAAAGTCACATTATTTTGCAATTTTCCTAATATGAAAATTATCAGAGAGATATAAAATTGTATCTTAGCTGTATTGTATTCTTAGCTGATATTATTTGAGGAGTCTGAGGTCATTTGTCAGGTCTTTTCTGCAAACACTGCACAACATTCTGTCTAAGTGAGATACAAAGACCAAGGGAATGTTGATCAGCAACCCCTTGGAGAAAGTCTGTCTCTCTGGAAAAACATATATGCAACAAAATTGAACTTTTTGGTCAGGACTGTATATTGCATGACATGTTACAACATACGACAACCACGATTCAAAACCTTTCATTAGGAACAAAAAGATATTAGCCAAATGAAGAGATGTTCTTCAATTGATTTACACAAGGATTTTGAGAAAAATATTCACAACAAGAATCAGAAACCCATCAGATTGGATGTAAAGTGGTTGTTGTCTCTGGTTTATTAAGTTTCAGAATTCACTTTACGCTGTCAGAAAGGTTTAGGGCTCGCTATCAGTTGCATAACAGTTGGTCTTGGTGGTTTCTGGGTGTAAAAATGAGGCAGCCAAAACAAAGTGAAACCTTCAACTGGATTTTAAATGAGCACCAACAGCTGCTACATCCAATCTGAGCTAAAGATTCAATATAATTAGGACCAGTCATTTCAGATAGTTTATCTTTAAATACAAAATAAGAATATTCCCCTCAGCAAAGTGTGAGAAATTCATTCTGCTGCTTTCGTATTATAAATACATTTAAGATAAAATAACAATGAGAGATTCATGACTACGTCTCTGCGACATTCTGTGTGAGGCAGTGAGAGTGTGTGCAGCAAAGAGGCAGATAGGGAAATATTGTTTGTGTTTTTATTTTGTTTATTTCTCCCCCTCTTTTACATCCTGCTTTGCAAGCGCCAGAGAGGGTAAAACAGAGGGAGAGACTGAGAGTATTCTCAATTTCCTTCTAAAAAGAAAATTCATTTGCAGTTGCTAATGTAATGTCATCGTTGTGTTTACCGAGCGTGGATGATGTATAGGGGATGTTGCATTGAGTGAGACTGCTTAATGATGCATAGAATTAAGTCTGTGGTTTTCAGCTGAGCTCCTTTCTCTCTCTCACACACACACACACACACACTCCGACTCCCTTCCTCTATCCTTCCCTCCCTCTCACCTCTCTCTTTTCGTTTAATCCCCTCTCTCCTCCTCCTCCTCCTCCTCCTCCACCTTCTCCTCACACCAGCCTCTCTTTTTCCCTCTGATGCCGGCTGTCTTGGACTGTTGGCCACACGTTGCTCTGTGTTCTGTTGCTTAACTCCATCAATCACTGTGAGCGCACAGAAAATAGTGTGTGCATCTGCGTGTGTGTGTGTGTGTGGGCGTGTGCGTGTGTACGTAGGGGATGAGGAGAGGTACGGAAAAAGGAATATACGGTTGGAAGAAATAAGAGAGATGAAAACAGACTTTGAAGAAGGGCTGGTTTTAGGAACCTGGAGGGAAGGAAACAAATGCATGGCAAGAACAGCTCTTAGATTTTTAAGATCTGCCGGGCCCCGGGTGTCGGTCCCGATAACTTCCTGAAAACGGTGCCTCTTTGGACGGAACCATGTTATTTCTGGCTCTCACTGAGCAGGGGCCAGGGACAGTAACGATAATGATAATGATGATTATGATTATGATGATGATGATGATGATGATGCGTTTTTAGTGCTTATGTTAATGGTTATTACCTGAGCGAGATGAGAACCTGAGTGCAAAGAGTGCAGCTCTGTCTGAGCTTGATGAAACAGAAATGAAGACAGCCGCCGCCTCCGACCTGGTGAATTTTGCAAAGCTTTCATTTCATTTTGAGAAAAAAATAAATAAAACTGATTACAGTAGTTTTACAATTTTAATTGTAATTAGCTGTTCTTGGAATTTAATTAGTGTCCCAATCTGGGCACTTTTAAATGATCTGTAAGTGTCTCTGATGAAACTCAACTCCAAATATCTGCACCCTGTGATTTTTGTAGCCACCCCTCCCCCAACAAGTCATGTTTTCCTGGGCCTAAGAAAAAATATTTTTCTATTTTTACATGCACAGCTTGCAAAACTGTTATAATGATAGGCTGTGTGCATTATTTCACTGATCTAACAAATCAGTTAACAATTATAATTTTTCAAACAATTTTATGGACATTAACCATGTTAGTTAAAACCACTTCTTCTCTGTAATAGGTTATGCTTACGGGTGGGTAAGAAAAAAATTGGTTTGTTTCAAAGGATTTTTTTTTTTTTTTTTAAAAAAAGGGGACATGAATAATATTTTATAGCAACACATTGTAGTTTGTCCTGCAAAAAGCCCAGTCTGAACAAAATATAAAAGTCAGTCAAGGAAAACAGATGCCATGGCATTTAGAAACAATGTAAACGGGGGGTTAATTTTTGAATTATTGTAATGCTTTCTTTCTTTATTTTCTCAAATTAAGGTGTGTTGAAAATGATATTTATTCTCTTATCAATCCAGAATGACACAATACAGCCACAGCCAAGGTAATTAAATACAATAAGTTTGATAAGACCTGATAATGCTACAATTTTAGATGGTAAACTATAATATGTTACAAATCTAAAACTATTGTACAGTAAAATAAGATATGATGTCATATAAAATGCCATAATACGAAATGACACAACATAGTCCTAAAGTAAGACAATATAACACAATATAATACAACACAATACAATGTAATAAATAGGATTCAAAATGATACAACACACCATTCGCTGATACCATCTGATGTCGTGTAGCACAACGATATTATGTGATACAATATTGTATGGAAAGATATAATGGGATTCTTGACAATATGGTAAGATACATAATGATTGATGTGATTCATTGTGGTAATTTAAGCATAAAGTATGTTAGTGCAGCATGAAACCTGTGCAGTATATAATGTAAACAAAGGTATTTTGGTTTGTAAGGTTGTGTTCAAAGAGCTTTAGTTCTAATATTACTTCTGCATGTATTTTCAGATGCGCAGACACAGACTTTAAGTTTTTCTCACTAAATGATTACACAGAACTATGATGAGCTCCAATGAGGCTGCTGCTTTTTATTCTCTCAAACTTGTTACCAACTAAAATAAATAATTTTTTACACCAATAACAAAAAATACGCTTCTCTAGACACTGGTAAGATTTTTTTTTTAAATAAGAAAAAGAGAAAAGTATAATAAACACTGTATCTTCAGCTGAGTGGGATGCTTCATAAAGACATGTTAGCTTGATACCAAACATGTAATGACTTTTCAGCACTCTGGCAATGTTTAGTTTGTGTGTTGATTTTCCCAGTTTCTTTTCTTTCTTTTTTTTTCATCTTACTGCCACATATCCCACTCAGTCACTCACTCCATTGCTTCGCTGTGATCCAGCTGTCCACACCATTCATCATCCCGCCACTTTCTCCCTCACAGAATTATTATTTCTTCGATGTGTTACTAGTTGAAAACAAATCCATTTTTCTGACCATCAATTCATCATCTGGAATGGCGAGTCACACTTGAGTTGTGAGAGCAGTCACGTTCTGGTGACTTGCACCGTGTACTTTGTGTATCCAGTGTAGGTAGCTACTGTACACGTGAGCATGTCTTTGTGCACAGGAGAAGAAGAATGAAGGCGAAATGAAGAAAATTAGAGGTAAGTAAAAATGTTGTGACAGAACAGAGTGAGAAGTTATTGGAGGAAGTGATGAGGTTGAGGGAAAGTAGAGCTCGTTGTGGGTGTGAAAGAGAGGAGGGGGCTTCCCTCTTCTTCCCGTCATCCTCCTTCACCTAACGTCTGTGATAATTTATCACTCCTCCTAGCTTCACTGACAAACTATTTGCAGGAAAATGAGTTTTTCCGCCACGGATTTGTCCTCTGGGAACAGAAAGGGGAGCCGCTGTGTTTTTATTTCTATCGCACACCCATCCAGATGTGTGTTTGTTCACGTGCGCGCACACGCATGGTCGTGAGATTTCCCGTATTTATTGGGAGGAGGGGGGGGGCGGTTAAGATAAATGAGGTAAATTAATAGAGTCACTGAGGGAAAAGATCTGCTTCCACGCCAGCAGACTGCAACTGACACACAAAGAGATCCACAACACACACACACACAAACACACACACACGCAGTTCCTCCCTTATTCACCTGCCTCCCTTCCTCTCGCACTCTCCTCCTGATCCCTCATTTGCCCTCCCACAGATGACAAATGTAACACTCAGACAAACAGAGATCAGGGCCATACAGCATAATGTCAGCTTGGATCAACACTGGGACAAAAGCAAATATCAAAGCATTGACACTGCATCGCTGGCTCTCAGCCTGTGTGTGAACATGTACGTGTGTGTGTGTCTGTGTGTGCTGCTTCTGGCCTGGGTCGAGAGAATCCAATCTCAACTTTCAACCTCATCAACCAAGATATCGACAGTGTGCTTGACGGAGAATTACACAACAGTAAAGGCCTAATTATGCTGCTATTACCCTGGGCTATTCATAATCGTCAAACAGGATGTCATCATAGGAGAATTGCAGCAGTAAATTTGCAGGCGTTCTCTCTAATATAATGCCTGTTATATCATTACATTTCTTTGCACTTTATCGTCTGTTGACGATAGATGTAGCAGGATATATTCAGTCCAGCACAACTGACATCGCTTTGATTGCGTTGATGTGAACACATGGACTGCAAAACAGAGATTCAACACAAGGTTGAAGTAGGACTAGCATCCATTCAGTGACCACCATGTTTTTTTGTCTCCTTTCCTTCCTTTCTCATCTCCTTGAGACTCATCTCCTTCCTTCTGCCCTTCATTCCTTCCTTCCTTCTTGCTTTAATGTTCTGCAGTATCTGGAGCATCTTGTTCAATGTGATCATGTTCCAGAGTAGAACACATGTTCACCTATTTGCTTACTGTACTCAGTGTCTATTTCTTTAAATACAAGTTCAGAATATATTTCACAGTGAGACAGAGAAGCAACATGAGGATCTAGAGAACTTTATGTTTCTGGAATAACTTTCTGCCAAAATACATAAATTTGTGATTTGGTTGATTAAGCCCGATTGTGTTGCTAAACTTCTTTTAAACGGCCATAAATTGTTCTTCTTGTTCTGGGAAGCAGAAATAAATCCAGATCAAATTTGTTTTTGGTTCCACATCGGTCTAATCTTTACAGTGTTGTTTCTCCAAATCGCCTTAGAGATAAAATGGCTCCTGAGCCTCAGTCTGCCTACAGATCTTCTCTACATAGAGAGTCCTTCTGCTCTCTCTGCACCCAGTAGCCAACCATGACGACAAGCTCCACCAGCTTCTGTGATCAAAGATCCCCACAATTACAAATGTGCGTGGATCTGAGAGAACCAGCATTGCCCACACTGAGGTCATTCATGTAAATCATCATGGTAATGTCCACACATTTAGCTGAGTTCCAGCTCCTTTTCAGGCAGAAAGTGACAAAACAGCCAAAGTCTGGTGAAATTTGAGAGACATAAAGAAAGATTTCCCTCCTGGCCACAGCTTCAGGTCACATACGGGCTTAACACAACTAAACATTATGCTCGCTGCAAGCCCCTCTGTTTCTAATGGCTATTACTGCCTGTTTGCCTTTGTGGGCCTCACAATAGCATTCATGCTGGGATTTTGTGTGAGTCTTGCTGGCAACAGTTATTAGCCCCCCAAAAGAAATCTGAAGGGGAAGCAGTCAAGAGAAGAACAAGAAGATTTGGGGGTCCCTGCTGCAGCGTGAGGGGGAGCTGGGTGGGGTTGATGGAAAGGGAAAGGGAGGGATGCAGGGAGTGAGGTCAGAGGGTAACACAAAAGCGGAAATGGGGGGCACACGGAGAACAAAGGACAGGGCCGAACCAAGACGGGCACGGCTGGAGGGAGGGTGGACAGTGCACAAAACACAGGAAGATGAGGAGAAAAAGATGAGGGGGCAGAGTGGAGGGGAGCCCCCAGCAGATGGTAAAGGCTGGGCGAACAGAGAGGGGCGGCACCGAAGGGATGAAGGAGGAAGAGCTGAAAAGCTCCTGGAAAGACTCATGACAGAGCGAAGAAGAAAGAGTCAACACTTCAACCCGTCTGGGTCTGGGTCTTAGTGGGAGCACTGAACGTCACCCGTTTACAGCTTTTTTCTTTCAAATATATGTGGGTTGGAGATTTTATTGTTTTAGGAATTTCATACGCCTCGCAAAAGTATTCAGACACTTTGGGGCATTCACATTTTGTCACAGTAACCCTAGAAAAGTTTTACTTGGACTTGAGTAGGACGACACAAAATATTGCATAAATGTTCCATAGATGGCTTCAAAATATTTCTTTACAAAAGCATGAAAAGTGTGCACTTTATAGAAACTTGCTAGGCTGTAACTACACTAAATCCTCTGTGGCTTTGTACATCTAGACACTGAAATCTTATCACATTATGTCTTGCAAAACAGATCAAGTTTGGTCAGATTGAGTAGCCAATGTGCTTCAGCCTCAATTTTAAAATGTTCTCAGGTGGATTTGGGCCTAGATATTCACAGGGTCAATCAAACGAAGAGATAAAACTCTGAGAATGATGCTGCCATCAACATGTTTTATGTTGGAGATGGTGACACCTTGGGGTGATGAACAGTTTTGGTTTTTCACCAAAAAATTGTTTCTAATAAAAATGTTTAAATGTTTAATTTTGGTCTCACCCAGAGCAGCTTCTTCATCATGTTTGCTGTGTTCACTGGGCTCATGGGGGGGAAATGGACTTCATTTAGCATCTTTGTTTTGTTTTTAGGGGGATTATTTTAGGGATTTCTTTTTTCTTTTTTTCTTTTTCTTTTTTTGTAAATAGCTTTCTTGCCACTCTTCCACCTGAGATGGATCTCTATTTGCTAAGTAAGTTACTTCTGGATTTTATTAAAGTAAATCAGAGTCAAGGGGGCTGAAAAAAAACGTGAGCTTCACATAATCATGTGATTATCTTAACATTTCGACCCAAAGTTTGTGCTGTTCAGAGGTGTGGGGGAAACTTCTAAAGTCATCAAATTCCACCTTTTCAGCACTTGTGAAAAATCATTACCCTAATGACTTCATCAATACTGTGCCTTTTTGTAAGCTATTATAACCCAATTACGTGGCTCATCTCCACCCGGTGACCACAAAAAGATTTTTTACCATCGCGGGTAAATGTTTCAAAGTTGTCGATGGATGTCTTTTTTGGGTGTGGGAGGAGGACTGGAGGGGTGGAAAGCTCGCGGGAGCGCGCAGAGGAACAGAAGGGAACCGACGCATCACTGCGAGAATGCGCACGAGCACCAGCAGTATTTAATCTGGAAAGTTTATTTTCACCAACAGATGCTTGATGAGCATTTGACAGACATCTGCTTGTCTATGATGCTGATAAATCACTCAGCTCCAGCTCCCACGTTGTCAGAGAGTATGACGGCGCAAATTAAAGGTTTCTGACAGGTGACCGTCGGGCGTAATAGAAAGAAGCCGCTTTCGCTTCCAGTTGTTTTCAGAAACCGGACACTTTGGGCACTACAGTATAAACAGGAAAACTGTTGGCGTTTGTATAAAGTCTTATCTAAGGAATCGGAAATGCTGGTTACCCGCAGCTCCGGCAGCCACCTGTCGCCGCAGGTTACCGGACTTTTTTTCCCTTCTTCTTCTTCTTAAACGTTGCTTCAGGAAGTATAAGTCCTTACATAAACGATGTCTGTCCGAATAAAACATTGAAAAATCACATTTTGTATTGAGTTTGAATAGAAAAGGACTAAAACTTCTAGATTATAAATTACCAAATTGGAAGTTTGGTCCGCAAGACAACCGACCGAGTAAAAGGACCGTGTTATTGAGCCTGTGGGCTATGAAAAAAAATTAACTTAATTTAGTTCCAAAAGAGGCTGGTATTAAACTACATTAATGTGCAGATTTTCTACAAGAGAAAGTACGTATACCTATTTATTTAGATTTTGTAATAAAATCCCTTGAATGAGTCTGAATGCATGCACAACTCTTATAATTTATAAATAATGTTCAAGGGAGTTTATTTATTTATCATTTGATTAAAATTGAACTCAGTCATTCATCAAAACGTTTTTTTTAGCATTTGGAAAAAAACAACTAAAACTCCCCAAATGTTTTTCTAAACGTTAATTTATTTATTTATTTATTTATTTATTTATTTATTTATTTATTTATTTATTTATTTATTTATTTATTTATTTATTTATTTATTCATTCATTCATTCATTTATTTTTAGTCTTGCTGAGAATCTATTACTTCTGTCATATAAATCTAACACAACTAACAACGTATTTTGTATTTGTTTATTGAATTATTTATATTTAGCTGAATAAAATAAACAATAAACATGTAAAAGGTGCCTTTAAAACTCAACCTGAACGCATTTTTATTTTATTTTATTTTTTTTAAAATAAACACTCTTCATCTTTTGCAGTCTTGATCAGGGTGTGTGTGTACGAGTCTCCTCTCCCTTTGGCAAGTTAGGACATATAATTAAGCTCTAATTTAATTGTCTTTAGTTTCCAATGTGACAGATAGCGATCGGAGAGTTTTAATCCGTTGTTCAACTCTCGGTAACCTCTCCTCTGCCTCCTCTCCCTGCAGGCACTTGTCCCTTTTTTCTGCTCGCCGCAACTTCTGCCTCCACCTGATGTGGGGAATCTCTTCAGTCTCTCGATTGTTGTGTTTATTTTAAAACAGTGCTCGCTTTTGTCCCGATGTATCGAGGCAGAGCGGTTCAAAGACGACAGATGACGAACGTCAGTGGCAAACGGATGAGATACGAGTTCCAGCTGCAGGAGCTTTGTGTTTTCATCCCTTCTTCTTCTTTTCTAGTCATCAGAAATCTGCAGTTGTGTGGCTTTTAACTTTTCTTTACATTTCTCCCCTGATAAAACCAAGGGAGTAGATGGAAGTTGTTTTTTGGGGCGGGGGGTTTAGGAGACAGACGACACGGTGCCATGGATGGCTGCCATTAAAGGTGTTGTGTTTGTTTTACAGACTGGTGAGAACAACTTCCACAGTGTTTTAAACACGCCGGGGTCCCGACACCCCGCTGTGACGTGGCGCACGGCCTGCAACAGCGAAAGCGCCAAGCATCGACTCGTCTTTCCACGTCTGCCTGCGCAGTTTAGTTAGAACATTTATTTCAACTGGAAGTTAAATCATTTTGCAGGATAAAGAAGTCAAAAAAGAGCGAATTGAGTCGATTTATTCAGTTTGTGCGCCTGCTTTTCACATGTTTTATGACCTGCCTTGCAGCCAGGGGAGGCGAGCTGTTTAAATATAGCTCTGTTTCAAGCAAGGTATTAAAAAGCAGCATGCTGAGCCGTCGGATCTATCTTTGTTTCCTAAAAAGGGCAAATTCGGAACCAAAAGTTGTTTGTGAAGCGCCTATTACCTTGACAATAATTTATTTGAATTAATGGGCACATCTTAATTTGACTGGTCTTTGTGACTGAAAGGCATTTCATTCATCTGAATCAGATGGACAAGCGGAGGAAGAAAACGCCTCTTTGATTCAGAATTGAAGTTACAAATTTAGAAAGAGCATTAATTCAGTTCAGACACAAAAAGAACATTATTAGACAGAACAATGTGTTCTGTCTAATATATATATATATTTAACGCATTAAATCAATGCGTTAAAGCAGACTGGGATTATTGCTTTATTTAAAACCATTTAAGTCGTTTTCAGCCAAGTTTCAGGTGTCTCATTTAATCCTTAAACAGTCTAATCAAAGCGCGCCTGACACTGGATCTAAATGGAAACCTCAAGTGTTTCCGTACGCTCACTCAGTGGGTGTTATGCCACCAAAACACCAGATCAGTCATCCTCCTTTTTTTCCTTCCTTTCGTTTTTTCTTCTTCTTTTTCTTGCACAAAGCCACGCCTCCCTCATCCATCCTGTCCAATGGGATCGGCGCGCAGAGCTGCGCGCAGCCCGGTTGGATAAAACCTGGGTTAGTGTTAGCTGCACACACACAATCCAACAGCACACAGTGTAGTCAGAGTCAGGACACACACCTCGCTTCACTGCAACAGACTCATCAGTTGGATAATAAGACTATATCTGCTGTGGATCTTCTCTTTTAATTATTATTATTATTATTAAGCTACAATTTTACCTGGAGCTCCATCGTGGAAAAAGGTAAGCTCGGTTTTTCACGTCTCTGGCGGAATTTTATCGCCTGCTGTCTTTCTCAGTATGATGGAAATTTGTTGAGCAGCAAAATCGGAGCTTTAATTTGTTCTTGAAATTCTGCGAACTTCCGGGAGACGGGAAAAGCGCATTGTGGGGGTCTCAGTGGTCACCAGAAAAGTAGATAAGCAAGGAAAAATAATGTAGCCTAACGAGTATGAAATGAGCAGCTGATATGATCCAGAAGTTGAGGCTCAAACTGAATATATTAAAACAGAGCTGAATTGTCTTGAACTAGTCTGTAACACATTACTTGCTCTGCTTGTTTTTTGTTTTGTTTTTCTAGTGGTTTTGTCTGCTTGTTTTCTGCCTATATAGTTTTTGTGAACAAGAAAGGATGTTTAGCCTGTAGCGTTTGTTGGTGAGACAATAATGTAAGCAGTTCTGCTGAAAACCATAAACCGCGATCCGCATGCATGACACGTTAGGTGATGGAGGAGAGGGGGGAGATGGTGGAAGCATTTCTGTTGTCTCCTTTTTTTATTATTATTGTTATTATTATTTTTTAAATCCTAAACATTAAAACTTGAAATGAATCCCAAACCTACTTCCCGATATGTTGCATATGTAGTAGCTAGGGTAAATGCTAACAGATATGCAATAAAGTGATGCTTTCTTGAAAGTAAATAATTTTTTTTCATTGAAAAAATCTACAGCAGTTTACACACAGCTTCAGATTTTTTTTGTTTAATTTTTATCCTCAATGACATGACGTGTAACACAGTTTTTAAGTTGCACATAACATACTGAAAAGGCAATACAAAATAACAGAATTAATGACAACCGTTGTATTAAATAATAGTTTATTCTTGCAGTGCCAATTTTCAACAAAGGCACTTTACAATGAAGCAGACTCAATTAATATTTTCTGTATTAATAACAAATAAGTCAGAGTCATTCATTTTACAGCAAAGTCTATTGGGTTTAGATCTAAACGTTGTTACATGTAGTAACAAGTATAGCTGGGGTAAAACATTTCAAAATAATTAAATGATCAAGTTCAATCTTTGTACAAGCTGAACTTTAAAGATGTTCTCATTGATGGGGTTAAACTTAAGTAATCTGATGTATGACAAAGTGAAAGATTTGCAGCTAAATTCAGGCTGTATGAGTATGTTTTGTCACATCATTACTTTGGGATAATTATTTCAGGTCACATTCAGGAGGCTCTTTTACTGAAAGTCAGTGTTTCACTGTAATCTTGAGTCTAATTATGCAGCTTTTCTTTAGGAATACAGATGACTTTTGATGCAGGGAAGCCAAGCCAGACTCATGTTCTCTAAAAAGTAGGATTTTATGTCATTATTCATAATTTCAAAACTTTTCAAAGCAGAAAGCAGGGCACTGAGCAGATGGAGCCTTCAAACAAGGCTTTGACTCATAGTGTCTGACAATTGATTTAACAGGTGCTCAGAAATTGTCTCGGCTCTTAACTCTCCTCTTTCTATTTGATGTTGGCCACTTTTTACTTTTAATATGAATCTCCTTCACTTTTTCCATGTATATCATTACACGCATAAACCTGCCATTGTTTTTTTTGTTTTTTTTTTGTTTTTATCTTTTCTGCTTCTTCCAGGCATCCAGTAATTCATTTGGCACTTTAAAGTTCTAGAGCTTTGAATGATGTTCCTCACTTGTATGAGTCACTTAGGATGAAGGCATTTGCTAAATGACAAAATGTAAATGTAATGCAACTTGTTCTGTCACATTTGGAAACAAGCAGGCTGGCACAGAAGAATTATGTTCGCTCAAAGTAAAAGCATTTGATCTTGGCTTGTAATGCTCAGTGCAAGCTAAGAGACCAAAAAGCAGTTTATTTCTAGATATTGTCTCAGGTTTGAGCATGTTGATCCCTAAATGTCGTACACCAAAACCAACCGCTCTACTTTTGTGCAGTCACACAAACACCATTTATTGAGTTCAAAATCCAAAACAAACAGATTTATTAGCTTATTAGACCAATTTGTTCGGAAGAAAAAACCCTGAATTAGAGCATATTTATCGTTTGCACTTCACGCTCCAGTATAAATTGTTGTTTTTCTCATTTGTCCAGAGGCCTCTGAAACTTTGTCAGCTCCTGTTTGTCTCATTAACAGACATGGAGAAAAACAGACACGCACAGGCGCTTCCCCATCCAGGAACAATTCAAGTTCGATGTCATAATGTGTGAAAAGATGAGCCGCGTTTAGGGGATGCTCATGACACAAACTGTCAGTTTCATGGTTTGCTGTCGTCCCGCAGTCTGACATCGGCGCTGGACTCCAGAACACACTCATGTCAGACGAGGCGGGAGGCTCACTGAAGGCACTTTAACCGGGACAGCGGTGGAGCAGGGCATCACGTTCAGCTGGTGGAGTAGGGAGTTAAAACTCAGGGTTATGTCCGGAGGCACTGGAAGAGGTAAGCAAGCTGCCTCTGCTAAACTCTGACTGAAACACAAAGAAAGAAGACTTTACATTTATGTGCCTTCGAAAGCTGGGATCTATCAACTTTTTAATAATCTGTTGAAGCTGTTTGTTTTATTGTTGTTGGGTTTTTTTTTTTTTTTTGGTATTCTGAAACAATTGAAACAATATGGAAACAGAGAACCTGTAATTTTATTTCTGCCATGTTAGGCTGGCAGAGTACAAACATTTAAGCAATATCCTGTATAGTTTTACATATACGCACAAAAATACTATTCTAAATTACAAATAAGATTTTATGTGATTTTTTTCAGGCTATGTGGATTTAAAGTTTGTGAAAAGTTTTAAAATAAATGTCTTCTTTTTTTCTACTATCTTAATTTCACACAGGAAAAAAGGAGACATCCTTTAATCAGAATATATTTTTATTCAGTGGGGATAGAACCAAAAA
The DNA here is from genome assembly GCF_019740435.1 of Gambusia affinis. Lineage (NCBI taxonomy): Eukaryota > Metazoa > Chordata > Actinopteri > Cyprinodontiformes > Poeciliidae > Gambusia > Gambusia affinis. Next base: position 12,403,539 of record NC_057884.1, on the reverse strand, counting down.
TCATGTGTTGAGAAATTACAAAAATGCAATGAAAAAAATAAGCCTATTGAAACTATTATGTTTTATTTGTTAATAGCTAATTTGGGGAATTAAGTATTTAGGATTTTTTGTAACATAATAACTGATCAGATTAACTTCCATTTATTAATTTAAGACTGTTTCCTCTCCTGATATAACGCTGAATCCAATTTTTCTCTTCGAAATGTAAAAGTAACATCATTATTGTCACTCATGCTAAAAATAAGCATGTTTGTTTTTTCAGTACAATACTTACTCCAAAATGAAGAATTCAATATTTAAATGCAAGTAGGCAAAATATTAATAAATCCATGTTAAAGATTACTTTAAGACAAACAAGTAAAAAAATTCTCCTTAACAATTTGTGTCAAATAAATGATAAATGGTACCTTAATCTCTTTGTAATGATTTAAAAAAAAAAAAAAAAACTTTAAATGTAATAATTGATCAGTGTCCATAACTTCGTGTTTTTTCTGACGTGACATGAAGGCCGATATATAGCCATTCCTCAAAATAGTAAAAACAAGAGAACATGCTATTCAACTTATGGCTATAAAAACAACCCTCAACCTAACTCAAATCTACTGCCACAGCAAAAAAAATGTAAATGTTTAGAATAAGCTGGTTTTGTGACAAACGAAGGTGGACAAGGGCAAAAGTTTATTACTCCAGTCTCCAAGTGAGAGTTGGAGTAATTAATAAATGTGAAGGCTGCATGATAACTCATCTATCTATCTATCTATCTATCTATCTATCTATCTATCTATCTATCTATCTATCTATCTATCTATCTAATCTATCTATCTATCTATCTATCTATCTATCTATCTATCTATCTATCTATCTATCTATCTATCTATCTATCTATCTATCTATCTATCTATCTATCTATCTATCTATCTATCTATCTATCTATCTATCTATCTATCTATCTATCTATCTATCTATCTATCTATCTATCTATCTAATAGTTTAATAAGTTCGTGTTGTGTTTGTTGGTGCGCGCGCGTTGCTTGTGCGCGTGCAGGACCCCCCGGCTGTGCTCCTCTTTAATATCCTGCAGGTTGATGAAGCTTGGCGGGCAGGGTTTTTTTTTTTTTTTTTTTCCTGCCACACTCGGCTGGCAGCGTTAATAGAGGCTGCCCTCCTTCGTCCGGCCGCCGTTTGATGTGGAAATGAAAGCTGGGGGACTCAGTGGGTTAAATTAAAAGCGCTGCTGTTGTTCTGGACGCTGAGCAGGGAGTGTTGGGAGCTGAGGTTTTCTTTCTTGTCGCAGCGCAGGAAAAGCGCTCCGTGTCTGCTGCTGCTGCTGCTTGTCGTTTTGAAGGAGCAGCTCCTGTTAGATCCGTGAATGAGAGCCTCTGTTATGCATTCGTGTATTTAAAACACGGTGACAGCTATAATCTTAACCTCTTTAGAGAAAAAAACAAAAAATCAGCCTTTCTCTGCCAGAGACATGATACGCAACAAGCCAAACTGAATTATTTTATTTGCTTGGTTTTCCTTTTTGCGTGTGTGTGTGTGTGTTTGGTAATTGTTGTTTGAATGCTGAAACTTCTGTATATTACTTCATGTTATATTTGATTGCACAAAAAAGTGATCAATATAAAAGCTGATTGAACAAATTTTACATCATTTAAAAAAAATAAAATATGTGGAAGGTTGGCATAAAAGACCGCTGTATGTCTGCGACGCTACATTCACACACAGTTTAGTGGCACATAAATGAAGAATGGGTATTAAACCAGCAGGGATTACCCATAAGGGGATAAGCCTAAAAGAACAATTAAAAAATCATTACTCATAAAGAATAGAGTTTATTTCCAAAGGTCTATCCTAAAATTACATCTTTTTTCAATGAATATTTAACTCAAGCTGAAATAGAATATTTATCAATTTAGTCTAGAAATTTGTTGATATTTCATTATAAAGAAAACAATATATTATTAAGCAAAATGGGGTTTTTTTTCTCTAGAGAATAGAATAGAATATGTAGTCACGGCAGCCAATTAAATAACTATGGATTCTTGCCCAAAACTACAACATTATGTGGGAAGCTGAAATCAAACTCACAACCTTGCAGCTGCATTAAAAAACAAAAGCATATAAATCTCATACGGCCGCCCCAAAGAAAGAGAAAACAACTTGAAAGGGAGCAGATATACCATTTGTAGAAAAAAAAAAGAGACAGATAATATACAAAACATATGCAAAAAAGCTCAAATATATACTTTTAAAATTAGTTCAACAATGTAAATTTGTGTAGTCAGTCCAGTAATTTCACTGCTTTGGACAGAAAGTTGTGTATCCATCTGCTGTTTCTGTTTTAGATGTTATGTTAAGTTCAAAACATAAATGTTGAGGGTGTGAGGAGTTTCTGACAATTTTCAGAGGCCTTTATCCCTGAAACAGAACTATTTGTGTAAACAAATTAGCTTCTGTGTGTCTAACAGTGTGTTTTAGATCTTTTTTTTTATATATATATTTCATGGAGCCAAACTGAGGTTATTTATTCACTAAACAAGACAGGGTCATGGCTGCTCGTGATTAAATCAGCAGACAGAAGTTTGTGTTTGTGAAGTGGGTTGAGCTCTCTGAAGTTCCATGACATTTATGAGTGTTCATCCCCCCTCCTCCCCCAGGCCATGGGGGTCTTAACCAACTAGGTGGAATGTTTGTTAATGGCCGCCCGCTTCCGGAAGTTATCCGGCAACGCATCGTAGACATGGCCCACCAGGGGGTCCGACCCTGCGACATATCCCGGCAGCTCCGGGTCAGCCACGGCTGCGTCAGCAAGATCCTGGGACGGTGAGCACAGCGACGGGCCACGTTACCCAACTTCCTTTTGCAGTGACCTTTGAGTTGTTTACTTTTCCGTGACACGTCTGGTGATTTTTTACATTTTTTTTTTATTAACACAGTAACCATCTCTCACAGGTATTATGAAACAGGCAGCATCAAACCGGGGGTAATCGGTGGCTCTAAACCCAAGGTGGCCACCCCGAAGGTTGTGGAGAAGATCGCAGAGTACAAGAGGCAGAATCCCACTATGTTTGCCTGGGAAATCAGAGATCGACTGCTGGCAGAAGGGGTGTGTGACAGTGACACGGTGCCCAGTGTGAGCTCCATTAACAGGTGAAAACCTCAATTAGGAAACATTTATGCCTTCATCTGGTCTCAGTGACACACCATAACTGAGTTAATGCAGTCTTTCAAGCATTTTTAGAGGCTTAATAATACAGAGGGTCTTTGTTTGTTTGCAGAATAATTCGAACTAAAGTTCAACAGCCTTTTAATCTCCCACTGGATGGAAAAGGTCTGAGTCCAGGACATACCTTAAGTAAGTCTCTAATATTTATAAATCACACACACAGCATCATCCTTTACTGAATTATGAAGTTTAAGAATTTGCTCATTGGGCCGTAGAATTAAGTTCATGACCTTGTGGGATTAGGATTACTGGAAAAACAATTGTGTTTCTCTGGCTCAAACCTGTGGGTTTTCCTCTCCATTTCCCAGTTCCAAGCTCAGCCGTCACCCCTCCTGAGTCGCCTCAGTCAGACTCTTTGGGCTCCACTTACTCCATTAACGGGTTGTTAGGAATCCCCCCGCCAAATACAGACGGCAAGAGGAGCCACGATGACAGTAAGGACTGAATCTAATTATAACAAAGCTCAGAGTTGCTGGAACGCCAAAACAGAGAGGATGTGAAAAATTAGTCAGTGATGTTTTGTTTTTTGTTTTTCTGTAAAAAAAAGTTGGGATTTATCTCCAGATTCTCATATGGTTATATATGTCCACTGTTTGTACTTGAACTTCATTCAAAGCATCATATAGTTTTCACTGTTTAACTTTATGTTAAGTTTTAAAAACTGCTAAAACTAATAATACATTTATGCTGCCATGCGGGAAGGTGAAGAAAGTCTTGAACAAATTAGGGGTTTGTAATTTTTGTAATGAATAATGCCCTGAAATTCCATCAGAACCATCTGAAGTCAAGTTCATGGTAAGGTCTATGGACACTTAAAAGTATTTATCATATGCTTTAATACTACAAATGGATATAAAAATAAAGTTTGCTGGGGCGTGCTCCGGTGGCGTAGAGGTTAGCACGCCCCACGCTTGGAGGCCCTCAGTCCTCGACGCGGCCGTCGCGGGTTCGATTCCCGGACCCGACGACATTTGCCACATGTCTTCCCCCCACTCCTTCCCCCTTTCCTGTCAGCCTACTATAAAAAAAAGGGGCACTAAAGCCCACAAAAAGGACCCTATGGTGGGGAGAAAAAATAAATAAATAAAAAAAAAAATAAAGTTTGCCTAAGAGAAGTGGCTCCAAAATATAGCCCTGAGGGACCCCACAAGTTAAGTTAGTTTCTTCTTGGGACCATTTTACCTGCGCTTCTTAATAGAGCTTCCTTCAATTAATTACAGAATCAAGTCAAAAACAAGTAAAAACAGATTCCTGTTATTATGTTCGCAAATAATGTCTTAACCTTTGTATGTAGTAAATCCTCTCACAAAAGAAAACAAACACAAAATGTTTGCTGTTTTTGAATTCCCTCCTCTCCTTCCTCCTCGCTGTGTTGATCCAGGTGACCAGGAGAGCTGTCGGCACAGTGTGGACTCCCAGGGCAGCGCAGGCGTCCCGAGAAAACAGATGAGAGTCGAACACTTCTCCACAGCCGCACAACATCTGGACTGTGGGTTTGATCGTCACCACTACCCATCGGATTCCTTCAGCTCCACCTCAAGCAGCAAAGCGGAGCAGGTAGCAGTGAAGAATAAGTCTAAAGTTATGTCTGAAAGCAATACAGAGATATTTCTGTACGCGCGTTCTTATTATTTCAAATGTCATACTCGTTTATTTGTGAGGTGATGGAAATCTTGTCACTGAATTTTGCTTGTGCTCATGTTGAAGCAAAATTTAGGCCAATATCTAATCCCTGTCTGTCGTCTTTAGACTTTGTACCCGCTGTCGCTCATCAACGGCAATCTGGACGAAGCCAAGACCAGCCTCTCATCAAGCAGCTCTGTGATTGGACGAAATCTGTCAGCACACCCAAGCTACACTGTAGTAACCGGTAAGATACTTTAGGTAATGTCTTCTGACACACATATGAACTGCAAACCGACTTCTTAGCATCTTTTAGGCTCAGACGTTTCACTCATCCTCACCTTTCCCACATGTCAGCCTACTTCATTTTAACATTGTGTTTCTTACATTAAGCATTTGTTTCCATTTCTCTCACCCACTCACTGCGTGCTGGCCCTTAAAGAGCCCCTTCAGACTCTGCCGCTCTGTCTGAAGCAGGAAATGTCCCCAGAAGTGACCAGTGCGAGCCCCTCACCAAATATGGTGGCATCCACCCTGGCGTACGTGGAGCTGCAGGCGCTGCAGAAACCCGTTTCAGTCAGCAGCAGCTGCAACGGCACCAGCAACTGCAGCAGCTCCTACTCATATCCCAATGCCTTCAACTCATTTTCCCATCATGCACCGATGTACGGGCAGTTCAGCAGTCAGTCTATCATGTCAGGTAATTCACCCATTCATCTCATTTATGTCCACAATCATAATGTAAAAAGTATGGGTGTTTCTGACCATCAGCTGAGACCACATGATGTTTTAAAAAACTTTCACAGTTCACTTGCTGAAAAGAACATCTCAAAACATTTTCCAGTTACAATAACCTCACATCAGTAGAACAATAACAAACATTCTGAGCAACCAGAGAATGACTGAAAGTTTCTCCAAATCACTGTTGTGTTGAGTACTGTCATGATCACTTTTTGCCTCACTCATTAAGGGCATGAATGTCATTATTTTTGGAACTTTCTTGGTTTATTTGTGCCAATTATTTTCCAGGTAGGAAAGACTATCCAAATAATAATAATAATAATAATAATTGATCCCACAGACTTATTCTGTTTTCACTTTATTGTCACTGAAATGATTCCAGTCATAAAACAAATTGTAACATAAGGCAAATAATTTGACATAATCCAATGGAGCTTTCAAATCATGATTTAATTTATTAAGGGAAAATGATCAACCCAAACTCACATGAGCCCATATATAATATATTTATGGCGACAACCAGGTATAGCATGTTCTTCTTTGCAGAGTTTGAGTTTTCTTGGATGAACGGCCTGTTTAGGGTCTTACCGCTTCATCTACGTCAACTTTAAGTACGACTTTTATTCTGCAACACCACAATCTTCCTTTTTGGATTTGTTCTTTTTTTTCTTTTTTCGGTTGTTTTTTTTAACCATTTACAGCTGGACTTGCCGGTGTACTATGGGTCATTTTTACTGTTACATAACCCAAGTGAGCTTCAACTTAAGATCTTGAACTGACAGCCAAAACAAAAGGAATGATTTAATTGACTCTTGAACGTCTTGAGGCAGTAAAGCATCCTCAGATCATCACACTACCACCTCAGTGTTTGACTGCGGGTTAGATGTTCTTTTCTCAAATGCTGTGTTAGTTTTATGCCAAATACATCGGGATGCAAACATTTGAGAAAGTTCTACTTTTGTATTATCAGTCCACAAAACATCTTCCTCGTAGTTTTAGGGATCGTCAAGATGGTTTTTTGAAACAGGTCTCTGTGTTTTTCATAGTCAGCAGAGGTTTTGTCCTTCAAACTCTCCAAAGGAGGTAATTTTTACCCAGTATCTTTCTTCCTGGTGAGTTGAATACTGACAATAAGGTATAGAGGGTGATAGATGTTTGTAACTCTTTCCAGACTGATTGACAACATTGAATTTTTGAATTTCTTAAAACCAGGCCATGTTGCTTTACTTTTTAAGATCTTTTATCCTACTTCATGTCATCAGACATGTTGCAAATTAAGTAATTACTTGATTCCACATCTCAATCAGTTAGAAGTAAATGGGTGATATTAATTAAAATGAATGAAAACTGCTTTTTGGATTTACTCAAATTATATGTTTTATATTAAAGTAGTTTGATGATTCTAAATAAAAGCTAAGACAAAAGAAATCCACAGGAGGGAAAATATCTTAGTTCACTGAAAGTATGGGCACAAATGTACAAAAAATGCCACTAATATCTGATTCAATATTTTTAGCAAACTTGCACACAGTTTTTGTAGTCATTAAAAGCCCTCTGGCATATTTCTAGAAAATGATGAGTTTATTTTAATTCGCTGCTTAGTTTCTTGAAAGTCACTTGGCTTTAAAGCACAGGTCACAAATGTTCAATAGAACTGAGGTCAGTGGTTTAGGGAGGCAGCTCCAGAAGCCTAATATTAGCTTAATTTAATCATGCTAAAAAATATATATATATTATTATTATTTTTTTATGTGTTTGGGATTATTTTTCTGCTGGAACATCTAATTTGTTTGAATTTTGCAAAACAAACATTCTGTACCAACTTCAAGTTTGAGTTCATGGATCTTGATACGTAGATATTGCATTTACATTTAGGAGTACTCTGATGTTAGCATGTTTTGGCTGAACAAATCTTAAGGCTTATGGCTGAAAAGATTTGTATCACTGTTGCCTTTTTCTAAGCAAGAGGGTTTTGGAGGATTTCTGCAAAGACTTTGCTTGTTCTCTTTGTACATGTGTAGTTTTGCTACAGTAAGCTCCCTTTACTGTGCAAAAACATGCATGTTGGGTTAATTACTCTCTCTAAGCTGCTCTTAAGCTGCAAATGAGAGTGAATTTGTTCATACATTGAAGTTTTGTTCTGTATGTCTCTGTGTTGCCCCGTTTTAGGCTGTCAACCTGTCGATTTTGCAATCATGTTTACTTTATCGCAAAGCACAACAGAGAAATGATGATCTTTTTTAATATAAATTTAATCTTGCTTCCAAATCCATTGCCCTGTTATTTAATTTATTTTAAAGTGAAGTTGGGAAATTTGGTGGTAGTTTTCGTTCTTCATTCCAGCACTTTGTGAAATGCACAAGCAGCAAATTATCCAAACAACGTGATGGTATGCCTTGTCATTTTGTCTAAGGAGGTCGCCATTTATCTCACGTTACCATGAACGTTTCCCTCGTCTGTGTTAGCAGCTGCAAATTTCAGTCAAGTCAGAAGATGCCGATTTGGATCTTGTTTCTTGATTGGTGTCCTCTACGTTCATGAAACTCATTTCATTGTTCACAGGAACAATCAGATTCCATTTTCCATTCAAAATAATAAATCAGATCTTGGTCTTCCCAAGTTAGAATACTCAATTTAATCAAACTAACTTATTTTTTAAAAAAATCTTCAGGTTTTATCTTGCATAAGCATTCCACCAAGGGAAAAAAAAAAATCTCAAATAAATTAATAAAATACTAGCTATTATTATGACCAACATGTCCAGGTGTTTTCTAGTGCCAGTGTTAAAAGTTACAGGACTACAGGAGGTTTTGAACTTGCACAAGGTTGTTTTTGAAAGCAAATTGAATAAAAGTATTAATTTAGGGAATACAGTGATAATGTTTTGGGAACTGTCTCTCCAGAATGGCCGTTTCTCCACAATAAGATGTAACTGAGTTTGTTGCATTTTTGTCGTTTCAGGGCGTGACATGGTGAGCTCCACCCTGCCAGGTTACCCACCTCACATCCCCTCCCCGGCCCAGGCAGGATACTCCTCCTCTGCTATCACAGGAATGGTCGCAGGTAAGCTCCACATCCCACAGAGGGGCATTTCAAGTGAAAAGAAGTAAACAACAAATGAGTCACACCGGTAAAAGAGAAAAAAAACACGTTGGATGGAGGTTTGTAGATTAACAGGGAGGGAGGCTGAGTTAATCAGTAGCCTTTGCCAGGGTGGTGATCTGTGTACAAGTGCACGCGGGTGCACATAGGCCCGGGGGGTACAGAGAACAGGCTGGGGGGTTCCGCCCTGCTGCTCACACCCCCCATCCAGACACTTCTGACCACATATCGCCATGGGAACCAGGGGGCCCAGCAGGGAGATGCAAGCAAGGGTGGGCGGGAAGAGATGTGAAGTCTGGATCCAAACCGAAGAGTAGGAGGTCTTTGTTGCATGCGTGTGTGTGTGGGTGTGCGTGGGTGTGTGTGCGTGTGTGTGTGTGTGTGTGTGTGTGAGATGTGCCTTTATATTTGAAGTCTGCCCTCCGAAGCGCGAAATGAGAGGGTCTGATTTATTATTTTTCTGGTGGGCTCACAGTGAGGAAGCGTTGATACACAATTACCGAGTGAAGGAGGAGGGGGCGTGTGGAGGGGTGAGGCAGGAGGAAGAGAAGGAGGAGGTGTGGGGGAGGGGAGGGGGGGGGCTCAGGGCTTCATTCCAACCAACATAATTACCAATTAGATATTGGAATGTTATAAAAAAAGAGAGAGAGAGAGAGGAAGAATGAGTGTTAGTGAAGCTAAAGCAGGAAGTGCAGGACGAACAAAAGAGGACGACGTTTCAGAGGGCAGCGACTGAACGATGCGAGTGGCTGAGCGCTGCAGAAAAAAAGGGCGCGGAGGCTGGGTGTGTGCACGCACCGCTGGGCTGAGGGATTTCACCCTCAGCCATCCACCTGCACCGCAGATTAATGGTTTACATGCTGCACTAACTGCTGGTGAATTATGAGCTAAGCTCCAGCAGTTGCTGGCACGCAGACAAACAGCCCGACTCTGCAAAGCATGTCCCCTCCTCGCCCTTTAATAACAAATGTCTTCATGAATTTTATCTGCGAGATGTGTCTCCTGACATCATTTTTTTCAATTATTTTCCAGCAGGTGCAGACTACTCGGGTCAGTCCTACGGCCATTCGCCCTACACCTCCTACAGCGAAGCCTGGAGGTTCACCAACTCCAGCATATTGGGTAAGCAGAAGAAGACTTTGACAGCGTTGTGCAATATTTCTTGTTATGCATTATTGATTAGCAAGTTGAAAATGACCTCTACTATGAAAGACAAAATACACAGGGTTATGTTTTCTTTTTTTGGGAGGGTTTTTTCCTGCTCAAGCAAAGGAAGCCATGATTTTCCTTACATTTAAAGAGGATCACCTCTGCTGACCTTGTGATGCAAAAACATTAAAGCATGATTTGAATTTGAATGAGCAACTTCCAGAAAACTGAGCCCACAGTGCTTTGGTCACATGTTCCATCATGTGTCAGGATATTAAATGTTTGAGGTGCTTTAACAAAGTGACTTTTTTTTTTTTGTCTTGATTGGTTTTTTTATTTTTATTTTAAGTCTTCAACCTTTATTTTTCCAATAATATCACATCAACGCTGCCAGACGATTTTAATATTTTGCCAAACATAAATAAATTAAGCAAATCTGAATGGGTTCAAATAAACACAGAAAGAAACAAAACTTGCAAAACGCCACATTGGTTTAATTTAATGTATTGCAAATATGCCACCTATTGATAGCGCCTCTCAAAGCTTACATCCAAACTTCGGTGTGGAGCAAACATACATAAACACTCAACATATTTTATTGGGATTGTATGTTGTTTATTTTTGTGTTAATCTGTGAAGTGGAAGAAAAGTTACATGTTGTTTACAGAAATGCTGCAAGTTGATTGCCGTTCTATTTAGCAATTAATAAAATCCAGTACAACCAATGCCTTCAGAAGTCACTCAATTAGACTCTGGAAACCTTTTAAAAGAGAAGCAGGCGATAGGTCCGTGATAACTCTGGAGGAGCTGTGGAGAACCACGGCTCAGGTGGAACACAGGAAACCATGTTTAAATTACCCACTGGGAACAGCAGACAGAGAAAAACTCTACTTTTGTGACATGAGGTCAAAACATAGCTTTTGACCTGCAAGAAAAACATTGTCTATGGGAAGAAATTGATACCCTGAACACATGATTCTCGTGGAGAAACATGAAAGTAGCAGTATCATGCTGTGGGGATGGAAGAAAACCCATTAGAGTCTGCAAAAGCCTTAAAGGCTGAAGTAAAGGTTCACCTTCCAGCAGTACAACAGAACTAAACAGACTAACGAAGCAGAAAAGGAATTAAATGCTTTGGATCAAAGTACATTCAAGTCTTAGAATGGCCTAGTCAAAGTGTAGACCTGATTCTAACTAGGAAACTGTGGCAAAACCTGAAAAAAATGTGCACAAATGTCAAGCTCTGTTTTTATATCCATGTATTATTTCTTTCCACTTCACACTTATGCTGAAAGAAATTAAACCTGAAAAAAATATAAGGGGTGTGAAAAAAAATGTTCACATAATGGGAAAATGAGTTGTTATTAAACACAATGAACTGTTCCTCTGCTGCAGGAGTCTGGTTATGAAGAAAAATTCAGCAACACAAGTTGAATACTTGCAATGTACAAGATGAAGTTCACATCCAAACCACAGACACTATAACCAGTCTCTGACTTTCTGCTGGCAAATGTTTCCACAGCCGTGAACAGCTCCCACTCTTTGTGTCTCCCTCCACAGGCTCCCCCTACTACTACAGCTCGGCCTCCCGCACAGGTCCCCCCTCTGCAGCCGCCGCCTACGACCACCTCTAGTCCCACGCAGCTGCAAGCCAAGACTCTTTGAAACCAGACTGAGAAAAGTAGCTAAAGTGGACAGATGTGATCCCGGACCATGAGAGGAAACTCTGCTGGAGGAATAATTGTTTCTCGCACCCTTTTTATGGTCTACAACCTCTGATTTTATTTATTCATCATGACTGATGCCACCATGCAGGGTGACTGATTCATGTTTACACACCCTTTCTGGGCATGTTTTCAGCTCGACTGTGCATTCATTTCAGTTGAAATCTCTTTAAACCTGTTTTTTGGCCAAAGACTTTTTCTTTCCTGGCACATGTACAACTCGATGCAGCAGTGCAAGTTTATTGCTTGGTGATATGCAACCTCTGCGAACCAAAATTTGTTTACATTGTGGATGTGTTTTCCCTCTTTTTTAACTGGAAACGTTAAATCCAGTGATAATATGAAGTCCTGCAGTTGGTCTGTAACTGCTTGTGGATTCTCTGTATAGACAAACACTCTGAATCAGAATTAGAGCAAAAATATTGACTTTAAAAACATAGAGTCCGTCATAGAAAATTCAAGGATCTCTCCAGCGATGTGTACATAGTGTAAATGATGAATTACCTATGGAGAGGTGATTTTGCTCCGCGAACAAATGACGATCTGGGAGGGACGTAAACAATAAGGCTGGAAACACATTTGTTTTTGCTTCAACTGGTTTTAAGTTTGTTCTCATGCTGATGTTCTGATGTTTGGTAAAAATGGTGACTATTTTTTCTTATACTGTTATTAATATTATTGCAGATGTAAATATTGAATTTTTAAAGAAATATTTTAATTAAAAGCATGACAAACTGCAATTTTCACGTCTCCACCATCATTATTCTAATTATTTAAAAAAAAAATTTGTAGGGTTTTTTTTTCAGGTTTTTTTTTCTCTTTTAATAGGAGGAGATCAATGATCCTGAAAACGCGCATCTGTCTAATTTATTTTTTCTTTCCTTTTCTTTTTTTTCTGCATCATGTAGTTTTATTTGCAATCATTCCGTCCCTGTTTGCGGCCTCATTATCGCAGCGCGTTAACGAGGCCACGGTTCGGCGGCGCCGCGGCCCACCTGGTGCCACCGGGAGGACGCAGGAGGCGCACGGAGGACTCCAACTTCAGCGACCCCCACGGACAGCATGAGTTCAACACTTAGTGCTTCTTCTTTTGTTTGCTTACTAATTTAAAGTTGGAACGCAGATGCATTTTAAAACTTTTGGCTAGTCTGTTATTGATGAAAAATGCAGGTTTTCGGCCAGCAAATTAACATAAAATAGACTTTGGGTGTAAAATGTTAGACCACATGCCGATGTCTGCAAGTGAAGTTGGTGCTTGCTGATTTTTGAGGAATAGCATATTTAAAAATGTGCAAGGCACACTGTAAAAACAAATGTTAATGGGCAATAGGTTTTAACAATAAAAAATGCGTAATTTATTTAGTAGAAAATTAATTCATAAATGTAATATTCAGCATTCAAGTTAAATTATATAAAAAATATTGATAGAAAACATTAACTACCTTAACCTCACCTAAATATTTTGATCACAGCATGCTTGCTCATACATTGTAGCCTGATTTGTTAATACTGGTTGTGTTAATGACAGAAAATATCAGCTGAAAAGATAAGAACCTTCATAGTAAAAGATCAATACAAACATGCTCTCTCTCCCAATTTGCTAAAACAAATTGACATCATTCTGTTCTCCTTCCTGTAGTTTAGGAGTTATCACAACTTGTTCCTGGCACATTCATAGTAGAACAGTTTCTGTTTTGATGTCTATAGAAACTTTCAGCGGGTGTTCTGCTGTGGGAGAGACTTGTGAAAAGCAAACTTTCTTGAATTCTTGAAGCATGAAAAGTGCCGACTTGAAAGAACTTGAAAGAGCCGCCTCAAGCACAAGGACAAATTTATGTTAATATGTTTCTGTCTTGCAGCAAGAATGTTAGTTTCAATACCACTTTTACTAGCCTAGCATTGAGCTACGTCAAGCTAGCAAGCTAAGTAACCACGAGGCATTCATTGGAAACTGTGGGGTTTCTAGGGAAACGACTGATAGGATAAGCTTAAAAGTTTGCATCCAATTGTAATTAGTTTAGAAAGAACACTAATGCTAAAGCTAAATTTGCTAACACAAGCTAAACTTGGTAACCCTGACTCAATAATTGATGAAGAGAAGTACATACATTTTTATTGGTGTATCAGCGACATTTTATGACTTAATCGTACTCAATTCGTTTCTTTTTAGCATCGGAGGATAAATCTAAAAAGCAATATTAGTAAGAACTTAACTAATTACGTCAATTGTTGTTTATAGTTGCCAGCCACCTAAAACATTGTAGTTGTTGGCTGCACATTAGCACCGCTGGCAGCTCTGTAGCCTTACAGCAACGAGGTCTTGGGTTTGAATCCTGGCCTGGGCTTTTTCAGCATGCAGTCTGCAGGTTCTTCACGTTGGGGTTCTCTGTAGGTACTTCAGTTTCCTCCCACAGTCCATAAGTATGATTGTTAGCTTAACTGCATATTGTAACTTGCTGTCAGGTGGGGGAGAAAGGATGAGTGAGTGCAGAAAATGAATGGGTGGGCAGGTTGATGCCTCTTAGTTGTTAAACATGCGTATTTTCTACTTCACCAAAGAAAATTAATGCAAATTCTTACAGAAATTTTATGAGTTAAATTCTAATCAGTGTAATTACCGTATTTTTCAGGCTATATGTCGTTACTTTTTCCTACACTTTGAACCATGCGGCTTATAGCCCAGTGCGACTTTTCTGTGGATTTTTCTTCAACAACCAGGGGGCTCTTTAGCAGGAAGTGAATCATTGGAAGTCAAAATTGGAACTCAAAGAAGAAAGTGCTAATTTTCATTTAGAACAAGCACATGCTAGCAGCAGGCACGACGGAGAAATTTCTTCAAACTCATATGATGCAGCTTTTAAGTTGAGGGCTATCGATCTGGCAGTACAGAAGGGAAATAGAGCTGCTGTACGTAAGTTTGGCGTGAACGAAATCATAGTTCGGCTTTGGAGACGGAGGGCTGCGTCCCAATAAATCCAATAAATCTCTGCTGCGTCCTTATGGAAAACCGAGAGCGGCGGAGAGACCTGCGGCTTGTAGCCCGGTGCAGCTTATATATGTACGTTTCCAGGTTGTTGTTTTTTTTTTAAATTTGTAGGTGCGGCTTATAGTATGGTGTGCTCTATAGTCTGGAAAATACGGCACTAATCAAAAATATCTACTGAGCTAATAATATTTCTTCAGAACTATATTTACGCATCTTTCTCATGTTATTAAAAAAAGTCCAATCTTCTAACTGAACAAAATTTAAATTCAAGCCAATTTGTCGTAAAAAGCCAACAAGATTCCTCAGGGGTCTATAGGATATAAGTGTGAAAATTTATTACACAGTTAAAAGGGGAAAAAAAAACTCATTATGATTTATGCTTGGGATTTATTCATCAGGATTTATGAAACAAATGTTTTAACCTTAAATTGTTTAAAATTTAAGGTTTAGTTTTAGTTTAGTTTTGGTTGCTGATGAAATAGGATCCTTTTTAATTTTTCTTTCTTCTCCATGATGTCAAATATGCTGATGGAGATCAGATCTAGAGTATTTCTGTTCATTTTCTTGACTCGCCTTCCATATGCCTTCTTCTGCAATCAGCATACACTTCAAACATGAGCTGCTCTTCAACCCCTTGTTTCCCATGAGTCCAGTCACACTCCTTCCATTCAAGAAGCTTTTCAAGCATGAAATAAAACACACATCCAAGTATTCCCATGTAGGTACCGAAGCAGTTTTCAAGTGTGCGCATTTTCCTTAGATAGTCAAATGCATGTTTGCAAACATTAAACATTAACGGCCCTTCATGCCAAAAGAGTTAAAAAGAAAACATCACACTGCTGCTCACATACATGAGTCACGGCAGAAATAGCTGCTCTGTGTCCCTCTCTGGGCCTATTAGTGAGGAGGTTTCGGGCCACAGTGCTTCTGGTAATGAGCCCGCCAGCACAATACAGGCAGCGGGCCGGAACAGCTGAAGGCAGACAGCACTGGCAGGACGGGGCGACTGGGACTTCCTACATTTAGCACAGTGCTACGCTGACACTACGTTCACGTGTGAGGTGCAGAGACAGAGAGTCTGTCTCATGTATGGGTCCGTTTGTGTGACACAACAGCGCCTGTGGCCCATTTTTAGAGACGAGCCACAAAAACTGTACCACCGGGGCCTCCCGGGAGAAATAAGTGCCAGGAAGGCAACAGCGGAGTGTGGGGCAATCAGTGGGATGATGGGCTTGGGTTGTCCTGCACCAGTCATCCAGAAAGTTCTCCACTTTACGTGGCGGTCCAAGATGCAGGCCAAGCAATTCGGCCCAGTGAAAAAGCATAATGTTCTCTGGGAATGCTGCAGTAACAACCTGCCCAGTTTATTTTCCCCTTTGTTTTGGCTCTTGAAGAGACACAGATTGTGTTTGCAGACAATTTTAGGTGAAATATGCCTGATGGTTTTATGGCGTGTGTTCCCTCTTATTAGAAATCGATGGTTTTTCATTTCTATCACAAGCAAAGACAGACATTCACTAGCTACTGAGCTCTTCGGCAATTTTGAAAACCCACCAAATGGACAAAGTTACTTTTCATCTCATCTATGTGGCAAAAGTTTTAATACCTTCAAACCTTTGTACATTTTGTCACCAAACGTTGTCACATTTTAGTGCATTTTATTGGGTTTTCATCTTCATGATCGAGACAAAGCAGTGCACTATCAGGAAGTGGAACGAAAAGAATGTATATTGAATATTTTTACAAGTAAAAATCTGAGAGCAATGAAAATGTACTTGATTTGTTAATTTGTAGTATCGTTTTATTGCAGTTATAGCTGTAAGCGACTTAGGGTGTGTATTCACTCATGTAGGAACAAAATGTTTCACGCATTATTATTGGACAGAGACTTCTCCCAGCTGAAGAATAGCATTCAGACAGAATGATGCTGCCACCACCATGTTGTGCAAAAGGCATGGTATGTCTGAGGTACTTTATTTATGGCATATAAGCCAAAAAGTAAACTTTTTTAGTAATATTTTTAGTCCTAGTTTGCCAAAAGCCTCCATAACATGTTTTTTTTGTTGTTTGTTTTGTTTGTTTTTAGGTTTTAATGATTTTAAAAGTAGTACAAGTTAACTTTTGCATTGCTGCAGAGAAAAAACAAGAAAGAACATTGAAATCTACTCATTTCTCTTTTTGCAACATGTCCAGCATCCTATCACACAACCACCTGTCTGCATGTGCTGGACCTGCTTTTGGACAGACAACGGACGTTTATTTTAGAAACATTACCATAAGAAAATATCATGTTGAGCTTTTCTTCAGTTTCCTTCGTCTACATTTGCCCCAATTAGACGTTATTTTCTAGAAAAAACAAAAAACAAATCAGAGAGCATGAGCATGAAGCACCACCGCCATGAGCCGACCGCTCCTCTCTCAAATTTCAAGACGCTATCTGATCCGGCGTAAAGCAGCTGAAACAAACGTGCCAGTCAAACGGAGCCCAGTGGTCAAACAGAGGGTGTTCCTGTGCACAGGCAGGTGCTCTGTGCCTATTAAACAACGCTCAGAGCCTAAAGGCAGGAAGCTACTGTTGACTGGAAGACATCAAGAAAAACGCACCTTTCAAAGCACACACACGCACACACGCACACACACATTGAGGTGGATAAACTCTTCCAGGTATCAGGTACCGCCCCGAGGGACAGAGCTGACCTGTGAAGACCTGAGGAGTCAAACACACCCTTCATTGAGACATGCGTATTGATTTTACAGACTGATCTGTGAATAACACTGCAGATTATACATTAATCCAGTGACGCATGAACATATGAACATATCGCTGTGTATGAATGAAGCCTGGTGGTTAAAAAAAGGTAATGTATGAGTGAAACGATGACACAAGATAAGATGGAGGAGATTAGACGTCCAGGCATTCACTTTGCTCCAACAGTTGCTTTAACCCATGAAGCTCTGACCTGAAGGCCCCGCCGCTGCGTGTTTACCCTGCATCTACTAAAGCTGCCGGGTCCGCATCCAAAGACTGCAGTCTGAGACGTGAGTGTGTTTGCGGGCGTGTGTGTGTGTGTGTGTGTGTATGTGCTGGGAGGGAAAAAAAGGGCAAAAAGAGGTCATGCATTGAAATGCCCTCGAGCAAAGCCTTAACTCCTCTTTAGATGCTCGATCCTTTGCTAAAATGCAGACATTTATAAGCTTTTTTTTTTCTAACAGGATCTGAGAGGAAGAAAATTTAAAGTGATTCTAATTGAAGCTTCAGAAATGTTTCTCAATCAAAGTACAAATCAGTTCTCTCATTCTTATTTACATTTTTGAAGAAAGCTTACAGGAAGTCCAGTAGAGTTTCCCCGTTTTCTCAGATTGCAACACACAAAGGAGTCAAAGAGGAAGGTAAAACGACACACGCTATTCAAATATTTCTACAAATAAAAATGTGAAAAGTCCACACATATATTCAGCTGATTACTGCAAGTCTTTCATAGTGTCTCTATCTTATTTGCCCAATTTTCTTTGCGAAATAGCTCACGCTTCAACATTCTCATTTAGATTTGGGACTGAACTTTTACTGAGCCTTTTAAACACAATGTCTTAACAGGCTTACTCTGTTATTACTACTGTCCTATAGCATACCCTGCATATAGGCAATGGAGTAAAATGGGGCAAATACATATGCATGTCTCTGTTTTCATTTTTCATGTGTACAAAATAAAAATACATGTTGGTCTATCGCATAAAATACCAATACGAAACATTGAGGTTTGTGGGGAACAAATATCTTCCTTTTTGTTAAGTGGATATCAGATGAGAGCTGGAGTGAATAAGTGCAGCGTCAACGTCATCTTGAATAGACGAGGCGAGCCTGAGTGAAAAAAACAAACCTCTTGAAAGAACCAAAGAGAGATTTTAAGGAGCCTCGACAGTGAAGAACACTTCACAGGAGCAGGAGTCAAGAGCAAAGAGAGAAAGACGATAAACAAGAAAAACCAAGGATGAGATCATTTTTGTCCTCAGAGGCATGAAATCATGTGTCCATTCACACAAAACATGGAAAGCAACAAATGGAGCATGTCTTGTTTTTTTTTTTATTTGGTCGTATTTTCTAGTATTTTTGGTAACAAGAGAACCATTTTTGAAGCCACATTAAGGCATAGCACTGCCTAAAGTGAACAGCTGCAGAGGGGAAAAATAAAAGAGAGGAACAAAAGAGAAACTGTGTTTTGAAACAAGCCACTAATGATCCCAACTTGAGCTCTTGGCTTTTTAATTGCCCACCCAGGCCTGACTGAGTCGCCCAGAGCTTGAGAATGGAGCAGCGCACACAGAACAAAAGCAGCCAGGTTCCAGGGACGAGTCGCCCTCTGAACCCGGCAGCTAACGCAGCCCCGTTATTGTTGCTGCAGATCAGGAGAGTGATGGCTCTTCAAAGGAGCAAGGCCACCAGTACCACTGCTGAAGTCATGCTCTGCAGGCCAAGTGAGAAGAGCTTTAGGGCCAAATTGGCACATTCAGCATTAACTGTGGCACAGACAATTAATAAACTCTTCTATTTGAAATCAGAGAAACAATTCATGTGGCCTACAAGTAAATTTTTCCGCCATTTTCCTTTTTGTTCTTCACATTCCTGTCTTGTTCTTGTACACGTGGCATAGAGTGAAAACAAATAGTATTATTTCCTTACAAATCTGTCCTGTTTTAACATTTATTAACCTTCTTCACTCTGTAACAGGATACCTTTCTCCAGCCGTTTTGTTAATGCACAGGTGGCCCCGGGGCCACTGTCACTCCTGTGGCCAATCAGTCATTCTCATCAGAAGAATCTGACTTTATCTTAATGAGCTGCTGTTATTGTTATGGGCCGAGTGTTCCTCATGACGTTTACCCACCAACAGAAAAATAAATAAATAAATAAAAATCACAAAGTAGCTGCGTAAAGTTTTGTCAGTTTTTGACACCAAAGCCTCACATTGTGACCCTGTTTAGTATTTCCTGCTCTTTGCTGTGCAGCCCATTTGCATTCACATCCCGTTTCTGTATTTACTAGGAGTGTGCATATGTGTGTTTGCACGTTAGGTTGGGTCATTGTACTCAACTGCTGATTAATAGGCTGAGAAAACTCAAAACAGGACCTGGGCCGACTTGGTGCCATCATTTACAGGAAAACAGACAAAAACGCAGGAGGTTCGCCCGAGACAGTGTGCCTTATTTATGCCCTTTTTCAGGTTTACTGCAGTAATTCGAAGTTTAGGAAAGTTTTATATTTAATGTTTGTTTGTTTGTTTTTTGTGAAGGACATTTTGACTCAAACAAATTAAATATAAAACATTAAAAAGCATTCCACATTTTACTAGTCAGTCAGATGATAAATATCCTCATTTCAAAATGAGGATATAAAAACTGAAAAAACATTTCAGTTTTTATTTAACTAGAAAAAATTGATTTTTTTTTAAATAAAAAACACACAAACTAATTAATTTAATCTAAAAGAAATAAAACTAAATGGGAAACAGAACATAAAAAGTAAAAAATTTAATTAGGAAAACTGGTAAACTCTGCATTTTATATTTCCTGTGAACACTTTATTGATTTATCTGTGAAAACTGAACCCGGATGGGCTTCACTGATCCATATTTTGCAGTTTGGGTTTAGAAAAGGAATAAATGTCCTGAAATATTTCAGATTATGTTTCTTTCTTAAATCCTGTAACATTTTCAACCCAAGTTTTTGTTTTTTAACAGGTGCTGGGTAACATGTTGTGTTACTTTATAAGTCCTTCATTTAAACAAAGCATCTAAGAGAGAACTATATATTTATATTTTTTTTTAAAAAAAGTGCAATACGAAAATAAAACGTAAGCAGTTCTTCTTCCTGGTTCCATTTGTTTAGACATGTGCTGTTCTACAGCACCCTCTTGTGGTAAACATCAGTAAGAAAGTTTGTGACCTCACAAAACAATCACTTTGACCTAAAAGGAAAACATAAATGCTGGTACCACAATATCTCAGTTCATAAAAAGACTTGTAAATTCAGACAAAACTAAACAAATTAGGTCCATTTCAATTCATGGAGATTATCAATTGTGCATTTTGCATTTACGTGAAAATGAACTAGAAAAAATAAAAAAAATCCTGCGAGGTCTTTTACATGCATCTTTGTAAAAGCCCCCTTTTACTAGTGAACTTTACAGCTTACTTCACTAGCTGTAAAATCTCAGCGGAAATGATTAAAAGTGCGTCTTTGGGCGCAACAATCGCTTCATGTCAGGCCTCCTTAAATCGAGGAACGATGGTCCGGCGATAAGTCCGTCTCTCAGAGATATTACGTTTGACTTTTACTATTGTCGGAGAGGTCAGCTCAAGATCCAGAGAAGGACTAGAGTAAGACCGTTTCAGGCCAGCTTCATCATCGTCTTCATCCCCCATGCAGTCTCCACAGGCAGCCTTGTCAAACAGTTTCAGGTCGGCGCTGGCCAATGTGTCGTCCCCAGTCTTCGGCACTCTCTTCCAGGCTTCCAGCACCTGGATGTAGGTCTCGTAGCGACACACCTGTGGTTGAGCGACAAACACTGAATAACCTGTAGATCTACATAAACTCATGCTTTAAGCCCACACAGCAGCTCCAGTACCTCGAACTGCAGGTACTCAGTTCTGACACGGTGTTCCTCCAGATCCCTGGTTTTAGCTTTTTTGCTGTCTGGCGGGTTCTCCTGCTGATGCAACAGGTCGGCTTTAAAGGAATCCAGTTTTCCTGTGTGACACTGCAGCTGAAGTTCCTACATCAAGAAAATGACAGGAAAGAGAACAAAGGTTACATTTCTGGTCTCTAACCAGAACCAGAAGAAAACAGTAAGCTTAGATGTTTGTGGATGTATTGATTTTGGGATTGTGTGTGATAGACCAACACAGAGTAGTGCAAAATTGTGAAGTGGAAGGAAGAAAATAAATGGAGAGAGGTATAAAATTATAATCCCAGTGCCTATATAGCCAATTTCAAATTCCCATTTTTGTGTCTACATTTGAATCCCGATGATTAAACATATATTACTATATTAAAATGACAGCTACAGTATTTTTGCTACATTTCACTTTTTACTTTTGCTTGAGTCATTTTATTATGAAGTATCACCACTCTTGCTTGAGAAAAATTTCAGGATATTCTACCCACTGTGAGCCACTTCACTGAAAGAACAAACTTACTTCAACCAAAGATTCACCAGACACAGAAACACATCTGCGTTTTTTTTTTTTAAACATATTGAAAGAAATTGATTTGGAAATTTTTTTTTACTTTGCCTGATTTTGTTATTTTAGAATTATTTATTTATATAAATTATTTTCATTTTAGTCTTGAAAATGGCAACATTTTCACAGAATGTTACATTTTGGTCTGCCTGATGATGCAATTTTTAAATATTACATGATTGCTTTTTTTTTTTATCTTATTCTTTAGTAGCTATTTTACCAAATACTGTTTTACTCTTACTTAAGTGATTTTTTGGATGGCAAATTTTTACTTTTACTTGTGTAAAAAGATGTTGAAGTAGTTCTTCTCTTACTTGAGTACAATTTTTTTTTGTACTCTACTGACCTCTGACTTTGACTGTTTGACTTCTGCATCACATTGACTAAAATATATATGTTTTACTGTTTCTTCAATTGATACAGAAAAGTCTGTTGCAACATAAATTAAAAAATTACACAAGCACAATTATCAAAACATAAGGTCTTTTAAAACCAAGTGATAGCAATGAAACTTGTAATTTGTTACCAAAGAAGACTGAAATGCATACCAGAGAGTGTGCAGATTTTGAGGCAGGAAGTATCGGCCTGAAGAACCTCCTCTGGGAGCCGACGGCGGCGGGGAACGGAGGAGACGAGTGAAGAGCGGAAACCAAGTTGATGCGGCAGATCCATGAAAACATCTCTGCTTTGGATCTGAGGGAAAATCCACCAAACACTCAATTTGTCACCATCAGTCTCTTTAGAGGAAACCTGCGGTCTTGAACACAGACACAAACATCTCGCTCTGCCGACTCTATGCGACTTACGACGCCTGGAAGAGAAAAACCCTCCAATCGGCCGTCTGCAGGCGGAACACATGCGGCTTCTTGGTGTAATCGTTCGCTGGCTCAGCCAGGGAGTGATGGACTCCCACCATGTCCTCGGTCACCGGATTATCTCTGCGATAATCATGCTGACACACAACACAGACAACTCAGGATCAAGTAAAAGAGCTACATGATGTTAGGAGAATGAGGAGCTGAGTCACTGACCTTCTGTAAGTAAAGGGTCATTCCCTTCAGCTCTGCAAAGAAAGGTTTCCAGCCCCGTTTCCCCCAGGGAGCTGCCACAACACAACATTCAGCAGCTCAATAATGACCGACAACTTGCATCACTAACATACAGATTTTAATAAAGCCTGTCAAGCAATTATCAGGGATGTAAAATATGGCTTTAGCATGACTGTTATGCTCAAAAAGCACATCAAAACTGTTTTTATTGATGAATAATGTTGTGAATGTCTTCCATAAGTGAATAAATATACCTATCTTGTAAAGAAATACTAATTTGAATTCAATAACTACAGATTCAAAGTTATGTAATTGTTCATAATTAGTAATGCCAGAATAGCGATGTCCAAATTAAGGTCCGTGGGTCATTTGTGGCTCTCAGAATGATTTTATATGGCCCACAAACACAACTCAAGATCAGTTGTTTAGGGCAAGATTTTTCCTTATAAGAGGCCTTTCAAAAACAGATTGAAAAACGGGGAAAATGTTAAATGCAACTATAGGTACTTGTATTTAAGAAGTCACATTTTCTGCTTTCATTTCAATTTCATGCTAAACCTGACTGCAAAAATCCATAAACTGGCTCTAAGGCACACTTTATACATCTATTCATTTTGTCCTGTTGGATGTAAAAGTAAAACTGGTCTCACTTTTACATAAGATATTGGATCTCAATGGGACAACACATATAAATAAGGAGTAAATAATATATAAAAGAAATTAAATAAATTGCAGTAAAAGTATGTTTGCATTATTTATTACTAATGGTGTCAATTATGTAGCTCTTTATGCTCTGATGCCTAAACCCAAACTTGGAACTGGTCTCTCGTCTAGGTCTGTTACAAGTGAACTCGTGCCAATGCCAGCCTTTGAAAATCATTTTAAATCATTTTTATATGAGAACATAATAATGTCCATCTCAACACTGGTATTCTTCTGTTTTGTAATTTGTTATGTCTAATGTGATGTAACATAGGATATAAGTGTGTCAGTCCCACTTACTGCGTTTTCCGTTGATGTCGGCATGCAGCTTCCTCTGCAGGAATCCCTGTTTGACCATGGTGGCCTTTTTGTCCTGAGGAACGTCCAAGAACGGGTTGGATTTTGAGCGCAGAGGAGCGTCGTCTCCTGCACTTTCATCCACCAGGTTCTTCAGCTCCTCCTCATCCCTTCGCCACAGGATCAAGTGAAAACATGAATGAGGTCGTGTGCTGGAATCACGGATCTGGTGATGCTTTTTTTTGGATGGGTTACTTACACGGCCCACTCCAGCGGTTCATTCTTTATGGAATTATAAAGACTCTACAATATAAATCCAAGAGAAAAGTTACATCGGTTTTGATATACGCGTTTTAGACTTAAGCTAGGAGAAGAAAAATGTAAATATTTTACTTTCAGCAGCTCCTTGTTGAAGTTCCCTCCCTCATTCATCCCATCCAGGTTGGTCACAAACTTAGAAGAAGACATGGATTTTCCGACATTCTGTAAACGAACATGTGATTGCTTAAACGCTGAACAAATCGGTGTCAAAAAAACTAACTGTAGAGGCTGTTTGGTCTCACCTGTCCATGCAAGTCCGTGTTGAGAAGCATCAAAGCGCAGGTCAGAGCCAACGCGGGCCCTGAGGACATCCAAAAGAGACAGAGACAGATGTTAGACACGAATGAATCGTCGCAGCTGCGTCTTGAAGCGTGACGCATGTCTGTCTCACCCGGCGAGTAGGAGTCGGGGTTGCACTCATGGAAGCGGTTGGCGAAATGCTGCAGCACCCGTTCTCTCTCCTGGGTCTCCCCTATCAATATGACGACCTTCAGAAAAGATCTAGGGACGAGAGCGTGAAAAAGGATTAAAGATATATATGCTGCATGAAGGTGTTTCATAAGACATAAATATCCCTCTGTGGTATTTTACCTGAGGGCATGATCCAGAGTTTGGCCAGAGAAATCAAAGAATTTGAGGTATTCCTCTCCGACAGCATGACTGAAGTCATTACTAAACAAGGGGAAAATATTACATATGAATATATTTGTGTCAGAAAATAACACGAAGAAGCCAAACACAAACTATTGGAGAATAGCAGATAGTCATTTAGAGAAACTCATGTATGTAAACTACTACAAAACGTTCAGAAAATAAATTTGTCCCAAGAATATATGTATTTATATGAGCAAATTCATATCAACCTCTGATATTTGAAATACTTACACACTTAAGGACGTGATTTGAGATGCGTTGTAGCAATTTTAATTTCCAATAAATTTCTCAGCACCAAAACCATTTCTCGACACAAATGTAAGATTAAAATGAACAAATCTTACAATTGTTCAAATTTCTAAACTATTTCAGGCTCGAAGGTTTTGATTTTTGCAGCAGTTTTAAAAAATTCTGGAAATTCAGGTACAAAAAAATAGATATATTTTCCACATTTTGAAATACACATGAAACATAATGAAATATTTTTCATAATAAACCTGAATTTAAGTTACAGATAGAAAAATTACCTTTTGTTTTTGTTTGTTTGTATATCTATGTCTCAGTACCTGTAGTAACAACTCACCTCACTTTTCCAAGAAACCAAGATTATATCTGGTTTATAATCTTATTTTTATAGTTTTAATTAGTTGGCATTTTCTTTATAGCATTAGTTATTCTACAAGCTCTTATTTATTCTAGGTCATGTCTTTATTTTGAAAAAAAGGTCAATGATGAAAATCCAAAACAAAAGCCTTTCTATGCTTTTGTCGACATGTAAACCAGATCCAGTTTAACAAGCTATTCCAATAAAAAAAAAAACTTTAAGATTGTTTTTCATTGAAATTCCAATAAAGAACATCAAGTATTTTTATTGGAAAGTTGTCTTGTCAAGAGGCCAAAAACCTTTCTCTTAAATAAGTGTGTATTTTCATTTTGTCCTGTGCTCAAATAAAATCTGGAAACAATCCAGAAGCTGAGTTTTGCTACCTAGACCTGGAAAATTAGAAAATCCTATTCCTTACTTTTCAAATCCACAGAGCAAAACTGAGCTTGTGAAATGTTTCCAGATTTTACCCCATGCACTCTCTGCCTATTGAATGTAAAAGGCTAATTTACTTCTACTACTAGTCAAGGCTGACATTTAAAAACAAAAAGTAAAAAAGCCGGTCATTTGATTGACTTATCCTTGGTGCCAAATTAAAGAACAAATCAATAATTTGATTAAGTGAACTTAAATGTTATTAAACTCCCTCTAAACTGACTCATCTGCCAAAACAAATGTTGAAATCTCTCCAGTCAGAGCAGTTCAAGGCTTCCTTTTTAATTAATGAAATTTCCTCAGCAAGGCTTTATAAATGGTCCAGAGTACCCTGGGATCGATTTTTAGAAAATAAAACTCATGATGTTTTCTTCATCAGATGCAAAGACAGAACACATTGAGGTTTCTGCATAGCAGTAATCAGTATATTATGCAAATAAGATGTAAATTTGAAAACCCTCTGAAAGCAGGAAGTTAAAACAATGGTATTTATAGGATATAAGTGGATATGTGCTGATCAGAAACATTTACACACTGTCTCTTGGTCATGATTAAATAATAAAACTAAGCTAATGTTACGTCATCTGCATAAAAACCCGTCAATGTTTATGTAAACCTTTAAGCTGTATATCTAAATAATGAAAACAAGCATTTATTGAATAATAATGAAAGTGTCTGACTGTGTGCTTACTCTTTGTCCAGATGTTTCACCACATCTGAGCGTTGGATGTTGTCCAGCTTAAAGAGTTGCTCAGCGAGTCGCTGAGCCTTCTCTCTGTCCACCTTATCCCCGTTAACGTAAGGCGCCACCGAATCCTCGTGTTTATCTCCATTAGACACAACTCCTGGTGGGCTCTCACTGTCAGTAATCCCAACGTCTTCGGTCTGGACCAACATCTCAGCCTCTCGGCCCACGTGGTTGGACTCGGCCTCTTCATCCCGCGGCACAGCCTCGCTGTCAGGCGACAGCTGTTCTTTCATTTCTGACTCATTTGTCTTGTCTGAGGGTCCCGGCTGCTCAGACGAGCAGCATGTTTGCTGTGGCACCTCATTCAGCTCTGATGGATTGCCTGAGACTGCGGACTCTTTAGCTTCATCACAAGCTGTCTGCTCTGGTTGATCCGCTGGAGCTTCTTGTGGGGTTAACTGGTTTGGTGATGCCATCTCTGGGGACTGGTCCTGAAGCTGATCAGACTCTTCTGGATGCATCTGCTTGGGCTCCTCACTCATTTCACCTGGTTCAGGCTCTGACGCAGCTCTGTCTTGGTCAAACTCCTGTTGCTCTAAAGAGTTTGTCTCGTCCAGATTTGCAGGGTCTTCCGCCCAATCTGATGAGTTTTCTGCGCTCTCCGCTTTTTCTGCCTGCTCTTCTGACACTTCCTCGTTGTTATCCTCGGACTCTGACAGCTCAGGATCCACTTTCTCCTCCACTTCTTCACACATTTCTTCAGGCAGCACAGAGAGATCGTCACCTAACTGATCCGGTGTCTCTGCGTCCTTCTTGTCCTCTGAATGTCCACTGTCCTCTGGAAGCTCTTGCAGTTCTTTCGGCGTATCAGCAGGTGTGCTTAGTCCAGTGTTGTCAGTTTGCGGCACTTCTGCAGATACTTCCCTAAAAGGCATCAAAACAAACATGCATTGAGAACATTTTTAAAATAGCCCAAAATTCTGCAGAGGTGTGTACATAAAAGAAAAATTCAGAGGTAGGAAACGCTGGTGACTCAATGCTGGCATCTATTTAGAAAGATGTGAATATAAAAGAGAAAAGAAAAATGGTGTGTTAAACCGGAGGAAATGTTAATGTGGCAGCCTAACTTTTAGAAACAGGATGTGATCAGTGTTCCTGTTAGAAGCAGAAGGCTTCGACTGAAACTATCATTAATTAATTTAAAGCTAGTTTTATTTATAGTGTCATCTTGCAGGCGGGTAACATACTCTCCCAACTTAAAGCCGAAAAGAGACTGCATTGTGTAATCAAGGTATAATTTTCATGAACTAACATAGGAAAAAAAACACACAGTTCATCATTACACCATGTCATTAGTTCTTTGGCTAAGTCAAAATGCAGAAGTGGAGTGTGAAAATGTCTTTACTGCTTGCAAAGGGATTCAGAAGGGAAGTAGCAGTCAGCTAATGGTAATTTAAAGCAAAGGAAGAAAGAGTTTTCACCTCTGAAAGCACTTTGCAGGTTTAAAATATTCAGGGGAGTGGTGGAGAAAAGACATGAGTAGCAACTTTAGAGGAGCTCTTTGGTTTTCCTCTTAAAGTAACAATTTAACAGAATGAGATCCTCACGGTACAATAAGCTTGACTACAAACACCATAGTTTCACTGTATTCATACAAAAATGTAAAAGCAAAAATGTGTAATATTCAGAAACAGCCACAAATTCAATATATATAGAGACTATAATTTAATGTCATTTTGATTTGCCACAGAAAAACAAACATATAGAATAGATGTTTGCCAACTTTGCTTAATGCAAAGAAGAATACATTTTAGGTATTCTGCTCTTCAGAGAGGAACACAGGTCTAACAATCTTATATTAACTTGATAACTAGGCAGGATCTATGCTCAGGTAGCAAATGCACTTGGCTGCTTAGCAACCGTGCCGAACTGTACTTTCAAAGCAGTATCACTCGCCTCTTTAGTTTTCATGTTTGATCCGAAAAGAACAAAATATTTCAAAAAGCTACTTTTTTTCTTGTAAGCAAGGGGAAGCCTTTTTCAGACAGCTAGCATGCAGTGCACAGCAGCAGCATTATGCTCTCTGAATCACTAAACTGACTTTAAACCATATAGAAACATGTTTGAATATCAAATTTAAGAGAATCTGAGACCTTAACCTTTTCGAACCTTTGCTTAGTTTGACATTGATATCTGGCAGATGCTTCATTTAAAGGTTTTCTCAAATAAATTAAAAAAATATTACAAAGTGGGAATTTAAGAGAATTCCCAATATTCTGAGGAATAAAAGTTCACATCAAATACTGAGATTAGGCAAAATGAGATATTTAAGAAAACTGACTGGGAGTTCAATTCCAGTACAATGATTGAACAACTGACTTATTTTGAATCATCGCTGCGTCATCTAAAAAATTTTAATAAGTTTGTAAATTCGCTACTGATCAAACAACAAGACCTGAAGTACTTTAGAGCTATGCTCTTCATAGCTTTGCCTAAAGAATCTGCTGCTCACATCCTGACTAAAACCAGGAAGGTAGAGCACATTGCTCCAGGTCTAAAGTCACAGAATAGACTTCAGAATACTTTTATTGGTTTATAAATTACTGAATACATCAAAGATCTGTTGTTGTTGTTGTTGTATCAGCCTTTCAGACCACTGTGGTCTTTGATTCTGGTCTGCTCTGCATCCCCAGAACCAGAACCAAACATAGAGAAGCAGCAGTCAGTTTTAATGCTCTTCTCACCTGGAACAAATGTCCAGAAAACTGCAAAACAACCGAAACAAAGAGTTTCTATAAACCAAGGCTAAAAAAATCCCTCTTTTTAAAGCTGTCTGTGTTTAATATTAACACCATTGATTTAATCTGTATTCCAATTTTTCATTACTTTCCCTTATTATATCACTGCAATTTAAATTTTCATTATATAAAGCACTTGCACCAAAAGCGCTATGCTAATAAACTTGCATTGCAGCTGTCAAGTAATGTGGTTAAACATACTGAGAACGTGGATTGATTGCTTATTTTATCCTAGTTTACCAACATTTCTGAGAGCTTTACTGGAGTTCACCAGTTTTAAACATTACGTGAAAAGATCAAATCATATGACTGAAATAGAAGTTGTGTCTCATATGTGGTAAGTTTATTTAAATGTTAGCATGTTGTAACAGAACCGTTCCTTATCTTTTAGATAACGCTGACTCATTAGCAGTCATGATGAATGAGTAGATGTTCAATGTAATTAAGTTATTTTTATGTGATAAAATCAGGATTAGCATCTGTAATTAGTTTTTTGTTTTTTTTCTCTGGCTTCGCTGTAATTGAAAATGTTTTTTGAATGAACAATACTCACAGATAACTCAGAGAGCTGACAGTTTCTGCCTCCTCGCTTTCTTCCTCATTGGAAATGTCGGTCAAACTCTGCCGTTCCTCATCTTCGCTCACGTTCTGATGCTCCTCTTCCTGTGTTTCGACACAATCTGCTGCGGCTGGTTCCTCCTCGTTGAAAACATCAGTGAAGCTCTGCTCTTCTTGTCCGCCACTCTCCTCCTCGGTCGCTCGTGTAGTCTCAAAACAATCTGCCGGAGCCGGTTCCTCCTCGTCGGAAATGTTACTTAAACTCTTCTCTTCTGGAACCTCGCTCCAGTCCTCCGTCGCTCCGTCAGTGTCAACACCGTTTGTCGAGGCCTGTTCTCCTTCCGAGTCTTCTTGCTCACTCAGCAGAACTATGACCTCTTGTTCCTTTTCGAGTTTCACATCTAAAAAAGTGTCCACGTCTTCTGATAAACATTGAATCTTGTCAGAAGTTTTTAATAGGTCCTCATCTGACGTTACTGGGCTTCCATCATCTTCTTCTGAATCTGAAATCCCTAGAAGATTTGGCAGAAGAGGTTAAACACGGTGAGAAAGGTAGGTCAAGAAGTGACACACACCTCCTCTTAAATTGAAACACAAATAATCTCCAAGTAAAACAAATGTAACAGAGCTGCTCTGATACATACCGGTGTTACTTTCAGACTGCTCTGCTGCTGAATCTTCCTTTTCCTGTTTCGTTGGCTCGTTCTCATCTGCAGCATCACATGGCTGAAAATTGCAACACAGACTACTGAGCATGAGCTTACAGAGAGAAACTTGTGATTCCTTCTGGGTACACGGAGCTGCACTCATCTGACCAACAACACATATGCTCATTTACTCCCACATCCACCACAGAAACCCAAATTAGCAACAAAAACACAGGATGTAAACTTTTAAATCCAGTAAAATTAGGCGTAATGACATGTTTCACTTTTAGTTGTGGATTAAATTGTCAGTAACAAGCAACAGAGGCAGGAAAGTGTCACACCTCCTCATTCTCTGACACATTTCATACCTTATAGTCATTTCCGGCGCTCTCAGTAGCTGGGTTTAGAGGCCGTGCCTCAGACTCATCTGGTTCCTCTTTGTCCTCCTGCGCGTAAGGCTCGGCAGTAACATCTTGAGGCTGATGGTGATGAGAGAAGGAAGTGCAGTTCAGACTCGTCACGCCCTCGGAGTAAAGCTGATTGGCCAAGCTGCTGTCAGTCGTCTCTGCGGAGAAGATGGGCATGTCCCATCCCACACTGGCGAAGGAAATAGAGGAGCTGGTGCAGGCGACGGGCTGCAGAGTCCACATAGTTTCCTCCAGCTGTTCTGCCTCTTCAGGAGAGGCATGTGTCTCGCTCATCTCTACCCCATCACCAGACCCCGGCTCCTCACGTTCTCCATTTATGCTCTGATCCGCTGAGGTCTGCGAGTCACATGTCAGTTCTGTTTCTACAACAACCGGCAGAGAAGCACAAAGGTTCTCCTCCTCCATCGGCGCCTCGTAGGCAGTAAAGTTGCCAGCTTTTTGTCAAGTTTAGAGAGGGGTGATGAAGCTGCTTATTTACTAAAAGTCCTCCCCTGCTGGATTAGGCTTGATGCTTTTACAAGGTGCCATTTCTGTTGGATTAAAAAAGAAAAGCGAAAAGTAGAAACATTTTAATTTGAACTCAGAAGAAAAAAATAATTTCCCTTAAATTTGATTCAGCTGTGCAGCTAGTTGAATCAAATGGACAATAAAACTGGTTAAGAAAATATCTTGTATATATATATATATATATATATATATATATATATATATATATATATATATATATATATATATATATATATATATATAAATATATATATATATATATGTAAAAATATATGTCATCCCACTCTCATTTTGCAATAATTCCTGTAGAAGAAGTTTGGGAGAAAATCAACACTGCTCATCACTCTGAATGCACAATCCTCATCAGAAAATGGAAATGATTTCATTCAGCAGGAACAGTAATGGTCGCAGTATGCTTTGTAAAAATCAAAGTGTACCTATGGAGTAGAATGGCCCAGTCAAAGCTCAAACAAAAATCCAGCTAAAGATCTGTGGTTAAGTTTTCAAAATCAACCTTCAAAGATACTATCCATCTAATCTGACTGAGATTTAGCTATTTAGCAAAGAATCTTGTTCGAATTTTAAAATAGTAGCTACATATCAAAACACTACCTGCATCTCCAACTGTGATGAAAGGAGAACCCAAAAAATGCTGCCTCAAGCAGAGGGTTGAGGAGTAACGGTCGGGGGGTGAATGCATTGTTTTTTAGATGTTTTTATTGTAAAAGAAACAAACTGAAAGAGAAGTATTCTTATCCTTTTACTTCATAACCTTGCACTGCTTGATTTTGTTTTGTGGTTGTGACAAAACACAAAAAGGCTTGAAGATGAATGCCTCTGCAATGTCGAACATCATCATATTTATAAAGCAAACATAAATATAATTTAGCAAATCAATATAGCAAATTCATATTGTTAATACATCTAAAACTACTGTTAATTTGCTGCTTTTACCAATGTGCCGTGCAAGACACCTTGAAGACAAAAGCCCATTTTTACTTCCTGAGACCAAAAAAGAAACCCAGCTGAGCAAACGAGCAGCAGAAGGAAGCGGAGTGACGGGGTGTATGCTGCGTTATGGACAGAGATTCGATGGAGAGAGGGTGGGGCTCTGGGGCTGCAGTTCAACCGTTTTGTCCTCTGTTTATCATTTTATCACCATGCGCTGCGACACATTGCAGATGTCTGTCTGGTGAACTTGACTTCAGATTGTGTTGTGAACACAAACACCAGCAACGACCCGTATCAGAAGAAAAGTCACAAGTTATATCAGATTTTTGGATTCCTATATGATCTCAGCTTAAACGCCATCTCATTCCTTCTTGCACTTGCTCGTTTTTTAAAACTTTTCTGTCTTTCTTTTATTATTTCATTCATGTCATGTAAGCCAACATCCGGGACAAACTTTGACCACATTTCCTGTGTGGGTGCGACGTTCTCAGTTCCTGTCAGAGTGCAACAAATGCAACAAGAGTTAACTACGATTAACAAAGACAAATAGATTGAAATTAATTTGTTTGACGTGTAAGATTTCTCGCTTAGAAAAATTTAATTTGTCTTTGTTTTTTCAAAATTAAAGTAATAAATAAAAAAGAGCAGACTTTTTTTTATGAATTTTGGAAAGCAGTGAGGTAAAACTGTAAATACAATACATGACTGAAATGATTTTTAAAATAAGAATGTTTCACATTGCAACAATTTTATTTTCGTGGCTCATAAAATCACAACAAAACCCTTATACGATTATGAAGCTTTCAATAGTGGAAATTTGACAGTTTTTGAAATAAAACACGCAAAAATATAACAGGAAACACAAAGCCCACATTCAACTGAACCTTGTCGACAGAGGTAAAGAATTAAAGGTTTCTACAGAATAGGAAGTTACTGCAGCACATCACCATTTTAGGAAGTATAAAATTAAATATTGATACCTGAGGGGGGAAAATGAAAAGAGGAACAACCTGTCCAAGGTAAAGTTAAAGGTGTGAAATTTGTAAATAACAATGGAGCATGATAGATCTTCTACAGCAAAAAACTACCAAGTCTGCTTAGAAAAAGCATCAGTGAACATGATACATACAGACATAAACTTGAGCCAGAATTAGAACAAGAACATCTCTGTGAGGAATTTATTAGACTGTAAAAGCATGACTTACCCCCTCCGGGCGCTTGAGAGCAACATCATATGATCAACCAGCTTGAGAGGTTTTAAGTCAAGACTTGTGGGAGGGAAAAGCACAGCCGTGTTGCTCCGGGTCTGCCTCTGTGTATTCACAGCCACCCTGAAGCATACCAGTAACGCCAAAGTGTCTGTGTTTGAACCTGCTCTGCTTAACAAACAAGCCACACATCTGCTCTCTTTAAGCCAAGACAACCTTCAGTCTCTTACGCCACATAAAGTTACATGCGAGTTCTGGTGCTCCGTCTCTGAGCTTCCTGTCCCTATCTGGAGGTGTGTTGCACTTTTTTTTTCTGCTAGTCTATAAGCATCAAATAACAGGAAGGATGAAGGAAGAAAGACGAGAATGGTAACAACGAGGAAGAAAAGCTCCTTTCTGATTGGCAGATGACTCAGACGTTTGAAAGACACCTGAGCGGTCTTGTAGCACACGCCCAGGGCCTTACAGGTATGCTGGCGCACACATACGGATCAGGTAAGGGGAGGGGCCAGCCTTCATTCCTGCACAACAAACCAGACAATGTGGCAAAACCAGACCTTACTCAGATTATACTAGTATAAGTCATCGTCACTTCATTTTCTAATTCGTATGTTGGCTCTAATATGCAGTCAGAAAATCCAGGATGAAGTCCTGACACTTTTTAAATCAGGGTTAGTTTTATTTCAAACATTTTAAATAGTGTTTAAAATAAAAATTCCTTTTATATAAGTTATGTAATATAATTAATAATAAATTACTTATTGAATAAGAAACACAATTTGTTTAATTAATGAATCTTTTGCAACACAGCACGAAAATTAGCTTTAACATATAAATGTGTTTGGGTTTTTTTCTGTTTGTGTTTTGCACAAACTTTCATTAGGACATTCTGGAAAATTAATTCATATATACATAGTAATTTCTATGTAATTCCTACATATATAACATCTCCAGTGTGGGGGTCAATGAGTTAGTAGTATTAAAATGCACTTAAATATACTTGAATAAATTAGAATGTGGAATAGCAGTACATAACTAGAACAATGATGGCATAGAAGACTGTACTTGTGGTAAACTTTAAATATTTTTTTAATAAACTAAAATGTAATTATACCTAATAGACCAGTAATAGAATGAATGTACTTTTTGCATTATACTTTTTAAAATTTGAAAATTTTCCCATTTAAGAAATATACATTTACTATACATTCTAGTACTACAAGTATATGGAGGACCAAAACTGACATAATAGGAAATAAAAGCATAAATATATTTTTTGTTTTTCCTTGTGAGTTTCACATGAGTTTCCATCAAGAAATGTATATATTTTCTTTTTCATTTCCCTTAAACATACGTTTTTGTCAAGAAAAGTGGATATTTTGTTTTGTCTTTTCCATACAAGCCCTCCTTTTGTCATTGCCTCCTCTCCTTTTTCTGTTTGTCCTTTTTCTATTTGTCCTTTTTCTGTTTGTCACCACACAAAGGTTTAGGTGTTGATGCCACGATTGCTAGCTCGTATCTAAATCAGTTGTGATTTTTTTTTGCTTTGTTTTGTTTTTGGCACAACCTTTGGCATAAGCTAGATAACAACCTAGTTTTTGAGTTTAACGTACATTTAAAGAGCTGCAGCTCCGTTTCTAGGATGTATGTGAGTTTAAAACTAACCTGGTTACATTAGCATTGCCGCTAGGTGACTTTCCAGCTAGCAAAATGTTGCTCTTGTTTAAAAAGCATATTTATATACAAATTCTATATATTGTGACCAATTATTAGCATGAGTGGTAATAATTAGCACACATGCCAATTATTATCAAGGTTCTGTTCTTATTGTAACGTGTAGAATTGCATAGTAATTCTGGCCTTTACTTTTTATATGTGAAAACATACTTCTTGTTACTCCACAACAGCAGATGGCAGCCTACGTATCTATGAGCTCTAAGAAAAATAAACTACCGCCTCTTTTCTGAGAGGAGACAGAGTGCATTTCCTTTTATGTCTGTTCCGCACACACAAAAACACACACACACCTCTCCAGCGTTTTTCCTGCTTCCCACCCGTCTGCGTCTGCTGTGGTATCCGCAGCCGCTTTAGTCAAACACAATGGAGAAAACAAGCGAGTTAAAAATGTGCCTGGAGTCCTCGCTGAACCGGATTTTTCAAGCGACGGTGAACGACATTCTGGACTCGGTGGAGAGAACCCTCTCTGAGTACCAGGGAGCCATGCAGACGATGCAGACCGAGAATGAAGGCCTGAAGCGACTGCTGTTTGCACAAAGGAGCGCAGAGTCTGACCACAGAGGTCCGCAGTTTGTTTATTACCTGTCTCTGGTGCCCTGCACTGTGAGGACTGTGTGTGTTCTTTGTATTTTGATTCGGAAGCCTCATCTTCTTTAGGTTCATTCGGCACATTGCATCAAACCCTTAACGTTCCGTGTATAAATCACAGTTTGGGGAAGTACATTAAAAGGAATAGCTAATTCTTCCAAATGCAATAAGCAGTTAATTTCTCTATGAAAACAGCTTGACGTTTTCAGCATTTGTAAACATAATTGTTTCTGAAATGGTGTGTAACAATATCCTTTCATATTGTCTTAAAGTTGTTCTCATAAGTAAACTGTGAGGAAGTTGTATATTGTTACCTCACATGGAACAGTTTTAACCAGAAGAAATACTATTTTCCCAGCTAGTTTATTTTCATCGTATCCCCTCTCAGTAGCATGGTGACACTAATTTCTCTAAATATACTACATTGGCCTGACAGAACATAAAAAATTATGTTTTTTGGTCATTAAAATATTTTCTGACCAAATAATTATTTTATTTATTTATTTATGTTTGGGCAAATAATTAATTGTTCTGACTGTAGCTTTGAGCAGGTTTATGTTAGAAGGTATTCATGACTTGCGAAGTTTAGCACACCTCTGTGGCAGTTGTCTATGTTTTCTTATCTTTCTCCTTTTTGATAGCAACTAAAATAAATGGGCCTCTGTGTGACGTCCTATTTAAGTTTCCATCCATCCATCCATTTTCTATTCACCCTTTGTCTCTAATGGGGTCGGGAGGGTTGCTGGTGCCTCTCCCCAGCTAACGTTCCGGGCGAGAGGCGGGGTTCACCCTGGACAGGTCGCCAGTCTGTCGCAGCCTATTTAAGTTTGAAATAAAAAAATAAAGTGTGTAAGCAGGCTTTTTATGTTATAATGTTGCTCATATTAATTCATATTTCACCTTCTCTTTAGATATTTGAGAAGAATCAGATGAAACTTGAGCACTGAGATTAAGTCAAACCTTTAGTTTAGTGTTGTGTTTAGAGCCGCCCTCTAGTGGAGAAAAATATACTTACAACTCATCTGTGGGATTTTTACTCATTTCAGCAACAACAAATATTATTTATTCTACACATGTTCCAACCTGGTCTTTGTTTTCTTTTTACTTTTTCAGATGGATGTGAGGAAGATTCTGCCTCCGATTGGAACAGTCGTCCTTCTACCTCCACCTACACCAAGTTTAAGGTGTCCATATGCAGCAGTGACAAGAAAGGCTTAAGGAAGAGACATAAGAGCAACCTGAAGGAGAGAGCGTTCTCTGCTCCATTTTTTCTGCAGACAGACCAAATTGAAGAGCAGTCATCTGTTGACGAGTCCGAAGGGATCTCGGTTCCTCTGAAAACAGAGCCTGGTTTGGAAGGAAGTAGTGCCGTCGATCTTTCCCAGACTTCTCTGAATCAGACGGCAAAGCTGTTAAAGAATGAGGCCTCAGAGATTCCCGGTGATTCACTCACAGATGAGGAACAGCCGCCTCCTTCAAGCCCTGACCATAAAGGCAGCGAGGGCAGCGTTAACGTCACCGTTGTTTCCGGAAGCTACACACAGGAGGGACATTTCATCAAGGTTGAGAAAGAGGAGGACGCTGACGGTGAAAGTTTGACTCACCCAGAGTTGAAGTATGAACTGAAATATGAGGAGTCAGAGTCGGACCAGAGATGGATGGAGGGAGCGGGCATGCAGGATACGGAGCAAGAAGAAATAAGTTTGGAGCAAAGCGATTCGCCCGCTGTTGCTGAAGACGAGACCCAAGAACAAAGTGTCAACCTTTTACGCTGCCCAACCTGTCCGAAGACATTCAGCAACGCAGCTTTGCTCAATGTTCACATCAAAGCCCACAACAGTAGTAAAGATCACAGCTGCGACCTTTGTGGGAAACACTACAAGCGTGCCGACCTCCTCTTATCCCACCGGCGCATTCACACAGGAGAAAGACCGTTTGGTTGCAACGTCTGCAGCAAGACCTACGCCCACCTCAGCCAGCTCAGGGTGCACAGGCGGGTCCACACCGGCGAGAAGCCCTACTCCTGCTCATACTGCGGGAAGCGCTTCAACGAGAGCAACCAGCTTAAGGTCCACCTGAGGACTCACACCGGGGAGAAGCCATACGGTTGCCAGCAGTGTGGCAAAACATTCCGAAACGTCGGAAACTTGCGGATGCACGAGAGGATCCACACGGGCGAGCGGCCCTACGGCTGCGCTCAGTGCTGCAAGAGGTTCTACAGCCTCGGCGACCTCAAAACGCATTACAGGAGCCACACAGGGGAGAGGCCGTACAGCTGTGAGCTGTGCAGAAAGACCTTCAGTCAGACCGGACACCTGAAGATGCACATGCGGATGCACACAGGAGAACGGCCGTACGGCTGCGACGAGTGCGGCAAGAAATTCACGGTGGCCAGCAGCCTGAAGCTGCACCTGAAGACTCACACGGGGGAGAAGGAGTACAGCTGCGCGTCCTGCGGGAAAAGCTTCAGGAGGTCCTGTCATCTGAAGAGACACGAGGTGGTGCACACCAAGGAGAAGCTTTTCTGCTGCGGTCAGTGCGGGAAGGCCTACACCGATAGTTCCAGCTTGAGAAAGCACCTCAAGATTCACGCGTCGCAGGAGTGCACCCTGCCGAGCGCAGGAAGTACGAGTGAGGCTGGAGTCTCTGCATCTGCGACCCTTCAAGACATGACAGAAACTTAAACTAGTTGGCCTAAAAGTACAGCAGCATATCAGGAACACTGTAGAGAGAGAAAAAAAAAAGGAATACATTTCCCACAAAAAAATGTTGAGGTTAGTCTCAGAGAAATTCTAGAAGTCCAAAATTTGCCAAAACAAAAAAATCAACAAAAAAAAACTTGAACATTTGTGTTTCAAAAGTAAAAAAAAAAAAAAAAAAAAAAACTTTTGGAAATTTCCTTTTTTTGTGTGTGTGTTTTTTTTTGTCTAGAAAATTTCTGAAATTAACCTAAAATTTCTGAGTTTTTTGGCAGAAATTTCCTCCTTCTTTTGTTTTACAATGGCCCTAATACACAGTTGTATAAAAGTAAAGGATAAAGGATTCACTGCTGTAGCGTTAGCTATAAATCAGTTTGAGTGTTTAGCATATATTACTACATTATTTACAAAAGCTGCTCCCTTTTGTAAATAAGGGAAACATATTAAAAATAATGATTTTGTTATTAAATCTTCAAAGCACTAAATCAAAGAAATGAATAAATGCTTTTTTACATATTTACTCCACTGATGTAAGTGACTTGATTATAGGCTGTGTAGTCTCATACAATAAGATTGTAAGAGTAGACTTGTTTAATGATGTTATTGTCAGCTTTTCTGAAGGTGTTTAATATTCATCTTCGTATCTGTGCTGAGTTCTGTTGATTGAGCTGCTGGAAGATGTTTTTATTGTCTTTGCTGTGATACCAGAAACAGTGAACCGCTCTGTGAATGAGAGGGCTGTTTGTTGTAGTAAATGTACAATTACATAGTGTAGCAATGTTCATGATGTATTAAATCTGCAAGCTGTCATTGTGATTTTTCTCTCATTTAAATATATTAGTCAAAAGACGTTTTGGGGGTTTTTTTTCATCTCATTTCCTTTTTTCATTCATATCTTTAGTCAGACTTTCCAAATTACAGATTATTGTGTGGAAATTTTGTACACACCAGAATATTTATTAGATGTTTTTGAGAATGAGAAGCAAGCCAGGACCAAATTTATTATCAAAAACCTAATTCTAATGCACAAAACTTGAAATGCTAATAAAAAAAAAGATATGTTTTGTTGTGTAATAGCTATGCATGTGACTTGTGTAACATCGAATTATTATGCTGCTGAAGTATTGCTAAGATATGAAGATTTAAAGAATATTTCAGGCGCAGAATCAGGATGTTATCAAATTTGTCCCATCAGAATACAACGATGGATCTGCTGTAGATATTTCAGCATTTTGTTTGTGTTCCACATGAAAGCCATCAACATTAAAGTTTGTGGATGCCAGTAAAAAAAAAAAAAAAAAATGCTTAGGCGAGCAAAACCAAATCTGTTGGTTGATTTGCTGTGGACTCATTGTGGAAACAAGTTCTGTTTTTAGAAGTCTTGCACATCAAGAAGCTTTTATTTATTAGTTGCTTAACAGAAAGAAAGGCAAAGATGAAAAATGGGAAAATGTGCAGCAAATAACCGAGAGTCAGTAATCAAACAACCGCATATGGGACAGTTTTTATTTGTATTCTGCCAAATTACATAAATGTGGAAAATGTTCAATGTTAATTCATTTTCAGATCGAAAGCAGAAACAGTTTGTTAATGGGTTTTATCAATACATTCTGCCTCAACCGGCCCTATGAGGACATTCAAGATCTTGATTAGTAGCAAACAAGAAAATAAATACACTGACAAAAACAATAACATTACAGGAGATTGAAGCTACATCTCCTACAATAAAAACCTGCTCCATTTTACAACCAGACCTAGAAAATGGCTTTGTGCCAATCTCTGCTGCACAGTTACCTCTCAGAAAACAGGCAAGCATTGTAGGGCTTTTTAATTGGATTTATATAATACATCCAAAAAGCAGAACAATACAGTTTTTAAATGCATATCTCTCCACAACTTATTCTTAACATAATAAGAACAAAAGAAAATCATTTAGAGGTGCAAAAAATGTAACATTTATTCAACACATAATAAAAGTTAGAAAATCGTGCTTTACAGCACATTTTGTGTTACCTAAAATACTGAACAACATATTTTAAAAACAGCAACACCTCTACTTTTCTAATGTCTTGCATGAGCGAGCTACGCTGCAGGGCTAAACAGGAACTATAAGTGGGGGTTTGCTTTGAGCCGTGTTATTGTTACTCATGTCCTTCTTTATGACAGATCTGAAGCTAACTGCATTTCTGCTGACAGAAATTAGCATCGTCGTGCTTCTGTTCATATAAAATTGATTATAGGTTCCACAAGAATGCTGTCGTCCCAAAATCCTCCTGAGTTAACGTTGATATTAGCAATTTTCATTATGGAAATTTTTACATGTATTGACCTATAACATGTTTTTGTTGAAAAGCAGATATAGAATAATATCAGAGATTGTCTAAATATTTCAGAAGTATTTGATCTGACGTATAAAAAAACAATTTTTAGAGTTCTTCATGAAACAATGGAAACCAGTGAATAGTTACATATTTTTGATCACAGAATGTTGATATTTGTTAAAGGGCTATAATATTCTTCTTCTATTCCTTCCATAAAGAAGACTTTCTGCATATGTGCCTCTCCACACTTCCTCTTGGAAGTTCTTCTTTGGACTTTGGCTGATTTTTCATTTTTCTTTGAAAGACTTAAAACAGAATAACTGTTTAAGATAAATTTGAAATATTAAAAGGAGTGCCTGGTACACAACAAAAGAAAATATTTGATGAATCAATATTTTTGCAAAGTACAGGGAACTGTTTTGATGTTTTGTCCACCCGCTGTGGTTTACTGTTGCACAAGGGTTCTGTTTTGTGTTTTTGCGCAGGCAAATTGGAAATGCATGCCTCCCCTGTTCTTCGTTGTGTTCTGTAATCCGCTGCTTCTTCAGAATTATCCCTCTCTGACGGTCTGTGTCCGCCGGGATATGCTCCAAATCTCCCGTGAGACTGAACTGGAAAAAGCAGACAGAAAACTAATTTATCTACACATTCACTTAACTCTGGTAAAGCATGAGAAATACAAGAATAGGCCTCACTTTGTTTGTGTCTCGTTGGTTGTGGTTCTGCAGCAGTTGAGTCTCCATGGGAACTTTTCCTTGGATAGATAAAGCATAGGTTGAATGGTGCTGCTAAAGTCCATCAAGCCAAAACAGACATAGTGTATATAGCAGCGAAATATGTCTTCAGGGAAGTAATTTTTAAAGGGGAACAGTGCAGCAGGAGGGAAGTAGTTGAAGACAATGATGGCCAGGATTATCAGAACCATGTTGAAGGCTCTCTTCTTCACCGGATGCTTTGCGTCCAGGCCGGCCCTGGACTGCTTCAGGGCCCAGAGAATCACTATGTTGCAAAACACCATGAAAACAAATGTTGAGAGGATTATCACTGTGAAGACCAGGTCAAAATTCTTAATTTTTACACATTTAACTGAAGCGTAGACAAGAATAATGAGCCAAATCAGGACGCCCAGCACCGGCCTGTGCTGACGGTCCTTCAGCTTGGTGAAGAAGATGGGGTGGATCACGGCGATGTAACGGTCCAGGCAGATGCAAGACAGGAAGAGAGGCGAGCAGTCTTTGAGGCCGTAGAAGAAGCGCAGGATGTACCAGGGGCTGCTGGTGGTGAGGAAGACTAAGCTGGCCAGCTCCAGCGGAGGGATGAGACAGAACAGCACGTCTAGAACTGCCAGGTGAACAATGAAGATATCCGAGGTGGAGGTGTCTCTCTTGTTCTTGTGGATGAGCCACAGCACTGTGATGTTGGCCGGGATGCCCAGGAACATGTTGGTGAACTGCAGGCTGAGATACCAGATGAGAGCTCCTTGCATGTCTTTGCATTTCTCGAAGGCGGTTGTATCATCACTGAAATTTGCAGATCTCTGAGAGATGTAGAGCCCAGAGACGTTGAGGTCAAAACCCTCCATGTCGGCTGGTCGGATCAGGCAGAAGGACAAAGCTCTGTTAAGCAACAAATCAGCACACATTTAAATCAAATATTTAAACTCCATTTAAGATTACTAGGAAGGATCTTTGTGTAACACCACTCTGAAATGTGTGCTTTCGTTTTTATGTCATGACTATAACGTCTCCTTATGTAGATATGGATGAGGGAAACTGTTTAACTATTCCTGATATAAGCTGTCATTGAAAAGCATTCAGACCCCTTTGTACTCTAACCACAAACTGCAATAATTTTTGTAGTGATTTCAAGACAAATAAGCTCATATTTATATTTTTATATAAAACAGGAACTCAATCATAAAGTTTTATGTCAAAAACAAGATGATTGATATAACATTTAAATAAAACATGGTAATTCCCAGTTAAACCAAGTTATTTGCTGGCATCCCAGTTCTTTCATTATTGAATACAATTATCTTTCCTTAAATCCTTGTAAGTTTATCTCTTACCATCGTAAGCATGTACAGTAAGCAAAAGTCAAATGCAGTAGTAGAAACACAGCTGTAACATTTAAAGTAACCTTTAAAGTTTTAAGGTTACTTTAAAACTCTCAAAGTAACCTTAATAGAAAGCTCAAGTCATATTAAAAACAGATCATAAGAATACATTTCTTTCAAATTGTGTCATTAATTTGTTGTATTATAGATAACTTATTTTGAATCGTCTCATAACTTAAATTAGATATCAACCGTTGCACTATTTTTAGTTTCACGTTGACATAACATCATTTAAATCTATCGTGCTGCTTCAGTGACAATTCCCATTTCCGCATGCAGAATTAATTTGGAGTTATCTTTGATGCCAGGTACTCTCCAATTTTACAAGAGGCCTATTTTAATCCAATTTTATTTTCTGTTTTGTGTGTGATACACGTTAGTCACGTACAGCACATTAATGTTGTAATAAAATTGATCCAGCATAGCCTTGTTATCAGTTTTACTGTGTAAGAATTGTTTTTGATTCCTCTTTGCCTCATTAGTTCATGGAATATCAAACAACAGTTCATATGAGACATTTAATTAAATCTAATTTGTTACCTTAGGTTTTTATTTATTCATCCTGGCCTCTCGTGTTTGAAAGCTTTTTTTTTCTTTCAGTTTCCATAAAGGAGCTTCATGTGAAATAAAACTGCGAAATGTAAATGAAGACAAAATACGCTAA
The DNA here is from genome assembly GCF_019740435.1 of Gambusia affinis. Taxonomy (NCBI): domain Eukaryota; kingdom Metazoa; phylum Chordata; class Actinopteri; order Cyprinodontiformes; family Poeciliidae; genus Gambusia; species Gambusia affinis. The sequence continues at coordinate 12,359,775 of NC_057884.1, read as the reverse complement.
AATGTCTTGAAAGCATATTTCAGGACTCACTGGTGATAAGCTGCAAAAAAATGTTTTGCCAGTTCCTTTACACACCACTGCTTAAAAAGGGGTCTCTTCAGCTTTAAACATAAACTCGTCCAAGTATTCTTTAGAGTAATTTAAATAAGTAAAACATTTAAAATACATAATATATAAATATGTAGATCTCTTGATGAATCACAGTAGATTTAATCTCTACCTGTGAAACAAAACTGTAACATTTTAGAAATATGCAAACTTGGAAGAATAAACTATGTTCTTTTTAAAACATATCTCACTAACATATACCTTCAGCTCATATCATTTTAAATAAAGCCTCATACCTCTTTCAACAGGATCCCAGTCTCATCTGGATTTAGCGTCTATGAACTGAGATGTGTGGGACCTTTGCTGCCACTAATGTCATTTCCTACTTTGTTCTGTTAGAGCTTTGCCGGGCAACTGCGGTGAAAAATGGCTGCCATGCGTGCCAACAGGTAGACAACTACGTCAAAACACTATCTCCATCTCATTTAAATAAAGAGTCAGAATATATCCTGGACTTATGTCACAAAGGCTAAGCAGCAAACTTGGGTGCAGATATTTCCATAAAACTGTGCGCTCTTTGTTTAAATTCAAATGCTATGAGCTCTAGGTTAAGGATAAGCCCCACTCACCTGTTAACTTGCGAGGTGACATATCCATCGACTCTTCACTGTGTCTGCAGTGTTCCTGCATGAGAAAACACTGAACCTTCACCTTAAAATGGACAGATTGCATCCTTTAGAGTGTGAGCAAACACTTGAGGGATTGTTCAAAATCGTCCAATCACAGTGTGGGGATGAAGATGTGGAAGCTAAGCATCTTCCCCTATAATGCCATGATTGTCTTCATTTGGCCCCTCTGCATCAAGATTAGCATGATAAATCTATTACTAAATTCACAAAATTTTCTAATATATTAACTACATTTATATTTTTGCAAACAAGTTAAAGTTAAAAATGAATACTGGTGAAATCAAGTCACAGCTAACAGTGTCCAGAGAGACGGCGTCGCATCTTCCATTCGCACGAATTGACACTGATGTAACAAACTGATGGAGCCCGATGGAAAATTGGCGGTAAACAAATGATGCAACAAGCCTGTAAATCATATCTGATTAATTTCACTGTAACATGGTGTAATATGTTACGGGGCCTTGCAAAAGGATCCATAAATTTGAACTTTTATTTTTGAATTGTGTCCTGTTACAATCACAAACAGATTTTTATCAGGATTTTATGCAATAGATCAACTAAAAGAAGAGTATAATGGTTACGTAAAAGGAAATTGATACGTGTTTTCCATTTCCTTTTCCCTAATTAAAATGTAAAACGTCTGGCGTGGATTCATATTTAGCCGCCACTACTCTGACACCTATAAAATCCGAGTGAGAAATCACATAATCACCTAATAGAGTCCTCCTTCAGTTAAAGTCAAAATGAAATAAATACAGCTGTTTTGTGAAGACTTCAAAGACGTTTTTTTTAGAGAACATCACATAAAACCCAAGAAACAGATCAGGGAGGAGATCAAATCAGGAAGAAGAAAGTTGCAAAACAAGTTGGTTTGAGCTTCAAAGATCGCTCAAACCTACCAAGTTCTGGACGTCTACCTGAACTAATGGACAGGGAGACACATAATCAAAGAAGAGGTCAATGAACTCTGAACCTCTGGAGGAGATTCAGAGATTCTCAGCTCAGGTGGTAAAGCTCACTTTAGGTCACCTGCTGTTCTACTCTAAACCTGAGCAATTTTGCAAAAACAAGTGACATAAATATCATTGTCTGACTGTGCAAAGCTAAGAGCAGCACACTCAAGGAGATGCAGCTGTAAATGCAGCAAATGGTGTTGAATCACTGGGAGCCCAAGTCAAATGCATGTCACACTATTCAGACTAATTGTAAAAATAAAATGGTTAAAAAAAATAATAATCCTGTTTTCCTTGAGGGCTGCACAGTGGCGCAGTTGGTAGAACTGTTGCCTTGCAGCAAGAAGGTTGTGGGTTCGATTCCGGACCCAGGGTCTTTCTGCATGGAGTTTGCATGTTCTCCCTGTGCATGCGTGGGTTCTCTCCGGGTTCTCCGGCTTCCTCCCACAGTCCAAAAAACATGACTGTCAGGTTAATTGGTCTCTCTAAATTTTCCCTAGGTGTGAGTGTGTGTGTGAATGGTTGTGTATGTCTGTATGTCTCTGTGTTGCCCTGCGACAGACTGGTGACCTGTCCAGGGTGAACCCCGCCTCTCACCCGGAACGCAGCTGGAGATAGACACCAGCAGCCCTCCTGACCCCACTAAGGGACAAGGATAAACAGAAGATGGATGTTTTCCTTGTGTGTTGCCATACTCCCTAAAGAAGCAGTAAAATGCATCGAAATATGTGGCTGTAGTTCTTTTTCTAACTTCGTTCGGTGTTTCACTATGGGAATCGCCTCAGCGTGACCCAACTACGGAAGCTCCAATGGACCTTACCAAGCTCCGCCCACAACCGACCCACGTGACCGCAAGTCTCACAAGCAAAGCCTCGTAGCGCATTATTTCTATGTAAACATGACTCCATTAGTGCATCATTTCTACCGGATTTTCACGATATATCAGCTACTACAATAGACAGAGGAAATAACAAGTTCATGTCATCATCTGGTAGGAGGTTACTGGTTTTTCAGTCACAAGCTGGTTGCAAACCTGAAGCCAGCAGGTGTCAGTCAGTCAGTTATGGTAGATCTGAAATTTGGTTTGATGACCTCAATATGAGAAGCTACAGACTGTTAAGAGGAACCAAAGAGCTCTGTTAAGGTAAAGAAGCCATTTGTTTGTTAAAAGTTTATGAAATCTATTTTTTCTATTTGATGTTTGTTATGAATGACGTATACTCACAAACGAACAGGGTAATTAGTCCAACGTTTAGAAACTACAACAGCTGTAATGAGCCACAGCAAAGGTAAACAAAAGTAAAATAACCTAACAGGTGATCAACTCAAAACCACTAGTACCTTTTTACTCTGTCTCTCTCTTGTGGTTTAAGCACACCTGTTACCGTGGCAACCGCCTGCGCCCATAAGACGAGCAAAGATTACGTTAAAAACAAAACCTTCAGTCCGTTACGATATCAAGTTTCCAGGCTTGATATTTATTTCTGGATTATTAAACAGCGCTTCCCTGAACACAGCGATGGTTGATTTACTAGCTGTACTTGGTGCTAGAGTGGCTAACACGAGTAACTGTTTAGTCCAAAGCCTTTTCTGCTAAAATAAAATTTTTAGTGTGTGTCAGATACAGTACACATTGCATATTGATCAGTTTAGCTAAAGTAAGACTGTGTAGCAGACAGGCTTCAAGGTGTAGAAGTTGTATCAGAACTACTATTATGCTGTACTTAGCTAACGAGAAGCGTGTGTTTGTGAGACGGCCACCCACGTGACCACGTAGAATGTGCATCAGCCAATGAAAAGCGGCCCCTCTGGTAAGGTCCATGACAATACGTCTGTCCGTGACAGACAGGTTGAGCCGTGACCGTGGCTCCACCCACCATCCAATAACACGGCCAACCTACCCCTCTCAACTCATTCTCGCTTTCTTCCCGTGTGAAGAACTACAGCAAAGCTCCCTCAGCACATTCAGGCTAGCTTGGCTCTGCTTAACCGTTCGTAGGCGTTCCGTAAAGGAAAACGCCGCTGAACGCAGTACCAGGACAGACCTGGACTGTGCTGGGTAAGTGCTTCGAAAGAAGCCTTTTTTTTTTCAGTTATACAAGCGTTCGAAGCAGCTATCGCGTAAAGGCGGGCGGCTTTTATAGCTACTTTGTTTTAATTAACAGGGTAACTAACGGTTGTGTTGGCTAAGCTAACGCGTAAAGGCGGGCTTGGTGGCTGTATAGCGGTACATCGCAAGCATAAACAGTTGGTAAAGTTCAGCTAACGTCTCACGGCGAGCGGACTTTATCTTCAGTTTTATAGTGAACGTGTCAAGACGAGCTATAATTTGCTTTCGGCATGGCTACGGCTCCCACCCCACCAAAGGGTCAGAACTGACGGTTAAAGAGGCTGAATCCCGCCTGTGCCCAGCATCATGCGGGGCCTCCATTTCAGGCAGGGACCCACACCCTATGTGCATCGGTGGGCGCTTAAACACGCTTGCGTCGCTGGCTGACCCACAGGGGTGCCAGCACTGCTCGTCGATGCCAGAAAAAATCCTGGAAAGGCGGCTTAGAGTAACTGTAGCTAACAGCCAGGATCCATGCCTCTCATCACCTTCAGCTGTTGCAGCAGGTGAAAACCATCAACCGCGAGCCTCTAAGAGCTGGGCCGACATGATGGAGGAAGAGTCCCATGCCCCCTCTGTTTGAGGGTCTCATGGAGAGCAGGGAACTCGAAACAGGCTTGGAGGAAAAGGAGGGTGATGCAAACTCTGACCTCCTCGACCTGGAAGACATGGAAGAAGAGGAAGATAATGTCTTCTCGGCTCAACTGTCCAGGCCAACCAGCGGAGCGGAAATCGCCTCCCCTGGGAACAGTGACCTGTATGATGTGTGCAGACGGGCTGCTTTAAAGCTGAACATCCCCTGGCCCGCAGTCCAGGATGCAGGCCATACAGAACGTGACTTATATGAAAGGAAGAGACTGCCACCAGTCTTACCTTCAACATAACAGCTTTTACCAGCTGTTCCAGCATGCATGAGAGAAAGAGCCGTTTCTGGTCTAGTCCATTCAAGAGCAAGCTCCCCACTAAGGGCTTCTCTAAGCTGGAGATACAGGGGATGGGTGAGTTGGGTCTGGCTGTTCCCCCAACAGTAAAGCCTTCAGTGGCTTACCATCTTCACCCTAACCGCAGATCGGTGTCAGCATCTTCGAGCATCTCACTTCCAGGTAAAATAGATCGCCTCACTGCATCTATTTACCAAAGAATGTACAAATATGCTGGACAATCAGTGTGCTCGCTTAACGCAGTTACACTGTTGTCAGCCTATCAGGGTGAAATCTTGGAGGAGATGGGTCGTCAGCTGGACTCGGGGACACCAAACCCCACCCTTTGGGATGAGATTTGTGTGGTGAACGATCTTATCCTACGCTCCTCTAGAGGGGCCGTTCAAGGCTGTGGTCGTGTCATGGGACTGGCAGTCTCAGGGGAGAGGGCCTTATGGCTAAAGTGGCACCCAAAAGGCTGAAATTATGGATTCGACCTATGACCCATCAAAAGGTCTATTTGGCCCCTCCCTGGAGAAAATGAGGGAAATAAGTACCCTCAGAAAACAGGAAGGAGAGGCTTTCAACCTTTGTTTGCCTCGTAAACCTAGTCGAACTCCTCCACCAGGACCAAGACCTGGCTTTGCTGCTGCTGCTGCAGTGAGAGGACGGCAGGGTGGACCTAGGGCTCCAAGGAGGCCTGCCACACAACCTCCCCAGCAAAATAAATCTGAGAACCCAAAGCCATGGGGTAAGCATTCTTTTGCAGCGGCCGCTGCAAAAAATCGTCCATCTTACCCCGGGGAGGGGAAAAAGAAGCGGGCCACCTAGCCCCTGTCTTTTTTCCACGACTTCTTCATCAGAAGAGGGGGTTTTCAGACAGCAGTGCAAATCCTCCTGTCCGGTGTTCAAATTCTCCTGTGGTTCCCAGTTCATCAGGAGTCCCGTTAAATTCTCCCCCTCGTGTTCAGAGAGAGGAAATTTTAAGACAGACAACACAGTGTTTTCCAGCACTTCAAAACTGTCATGTCACACTTCACAGCACTTTGTCAGTGTCACCAAGCACTCACCAGTGCCTCTTCACACATTTTTCTGTTCTGGGGGAATCAAGGGAAATAAAAGAAGCTTTTCTGCAACCAGGCATGATGCCAAGGGCAGAAAGCCCCCCACGAAAAAAGAAGAAAATTGCAAAAATGAATCCATGTCACCCCCCTCTGTACCCAACAGAGGGAGCTGGCGCTCTCTGCATGAGAGCACAGCTCAGCTCTGCAGAGGGGATGACGTCACCCAACATGGCAGGCCGCCTCTCTGCGCAGGCAGAGGAGTGGCGCGCATGCGCAGTCTCCCCATGGGTTTTGACCACAATTTCCAGGGGGTACAGACTGCAGTTCGCTGTGAGACCTCCGAGATTCAACGGAGTGCTCGTTTCAGTGGCCAATGGGGATTCGGCGCAGGTCCTGGAGGACGAGATCGCATCCCTGTTAGCCAAACAAGCAATCAGAGTGGTGCCGGAAGAAGAGGTTCGTCAAGGCTTCTACTCACGCTATTTTCTCATTCCAAAGAAAGACGGCGTGTCATTACGGCCCATACTGGAACTGCGTGTGTTAAACAAACACTTACGCAAGTACACATTCAGAATGTTGACATACAAGACGCTATGTCGCTCCATTCGCCCGGAGGATTGGTTTGTAACTATCGACCTCTCCGATGCATATTTTCACATAGCCATTTACCCCCCACACAGAAAGTTTCTCAGGTTTGCTTACCAGGGCACAGCCTACGAGTATCAAACTGTCCCGTTCGGGCTGTCATTAGCCCCGAGGGTGTTCAGCAAGTGTGTGGAGGCGGCGCTGTCTCCAGTGAGATCGAGCGGCATCAGAATTTTTTCGTACATAGACGATTACCTCATTTGCTCTCGATCGAGAGATCAGGCAATCAGCGACTCTCGGGTGGTGTTAACCCACCTCATCAACCTGGGGTTCAGAATAAACCAGACGAAAAGTCGTTTAATTCCCGTGCAATGCACGGAGTATTTGGGTCTCAAAATAAACTCCCTCTCCTACCGCGTTACGTTATCGGAGGAGAGAACCCTGTCATTCGCTCAGTGCATGGCGTATTTCCAGCTGGGGAAATTCGTTCCATTCAGACTTTGCCTAAGGCTCCTCGGCCTCATGGCGTCAGTGATTTCCGTTGTCCATCTGGGACTGTTACGGATGAGGGATTTTCAGCGGTGGGTCGCTTCGCTACGCCTATGTCCCCGCCGTCATCTGTACCGCAGGGTGAGAATAACACCCGCGTGTGTGGAGGCTCTCCGACCATGGGGAGACCCGGCCGTCTTCGTGGGGGGCGTGCCCCTGGGTGCGGTATCATCCAGGGTTATCCTGACCACGGATGCGTCTATGACGGGCTGGGGTGCAACTATGATGGGCAGAGCTGTGAACGGTGTATGGTCGAAAAGAATGGCACGGCTCCACATCAACATGCTGGAACTACACGCTGTATTCCTAGCTTTGAAGCATTTCATGCCTTTGATGGTTGGTCACCATGTCTTGGTAAAGACAGACAATTCCACAGTGGTGGCGTATATCAACCGTCAGGGTGGGACCCGATCCATTCAGTTACACAAATTGGCCAGGGAAATAATCATGTGGAGCAGCACCAGATTTCTATCGGTTCGCGCAACGCATGTACCAGGAATTTTGAACAGAGGGGCCGATCTGTTATCCAGAGGCAACCCCCTTTACGGAGAGTGGAAGCTGCACCCTCAAGTGATGGAGCAGATCTGGCAGAGGTACGGACAGGCTGCCGTAGATCTCTTCGCCTCATGGGAAAACGCTCATTGCCCACTGTTTTTCTCCCTGTCGGACCGAGACGCACCACTGGGCGTGGACGCGCTGGCTCACTCATGGCCGAATGTGTTGCTCTATGCATTCCCCCCTCTGAGTCTGATATCCCCAACTCTAATCAGAGTGAGGGAACAGGGCCTGTCCCTAATTCTGGTGGCCCCATGGTGGCCATGCCTTGGGTGGCAGAAATAATCCAAGTTCTGTCAGCACAACCATGGCGGCTTCCCATTGCAGGGACCTTCTGTCTCAAGCTCAGGGGAGATCTATCATCCACATCCAGATCGTCCTGGCTCTCTGGGCCTGTGAAAGGTGGAACCTAAATGCAACAGGTCTCCCTCCAGAGGTCATCGACACCATCCAGAATTCAAGGGCTCCTTCAACTCGCTTCACTTTACAGTGGTAAATGGCGAGTTTTTGAGGAGTGGTGTGTGTGAGACAGGCTATTCCATTTCAGTGTTCGGTGGTGGAGGTTCTCTGTTTTCTACAGAGTTTGTTGGAATAGGGCAAGGCCTTTTCTACTATTAAGGTTTATTTAGCTGCAATCTCAGCTTGTCATGTGGGATTTAGTGATAAACCTGTGGGGCAGCACCCCTTGGTGTGCCGTTTCATGAAGGGGGCACGACGTAAGCTGCCCACCTCTAGGCGTTTCATGCCATTATGGGACCTCACTCTGGTACTGGAGGCCCTTTGCCATCATCCCTTTGAGCCTTTGGAGGGTATTGGTATGAAATTTCTTACATTAAAAACTGCACTGCTCTTAGCGTTAACTACTGCTAAGAGAGTGGGTGAGTTACATGCACTGTCTGTCAGTCCTACTTGCTTACAGTGGGCACCGGGGGTCTCCAAAGTGTGCTTGAGACCCAATCCTGCTTTTGTGCCCAAGGTGATGGAAACATCATACAGGTGTTCGATGGTGGAACTGTTGGCATTCCATCCACCTCCTTTCTCTTCAGCAGAAGAGAAAAGGCTTAATTGCTTATGTCCGGTGAGGACTTTGAGGGCTTATGTTGACAGGACAGCTGACTTTAGAAGAGCTGATAACCTGTTCGTGTCTTGGGCCACTTCTCATAAGGGCAAACCTATTTCTCGCCAAAGGTTAGCGCACTGGATTGTGGAGGCTATCTCTCTGGCATATAGATGCTCAGGGTCAGAGCCACCAGAAGGGGTGAGGGCCCATTCTACCAGGGGCATGGCCACCTCGTGGGCTTTGTTCCGCGGTGTGTCCGTCCAGGACATCTGTGCTGCAGCTAGTTGGGCTACACCGCACACGTTTGTGAGGTTTTACAGGCTGGATGTGGCCCAGTCATCATTAGCGCACACGGTGCTTGGGGTTGACTCATCAGGCTCTGCCTGAGTCCTGGATTGTATTAATTGCTGCCAAGCATTGCTTCGGGGTCAGCATGCAATTCGGGAGTTGGCCATATCTCCCATAGTGAAACACCGAACGAAGTTAGAAAAAGAACGTTGGGTTACTTGACGTAATCCCTGGTTCTTTGATAACAGAGTGAGGTGTTTCACCAACACATCCCTTCTTGCATGGGCACGGAAAGAAACCTGCTTAGAATGAGTTGAGAGGGGTAGGTTGGCCGTGTTATTGGATGGTGGGTGGAGCCACGGTCACGGCTCAACCTGTCTGTCACGGACAGACGTATTGTCATTGGAGCTTCCGTAGTTGGGTCACGCTGAGGCGATTCCCATAGTGAAACACCTCACTCTGTTATCAAAGAACCAGGGATTACGTCAAGTAACCCAACGTTTCCAGGGGAACACTTAAGACAAAGTAAAAGTAGGCATGTTTCAAAGCACTCAACTAGAATCACCTCATAACCTCCTGTAACCTCTGGCCTTTTTACTCCAAATCGTCCTAAATTTAAAAGACAACTGTATGTAGCAGTCACTCTTTAAAGTTCATTTAGTGAAACATTAAACTAATTTTTCTCTCTCTCTCTTTACTCTCCTGCCAGTTGTGCCGCACTTATGGTGATTAACTTCTGAGGTGGTTTCAGGCTGTTTGAACTGTTTTATTGCTGGAGTTGGACTGTGATTTGTTTACCTTTGTTTGCCCATCGCCTCAACTTGTTTGCAGAGGTGTTGCGTTTAACAGAAGGAGGCTCTCTTCCCCCCATATGGCAGAGAATTTCCACTAGTTTGGTAAATTCGGCAGAAGTGTGAGAACACACTCCAGATGCTTTTTTGTTCTTTATCTATTATTGTAGACACCGCAGCTGCTTTGTGAATTTATTAAATTTAAAAATAGTATTTTGCATTCTGTAAATTAAAATAATTTCATTCTGGCTTACAATTAAGGAGATATCCTTAAAACACAGTGGCAAAGAAGGGATGAAGTTAGGATTGTTAGTCAATCCTCTTGTTTTTATCCATCTTTTCTTTGACACTTCTGTGCATTACTGTATAAAAAGCAGCAAACTGCAGACATTAAATTATGGATGCAGAAAGAAACACAACCAAAGTTGTTGCTAGGAAGCACTTTTATTAATTTCAATCACCTCTTGTGGAGCTTGGTACCCTCAGTGGAAAGAAAAGGGGCTCCACATACCGTAGGGTGAACAGCAAAAACCCTAAACAAGTGGGAAACAGACCTGCCCAGACATCCCAGCAGTACCATTAAAAACTATCTCGGCCGAACCACCACCCACCAACTAAATCCTTCTGTAAACCTGAGGATGGCTTCATGCTTTCAAACATCTACACGCATCCATTTCCGGGAAGAATCTGGGAAAAGGGAACTCGTACAAAGACAATGCAGGTTTTCCATGCTAATCTTTAAGCTCTACATTTCAAAGTTCAATCTCTCAGTGGAAAATATTTTTGAGTTCTAAACAAGATCCAAGCAAAAAAAAAAAGGGGGGCAGGGGGAAATCCACTGTAGCAACATGGAGATGGCAGGTGTTTTTTTTTTTAGCTCTTTTTGCTTCTGGTATAATATCAAAACCTTGTTGCAACATATTTACCATCTATGGAACTTATTCTCATAGCTTTCTTTCACATGCAAACTTCCAGGTTTCTCCTCATCTTCTTGTGTTACACCTCTCAAGGGCTTGAAGGCTGACCTTGAGTCATTTCCACACATGCGTCGCAGCACTGAAAGTTTAAGTTATCCTTCTAAAGAAAGCAAGTAGGGAACATCTCAGAGCTGCCCTTCAAACAGAGTGGCAATAAAATATTAATGAGCTCATGAGGCCCCAGAGGAAGAAATTTCCAGTTAATTAACTTGTGCTTGCAGTGAAGGACATATAATCTAAGCAAACCATGCAGATACAAGTCCAGTATTTAAAAACATGAGTTTATGTCCTACATAGATTGTTCCATCATGCTTTTACTCTTCAGACTGATTGATTTCTTAATACAGTCTAGTCTTGCTCAACTTCATGACATACTACTGAAATGTCCTACTTTGTATATTTTTTATATTTTTGTTATTGTCCATCAATAATTTCAGGAAAGTATTTGAACCTGTCAGTTTCCTCTTTGCTCCTTTAGGAAGTTACTTAGAAGCCTTCCTGCTTATAAACCCAAATATGTGGGAGGCATTCAATACGATTCTAAGATGTTCCTCTGAACTTCATGTGTGAAAAAGACTCAAAGTACAAAACAAGTCTGAATATGTAACATCCTAATATAAAATATATAGAGATTTTCTACTGATTTATCTTTGTGTTTGTGTTACTTCAAAAACCAGACAGAAATATAATTTGATATCAAAAGGAAGGAAATACTAAAAGTGAAGGAACATTCCTCTCCTATATCGATTATATGTATATATAAGTATGAAACTAAAAAAATGACTGATAGGTCACAGCAACTGAGTGATAGCATTAGCTGGAGTATGGCGTATCATTCCAACATAATCCCCCCCAAATCATCCCCGCTGTCCAAACAGCCTTCTGTTCCATTTTAACTGAGCTTTGCTCGCAGTGAAGTTTGTGTTTTGTTCCTTGTGCAGCTGAGCAGCAGAAATATAAGTCCTTAAGGAGGAGGAGTGTTAATCTTCCAGATGCAGCTCTTCGTAGAAATGGAGTGATTGGGATCATGAGACCTGCGTGCTTTGACGAGTCCGCTTGTTTTTCGGTGTAAGAGGAGTTTGTTCTCAGCTCAGGAGTGTTCACGTCCGGGTAGCGTTTGGTTTGACTTGTAGTTGACTGGACTCCCTTTTTAGTGTGCTGCTCCTAAAAAGGTGCATTGCTGCCATTAATGTTCAGCCAGGTAAACAGAAATCTCTCAGCTCTCCCTCAGACCAGCACAGATACGCTGGCTGGGCCGCACAGTGAATCGTCTCTGATGATGATTTGGAAGCTAATCAGATAAAAGTAGAATCCATGGTGCTGGCGTCATGTGCGCTGCGAGCTCGAGCCTCAAAAAGCTGCTTTATCAGAGCCGACTTCTCCTGCTCAAGCTGAGTAATGCGCTCGCTCTTCTCCGTCACCTCCTGAAAGAGCAGATCCAACAGAAATCATCAGTGGGACAGTCAGGGGGGGGGCTTCAGGTGAAGATTTGTGTCGAACCTGAGTGAGAAGTCTGTTCTGGTCCTTTAGTCTCTGAATGGCTTGAGGAGGAGCTGGGGCCGGGGGCTGGGAGTTCGCTGAGAGCACTGCTGTCTGAGCACCGCCACTGGGAAACGACGGCTGGGAGACAAACAGGGAGCAACGGGAAGAGGACAAATCTCAACATGTTTAAGAATAAGAAAATGTAAAACATAAATAAGTAACTTCAAAAATGCAATTTTGAACCTTAAACACTGAAAGCCCCCATCATATGGATGATGGTGAGGGGTAGCAGCATAGGTAGCAGCTTTGTTTTGTACAGAAAACACTGATTTCTTCACAAAAAGACCAGTCATCTGGAATATGTTTATGGCACACAAAAAATAATTAATTTCACAGAATATCCTATTTAGACCTAAGAGAAGAGTTTGATTTTCTCCATTGAAAACACTTTTTGTCCAAGGAATATGAAACCAAGGGCAGAGGGTCAAGGTCAATCAGGAGACCACAGGTGTGTTTGTCAGTTTGAAGGGTAAAATAAATGTGTTTGATGGCGGCTTTCGTTTTTGATGACTCTTCTGTCAATTCAACATATCTGAACCAAATCATTGAATTGAATCAATAACGGCTCTATTTCCCGATTAGAGCATCGTCACTGTAGTGCAGGGAAACCCGTATTAGTAAAACCCTGTCTGATTACGTGTAGAAAAGGGAGACTTTTAGCTGCTTCCATTCACTGATGCTTTGTAACAACAACATAGATCCTGGTGACTAGACTGTTAGGAGAAATGGAACAAAATCAGACTGGATATGTAAATTACAGCATTTGTATTAATCCTGCCACAATTTTGTTGTCATATCGGTGTCTGTGTTATTATTAGTTTTTCACATATAGGAGCTGGAAACTTTGCAATTAATAATTTCTTCTCACATATTTTGAGTTTTGAGTTAAAGCATTGAGTTTAGTGTTTTATATTTGTTGTTGACTATCAGCAGCATGTTTGACTAAATCCCTTTGGAGGTTTTTTTCTTCTTCTCAGCTTCACATATGAAAATGTGATGCTGACAACAGCTGAACTTAAACACGACTTTTAATATTTAAGCTTCAACAATGTTTCCTGTCTTGTATTTCAGAGTAGAATCTGAAAGGAATTCTACTTTTCTGGGTACTTTTTAGTGCCAATTTTTACAAATTCCTAGCAACTTATTGAATTTATAGCCAATATTTCAAGGAGGCTTTGTGGATTTGTAATCAGTAGAACAGGAGGCAAGTATTTCACATAATGTTCCCCTGAAAAATCCAGCCAATTTCCAACCACATGGAAACAATCACGAAGAGAAACTCCAATTCCTTCTGAGACGGGGAACATCTTTAGCCTTGTTCACAGAAAGCAGACGTTGGTTTGGATCTAAACTGGATCTACACTAAAACGTTTTAAACATCTCAATAGATAAGACACTGTTACAAGTTTCTGCTATGTGAATTTAGTAAAATACAAGACGAATAAACAGTTGTTATATTACAGCAAAATTTAATATTGCCCTTTCAGTGAAGAAACTAGACCAGAATTGAATATTTTAACCCACACAAAAGTGGCAAGTCTTACACACGATTAGATTAAATTTCACCCTGTATTTTGAAGCATTTGACACTCACCATCCCACTGCAGGAAAGCAGGTCATTAAGGCAGCGATTGACTTCTTGCAGTTTGGGAATGAGAACATTCATGCGACTGGGACTGGCATCTGTGAAAAACTCCTGGAACAAATCATAGAGTTTGATGGAAAAAAAGGTGAAGAAAACAAAAAAAGTCAGGACAGACAACTCCAGTCTCCAAAACACTTCTTTGCAGTCGCAGTAGTTATTGTTCCTTTTATTAAAACCAAACATTTCTGACTTAATATTTGAACTCCTTTGTGTGCAACCTAAGAAAATGGATTATACTTATTTTCACATTTATTTGCATTCACAATGCTTAACTTTGTGAAAAAGCTTTTGCAAAGGACTCAGAGTTTTAAAGAACTGCAGCAAAAACACAACATCTTGGAGTTACCAGGAATCCTGACATACTGTTTAAGAGTTAAGAAAGAAAGTAAATCTGTCCTACCAATACAAACATAAACCTGTGGTATTTACTATACATTGCTTGAGTTTTAACTGGATCTGTGTACTTCCGTCATATGGGATGAATACTGAGCTTTTTGACAATAAACACTCATGAAACAAGCAAAGAATATGGACAGGTCTGCTTTATTCAGAGGAACTGTCAGAAACGCTGGAAGGTGGTGTAAGGATTTCATGTTAGACAGTGCTTGTCCACTATTTATCCAGATATTTTTGAGGCTATTTTTTCCTGGACTGGAGCTGCATTTGAACCTACCGTGCAGTGAGAGCTTTGACCGACTTGCCGCTGTCTCTCTGTGACATTGTGGATTTGGCCTTGGTACCACTCTCGGGCCCGCTCTACCACTTCCAGGCCTGACAGCAGCGAATCCTTTTCCTGCTCCAACTCCTTCATTTGCTTCAGCTGTGTGAGATGAAGCATAAAACGAGGACAGTGAAAGGAAATCACAGGGAAACTAAAAACCTGCCTGAACTTCTTGCTTAAAGTTTAAGTTTTACATATAATGTATAAACAGACATATGACCTAATCTCCTGTTTTAGATGCATTGGCAAAATTATTTCTATTTATTTTAATTGGATCAAACATTGTGGGTATCCCTCCATAAACATCTCACAATAATTTAATGGAACTTTGGCCCCGTTCCTCCAGACTGAACTTCTGTAGCTGAGTCAGGTTTGCAGGTCGCCTGACTCTCATGAACATCTTCTGTCCTGTCCACAAATTTCCAATGGGACGGAGGTCAGAGCTTTGTGACATACACCATAAAATATCGGCTTTGTTATCCTTAAGCTAACTAATTTCATGATATGCTTAAGATCATTAATAAAAGACCCATTCGTAAACAACTTTTAACTTATTTCGTCCAAATCTTGAGATGTTTCTCCAATAATTCCACATAATTTTCTTTCCTTATGATGCTATCTACATTTTTAAGCGCACCAGTCCCTCCTGCTGCAAAAGACCCCCATATTATGATCCTGCCTCCTCGGAGCTTCACAATGGGAAAGTTTCTTTTTGTTGCTCTGTTATTATTTTTTTTTAGGCCAAAATGCCTCTCCTTTTCTTTCTTAACATTAAACAGTCAGCTATGTGGCTTAGCATGTCAATATTTTATGTCTCAAAAAAATAATCTTTGTCTATGAGTGCATCTGAAAGCTGTAATCCGTTGCTTTTGAAGTAGTGGCTTCTTCCTCGCTGAGCGGCCTTTCAGCCCACATTGTGTCACTGTGGGCGTACAAAAGTATCTTATTCTGTTTTAACTTGCGCAGAATTGCTCGAACAGATGAACATGTGATCTTCAGGGGTCTGGAAATTGTCCCTGAATATGAACGAGGCTTCAGGAGGTCCTGATATTCTGCCTCTTTCCTTATTTTTTATTTTCTATGTTATCATAGAAGTAAGCCATTTGTTTTAGGTATGCCAAAACACAAATTCACAGGCGAGCCTCAAATTTAACTCATTTAGCCCGTCAGAAATTTACCAACCCATGAGATCTTCAACAGCTATGATTAGAGTAATCTTCATGTAAACTTTTTTTTTTACTTTCAAGCAAGTAATAAATTAATTAATGTGGGACATGGAGGAAAAAAATGACTTTTTCATCTCTTCTCAACTGGATTTCATCAAGCGACTGTTTAAATAAAGGAGTAAACTGTTTGGCGTTTCCCACGCAATACTTATTAGGACAATTTTCAAACTGTCGCCAAGAATAAATCTAATCATAGTTCTCGGTTCGCCAGCAGTTTGCATAGCAGACAAACTCCCGTGTTTTCTCCCGTGTCTGCAGCCCGCTCTTTTGTGCTGGACAGAACAATGGCGCCACACCAATTGTGCCGAACTCTCTCCCATCCTGGACAATGTTTAGAGGGGAAAGTGAGTCCGCCGTCATGGCAACCCCACAGCAACCCAAGAATAGGGGGAAACAGTGGATCCACTTCAACTATGGCCACCCCAGTGTGTGCTCGTTAAAGAGTCCGAGGGAGAACGATGTGTGTGAGGGGAAAATGTGTGTGTTTGTGTGAGTTTGCGGCACAGCAAGGCTGCATTGAGTTGTGCTGACCGGGCTATATATGGGCGCTGCCTTAGTCCAGGCCTCACTGCTGGTTTTCAGCCACCTGATGTATCAACTTTCTACAGTCCACTAACAATCGCTAAAATGGCCTGAGACTGGGTAAAAATAAAACCATGCAACATGTTTTAGCTGTTTGCCAATAAGCCTGAAGAAAGTGTTTATAGAGGAAGAATAAAAGGGGCTCTGGGGAGAAGCATAGATCAGCGTTGGGCCACAAGCAAGAAAACTCAAAAAGAAGAAGGGATGAAAGGTTTTCAAAACCTGTAGGTGTCCGTGCTGTTATCCGAGTGACTGAGCAAACACAGACGCACACAACAAAGCATGTAGAATAACACGGCACCCCTCTGCATAAGCTGTTTGGCTTAGACTCCAAAGAGAAACCAGCAGCTGTACAGCTAAACTGTACAGAGAACAAAACAGGCTCAGGGGCTGCAGCCAAGTCGCAACACAAAACTCATCAAAAAAGTCTACAATTATTTTAAAAATGTGTATTATTTTAGTGAATAAGTCATTATTTTTAAAAATGTATATAAATGTCCTGAAATGTCGACTGTTTCAGATATAATGTGAGCTCCACAGCAACTTTGAACCAATGAACATGTGCTTTAGTCTCCAGAGCAACAAGAGAAGATTCATCTTAAACATCCTGTCCAACAAACAGCAACATCTAACAGCTCGACGGTTACTTCATCTGCCATCAGAACCGAAGCTTCATGAAATTACCTCAAACAACCTGATCAGTCTTCTTCAACCAGCCCTGGACTACTCACCCAGAGGAAAAACTGCAGAGCCTTGTTGCTGTAAAGGCTGTTGCTGAGGGGGATGAAGACGGTTGTGTAGGCGGCCCACACAGCCGTCCAGGCTGGGCCGGGTGGGCCAAGCGAGTCCTCTACTTCTACCAGGCCCCCTGGCCCGACCCGGCTCACTACCATCAGGGCAGCGAGGGGCCAAGAAGGCCTGGGTGGGAAGGATGGAGGGAAGGGGGTAGGTGGGAAAGGGGCAGGGGCAGAGGAGGAAGAAGAAGAATTGAGGGGGAGAGGGGGTTGATAAGTCAGCCTCTATCTAGACACAAGGTGCCAAGGGGAGAAGAGACAGAGACGGCAACACAAACACAGAAAGAAAGAGAGAAAGAGGAGGTGAGCAGGAAAGAGTGAGAAATGATGAAGTGTGTGTGACGAGGGGGGGGGGTGAAAAAAGAGAGGAGGCCTCAGCTCAGCTGGTTGGTCGAGGGAGGGGTTAGAGGGAAGGGAGGAGAATCCATGGACCAATAGGAAGTGCTAGAAGCCACACTGGGACGTCTTTTCAAAAACATTTTCACGTCTTATTGTATAAATAAAATATTGTTGGATTGTTTGTTTCAACATAGACCTCAAAAATGAAGCTTCACACTTAAAATCTCAAGACAATTCTCTGGATATCATTAATTTAGACTGAGTCATTATTAAGATGAATATTAAGAGAGCATTAATCCAGAAATACAGTAATCTTTTGAGGTTCCACAACCAGCAGAAAGACATTACTGATAACACATGCAGACCATCTATTTGTTTCTACACTGTCAATTGTAGAATTGTACATAAAAATCTTTTTCAAACTCAAACAAACCAGTTATCATAGTCTTAAAAGACAATGATATTTAATTGGTTATCATTTAAGACAAAACACAGCAGGTAAAACTAAGAAATTTGAGACAAAAAGCAATTTTCAAAAGAATTGATTTAAACTAAATGGGTATTTGTCTATTTTATAATTTTAAAAAATTACAAAAGTTAACTACTTGTATATGCAGTGATGCCATTAGAAAATTTTTCTAATTAAATTATCTAACTTATGCTGAATTTAAGGCATAAAATTTCATGATTCTGTTTTTAAAAAACTTCAGAAACTTACCAATTTTTAGAATGTAGTTTTACAGTAAGGAGATGTTAACATCTGTCAGTTCAAAACACTATTGGTGTGCGCAGAGTGAAAATCTTAATGATGACCAAAACCTAAATGTAAATGAGTCTGTAACTGAGTTTGTCGCCCGCTATCAATAGATGTCAAAACAATGACTCAGGCAAAGGTTTGTGCAAATGACGATGTGGGATTGAACACCAACCATTCCATAATCCACTCCGTTGGAAATGGTGTGCCTCCTGTGCTCTTCTCGACTCCGTCCGTGTCGCCTGGAGCCACCAGTTAATCCTGTAGCTGATTCACTCTGCGATCTCGGCAGACCTGATTTTGTAACACCTGAACACAGTGAGATGAAAACAATTATCAGCACCACATCGCAACCTGGAAGAATGTAAATACAACAACAAGAAGAAAACCTGTCTGATCGTTTATTATGTTTTGTCAATCAATATTTTATTCAATCTAAACATTTTTAGAAGACAGAGTGCAACCTGAGATGGAAAAACCTTGTAAATAGATAAACAAAAGCATTACAAATCTTTTGAAAAAATATCACAACAAACACATGATTTCCCAATATCATGCAGCTCCAAGCAATACATACTTTTCAAATCGGAGAAACTTCCATATGCTTTTCTACCAAGCCTTTGTCTTTTGTTGATTTATCTATTTAGTGCTTCTGATCAAACAGAAGCACTAAATAGTGCAGAAATTTGTTTTGAATAACCTTTGGTCTAAATTTGTTTTTTTTTTTATGCCACAAGAGGGAGCTCTAAGCTCTGAATCAGGCTGCTGTCAACAGCAGGGAGGCTTTGATTACATCATGTTTTCAGTGATGCATTAAAAGAGTTCAGTATCTCCTTGAGCCTGATTTGATTGCTTCACTAAGATAAGCTCAATGAAGAAAATACAATATCTGATACTGTCTTCCCTTCTTCATTTCATTTCTTCATAAGTACCCACTCCTTCAATGAGTTTCCAAAATACAATTCTGGCACACTGATACTTTATCATATTGATTAAATGTTCTTAAAACATGACTCTCCATTAGGCACTGATCCAAACTAGGACACTAACAAAACCTTATTCGTCTTCAATGAAGCGCAATAAGTTTTCCAATCTGTCCAGTTGTTGTTCTGTTGTGTCTGTTAAGGTTTTTTTATTTCTACCAGATTTAGAAATTTCGATGAGGCGCACCAGTCATGCGCCAGTGTATCATGCTTGCTCCAAAGCGTGATAGAAGGGGAGGTGAATGTTAGGAATTTCGGGAGGATTTCACTGCAGCAGCAAATCACTGCGCTCTGCTGTGTTTGCTGTAATCTGGACTAAACCATCGGGCTTTGGCCGCGCATGAGAGATTATATCACAATCATCAGTGACTATGATGTTCAGTCTGTAGTTTAGCCATGCATATTTGAACAAGCAGCAATATGCAAGACCTTTCAAAGGACTTACGTGCAACATTTTCCTAATATTTCAAGTCCAGCTAAATTGAGAGAGCTAGGACATTGATGAGGGGCAATAAAGCCTCCGGTTCAGGTCAGGTCATGCTCAGTTCAGAGACGGTTGCCATGTTGTCAACAGTTGCCAACAATCTGAGCATTTCCCTTAATGTCATCTCAGACAGCTAAATCAAAACAAGAACATCTCACCAAAACAAGAAAGTGTTTATGTCTGGCCAAAGTTGAAACTGATTCCATTCAGAAGTGATCAGATAAAAACTGAGCTGTGTGAAAAAGATTTCAAATGTAATTATAACACGATTCTTAACTAACGATTCTTTTAGTATTGATTATTCTGATGATTAATTGAAGATTTTTCATTTAACCACTTAATCTTTTTACTGTGCAACATTAAAAGATGCAAATAAACAAATAATTAAATCAACTTTTTAGATAAGAACATTTTGTTGTCTAAAATGCAGTAACAGCATTCATTTACTAACTCTATTGTAGCAAAAGGTAGATCTGGAGCGATTCCTGGACCCGGCAACATTTGCCGCATGTCTTCCCCCCTCTCCCTTCCCCTTTCCTGTCTGCATGCTGTCATATAAGGGACACTAGACCCCACAAAAAGACCCCCTGGTGGGGAGAAGAAAAAAAAAAGATTCAAAATGTATATATTTATAGAAATATATAAATGTATATAATTTCTGTGCAGATTAAATGATTGCTTAATTGCTGCTCCCACTTCGTTGTTCTTTTAGCAAATCACCTTTTTTGAGTCTGTATAATCAATTAGTTGATGATTATTTCCATAATTCATCACAATTAATCTGATTAACTGATTCAGATTATCATCTCTGTATAATTTTCATATTATACAGAGATGATTCAACCAATCGTCGAGAACTTGAAATAAACTTTTTTTCCTTGATAGGATCTGATCGGTGATTATTTGGTTAAATACTAAAAAATCAGAATACAACATTTTCATTCAATAAACCACTCAACCACATGCAGATACTTAATTGTACTTTTTTTTTAGATGAGTAAAAATGGAGTGAAGTTTGGGAAAAACATACTTTAATGCATACATCAGCATAACCTTCTATTATATAATTCCTTCATTTATTTTGCACTTCATCTATCATAAAGCCTGCTCTTTTACCTGTCCTAGCGCTTAGAAAAAAGAAAAAAATCCAAACAGGTCAAAATTGAAGGTCACAACTTATATAAAATCAGTTCTGATCATTATTCTGATCAGAAAAAGTCTGATCAGAATAATGTCAGTCTTAAGATGCTTTACTTTGCAAATGAGCATCTCTTGGAATGAAATGTTGGGATTTAGAAGCTGTGCTTCTTGTTGGTAACAATTTAAACTCAAGCAGCAAGAAAGATGACTCTCTCATTGTAAAAATGCTTTGAACGTATATATTCCAATATTTTGTATGACTAGTTTAACTGAGATAACAATTCGGGAGTTGCAATCTCACCATATCTATCCATCTCTCTGAATGAAAACCAACGCTGTCCTTAGTAAAAGTGCTTTAAGCAGTAAAAGCCCTGAGGGTTGGACAGCAATAGTGAGAGACTATCTAATAATACAGCTCTAGACAGGCCTGTGTGCGTACAGATGAGACAAACTCTGACAGTCACTAGCTGAGTGAGTTAGTGTGTGCATGTCAGAGACAGAGAGGAAGGGTTTTTTGTGAAGGAGGTGCAAGTGCAGAATAAGATAAGGACTAAGGAAGAGATGTGGAAATTTCTTAGGTTCTTTGACCTACATTTATTGCACAGGGAAAAAACTGGGTGATGGCCAGGCTGCACAATCCTAAAGGAAAACTCTGAAATCACTGCAGCTCCTGACATGACCTCTGACCGTGCCTGTGGTTAACAACAACAGTTATTTAATCGGGGACTCGTGATTGGAGCAGAGGCCTCTAGCCAGGCCCTGTTTATATTGTAACTCTAGAGTTGGGTAATGAAACCCAACAGGTCTTTCTTACTGAGTCTTTATGAATTCAGCTCATTGTTGCCATTTTAAATATCATATAACACCAGTAATTATATAATTATTATGCAATTATTTCAGTTTAGAAATGGCTAATTGGGTGTGCAAAATTGAGATATTAATTGATGATTTATTGCTACTTTATGTTTGTAACTATTTTCTTATCAGTTCATGTATTAAGCACAAAGTATTTTTTACTTCTTTTTACCTGGGATGGACAGAGCAGTTAAGCAAAATTATCTTAATAAGCTGGAATTTAGCAAATATAAAAAGATGTAAAAGTGGACAGTGTGAATTGTGAATATTACTTAAATGACCTTTCACTAGTCTTACACAGATGGTTTGAGCTTAGAACCATCCCAGAACTTCATCAAACTCCAAGAGTTTATCCCTTTGCACAAAGTTGATTTGCAGCCACTTACATGGTTGGAGTTGCGGAGACTCCAGCGCAAGCGACTCGATGTTCCTGATTCTGCTCTGCTGCGGCTGTGTTGCTTTGCTAGCATGGCCCGGGTCGGCGTGGTAGCACAAATCCTGCGGAGCGACGGGGATCCGTTCCACACTCCGCCCGGACCTCTGGAAGCCCGCGCCGTACCGCGCTTGTCCACATGCAGGGAAACCCGTCCCTTCCTCCGGACGGGCCCGGCTCTGCAGGGAGGACGCCCGGTGCGGCTGGGTGTTTGTCACGTTGCCCAGCGGACGAACTTTGTTCTCCACCCGAGGTCCGACGCAGCATGTGGACGGGGCTGCGGGTTTCTGGAGATGCCTCGGACCCTGCTGCGGGAGCACAGCAACCTGGGCCTTGAAGTGGGGGCTGTTCTCCGGGTTCAGCATGGAGTACCGCAGACCGGCCACGAACCGCTCAAAGGTGAGGCAGCCATGCGGAGGAGTGACCCTCCTGAGGCAGCTGAGCACTCCGCCGGGCAACTCCCTGGTGTCTGCGCCCTGCCATCGACTCTCTATCTCCGAGATGTGGACATACCCCCTTCTGTCGTCGTCCAAAATGTCAAACAGAGTCCTCAAGCTGTGCAGAAAAGCTTTTGGTAACCCATCTGTAGTATACTCTGTCTCCTTGGGTTGCATTTTGTTCGTTTTAAAGCCGTTCACTGGGACTTGAATCACGTCTTTTCTTGACCCAACTCTCCCATAAATCGCAGCGGTTCCGTTCAGGTCACTGGCTATCAAAGCCATGAATAGGTATAGATAACTTACACAGGATAATCATTCAGAAGAAATAAACTAACTAATACGAGCTGCCCCGCTTTGGAAGATAAGTTACAAAAATACAATCAGTATCATTTTTACGTTATTTAACCTAAAAATAGACTCGATAACTTGAGGACTTCAGTAAGACGCCCCTCATCGAAACTCAGCGGCAGTACTCCGATCCTCTTATCCATACTTTCCTTTCTCTACCCGGACCGCCCTTCAAACTACTCTGCGCGAGCGTCCTCTGATCAGCCATTGGCCGCGGCGTGCGCGAGCTTAAAGCTGATTGGTTGCGATCTGCAATAGGCTTAAGTTTGAGTTGTGCTTTTGTTATTAAATTCAGAAGAGACGTTATTCATAAAGATAGAATGTTATTTTACCCCTCCCTTTAATTAAAAAGAGCTATCACCTTAAAACTCTTACACACGCCGATCATAAAAGGAAAAAGCCTTTGACGTTAGAACTTTTCAGTACCTCTGAAGTTTTCTTTTACTACCTTGTAATAATAATAGTGTCTTTTACATTGATTTTAATTGAAGGACGAACAAAAACATTAGTTTGGGGCTGCTTTGCTAAAGCAATTAAGGACGATATTTATCCAAAACAGAACATGAATTTCTGCTCATTTTGTCTGACAAAAACTGCTTTTAAACTCAGAAAAACCACACTTGCTGGGTCTAAAATGTGATAATTTTCTTGTCAATATAAAATGACCTTTTGAACCTCATGGTCTCATCTGTATCCCACCCCTCAACCTCGTGATGGGTACATTTTAAGACTCACTTAAAGGATATGAACAGAGACATAATTAGATCTTACAAACTAATTTGCCATTATTTAAATTTGGTGAGACGTCAAAACATTTGAGCACTGATTCTTAAATATGTTTTAACTGGTGGCTGATGGGTGACACAATAATCAAACCTCTTTGCTACAGAAACATCATCATTTTACACTGTAAAACACAGCTGCTCTCAATTTCTGCAGAGAAACAAATTTTCCTTTGAGCTTGCCTCCATGCTAACCAATAAACAATTGAATACAGAGTATTTAGTTGCTTGGCAGTTATTAGTCAGCTAAAATTCTACTGATATTCAGCTTTAAATTTCCTGCTCTCATCTTGTCTTTCCCTCTGATAAGATAGTATATCAGCAGGTATTCCTTATCCACCACAAAGGACATTTCAGTACAAATAGTCTGCATCCATGTGGTTAAATTACACTCACAATAAACAGTTTTCTCAGGGACAAACTTTTCCACTTATGCAGTCAAAAGTGTTATCGAGGTGAAGCTGCAGCTGCTCAGCGTGTTGCTATAAAACATCAGCTTGTGATCAGATCCATGCAGAAGAACTCAGAGCAGCTCCAGCTGACAGACATCCCGGTTTACATCCCTGCAGCACAACTCTCACCATGGAAGTAAGTTCAGGACTCTAAACTCTTAAAGTTAAGCAGGAGCTTTGGCTCTTCACAGCTTCAGTAGGTTCCTCTAAAACATGCTCCTGCTTTATTTTCTGGCTCTCTGAAACAAATATTCAGTAAAAACTGTGAAACTGAGATGTAATTACCTCTGCTTATACAGCTGCTGCCCGCTCTCCTGCTCCTCCTGGTTCCTCTGTTGAGCAGCTCTGCAGCTTTTTTCCTTCCTCTCGACTGCAGCGACATCTATAAGCAGGACACAACGCGACCCAGCGGAGTTTACACCATCTATCCCATCGGACCCCTGTCTGGTGTCCAGGTACGCTTGAAATCAGTTAAAATGTTTAATTTTATTTTTTTTTCTCACCAACCACCAGAAAAATGAGACTCCTGAAAATGTGAGGAAGATGTATTTTACATGTGAAGAAAGACAAATTAATTGCATTTGAAGATTTTGTCAAATTTGGAAACTGTTAGAGGAAATAATTTTTTTTAAAAAAAGCTTTATGCTTGTTAGAAAGTATTTTTTTCTTCTTAATCTTTTCATTTCAAGAATTTTATTATCTGAATTATCATTTACTTGGGGAGAAATAAGGTTTCTTTAAATATCTGTTGGCTGATCACTCTCATGGAAAAGCAAAAGAAAACCTATTTTACAGGAAAACTGAGCACATTTTCTGCATGATATGAATATCCTGTATTGACTCTATTCTGTAAAAATAAATAGGGTCTTAAGGAATAATGAAAATAATAAAAGTAAAACATGTACAACAATTGTATGTTTCATCTTTATGTAAAAATGCATATATTTGTGTAATTAATTTGTTCTATTTGCCCTTATTAAGATTGTTGGTGTTGAATCAGACCCCGGAAAAACATATCTCATTTGACACACATTGCTTTGTTTTATGAAATATGGAAAATCTGTAATGATGTTGCTGCAAAATTAAAAAGAAATAATTCCAGTTACAGGATGGGGGCTGCAGGTTTAAACTGATTTCTGCCTGATGGAGTCACTATTGGATCGAACAGCGCACATTCATCACTTCCTCCTTTATTTTGCAGGTTTTCTGTGACATGACCTCTTTGGGAGGGCAGTGGACTGTGAGTATCTGAACCCATCACTTTCACCTCATACTCAGACTGATGGCTCTGCCCCCGGCTGCTTTGCCGCTAACAGTCAATCTCGGTTAAACTTCTGATTCTTGTTGTGTTCAGCTGGTTAAACGCCTCCATCTCCCCACAGGTGTTCCAGAGGAGGATGGATGGCTCGGTGAACTTCTACAGGCCCTGGGCTTATTACAAGTTGGGCTTTGGGAATGTGGCTGGAGAGTACTGGCTCGGTAAGATATGAAGCTAAAACTATCATGGAGATCAGAGAGAACCAACAAGCCTAAAGAGGCTCCTGAAAGACTCTGTGTTTCTGTTTTCAGGTCTGGGGAACCTTTTCCTATTAAGTCAAAAGAAAAAGTTTGAGCTGCTGGTTATCATGGAGGATTTTGAAGGACATACAGTTTATGCTCGTTACCGCTGGTTCGGTGTTGGTCCGGAGTCTTTGGGGTACCCACTCCGGGTGTCTGGATTTATTGATGGAGGGGCAGGTGAGTACCAGGGAGAGCAATGCTGCTTTAGGACAAACAGAACTAATTCCTCTGACTTTATTAAAGCAATGTTTAGCATTATATTGGAGGAACTCTTATTATTAAAATGAATAAAGGAACAAATGGTGATATGTTGATCTCTGAATCCGGACTGAAAGTTTTGTCCTGGTCACTTAGCTCGGTGTCAACAAGCCTAAGAAAGAAACACAAATAAAGAACTGAACTATTTGACTTAATATAATGATGTGTTTAACCTCTGAGATTTCTCATTGTGAAAAGTCCTTTAGTTGATATTTCTGAGCTTTAGCATGATTCATCTTGTTTACTCTGAAATGTTCTCAAACATTTCTTCCTGATCTTTGTTTGCGCAGGAGACTCCCTGAGTTATCACAACGGACACAAGTTCTCCACCTTCGACATAGACCTGGACAGTTATCTTTTAAACTGCGCCAAATTATTCCTGGGGGGGTTCTGGTATAACAACTGTCATCGCACAAACCCAAACGGGGTTTATCGCTGGGGGGCTGACGATGCCATCAATTCTGTCGGAGTGGAGTGGTCCACATGGAAGGGCCATAACTACTCCTTGAAGGCCATCAGCTTTATGATGCGTCCTGCTCAGTAAAGCTGCAGGACAAACGTCCTCTAGAATATTTCAGGTTGATGTTTCCTGCGATCAAACTCAATCAGAAGATCACCTGTTACCTGCCAGAATTGAATCCAGATGTTGGTTGTAACTTCAAAACCCGTTTTTGGTGATTTGTTTTTTTCAAATAATTTTTCATTTCTGTACTGCATTCTGATAATAAATAAGAAACAAACTGATGATTTGTGTCTGGATTTAAAGCGAAAAAAAAACAAACAAAAAACCTGAGAGCAGTTTTCAAACATTTTGAAGCTTCATCTCAATCTCTTCAGACGTCATATTTGTATTTCCACATGAGAATCAAAGTCCTTCAGGAGTACACCTAAATGACCTTTTTATGACACAATAATTCGGATTGGAAATGGAAAAGCCTCTAGTGTGGCAACTCAACATCATCCTCTGGTAAAAGAGGATGTCATTTACTGCATAGGAACTTTCTTTTTTCACACCCAACACTTCACATCAAGAGCAGTTATAGTTATTAAAGTTGCAATTAAGAACAGCAAAAAAATATTATTATTGGAACAATGTTACTTTTTTATTTTCCTCCATAAAATTGACCTTTTCGCCTTACTTGAGGTATTTCTGTCAACTATTTCAAGGTTAGAAATCTGTGTAGTAACTTGGAGGTTCATATTGAAGTGGTGGGGTTCCATCCCGGCATACTGTTAGTCGATAGTCAAAACGAAACAAATTAGTCTCAAACAGTGTCCAATTTGTGTATTGTTACTTTAGCAATACATCCAAATACAAAAAAACTGTTTTATTTAGAAAAGGTCAGACATGCAGCTGAACACAGTTTCCAGAAGTGGAAGTGCTCCTTATTTCACCTCCTTTCTTCTTTTTTAAAATTACATTCTAATCACTAATTGGGCATCTGGACAGCACAGGGTGGAGAGGGAGTGACATTCACTCACTTTTGATTGGAGATGCAATAAATATGTCGGGGCTCAAAAGACTTAACTCATTTCTGTCTGGGCTCTTGTGCTGCCTCCAACGACATCTCGCCCTGAGTAGTGAGCCGTATCGACCATATTGTGGATGCTTATTGACCACAAATATTTACACTTAAAGTCTTCAGATCCCCTGTAGGCAGCTGATACACAGCTATTATGAATCAAACGAAGGAACTGACTTACTGCACAGTAACTCTGACCTGCCTAGGCATGAACTCCCCTCCTTTCGTCAGCTGCAAAGACTGCACTGGTGATTAATCCTAAACACGCCGTCATGTTGTCACAAAGGATCTCTCAGAACTATTGCATAATGCAAACCTTTCCGTTAGTCGACCTGTCAGACCGGATTTTTGTTCGTTTTCTCTCTTTACCAGTGGTGTAGTGAACTGGACTACTTAACATCCGCCCTGCTGAACAGGGTGAGTGCCTGCATATATGGCAGTATCAGTGCATACATGACAAGGCTCATTCAGTTCATAGAGCCTGTGTTGGGATGCTGAAATACAAAGAATAGGCTTAAAAGTATTCAAGAGGAGCTGAATCAGATTTTTTAAATTGCAGTGAGTGGGTGAGGAACAGGGTGGGAGAGACGATTCAAGCTTGAAAAAGATGTGGGGAGAAAAAAAAGGGAATAATGAATCAGTGCTAAAGCCTTCTTAAAATAGATGGATTTTGAGAATCGTTTTTATTTTCTTTCTGCATCACTGGTATATTGTCAGCACTTTATGTTGTTCCTTAAAGTGATGCTTGGACTGTGGCTTGCATTCACCTGTGATGTGAGCCAGTTTTGGGACATTTCTCGGGCAGGCTTGATGTTCTAACATTTTGGGCATGACAGTAATATTTGTGTATTACATAGTCAATAAAAATCTACATAAAAATCCATACATTTGGGGCCCAATGAAAGATTTTAACCAGGTCAAGTACGACTTGCAACTCCGGCAACGGGACAGAGAAACTGAAAATGCAAACTCAAAACATTTCCGTCTCAAGACAGAATTGACACCACAAAAATAATTCTGCTTCAAAAACAATGTAAAAATATTCAAAATAAATGATCCTCCCTGCTGGATTCTTCTGCATCACTCGTTTATAGACTGCAGAAATGAGACAAAAATTCCTGCTATTCTTGTTTTTAATTTGAATGTTCAGAATTTTTTTTTCTGCTTGACAGATGGTGCAATAAGTTGATAATATTCAGATTAATTAACAGTTTACTTGTGTCTGCAAACCTCATGGAGTGTCTTCAGCGTTAGAATACTTTTATTGATTCATATACTGTGGCCGTGAAGATAGCATTGGAGAAGTTTGGAGCAGAATGTGAATTGGTTTGGATGAAAGTTAACTTGACATTGTAATCTGTTTAATAGGTCTGTAGATTAACAGTAAACAGAACTAAATTCATTTATTTCATAAACTGTGAAGGCCCTAAAGTGACTGAATCATTATCAAGGGAAGTTGTTGTGTTGTGCATCAAGTAAATAGAAAAATTATTTTTCAGTCTTTGAGTTTGTTTTTGTGATATTGACACTATAAATAGCAAAAATATATGAAACAAATACTCTTCTATAATTCTGCAGAACAGTTGAACACGAATAAAGTCAATGTTTCTTTGAGACATAATGAGTTTATTTAAGCTTTTGTGGATTGATGGCAGGTCAATAGATATCTAGTGGAGACAGCAGCAAGCCGTTTTCAATTGTTGGATTTCAGCTTTTACTAACGTTCATGTCCTTAGAAGCAAAATCCGATCATTAGCTGGTTTAAATCCCCAGAGCAAACAAGAGTACCAACAAACAGCTTGATACATCCCATAATACACGCACAGAAACAACCAGTGGCTGGTGGGAGGTTTAAGTCTGTTGCATGACAAACCAACATGTCCACACAATAATACCAGATCAAGAAGCTTAAAATCAGATTTCTGCTAAAGACCCAAATTAATCCCTGACCTGCAATTTAGCGAATTCAGTTCTTTTCAATCCACTTTAATGCCGTTATGAAATTCAAAAATCCCATGAAGTGAACTTTGTGGAGGCACATGAAAAACACTTAAAATAAATATAAAATGTATGATTTTTTTCTTCAGTCTTTATACATATTTTTCCTGGCAAAGAGGCGTCATAGGTGAAAGACTGTTTATTCCATGTTATCTCCATATTTTGTCTTCTGAGCAGCTTTTGAATCCTCTGGGTGAGATACTGGAAGACCAACACAAAGAAAAGTAAGCATAAAAATCCATCTCTGCAGACTTAATCCATAGGAATTGAAGAACTAAGTTGCTTAAAAATACATTTTCATATTTAAACAATATCAACAGGGATTTCCATTAGTCCTACCTGTTGGTGGTGGCGGTGATCTGTCTGGGACTTTACCCGTCTCTAGCAGCAGCCAAAGGTCTGAGCATTTCTGTGTTTCCCAGCGAGTTACTGCGTAACTACAAAACGATGACGCCACTGAAAGAGGACGTTTCAAATAAGGCAGTCAGAAATTGGAGCAAATATCTTTCCAGTCTATCTAACATGAGTATTTAACAAGTTTAACTTATCACTTATTGATATGAGCAGATTCCACTGTAGGGGGTAGGGGAGCCTCATCTGCAGAGCCTTCTGGATGGCAAAAAACCCCGTGACACCTGTAACATCATCACAGAAGGTGCCTCAGTCAGACAAGCAAGGAAGGGAATGAAAACATAAATACTGGAAACTCAAAGGTATTTGAAATTTAAATACATACTGTTGCTTTTGCTCTGTTGTTTATTGAAAGGTTTTTAGAATATTGCACTATAACAACAAAATCTTAGAAGTAATTTTGATTTCTAAAATACAGACAGAGGAGTCCATTATGAATTTATTTGGGCTATTCATACAGTGGGCAAGCTTTAAATCTAAGGAAACTATAGGTGAAAAGAGAAAGGAAATAAAGGATGAACAATAATTCATTCTTACTTAATTCATCCATCCAGACAGATATGCTGATAAGTTTTAAGCAACAAAGTTACAAGAAAGGAAAATGTTTTTCCATAATAAATGTTCCTTTTCCGCTCTCATCAGAAGTAACTCTGTCATTTGTACTTGCAGATATATGCACATTCAAACTATAGTTTAGAACTGCATAAACAGATAAACTATACTTCTCAATTTTATCTCTAAAAATAACCCAAAAAGTTTCATCTGAAAATTGAAACAGCATGGTATCACATTCATTTGCTTTACTGAAAAAAAGCAACTGAGAGGCGACTAAATATTCTCCAGAGTTTGTACCAGATAGTCAAAGATTACAGCTCCATCCTGTGGTTAAAAATGCTTTTCACTCAAGTTTACTTTCACACAGGCATTAAATTGGAACAAAAGAGCTGTAATCTATTTAATAATACGGGAAACAAAAAAGTTTAACACGTGACTTTCTTTCAAGTAAGACACTGCTGAATTAATATTATTTTTACGTTATTTTTAGGAACATATTGTAATTAAAACATTACCTAGTGCAAAGGTTCCAGTTCCCTTCATAAAGGCGTGAGACTGACACGCAGCGTAGCTTTGCAACCCCTGAAAGACAAACAAAACAAGACAGAATACCTGATTTTACAGTATATTATTCAGTTATATATTAAATAAAACGTTTTTTAAAATCTAGAATAATTTTATATTCATGATAAAGTCAAATGCCCTTAAGAGATCTGCAACTTTAGACAAAAACAAACAACAGTAATTCTCACGGGATGTTTTGCTGCTATCGCGTCGTCCACCTTTGTCAGACCGAGGTTCACCATGTTGACAAGTAGCTTAAAATTACAAGCTTCTGTTATAAGGATTAAATTCAAATACAACTTATGTCAACACATAACTCCCCTGTTATGAAACTTCCGCGTTGAAGAACAAGAAAAGAAGAAATAGAGAGGCGTGTGTTAAACAACAGCGACACTTAAGGGCCGAAAGTGCTACAACACATTTCTTCTCTACAATGAAACGCAGGACGGATCGAAATAAATATTCGTTAAATTATTGTAATAGTTCCATTATTATGTTAAAGAATTAAGAAACGAAAATGAGAATAATTAAATTTATTTATTTATGTGCAAACGTCTAGAGTCAGTCGTTATTTCTTCATATGCTATGTCCTTTCAAAGAATCAAAACTTAAAAACTGTAAAATTTTTCTAATTGCTCTTCAGTTCCTTCCACTCAAGAAAAAGTGTTGTGGTTCCTTGAATTTAAGAAGAAGAAGAAGAAGAATATTGAAACAACGCTCATGACTCTTAAATGCCCTTACATTTTTATCCCATTATATCCATATGCATCAATAACTGAGGACTGACCAATATGTGTATTGATGATTTCAAAGATGGCACTTGACAAAATGTCATGTCTGCTAGATGTGTTTATAACATTGTTTGTTTTCATGAAGCACTTTAAACTGCCTGGTTGCTGAAAAGTGCTATGTAAATAAACTTAATTGATTCAATGTACATTATTGAATTTTTTGTGACACACCAGCACAAAGTAGCCCTTACCAACACTAGGAAAATTAATCACATGCTAAAGTCTTGGCCACATCAACATCAAGTCTATTATATTTATTTATTTATTTATTTGTATTTTAAGTTAAGCACTCTGTATAGCCTTGTTGCTGAAAATGTGCTATATAAATAAAGTTACCTTTACCTTTTACCTTAATTTGAGTTATCTGTCTGTCTGAGTGCCTTTCTACCTTTCTGTCTGTAAAATATCAGACATTTAACACAACATAACACAGCATTTTAGCTCCACAAGGGACATTTCTAAAAAATCTGTTAGCCCATATGTCAATATGCAGTAAGTTATTTGCTGAAGTATGACAGATTTATAATGTCTTGGGTTTTCTATCCATCTAACCATTGATCTGATCTGAAAGATGGATCTATTTTTCCTTGTAGCTTAATCATTAAAAGTATTCTAATGAATGTAACCATTTTTTTAAAAATAACTTCCAAAGAAAAATTAAAAAAAAAATCAATACACACTATGGTGTTAGTTTAAGGATGCCATGCTTCAACGATAGCACCTTTGACCTCCCTTCTGACCTCTGACTTAGCACAGCGGCCTGAAACAAACCTAAGTATTCTCCTGGAAATAGCGGGAGAATGTGAGCAGAGGAGGCAGATGGAGAAAATTCAACTACTGCTGAGACACAAGTAACAACATGGAAGATAAAGTTACCAAAGAGCAGCAGAAAGCAGCTGCACATCTGTTACTGGTTACACAGAGAAAAGAGGAAAAACTTCATGGATGAGAGCAGGCTTAACAATGGAGCCTTGTTTGACTCAACAAGGTGACAATCTCAAAGGTTTAAGTTTGAGTCATACAGGCTGAGTTGAAGCTTATCTACATGTGAAAAATAGTACAGGACTGATTGAACACATTCACTCAAGTGCTGTTAAGAAAATAACACGTTCATGCGAAACACAAAACTTTTTTTTGCTTTGTTCACAACAAATTCTTAACAAAAACTCGGAAAAATTAACTGCGATGCTTTTACTTTTTCATTTCTCATCACATTACAAGCACAATGTATTTTTCTGTCATAGACAAACATGGAATAGCACTCGATTTCATATCTGAAGGAAGACTGTCGTTTTTAGCAATTTGCACGTTTCAGAAACAGCTGCAAGTTTTCTCTACCAGCTTTGTTCCTCTAAAGAGGGACATTCTTGCTAATTTGACAGTGCAGTACCTATGAATGTCAATTTTCAAGTCTGGATGTCAACTGGGCCAATTGAACACATTGTAGCTCTGGCAGCTTCATTACTCATCTCCTTGGACAGTTCATCGCCATCTTAAGTTTTTTTGGCTTCTGGCAGCTTTTATTTGCTCTCAATTTACCCAACAGACTTAAGTATAGAGATAGGGTTATAATGATGCGCAGTCTAAGGTTTTCTTAACATGTAGTAATTTGCATGTTGTTTATTTTTTATCTCTTCCATCCAGATCACCTCCTTCCCTGTGACCCTGACATTAAAACAGGATTTCTTATGACTTTATCTTGATCACTTTTTTTGTGTTTGTTCATCAATGTTCTCTTAACAAACCACTGAGGCCTTCACAGGACAGCTGGGCTTATACTTAGGGCAAACTGAAATGTATCCTATTTACTAATTCAGTAACTTCTGACAAATGGTTTTCCTTAATTTTATTCAGGGTTAAAAAATATATATTTAAATACAGTATATTTTACCAGTATATGCACTACTTATGTTGGTGTCTCACTTAAAATCCCAATACACTGACATGACAAACTGTGAAAAGGTTTATTGTGAGGCACTGAAATATTGCTACATTTGTATGATTTTAGATTGTTGTAGTTTCTAATTTCTGAGCATCTGGTTGCAGTAAAATAAACCTGAAAATCTTAATATTAATGCCATATTTGCTGAATATAATACAATTTTTTACTCTGAAAGAGAATTTTGTAAAGTGGGTCTATTTTTAATGGATAAATTTTTCTGTAGCAAGGAAATATTCTAATTTTTTTCTGTGGGATATAATAGGAAAGGCTTCCAGTGTGACAACGAATATTGTTTTGGACTGAACTGACAAATGTAGCAATTTTGATATCCAATAATATTTTAAAACATTAAAATATTTACTGGTGTAAACTAGCCTTAGCGTTCGTTTACACCAGTGCCAACAACCTATTAAAACTGAGCCAACAGCAGCAACTGAGGTTCATTTAACCTTTATTATCATTTTACAATGGAAAAGCAACTGGCAATTATCTCCAACTCTACTTCCTTTCACATAGTGTAGCTCTTTATTTCTAGGTGATTAATGCTTAAATTTTTTTAGAAAAACAAAGTTTTTGACGCAATCTGTACACTCTGGGGGAAAAAAAAAAATTACATCCCTCCTTTCAATCCATCAATGAATTGAACGCAAACAGCAGGAACCAAGTTTTAGTGCAGTATTGAAAACCTGTTCAGATTCAGACACAAAATAAGAAAAAAAAAACAACTTGCATGTACATGAGCGAAAACACATGCTCAAGTGTTCGCACTCCTCGTCTGAGACACAAGAGGACACGTTTAATAGGTGTGCATCGCAGGAAATACAAGGAAGGCAGGTGATTGGAGAATAAAGTCCACCACTTCACTTTTTGTTTTGTAGGAAACAAAGGCAGACGTTGAGAGCAACCAGTCTCCAAACTTTTCTGTAGCAGGAAATTCAAGTTTTCCCTCTCCCCAAGACTTCCCCCTTTATGGAAGATTTTAGTGACAAAGACAGTGTGCAGTGTGTTCACCTAAAATTTAAAAAAAAAAAAAAAGAAAAAAAAAAATGGAAGGGCAACACTGAGGAGGACTCATTTGGGTATTTGGGAAAGCACAAAAACCCAGAAATTTTCAACTCAACCCAAATGCAATCAGCTAGAAAAGGTCCCATTTCTTATATTTACCTTCAAATATTAACACGTTTCACAATCAAGTTATTAAATAAATATATCTCCATAGATTTTCTTCAAAAACAAATAAAAAATAAAATAAAATAAAATAAAAAAAAGAGCAGCACCCTCTCCAATTAATGCATACAAACCATAAACCTGCAAAAGAACACGGCTGGAGGCAAACAGAGACGTATTGGAAGGAAGGATTTGAACCAGTTAGGAGCAACAGGCTACAGAAACCAAGAGCAGACTTTGGTCAAGATACTTCCTGCGAGTTGTGATAACATGATTAGTCGGATTCTGCTGCCATCACTGCTTTTATTTAAACGGGGGTGATTGGAAGGGGCAGTTTGAGTAACATCAAATTTTCAACAACAGGAAAAGATCAGATAAATAATGCAAAAATCCAGCATTGGGTGGGACAAGTAAGAAAATACAAGCCTAATCCAACCAATTAAAGCAAAAATAAACAGGAAAAAATTCTAGTAGAAAACTAAGCCTTTATTTTGGCAGCTATTTTTTTTTTGTAGAACAGTGAAAATATTTTTCAAACCACCAATTTCTGATTAAATAGGACATTTAAAATTGAATAATATGGCCCCTTTAAGAGCAAAAAAAAAAAAAAAAAAAACATACATTAAACCTGACCAATGAGCCACCATTTTTAATGTCCTTCAGCACATATTGGCAGTACACACACACACATACACCCGCTTGCATACACCAGCAACATATGCACTCAATACTGGTAGTGTGATCCAATCGGTGAGATCAGCAATGGGGGGAGAAGGATGAGACGAGGTGCTTGGGGTGTGATCATGAATGCAGCAGCCATTTAGTTGCATGAGGGCGGTCGGAGACGGAGCGATACAGTGAGAAGGTCCATGTCCCAACATACCAGCTGAGCGACGGGTCCTGTAGCCCCGTCGTCCCGCACTTCCTCCGCAGTTAGCGCAGGCGTGGCGGGGTGGAAAGTGGATGATAAGAACGGCCTGTTCGACTGTGGTCCAAGGGAGCTTGTCAAGTTTGTCAGTGAGACAACTCTTCCGCCCTCCTCCCCTCACTTAGAAAACTATAGCAGCAGGTTGAGCTCAATGTTCTCCCTCCATGAGAACTATAGAGACAATAAAAATAAAAAGAAATAGAAGAAAAAAAAATTTCCCTGCAATCGACATGAAAAGCAAGCTATGGAGAGTTGTGAGTTCTGGGAAGTGACAGATGTCTTTGCTGTGTTCTTCTTCCCCCTCCTCCATGTCGTTAGCGCCTGAACAGTCAGTCAATCAAACATTGTCTTTTGTCATCAATTCTCTTGTCAGCGAGTTCATGTTTGTCCCCTCCCCAGATCCTCCCGCAAATCTAACCCTGTACCCCCCGTTGACCCTCCTCCTCCTCCTCTTCCTCCTCTCACAGCCGAGGGTGAGGGCTGATCACCGTTCGGGCTCCGACTCCAGCGCCAGCACCCGCTTGCGCTCGCGGCACTGCTTCTTGTGGGCGGGCCAGTCCCGCTGCTGACACTGGGAGCCGCAGTAGCGGGCCACCTGGCAGCGGCCGCAGATGTTAAACTCCCGCAGCTGTGAAGAGATGGGAGTTTGACGGTCAATATTCCACCTGCAGGTTTTAGTCTGTGCTATGATGTTGAACTTACAGAATTTACAGTCCCTGTAAAGTAAAAGTAAAATCAAAACGAATCTGAGGGTGTGACATGAATTTAAATTCAGGCAATAATACTTTGTACCAATTATTCAAATCGAAAAGGCTTTGCAAAATGAATCAATCTTCCTGTCAGGTTTCTGTGTGATTGTGAAGCTGTTTGCTCACTAATGTGCTCCAACAAACTTATGAGGCCTTCACAGGGCAGCTGGATTTAAACTGAGATTAAATGGCCTCAGTCCAGGAGGTTTTTCTTTGATATAGATTCACTTCTTTTCACCATCGTTCCAAATTTTGCCTTCTGATCATTTGATGTTGGGGTTTTACAAGATGAATTATTTCTATTAGGTATTAATTATCTGTAAAACGTATACCAAAGTATAACATTACAAGATTCTCTTCATTCCTCATTTTAATATTTGTTAGTTTCGTGTTAAGAGCTTTCGTAAAATAACTACGTTTTTCTATGAATATTGCAACTTTATTCTCGTAATCAAAAAAAAAATATTAAAGTTGAAAATTTACGTGATCGAAAAGTTGATGTACATTAAAAGACCAAATAAATAAAAGCTATAAAACATCCTTGTTAAGCAATGTGATAACATTCTGAAATATGAAAACCCAAGGAGTGAATTGCTGAAAATATATGCCAATATTTAACCAAAAATTTGTTATCGATGTCATTGATTAATCGCCCAGCCCTAATGTGGTGGAAACCGGTGTATAACAAAAATTTTAAAGTTCCAGGAGTATGAATATTTCATACCTCCAAGCAAATCAATTCAGACCAAATCCAAAAATGTAACACTGATTACTTACCCTCCTCTCAATAAGTGAACAAGGGGGGTAATGACACTCATAGTATGTACAGGAGCATTCCTCTTCCTCCACTAGCTCCCCGTTAGCATTGTAGTAGCGTGTGCGGCTCAGCTCCAGATACTGCTCCTCCACTGGATCAGCTGGGACCTGCTGGATGGCCAGCCAGTACAGCGATTGCTCTCTGGACAAAAAACAAAATGTCCCATTAAATGGTTCAATACCGATATTGCTGTTAAATGCTGATACTTATCGTCTTATTGGTTGTGTAAGAACTCTGCCACATGTGTAAATAGGTGGTGTTACCTCTGCTTGCTGGAGATCTCCTCTGGCTTGGGGCTCCAGCCCACCGGTACCAGTCGTAGGTTGTCTAGCCGGTTATCCACCGTCACAGAGTTGATGTGGATGACTTGAAAACTGGGGGCAATGCCTCCTCTGTGCTTCTCCCTGGATAAAGACCAACAAGTCAGACGTGCTTCCACCAGCGCACAGGGGGAAAGTAAAAGCAAAATTGTAGGAATACATCAAGAACTCAAATCGTTAAAGGACGGCATTACTCTCGTTTATCCAGAAGAGATTGAATGCAGGGGGTCTTAACTTAAAGTTTTGTGATCATCTCCATCATAAATAATAATGTTTAACTTAATAAAGGATTAATATTTTTTTTGTCATTTGTTAAATAACCAAATAACCAATAGCAAACCAACTAAAAGCAGTTTTAGTGCATGGTTTGGCCTTTTCAACCCATTTTATGAACCACATGTCCTGTTTAACTTCATTTTTATGCTGCCAAGACAACAGGAAGTACAATATCTGCGATGTGAGAAATCACACAAAAGCATAAATGTAATCCTGCTCTTAGAAAACAGGAGAAAAGAAAAAAAAAATTGGAAAAATTTCGTATTTCAATTCTCGTTTTTCTGTGAACCCTAAATGTAACAAGAAATCAAACTGTTTGGTGGAAGCAAATCCATGTTAGGTATTAGATATACAGGAAATAACTTATAAATAAATCAAGAGCCGAGCTGAGACACTGTTATGGTACTTGAGTTTTAAGGACTCCTGACTGAAAATTTTCTGAATGTTTCCATACGAGGGAAAAGGTGTTGTTAATAGCAACAAAAGGTAAAATATTTGTTTAAGCATCTTCTTTAATACAGACCACCTATGAGAAAATACAATCAAAACTTCACACTCTGAAACTTGGATTTAAAATACATATAAAAGATGCAAATTGTGTACAATCATTTTGAAATGAACTATTTCTCTTTGTTGGCTTTTCTTGCTGGAAAGTGTTAGACGTCTCACCTTGGCGATTACGCAAGAAATTACCTGCAAACAACGAACAAGGACTCATCTCACAAATTATCGAAAGAGACTTTTGTGGAACAATACTTCTGACTTTATCAGTTTGCGTTTAATGTCTTACTATAGTTTTGCTTGTTCTAATGGCTATTTCTGTAATCGTCAATACAAAAAAAAAAAATGTTTCAATCACAAGAATGATTCGTCTCTTGAGAATATCCAAAGAAAAAACGTAATGTACAAAATAAATTACTCACCACAGCAGCTCGTGCAGCGGCCTTCCAGCCCAGCGGCCTTTGCCGATGTCAAAAGCGTAAGCGAAGATTTTTGCACCATTGCCGTCAGCATCGACCTCCATGCGAGCCTGAAAAAAAAATAAAATAAGGAAGTGAGGTAAACGGCCCTCGCTGGTGTTTTGGAGAAATGTGGTGCAGCCCAAAAGGAAACAATTCTGACACTTTACCTCAAAGGCATAGTTTTCAACTAGTGGTATGTCCTGCTCGTCAATCAGAGTGTATTTTGTCTGAAATGAGAAACGCAGAAAAAAATTTAAGTCGCTGCAAGGTAAGAAGTGCTCATCGCTGCCTCACTGTGCAGCAACACAATAAAAACAGATTTACTCCGCCACGATATTAATTAATAATACTTTTTATACTCCAGACACAGGAAGGATATCAATTTTCACCTAATGTATCACAAATCCAAAATCTCTTTTCTTAACAGAAGAAATGAATCATTACGTAATAATTTTTCATTCCCTGAAAAACTCTCCGTCCACCTCCAAATGTAGAGAATTTGGAGGTGGACATTTCTAAAGTAAAATGCATGCAGAGGCTGCGGTATCAAACTGTTGAAACTAACTAGAATAATGCAAGGTAGGTGATATTTGCAACATGAATGAAGAGAGTACAAATTCTGGGAATAGAACCTTAAAAATTTTAACACAAACTGCTCGGATTGTTTAGATGAGTCACGACCAGGCCTTACATAAAAGAGACTCGTTTTAACCAGTTGAGACCCACCTGAGCCACCTGACAAACGCGAGTTACAGACACATATTAGGTCAGCGCTAGAAATACTGCAAATGCACAGGACGCGGGTGTCTGTGTCTTCGCACCAGACGCGTCCAATTATGCAACATGACACCCAATTTCCACTGACAGATCGCAGGGGATGGGTCTTTAAGATGTAGAAAAATCATGGCCAAATGACTGACTGGAGGCAGGGGATGCAAGACTGGTCACAGCTTTGACCGCGACTCGCAACACTGGAATCGGGAGTGTCTTGTGACAGTCAGCCACAGCTTAACTTCACGTTTTTGTTAAAAATATAATGATTTTTTTGTAATGCAACAGCAACAGAACTAGTCTATATATTTAAAGTAGGACATTTGTGATTTGGAGTGGCGTTGATTTCCTCATTCGGACACTACAGTGTTATCCACATAACACGGCTAACGTGGTGATGCTAACGGCACCGCCGCAGAATTCTATCCATTACCGTGAAACTACTTGCATAAAAATGATAGAAAAAGCGACAGCAGTATTGACAGCTAAGGACATAGACACAAACTGACTTGATGTGTTCAAACTTAGGACATTTCTTCCTGCTAAAAGCTATCCATCGAAAAAGCTATATGCTAGTGTTAGCTTGAATCCGTGAAAGCGGCAGAGTTCAGAGCAGCAGTCCGACTCGGCCGGCTTTTCTAATCCGCTCAAACGCGCATAAAACGGTAGATCTAGCCGTTTATCGCACACATAGCCGCATTGATATCACTACTGCCTTTTGTTTCTACCAACTAGCCAGCATTAATGAGATTTTTAATACGTCTTCCGAGATCCCCGCGGGCCCTCCCCCGGCCGCACATGGCAGTACTGGAATCCAGCTTACCTTCCCGGCTACACGGCCGAGCCGTACAATCCCAAGCTTGAAATCCGACATCAGGGGAACGGACGGTGATGACACAGTGGGCCGTGAGATTCAACCTGCGAGGTTTGTTCGGGTGTGAAACCGGACGGGCCAGCCCCGCTGCGATACCACCTTTGGGCTAAGTAACGCTTTCCAGGCTTCCGTCTGGCCGCAGCCCAGCCTCGGTGACACACGGCCGCTGGAGAGCAAGAAACCGAGCGAGATGTCGAGGGAGAGGGGCGGGGATTAGCAGGAAACCAGACCTACTCATCAGAAAGACCAATCAAATTGATTTTTACTTACACAAGGTGCAATCACGTCGGACAATAGAGACTGATAGCTAGTAAAGATAGCCCATTTAAATTTTTACGTCATGGACTCTCGTGATCACATCCGTTTATTTTCGCGCGAAATGTCAGACGGCTCGATGCCTGAGATAATTAGTTTGGCGCTGCTGATGTTAGTTTTCAGCAAGTAAAACATGTAATGCTGGAATTTACTATAAATTGCGTTTGTTTGGGGTAGGACAAATTAATAAAAGTAGAATTAATAGAATCTGTCAATTACACAAGAAATAAATTGAGTAAGTTTAGTTTAGCTGAACTGTTTCCTGTACTTAATGTAGTTAATACATCTTCTTTCATACTGTTGTTTATTTGACGGCTTTGAATACTGCCTTTATCTGTCTTTTTCCACACTTTATTATTTGAACTCAATGGTGGTGGTACAAAATACGGAAGAGAATGAGGACCACTGAAAACAATAAAAGAATTCACTTCAATCTCAAAATTCTGACTTTTTTCTCAGAATTAAATTTTTTTTCTCTGAATTCTGACTTTAATCTCAGAATTCTAGAATTAGTGCCCCTAATCCTCTTCCATAAGAAAGACTTATGCCACATGTCCTTTATCTTTCTGCTGGCCTTTTCCGAGGCCAGAACTTACATGCAGACTCAGGAAAATGTGGTGTCAGACCTGGTAGAAATTCACATATTTAAGGGTCTTGAAAAGGTCAACACTATATATGTAAAACACAGAGACATGACAAACAACCACGCACACACACTGTGTGCTGTTATCAGTTTCTGATTTGAAGTCATTGTACATGAAGTATATTTTATATTAAAATAGTCAATGAATAAAACAAATTAGCAGTAATTGACTGATCAGGAATTCTTTGAGAACGAGTCACTGAGCTGTAGTCGATCACTCATAAAGAAGAAATCCCTTCATGTCGATTCATTCATTATTTAAAATGTTTTCAACCCCTCATACCAGTGACGTAATACGCCCAGTCCCATCATGTGCTCCTTAGATCTGTCAGGTGACGAGAATGGGATAATTTGAAATAGTGAAACCAGTCAGCGCCCTCTGCTGACTTCAAACTGTATTACAGCTCTTCTTTTTGCATAGCCTTTTGTCTCTAATTTTAAACATAACATGTAAATAAGAATTACTTTAAATCAGTTAAGCAATCCAAATTATTAGCTGTCTTTATTTCTGAGGTAAATTTAAAAAATGTTTTTGTATCTAGCTGGTAGAGATTTGGAATTGGGTACAGAAATAATCACGTGTTTGAAAAGAGAAACATGAAAGTTAATCTAACAAAGTTTACAGAGTTTATTGTTTGTGTTTTCTGTGGATGTTTTACATTTAGTCATGTATTCTTTCTTCCACATAGTGGACAAAAGCCCTTAACTGTCCCCTGAGGGGAAGCACTTCAGTTTCTTTGCTGGTTTTAACACGTACACAAGAGTTTATTCATGTTGGTCAAACAATGGTTCTCTTGTCCTCAACTCTTTTTCACCTGCTTTGAGCTTGAATGTATTCAATCTAGTCAGTGACTTTTATCAAATACTCCCGAGTACCTTGAATGCAGAATTTCTTGAGCTTCTGCTTCCTCTGATATTCATAGCACCTTCTTCTGTTTGTTTCCTATGTCCTCACATGGCATGCAAGAAACTAAAAAGTTGACCTTTTTTGTTGCCTTATTCCAGTCTGGCACTGATAAACAAAATTGATCATTTTTATATGTTAAATCTTTAACTTGTTTTAGAGATCCAACTTCTTTTTTTTTCTACTACCTGCTGACAGAACAGTGGTTTGGGGCGTTTAAGCCACCTTTCATTTTAAAGATTTCTTGACTCGTTCCATGGACCAGAGTGTTGCTCAACTATTTCCAAACCAGCTGTCTCCAAGGAGTGGCTGTATCACTGATCCCTGCGCATTACATGATGAAACCAAGTATCTATCACACCCATTCTGCCTGAAAAAATACAATAAAATAATAAGATGTTCTCTTATTGTATCTAATGCCAGGGAGAAACAAACAGAACATTTTTATCAAGCACGGATAACAGAAATCTGAAGTCACTGTCCTTGAGCAAAACAATGAACACGGCAGCAA
Organism: Gambusia affinis; assembly: GCF_019740435.1. Classification (NCBI taxonomy): domain Eukaryota; kingdom Metazoa; phylum Chordata; class Actinopteri; order Cyprinodontiformes; family Poeciliidae; genus Gambusia; species Gambusia affinis. The sequence continues at coordinate 12,316,827 of NC_057884.1, read as the reverse complement.
AGGGAATTTTATGGCCAATCCAAAGCTATTTTTGCTTCCCTTTTTATCTTCTTCCATGTAACGTTTTTGAGATTGAGATATGATTTCAAATAGTCCCTAATATTAAGACAAAGTAAACAGAGTTGAAAATAAATTTACTTTCCATGTTTATGCATTTCTTACCGCATGGCAGCATCCCTAGTTTTTATTGAAAAAAGGATTTCTGTGAGTTTGTCATAGAGTGGCTTGTAAAGTTAGTCACACCATTTTAACTTTTTCACAATTTGCCAAGATACAATCCCAAACTTTAATGTATTTTACGGAATCTTATGTGATAGATTTTTTTACACAAATGGTGCATAACTGTGTAGTGAAAATAAAATCAAACATTATTTTCAAATTGTTTTGAAAAATAAGACCTTGGGAAGTTCAATAAGCATTTGTACTCAGCCTTCTTTACTCTGATTACCCTAAATAAAATCCAATGTGACCAACTGCCTTCAAAACATAATACATTTAACCCCTCCAACAGGTTAATCTTAACATAAATTCAGCAATTTTTTGAAGGTATTAGGTGTTGGAATTATATATAATATATTTGTGAACAAACACCATCATGAAGATCATAGTTTCAAACCAAACAGGTCAGGGACAAAGCAACGAAGGAGTTTAAAATCAGGTATAGGTAGGCAACAAAACAACGCACCAAGCTTTCAGGATCTCAAGGAGGACGATTCAATCCATTATAAAACGGAGACAGTGTGGGGCAACTGTACATCCACCAAAACATGGCCACCCACCTTAAGACACTGCAAGATGAATTTAAAAAAGAAGACAGGAAGAGAGAGATACAACAAACATGTGAAAAAAGTTTCTCTCCTCTAATGACACCATAGGTTAAGTTTCGGCATAATACTAACATTGCACTTCACTCTGGATCACCATCCTTTGTGAAATATGGTGATGACAGCAATATACAGTGTGAATACTTTTCCTTAGTGGGGATGTTGACAAGAGTTGTTAGAAAAATTGATGGAGCCCCTAAAGTTCAGTCGCCTGATGTATAAGGCTGGTATAAACAAAGATTACTTTTTTTTTACTTTTCCTTTACACAGCTTGTGTTGTTTTACCACTGAAAATTCCATTAAAAACACTCTTAAGTTAGTGATTAACCTTAGAACATGTAAAACAGTAAGCATAAAAGCTCAAGATGCTATTATCACAAGGATTTTGAACTGGTTACACAAGAATGGCTTGACATAATTTCCACTTAAGTGGATGTAAAAAGTCATTGCCTGTGGATATTCTTGGTAAAGTCCACTGCTAACAGAGTTATCAAACCATGAAGACGTGCTAAAGAGTTTGTTCCTTGACTGTTTGTAAAACATTAATATGCGTTTCTGAAGCTCTAAAGGCGGTTACAGCTGACGCCCTAGACAAAAAAGAAAAACAGGTGGGACAGAAAGATTTTGCTTTCAGCTCTGACCTCTCATGTCCGTGTCACTTCCGTGTTCCGCTCACCTGTTACACCTGTGTCACAGCGCTGGTCCGCATAGGTGCGACTCTTACAGCTCCGCCGGTGCGCACCTGTTCTCCTATTGTGCCATGACTGAGGGATTTACCGAATGTGACTTAACATGCTCGTCTCCTGCTACATCTGTGGAGACCTTAAATGCCGTGACATGCCTGAAAATTGATCCTGAGCAGCCCATTTTCTCTGTGCTGACCGGCGGTATGAAGGAGCACCAGCAGGAGCAGGAGGAGGCGGACATTGCCGTGTCCCATCAGAACACCTGCGGCGGAAGCGGCGGGGGAGCTACCTCACCGACGTCCGCCGCCTCTGACACCGAGTCCGGCATCTTCTCCGTGGAAAGCGAGGTCTGCGCGGAGCACGACTCCGAGCTGGACTGGTTCTGCGCCACCGAGCAGAAACTCATCTGTTCCCGCTGCGCCAACGCGGGCCCCTGCCGGGAACACAGCGTGGCCCCGCTGACCCGCAGAGTCGGCGTGGTCAGGGTAAGACTTCACAATCAAATTTAAACTAAGCTCCAACAGCTGCTTTTATTTATTTATTTATACCCGGTGAAACTATATGTTACTTCCATTTTAGTCAAGAAACCCATTATTTTACAGCAATTCGTATAAGTAATTCGCATTCCAAAGTTTGAAACTATGTAACTTTTATTATCACATTCTGATAGTACCACTGATAAAATATGGAAACTACATTAAGTGTATTTTCCAAGTCAATATTTACCTAAATTCTCTCCTGGGTGTGTCACAGCTTTTCCTTTGCTGGTGTGTCTGGTATTTTACAGGACAGGATTTTCTTGTTGTCTTACCAGCTGGCCTTGTTCAGCTTTGTGACATTCTCCTCCAAAGGCCCTAACACTGAGCAATCGTATGTGTGTTTGTGCATGTGTGTGTTCTTCTCCAGAACCAGCTGGTGGATGTGTGTGAAAAAATCCAGCTGCAGGCCCTGGGCATAGAGAAGTTCATCCAGCAAACACTGACGGCCAAAGAGCAAAAACTGCAGGTGAGAAATGCTGCTGGTCGCACAGGGAAACCGGGAGCTGATGCTACAAGTGGAACCTGTTTTACTAGTGATTAGAAAGCAGGTGTTTCCTAAAAGTGCTTATCCCTCTAGTCACTTGAGCTGTACAGACACACACTGGGATCCAAGGGCCTCTCAAAGGGCTGGAAATCATTTTAATCACCTAATTTACAATAATTCTATAGTTTTGTATTAATTAAAAAAATTATAGTGCAATGTTTTAGGGCTGGCTGTAAAATCTACTTTTTTGAGCGTTATATCATGTCATAATGTCGCACCCTCATCAAAAACATACCTGGAGTGTTGCTTTGATTATTTCATGCTTGTTTGAGGATTCCTTGAATCTCCCACAGCAGCTATTCAGGAATTTTACACAAAGCTTCTCCTTGAAGTTGTAGTCCCAAGTCGAGCTTCCACCACACAGCATCCCTCCCCCACGTCTTTCCCGCAGAGCTCCTCTAGACTAGTGGCAGCAGTAATTAGCAAACACCTCATTAAATTGTGAGTTTAATCAGCTCTTCATACAAACTACTTCTCACTTCAACGCGCCTAAGAACTGTTGCAATGATGTGCTAATGGCAGAGTGTCGGAAAGAGTAGGAGCTTTTTAAAGAGACAGAGGCCAGTTTCAAGATGATAGATAGTGAAGTAATTATTTCTTCCAAGTTATGTTTGATATATACATTTCTATAACAACTAAAGGTAGCATTTTTAGGTAGCGTTCACTCCAAATATCTTATTTCAAAGCTAACATAGTTGCATCTGTAGTGTTAACATTAGGGATGCATAATCGCAATATTAATGTGCGCAATGTATGTTGTTTACTGCAACATAATAATGGGAAACAGGCAGTAAGGGGGTCAAGTCATTAAGAAAATGTAACTTAGCTAATTTTGTCTAAAAAAGGCTTTTTGTTGAAATGAAAATAAGAATTGAAAAAATTATACAAGACTCGTCACTAACTCAAAGCAGGAAGACATTAACACTTTTTAATCACTTGCTGATTCATCCCAAGTTATGTTGTTACTGAAGCTGTCACCAATATACTATGATATATCACTTGTTTTTGTCTTATTGTGGAACCCTGCTTTGTATCTTTTCCTGCAGTGTTCATAGCTGTTTATATTCACACAATCCTAAAGATGTTGTATTAAATGATTCAATAACCTGATAACTCCTAAACTTTTTAACATTTTGCCATGTTACAACTTTATAACCCTTCTTTAAACCTCTCCTCAACTTTTCTCTGTCTCTTACCCATGGCCTTACCATAGTTAAAGATGCAAAATACAAATACATTTCTTCCTTTTCTGGATTTTAGCTGATGTTTTTTTAAACTTTGTGCACTACTTTGTGTTGGTCTATAACATAAAATCCAAACTCAGTAGATGGAAGTTTATGGTTGAAATGTGACAGAATGGTGAGAAAGCCGAAGAAATATAAATACTCGTGCAGCATAGTAGTAGTTATTTTGGTGACCTGGTCATAACCTTCCAACAAAACCAATGTGACCCCCTTGTACTTATTAACCTGCAAGCGCATAAAGAGACTTTGTATTAGAGGGAACCCCTCGTCATGCTTGTGCAGTTTTATAGGTGACCTGTTTGTAAACAAAAAATAAAACAAATTCTTTTACAGCGTTAGTGAAGACTCAGACCTGTGAATTCGGATGTATTAGTTTGTTTGTTTCCACCATCACCTCCTTCTGATTGCATCTGAGCAAATTCCAGATCAACAGTGTTTAGTCAAAGGTTTTCTTTCTAGGAATATCACAATGTGGAGATTTCAGAAAATTCCCATGTTTACTCAGGGACTGACTAAAGGTGTTATATTTCTCTTCAAGGACAAGTCTATGACCGTCCGACATTTTGTGTTTGTACCTATCAGGGTCAAAAGAGACATTATAATTTTTGTAGTGAAAGAAGCAGAAGTTAATGATATTACCACTAATTACAGAGAAACATGAGATGGAGTGCAGCAAGTTCCCTTTTGAATATTCTCTTCATAAAAGTTGGAAAATTTGTATAACACATGTCAACAATAAAAAGCCCAAATACCTATAAACCAAGATAAAAAAAAAATTCCAATTTAACGAAACCTGACATATTAATTAGTGATGCATTGCTTAATCAGTAGGAGTTAAGTGATGCATTCTTTATTCTAACTAATTGGGCCAGAACAGATGTTTCCCTCTAATTTTTTATATAAAACATATTATTTGATTTTCTTTTATCTGGATGTTGTATAAATCTAAATTAGTATTTTCTTTTACACAGCAGCCTCATTGGAAAGTGTCTGTCTTGGAAAACGAGACAATGTCTCTCAGACGGCATTAATGTAATATACATATCATTATATCATTACAAAAATAATCCTTACGGATTTCTTTGTACACCAAGATCACTTTTGATCCTTCACATTATTACAAGGGTGTGCATACTTAGGCAACCAGATGATTGCAACATTTTTGTGTATTTAAACTTTCTTGCTTCAATTGATTTGTTTATTTTTCAATTGAATCACACAAGTCATTCACCACATCAAAGTTGTAATTTTTCAAAAATAAGTAATGATTGTGTTACTATTTAACATCACAAAAACAAGAACCTGCACAGTCTTGCATCCACTGCAAATCATCAAAGAACCTTTAGCACATTTTATTTTCGTAGTTATTTATTCTTGTTAAATTCAATTACTAAAATAACATATTAATAAATGAGTTTGAATGAACTGCAGTCCTTGGAAAGAGAATAAAGCAATATGTGATTATGTATTGCATTTCATCCGTCCTTGAATTAATCTCCTAATAAGAGTGTTTATTGTGTCTAGAAGCATAAAACCTTAGATTTGCAACCGAGTTTATTTAATCGTATTCTCACTGTGGTCAAGTTAGAAAGATGTTGTCATCTTGCGGGTTCAAGCTGACTTGCTAAAATCCATATCAAATACATTGCAAAAAGTCCATGCTGTGTGAATACTTTAGCAATGCACTTTGAAAAATGTACCCGAATCAGAAGGGATTTTAATGCAATCAGAAAGAAAAATAACTGATACTGAAATCTCCGGATCTACCTCCGACACCTTCTGCCGTGTCTTTACCCAGGCGTCGGCGAGCAGGGCGAGGGAGCAGGTGCTCGCGCAGGTCGCCGCCGCCCGCGAGGCCCTGGAGGAGGAGGAGCAGCGCCTCCTGGAGCAGGTGCAGAGGGAGGAGGAGCGGGTGGAGCAGTGCCTCCTCACCCAGAGAGCTCACTGGAACCACGCTCTGACAAGTCTGTCGCAAACACGCTCCCGCTTGGTGCACACGCTGACGCACGCTGGCGACGCACAGCTGGTGGTGAGAGGCTAGGGGTGTTTACACATGATGGGGTTATGACGGTGGTGGGAAAGTCTTAGGATATAAATACCTGGAGGCTGATAAGAGTCATAAACTACTGAGAATAATCCCTTTCCTCCTGGCTCCTTTGTTTCAGACCGGCATTCAAGAAATTGCTGAAAGGTACTACTTTATTCATATGACTAATATTTGTTCTTACTGACAAGATACTGGAGGTTTTGCTTCACTTCTGATGCTTCTGTGTGTTCGTATTAGGGTGGAGGAAGCTGAAGGAGTCGGGAAGCCCTGTGACACCGACCAGCTCAATTTGAACCCAGCCTGTATCGACAGCAAGTTGCTGAGGGGCCTCTGGGCGACTGCTCTGCTGCTGGGGCCCAACGGTTTGTACATTTAACTACATCCTGGAGATTCAGCAGAGGCACACAAGATGACCATATGCTCTGTCTGTTGTACAATACATTAATCTTTTCAAATTTATTATCCACCACTTGTGAATAGAGTAGAAAGTACTATATACATAGGAAATTCACATAGTAAATGTAAATGTTTACATTTACATTGAAATATATTTGCATGTCAGAAATGTTAGGCATAGTCCTAAATTCAGTCAATACATGTTTTTAATTAATAGTTTAGGATGGCTAAATATACCTGTTTGGTTTTTGTGTTGTTTTGTCTGTAGAAACTTAAATTTAGAAAGGAGTATAAAACTCCATTACTGATCAAAATATTAAAATTACAAAAATATAGTAGTCATTGTCTTTTAAAACATGAAGCTACTAACATATTGTTGCTCATTTCTAAATTTAAGGACAATTTGTGAAGCGTTATGTGCTGTTATATCCTAGTATTTGTACCATTTACAATGTACTTCCAGTTTTTGTGTTGTGTGTGTAATAAGATGAAGGTATAAAATTTGCCGTGTGCTACTGAATAAAGATAGAGTAGGTTAGTTTTTGCCGTGACATTACCATGTTGGGTTTATTCTTCTTTTTTTCACGCGGGGCTGAAAGTTCAATTCTCTGTACAAAGTCTTAGTGCTCTTTGGCATCACATGATTGAAACCTCAATCAAACTCAGAGTCCGTTAGAGGTGAGTGAATCTTCATTCCCTCTTCAATGCAGACAGAGTGTCTGCATAGGCTATCATGAGATAAGGTGATGTTATCATTTGGGTTTTGCTATGAGTTGCATTTGCTTAAAATCTATCAAAGTGTTATCTACTATATGGGAGGTATATGTTGCATCTTTAAGTTGTAACAGTTAAACCTCAACATTATTTCCAAATGTCCAAATAGTTCAAGGCAGATTGACTTAGCTAGATATTACGTGTGTGAGGATCTCTGATACATAGCTAAACAATGATAGAACATTATTCCATTGTCGTTTAATGGCAAGGTAAATTGACAAAAGTTTACATACATACATGCATACATACATACATACGTACATATGTACGTACGCACACACACACACACATACATACTCATAATCTGAACATAATTCACGTCTTGTGAACTAGTTTGGCTTTATGTTTACAAACAGCCCAGATTCTGACCCATCTGTTCCTTTCCACACAGCTTATGGATCACCTCTGTTAAAGTTTGATGAGCGCACAGTCAGCCCACTCCTCTCCCTCTCTGAAGACCTGCGCACTTTGACTTTCCTCCAAAAGAAGCCCCGCCAGTCTCTGCCATACGACCCGGCTCGCTTTGACTCCTGGCCCAATGCTTTGGGATCTCTGTCCATGTCCTCTGGCACCCACAGCTGGATAGTGGACGTCGGCAAAAGTGGCGCCTTTAAGATCGGGGTCTGCTACTCCTCTCTGGAGCGCAAAGGTTCTGGGAACGAGGCGCGGCTAGGCTACAACAGTAAGTCGTGGGTGCTGTCCCGCTATGATGGCGACTATTCCTACTGCCACGCAGGGAAGAAGGTTCCCCTGCAGGTTGTGACGAGGCCCCAGCGGATCGGCCTGCTGCTGGACTGGCTGAGCCAGATGCTGCTGTTTTACGAGCCGGACTCTGGCACTGTGTTGTACTCTGTCACTCAGCCCTTCAACGCTCCGCTGCTTCCGGCGTTTGCTCTGACTGACCGCAGCATCACTATACTGCACTGAAAGACCACATGAGCATACACATGTTTAAAAGCAGAAGGGAGAGACATTTCTATATCATAGAAATATGATGTGCAGGTGAACAGGAGCTCTGTGCAATGAAAACTTCCAACTGCATTAGTTCTTTATTTATTCAAATTTTTTTCTAATTTCTTTTGTATTATTTTTAATTATTTTTTATGCTTGTTATTTTTATATGTTGATTGTATTACATTGTTGTACTGTTGTAATTATCCATTAAGTAATTATTTTGACTGAAAATTACTGTTTTGTTTTTTTTAATAGAAAGATTGTCTTTGTAATAAGAAAACAGAATAGATTTGTATTCTGTATTATGTAACGCTTTTAAACGTTATAGATAGCAACAATAAGACTGGTTGATCTAGACTTTTAAAATCACAGAGCTTGAACACTTGACTACTAATTTAAACCTGTTTACCTTATGATTAGTAAAGTGATTATTGCTGTTTCATTTTTGTGTTTTTGTTTCTACTTTTTTTCGCACTGAAGTATTTCATAAAGGAGCTGTTTTTTCTGTCATCAGATGCAACTTACTGGATCACATTAGCAGTGTGTCCTGCATAACGGCAACTTTATCCTGCTCCCATTAGGCTAAAGGTTTATATGTCACATGCAGGTCATAAACACCTGACCTTCATGAAAGCAAGAAAAGCTAAATTTGTTTTGCAAATTTTCTGATTTTACCATTAGAAATATATAAAATATAGTTCAGTTCACTTTATTTTGGTAAATTATCATTATTAAATAATGTATTTTATTGTGATGATAACCCTACACAAAGTAATGCATACTGTAATTGAGAAATGAAAGACTAATAATGCGTGGTTTTCATTTTTTAGGAAATAAAAAGCTAAAACGCGTGGCTTTGCATTTGTATTAGCCCCCTCTACACTGATGCCCCTAAATTGTTTAAACCAACCAATTGAATGGAAAGAAAAAAAGCAGTTGTTAAAAGAAAGCCATAAAAAGTTTTTTTCACCCTCAAAGCTATGCAAGCAACAAAGCAAACGTGGGAAAAGGTATTCTGGTCAAAAGAGACCAAAACTGCAAAATAACCTAAACACATCATCTCCATAATGAAACATGTTAGTGAAAGAATCATCCTGTGGGAAAGCTTTTTTTTTTTTAAAAAAAAGGATACAACAACACATCTCAGAGTTGTTGGGAAGATGGATGAAGCTAAAACAGGCCAACCTGGGGGAAGAAATACGTTCAGAGGCTGCAAAAGACTCAAGACTAGTAGTGGAGGTTCACATTCCAGCAGGATAATGACTCTAAGCCTGCAGCCAAATGGTTTGGAATGGTTTGGTGAGAAAATGTTCATGTGTTCCAGTGGTCCAATCAAAGCTCAGATGTACATTCAATGGAGAATCAGTGGCATGACTTGAAAATCGAGCTTTACAGATTATCTCCATTCCATCCTTGTGAAGTGAAAGTGAATCAGCAAAGTTAGTGTGCATTGCAATTTAAATAGAAAAGTTAGTATGTAACTATCAACATGTTTTTAAAAAAAAAAAAAAAAACATGATTTGGTCAAGTGTATTAAGGAGAGATTCTGTATAGGTTTAAAATAACAACGATAAAAGTAAAATGCCTGTTATAAACTCTAAAACAGAATATTTTTGCAGTCAAACTATAATTTAAAAATAACTGATACAAGATTTTTAACATCTAGGAATTACAAAGGAGTCAAGGCAAGTTTTTTTGTACAGCACATTTCAGCGAAAAGGCAGTTCAAACTGCTTTACTCCACTAAAACAGATATTGAAATAAGCAATAACACATTGTCTTGATTCAACAAAAGAAACAAAAAAACAGCAGAGAAACATTTACGACTTTACAGAATTTATTTTAATCTTCAGTAATATGTTATAAATCGTTGAACATACAGATGGAAAACATTAACTCATTAAATGTCTATTTTTGTAGTTTTCCAGTGGTAGAAAGCTATAAAAACATATAGAAGCACTTAAAAATGACTGGAAAAGTAAGAACAATTGGATATGGATAATTTATCGGAAACCTATTATTAAGTATAAACTGAATGTATAAGAACAAGGCCAGAATAAAAATATCTTCGGAGTTGCAATGATTGTTGTATGTAGCTTTTAAAAATAACACAAAAAGCCAAGCTATCTAGTAATAATTGAGACAAGAATAGTTTTGAAAATGCATGTTTGCTATTTATTTGACTGATTTATCTCCCTTATACACGTTTTTAAATTAAAATAAATAAATAAAAACACCAGGGGGCAGCAAAGTCTAATCAGGCCTCCATGAGCGTCCATAACAATTTTGCTTCTCATTCAAAGATTCCTCGTTGAGCTTCCGGGACCACAGACAGCTACAAAAACTTCAACACTGAGTAAAAACCGATGAGCCTCACATGATGTTATAGAAAAACAGAACAAAATTTATGGAAACAAGATATGATGCCTCTTTTATTACAGCCATGACTTCTAAGCCCTGATTTATACGAAAGGAACAAACTACCGTAATACAGGGAAATGTGAAGTGTTCTTTATCACAGAGAAGAGACCAGGGACATATAAGAAGGACACAGTCACTAGGGTGACCAGATTTGGGGTTTCTGAAAAGGAGGACACTTTTTTTTTGTTGGGAAGGATAATGAGGGGGTACTTCATATTTTCCCACACACACTTAATGCAACGTGATTGGATTTGGGGAGAAGGGCGAGACTAATTTGCCATACAAATAAACCTGGAATGGAGTGGTGGAACGGAGTGGCAATGTAATCACAATGCACTGTAAGCTATGTAATGTGTTTTGAGGCAGTTGACCAAAATCCCGGACGATTTTTAAGTTCCCCCCGGACATTTTTTTAGGTCTGAAAAGTAGGACATGTCCGGGAAAAAGAGGACGTCTGGTCACCCTACAGTCACACAATACAAAGAGAAAAAGAAGGGCACATGTCCAAACCATGATTTTATTGTCTTAGCACTACAACTTTATATCCATATATTGTCTGATGAAACTGTAAAATATTTTAACATAAAACTTGTCTAAAATGACATGCTCATAACGCATTTTAAATCAGGAAGAGTGTGTAAAACCTTACTGTCTGTTTCTTTTATTGAACAGGGATCATGAACAGAAGCATTAATCTCAAAGGAAAATGTATTTTATACCAGATTGTAGTTCTCAGAGGTAATTTCTATCTTCACTTAGTGACACAAGAACACGCAAAGAACACTGTAAAAAAGAACAATACAGAACATATATACTGCAGGTACATTCATGAGATAATATGTTGCCTAATAAAAGTTCAAGATGAAAAAAAGGAAATATCAAAACATTAAAAATAAATGTTCTGTAACATACAATCTTATATTCCTATAACCCAGTATCAATACAGAAAAAAAACCTCTTCACATACACCAACTTGGACCCCCTAAAGAACATTTTCATCACAAGATACAAGTTCATTTCATATATTTGTGTATATTTTATGTCCATTATTATTCTACATGCTCGGTCCTTCATGTGATTCATTGAGGTTAGCCTGAGTTATGCACAGGGAGTGTTAGGAGGAACCAAAAACAGACGTCAGACTGCTTCCAGGAGACACTATCTGTTTTCATAACAGTAAAACCTGAAGCCTCGTGTCAGGCTGGGATAGTGCCATGCTGGTCCAATCAAGGAGTGGATATCCAAGTGTTCCTGGAGAAAACTGTTCTTTGTGATGACACCCTGTATCCTGGTACCCATGTTGACTGTGAAGGGGATTTTCAGTAGGAACTATATATAGAGGCAGACTAAAATATGCTTAGAGGTCGAAAAGCCAAAAATTGGAAACTGTGTTTGTGCTGTGTGCAGACCTACATAAATGAGCTGTGATTATAGTTCTTTGGGGGTTTTTTATGTTCTGCTTAGATTTCTGCATAACAGTGCACAGATCTGTGTTTTTAAAGTTTCCCTGGTTGAAATAAAATCCTGCTTTGTTCAACTACTCAAGAGTCAAAACACTCTTTTCCCATTCTGAAAGTGACCAACCTTCAATCACTAAACATTTACTGTATTTTGCATTTAATTTTATTTTAAAAATAAGTTTTTACATTCAGTAAATTAGAAAAGTGTTGAAAAGTTTAATTCAGTGACTCCGTTTGCTAGGTGAAAAACATTAGATTACACAGACTGATGTTTTAAAGTCTGTTAATTATAATTTCTACTAACAGCTAATGACAACATGACATTTTAAGATCAGAGTCAAATAACAAATTTTTAAAGAAGAAATGACAGCTTAATGAAAAGTTTTCCTTTGCTTAACACATGCAAGTGGCTTCAAATTATCTTCATGAGACAAGTTAGTCCATTAATTACATGAAATAAAATGGTACAGCAAAGAATATGCACATATACTTAAAAAAAAAAAAAAAAGATGTAAAAAAAAAGACTTCTTATCGTAATTACGTTTTCAGAACAATGGGGTCGATGTCTGGCAAAAAAATCCACACTTTATTTTAGTCTTTAGATGCCTTTTAAGAATCTCTGCTTGTTCATTCTCTTATTCTTTCCCCAGATGTATAAAGTACAACATGTAAAAAACATCCTCATATTATATTTCCACCTGCGGTCCTTACTCTTGTTCTGGTGGTTTTGCGGTAATGTGAACTGCTATTTCTCCTCAAATAATGTCCATTATGGAAATAAAAGAGTTAAATTTTTACATTTAAAACTTTACAATCTAACAAAAATACACAATACAAACCAAGTTTTTAGTGCCACGTGTATTTATTTTATCATCTCAAATATTCAAAATAATTGTATAAACCAAAACGTAAAGTTACTGTATTGTTAGTGTCATCACCAATTCTAGATAAACTGTTGTTTTTTTGTTTTTTTTTTAATAAAAAATGGTTGTTGAAGTCATGGCTTTCAATATAATGCAAAATAGATTATATCAGGTTTTACTGTCGCCCTCATAGGTAACACTAATTAGGACTTAACCAGTTAATATTTATTTGTACTGATATCTAATAGGACTGGGAGATCTTGTTGGCTGTTTATATTTTTGTACTCAATACTTGCAAAGAAATTTGAGTTGATTTCTGTTAAAACATAAAACCACATGTTGTTTTTTTGTTTTGTTTTGTTTACCACGGCTATTTACATTCTACATAAAATCATAATTTAGTTGCAAACTCACACTATATCTTACAACAATAACTGCTGGACTATTTGTGCTCTATGTCAAAAGTTCATTTTTAAAAGTTACCCATAAATTTTAATATTTCAATCTACAAGCTTACTTCTCTGTAATCGCATACTTAATGTTGGACAGTGACAAACACCGTCTATTTTCTGTAGAAAATAAAAAAAACGATTGGGGAAAGACCAGCTGTATATCAGCATCATTTCTACAGAACTTCTGGGTAAATTAACCACAGACTTCCTGGACTCTCATTTCCTGGATATGTGGTTTTACACCAACTGATCATTATTAGGTACGTGCTATTAGTCAGAACAAAAAGCAGATAGTGAAACTCCTGCTCACCATTTTATTTCATGTTTGTGATAAGACTGTTTAAAGGTTAAACAGATGCAGCTGCACCAACGCTACATAAACCACTCGGTTAAAACAGGTTTAATGAGAAGCACTTAACCAGACTCTGTTGAGAGATAATATCAGGTTCTAGTAAATAAGATTGTGGATAATAATGGCCATTATATGAATGTGAAAATTATATTTGCTAAAAGAACCGTCCATTCTTAGGCTCTGAAGTGTATTTTTGGTATTTCCTACTCCAAACGAATCACATTCTAAACTGACTGCTGAAGTTCTTGAAGGATGAAGACACAATAAGAAGGAATTAGAAACTTAAATATGCCACACGTTGAAAACGGAGTCAATGAATGCTTTTTGTGAATCAGATAAATGAGCCAGTGTTTCCCAGAATCAAAATTCTCTCCCCCATGTCCTCTGTGGATAATTACATCCCACAAGACAAAAATCCCACACTGCTATTCTTCAAATATTTTTGTTTTGGCTGCTGATCAGTTTATATTTGTGTCCTCCTCTTGTTTGAGGCACTTAGTGTGAGTGGAGGTGGCTCGATGTTCAGCTCCCGCCTGAGGTCCTCCAGGCTCTGCTCCCATCGCCTCTCGTAAAAGATGCTGAGAACGCAGCGGGCCCGCCTGCCATTCTGCAGGGCCCAGGGGCCCAAAGATGTGAAGAGTGACTGTAAACGACTAAGAGAGGGAGACAGAAGAGTACGGTTAAAGGCCGTCATCACAACCTTTTTATTTCAAGTAAATCAACAAATCCATATTGGCAAAGACAGGAAATGACAGCGAATGAATGAGGAAATCTTTAATGATTAACAGACAAGAGGAACATTATGTTCCCATCTACTCACATGCTTTTGTAACAAGAACAAACGAGTTTATGAATAACGCCCTGGGGAAACCCATCTTTCTGCCACACACTGCCCTAAACCAATCAAAAACCAGGAAATCATCTAAAACACTCCTATATTGTAGTGGTTATATATTACAGACTGTTCTTCTGTGTTTAGGTCTTCCAGAATCAATTCAAGACTAATTAATTATTATCTTAGCTTTTGTTTAAAAATGGTTGATCGATCGATTACTGGTCACAAATGGCTTTGAAAGTATTTGCATAATCCCAACTATAGGAAATGTGTTACCATTTATAAAATGTTACCATTTCTTGTCTCCTTTAATATTTTTAAAATAAAGAGGAGGAAAAAAATGCTCGCAAGAAAAGGATGGATACATTTTCTTCTATCTCACAGTGACATTTTTGGGAAATTATGCAACATTGTGAAACATTGATAGATCATTTATTATTTTCAGCCAGAGTTATAGGAGCCATTCTGAAAGGTTCAAAGAGCTGCAGGTTGCAGACCTGCTCTAGATGTTTAAAACGAACATAGACGTGGTGGTTATACAAATTAACGACAGACTAGCTTTAATTCTAAATTGCAAACAAATAAAAAAATAGAGATTTTATTTTTGCTTCCTTTCCAAATATGTGCTCCATTTTCCTCAATACATGCACTCGAAATAAAACACATTGCAGCTAGAATGTGAAAAGATTCAAGGATTTTCACTACTTTTAAGGGACATGAACCTTTCCTCATCAACCTCAAACTTCATCTTTTTGTGGGAACATTCAAGTGCATCGGCACAAGCAGCACTGGTTTGAAATTAAAAGAACGTTCCATACAACAATTCGTATTTTCTTCAAACAGAGCTAGCTCCTATCAGACATATTGTACGTAAGCACCTTGCATTCAGCCGAAGTGGCCCCAGCAAGGCTCCCAGAGCGCACATGGGAAGCCCCGTCTGAGCGGCTTCAAACCATTTCACCGCCACCTCACCTGAAACCACGATGGAGAAATATGCAAATTACCAACAGAAAGGGGAGAGATCACAAGACAGTCAGTCAAGAGTGAAGATTTCAGAAAGTCTATTTTGGTTTTGAGTGTTTATAGAGAACTGGAACTGTTGCTCTTTCTATTTCTATATGCAGCTTGACTCACCCAGCATGTTAGTGGGCATGCCCAGTAAGGTGTGCAACAGGTCATGGACCTCTCTATATCTCAGCATGATGTAAGCTAGCTCCTCATTGTCCACAAACTTCACCTCCGCTCTAGAGTCAGGCGTCACTTTCTGCAGCCAAGTTGCAAAAAGAAAAAAAAAAAGAGAGAGACAGCTCATTCATCAGAAACAGAGATAAGTGGCAACAGGATGAGACTTGTGTTCACAAGTGAAGTCTGGATTTGGATTCGTTAAGCATAAGCAGAGACATACATTGTCCTCCAGAAATCTGAGATACTCTCGCCCAAACGACTCATCTGGTAGGGAAGCCATCTTTTCCAGATCGAGTGTAGACAGACGGATCCTTGGCCTTTCTCTGCAGCGTCAATTCATAACAAAGAATAGACTAAATCAAAATGTATCCATGCAGTGGAAGAATGTTGGTCATTTCACCCCTTCACCAGATTATTTTTGGTGTTGCTGCAAAGTTTGATTTCTTTTCTACCCTTTTTTTATCTTCTTAAGATTTTTTCTGCTGAAAACAAAAAATGAATGGAACCGGTAACAGCAATTTAAAGTAATTTTCTAAAGTCCAGTGATCATTTTCTGTAAGATTATGTGGCTAATTGACTAAAAGAAAATACTTTCTACCATCTGTTACATTTCTACTAGTTTATATGAGGATCAGAAGGGTAGGAGTGACATATGGCCATCAAAACAACAAAATGCAGTGAAATTATGCTACTTATTTGAAAATTTCAATTCAAAATGTTATTTATAGCTCATCAAAATACCTGACAGAAGGAATATAACAATAACCAATGATTAAGTGCCTGGTTAAGAAACGGAAGAAGGAAATGGAAAGAAAACATAACCTTGAGCCAAAAATGCGAGAATATGTTGACAAAAGGGCGAACTGACCAAAACAATAACATTCAACCTAAACTAGGGCGACTCACGTCAGGATCGTGTAACCCTCGGGGTCATTTTTCATCCGCTCCCTTAGATTTATAAGCGCTAAATGTCCTGTAGTTTCTCCCAGCACAGCAACCATGTCTGTGAAGTCAGCACAGGGATTCAGGGCATCAGTAACACTATATGGAGTTTTCACAGCCTACTTGGACTCAACATCAAAAATTTTAGACAGAATATAAAAGAATCCTTATAGGTATAATGTCTAAACCCACAGAGCAGCTCACTGGTTGGAAATACAATGTTTTGTTCCTCTGTGCCTTTTAGGGAGTTTTTTGTTACATTTGAGAAGCTGCCTCTGAGTCTACCAAAGCACGATGTAGTCTGAGTCATTTCAGTATTGGTTTACAATGTGACTATTCAAACATGTGACGTTTCTATCACAAGGAAACAGCAAGGTTCAGACACAGAGTACATACTGGAAGTCAGGATCTTCTCAGAAATCTGTGGGCCCAACCTGATGCTAACTTGCAGCTGCCAGGCGTCTCCTCAGCTGTGAGCATTTTTCCATTTTAAGCTACTGAAAACGAGAAGCTGGGGTGCCATTTCATTTCGCTTCATTTTTGAATGAGGAAATTAGGATGTGAAATTAATTCATCAAAAACCCAGTCTTGCTGAAACGAAGAATAGCTGATTTTAAACACACACAGCTGCCGCAATAAATCACAGTGAAAATACTGCTTTACAGTATACAGAATACATTAAAGGCCTGGAATATCAAGAATAAAGTCTAACTTTAAGGTAATTTTTCGACTAGGAAATTTCATTATGCCCTTTTTTAAGGTTTTATTGGGTTTTGTTTTTGACAGTTTTGCAAACTGTGCAGAGAAGCCTGAAGCAACAACAATAAGACAAATTTGGAGGAGAGATGAGTTTAAAAAAAAACGTTTGCCACTGATCAAATCACACGCAAGCAGTAGTGTTTTATTAATGGATTCTAAACGGCAAAACAAGGATGGGAAATAAAATGTTTGTTTCCACACAGTCGGTAAAAGTATTGAAACTGCTTGAACTTTTCTTCACGTGGATTTGTACCGTGTCTGTAGGGGTCCTGCAGAGCCGCCACTCCTGATCCGATGGCCAGCAGTGCTTTCTGGAAGGAGGTGGTCTGGATGTGTCCAGGGTACAGCCCATCGTAGCTGTAGGTCAGCTCAGCACCACTAGTGAACAGTCGGTGGGCGAGCAGAGCTGAGCCAAAGGTGGAACAGTGTTAAGACGCAGGAAGCGAAACATTTCTACTGCAGCGACATGTCAAAGGAATGACGACTTTTGATAAATGACCAGCCTTTTTGGGTTTCTTGATGCTAATTTTAGCTTTTATTTGGGGGGTTTTCCACAGTGCATGGTGTATTTTACTGTAGGTCAAGATGCTAGACACTTAAATATTCAGCTTACAGCAATCACACTGCATTTTTGCAGGAAATGCAACATCTTTCTAGTTGATTTACCTGTTCTCCTAAAGCCTGTATCTACACTCAGGCATCTGATAGAAGTCAATAATTAAGTAATGAAATAAAGTAGTGTGAAATCTACATGATAATTTAATATTACACATTACAGTCAAGTAGAGTTTGGATGCATTTAAAATGTGTACTTTATTTAACCCGGAGACCACCTGAAATTCAAAATCTCATTTACAAACTCGCCAAAATGACAGAAAATGAAATTAGTGCAAAAAAACAAAAACAAATAAAAAATACAACAAACACGCAAACATTTCAAACACGTTTGAAATATCAAATGTCACTAATCTACAAGCAACACTAAAATAAATGCTATTACATATTCAACAGTATGATCCAAACATCACATCCAAGCACTTCTGTGAAATTCTGATGTTGCATAAAATGTATACTGCAGTGACAATAGCATTTTAATATAGTAAACATTTCTATTAAGTAAATGAAAAACAAAATTTATAATTATTAAACTGTGTAAATTAGAGGCAGAAACAATTAATTAAACCTTTAAATCACAAGTTATACCTGATTAGTTTTGTATTTATCCCATTGTTTAACTTGAAATAATTAACCACGACAATGTTATGTTCACAATTACTAGATATATATTTAATTGAGCTCTTAATTGTTTTTGCATCCAAACAGTTCACTGTAATTGCAATACTGCAAGTATAATTCATTATACATTTAATGAAATGTAACTATTTTATGATCAATGTAAGTTATTTGATACATTTATCAACATTTAATTAATACCATAGCTCTCCATTGAACTACTGAACCGGATGCTAAAACTCCAGCTTCTTGTACCGTTCTGTTTTGACTGCTAGAAGTAAGCAGCTAGGCTAACACGCAGCTAAACAGGCAAGCAAAAAATAATTTAATAACCTACTCGTTGCTTAAAATGCTTTTACAATTGCGAAAAGAGCAGCGATATAAATCCGTACCTTTGAACCATTTAGATGTTAAATAACTTTGCGTTTGATTGAGCCGTATGAAGGGATTTGACAAGCGCTGCCACATTGTTATCCAAACGTATTGCGCATGCGTCGATGATGCTGCGTCATTAGAGAAGGATTTTCTCGGCCTGCCGGTTCTTTTGTCCGTTGGAGTTGGCTCCTCTGTCGGTGTCCTTTAGTCGATCTTCAAAATGAGTTGTGTATTACTAAAATTAATCAAACAATAAGTACTATGACATCTTCACACCAAATAAGCTCATAATAATATATTTGAAGAAGAAATTTCTTTAAATTAATGGCATTAAAAAGTCGGATGTTGGGGATTGCTCGTGAATGATTTACTTTGGATAGTATCTCACCTTCATGATGACAGTACAGTTTGGACTAAAAGGTATCACTGCATAAAATGTGTATGTACTCAGTATAAATGATGCATCCACGGAACATTACTAGAACCAGTTGTGTGTGTATGTATATATATATATATATATATATATATATATATATATATATATATATATATATATATATATATATATATATATATATATATATATATATATATATATATATATATATATATATATATATATATATATATATATATATATATATTATTGATTGATAAAAAATGTAATCTACTTATTTTTTTTATCTAATATGTGAACTCATATTACATTTCTAAAATCTAGACGTATTTATTTTGCAGTCATATGCGACAGTAATGTTTAATGACAGAAGTGAAACTAACTACATTTGCTCAGCTAAAATGACTTGAGCTAAACCGTTGTTTTTACTTTTATTTCAGTATATCAGTTTAAAGTATTGCTTTCCAATATCTCTAAACAGTCAATGAAGAAGAAACTTGTTTTAGCCAAAAATGCACCAGGCACAAACCTACATCTTATGTTAATGTTAGACTTCTTTTTTATACATTAGCTCTGTTGTCTTCTTCCATTTGGAGGTCAAACAGTGAATATTGTCACTGGAAGCTACACTGCTCTGTTTTATGATGAGAAAAACTCAGTGTTTCTTTTGAATTATTTTGTATTTATTTGCGTTAATAATTTAATTTAAAGTACTTGAATTTACATAAAATATTATTTTTCTGAAGATATCATTTTCAAATATGAAACCAGATAAATACTTGTGTGCCTTTGTTATTAAATACTATTTTTATTCTTTCTTGGATTGTTAATTTCTTTTACCTTTACTAGAATTAAATGTGCTTTTGCTTGAGTACAAATTTTGGGAGCTCTGCTTCTCAACTGCGCCCCCGTCTGGCACAATTGTGCAGACAAAAAACCCGCAAGCGGAAGTTGTTGTGCATTATTTGAAGTACGTACAGACTGAACTAGGACTGTTCGTTTTTTGGTCTGTTCGTGAATAGTTTCGGTTTCCGTTCAACCTAACGTCCAAGACTCCGAGGTTAGTTGACTGAAATTGGTATACACTTGCTCTTAAACGAGTAAGTTAGCAGTTAGCAAGCTGGCGAGTAACTTAGAAATGAACTGCAGCAATAATCTACTTAATTTTGCTCTAAGGTTAACTACTCGCGTTGTTGTTCCTCGTGGCAAAATTAAGTGTTAAAAAGCAGCACGGTTTCATCCTTAAACCAATGTCTCTCTCTCACACACACACACACACACACACAAAGAAAGTATACGAATAGAAATTATTTGCGAAAATAAAAGCGCTAGAGCTCAGAAGAGAATGGTCTGGGTATATTATGGGTTAGGGTTGAGAAATGTTTATATGGTTATCTAGTGACGTCATTTTGGGTGTGACTAGATTGTACAAATACTACCCTCAAAGTTCAGACTGTAAGGATTGACAGTGTTTTCGGTGAGTAGAAATTCTGTTCAGTTTCCTTAGAACTGAGATCGTTAGTGACGTGGAGACAATATTGAGCAATATCTCAGTAGTAGTAGTGAGATCAGCGACGGTGTTCTTAGACAATTGAACATACAATTGTAATACCTTTGTCTTTATCACCGATGTTAGCTTCAACACCTAATCATAGACCATAGAAATCACTTTAGATTTCAAGTAAAAAATTTTTTTAAAAGTTGTCACGTTCTTACTTACAATTTGGCAAAGAATCTAAACTTAGCTTTGTGTATAGATTTGCAGACATTTAAAATTTTTTTATCATAACTTTGTTTAAACATTGTTTATATGTATTTTTTTTGCTTTTTTACTTAATGATTTGTGCAGTAATTTATGGCCAGCTGAGGTGTTTTATTTGTGTCTTTTTTATTGTCTTGACTAAATTTGGCAAGAATAGTCAAGTCAAGACAATGTTCATTTTTAAGTTTGCTGAGAAATCTATAAGGCATGCAACAGTCATGACTGCAGATCCCTGCCCTTATGACTGCAGATCAAAGGTCATTTTCATATTGGCTCTTTGTTAGTCTATGAATTGTATGACTGTCTGAAATCAAACATAAAATGTTTTTTTTTCTGTCTCAGACTTTAAGAAAGAGACTATAGTTAGCGATCCAAACTTAGCATCAGGGAATCTATAATTGCTACCTTCAAAATTTATGTTGATACACAAAGTAACCACAGCAGTATCTGCCAAACACATCACACGTAGTTCCTGTGTTCATTTGAAATGTTTTGTATGAGTCAAGCAGGTTTTTTCCTTTTCTTTCTTTGCTGCATTTGTTTTTAAAGTTGGGCTAGTTTGGGTGAACTTGCTGAAACTCCAGTGTTGTGTCAAAGTTTCATGATTGAGAAATATCTGTCATTTCGCCAGAACAGCTCTGGGAAAACTTCACAGAATTTTTCCAGTTTAGATTTCTAGTTAAGCATAGTACCAGGCTTCAGCCCATAGATGGGTTTCTGTAGCGAGGTGATAAGTTTTAACCCAGCTATTTAAGTCATAGCTTGGATGTAGAGAATCTCCTGACTCAACATTATACTGTCTAATTCAGGGTGCAGCCTCCTTGATTTCATCCTGGGAGAAGAGTTGTTAGATATGGAGTGATGGACAGATGTCGTATGAAATACAATTTATTTATTTACTGTATTCACTCAAAGTTAAGAAATGTTTCCAAGCATTCCTGCTGAAACCGTCTGGAGTTTAAAAATGGTTTACTGTCGTGGTGTTTTTTGCGTGTGTGGTTTCCTTTTTTGTTATTGGTATTTATTTCATTTCCCTCCATATTTCCCCACTCAGAAGTTTTTCAGAGGATGTCCTGTCTGAGAAAATTGCTGATTTAATGACTAGTTTCACAGAAAACAGGATTTGGTTATGTTAAATAATAGACGCTGTCAGCAACATGTATGCTGATGTTAACCCGGAAAGAACAAATGTAGTTTTTCACTTATCAAAAATGGAGGGGGAGTCCTTCTAATCATTTTATCTCATTTCCACCAACTTTCAGTTATTCCCCTGTTTTTCTGCTGTAGAAAAAAAAACATTGACATGCAGCAGCTGGGAAGTATAGACAACATCAGTTATGGAAATCAAAAACATGCCCACTCTTTTACCTCAATGGAATTTTATGAACTAAAATAAGTGATGTTGTGTTAAGAAATTGCTTCAGACATTTCCAAAAGTAGGCACACTTACAGGGCAGACAGAAAAAAATGTGGTGGAAAATTGGTCATACCTTTGTCTTTATCACCAACGTTAGCTTCAACACCTAATCATAGACCATAGAAATCACTTTAGATTTCAAGTAAAAAAAAAAAAATTAAAAAGTTGTCACATTCTTTTTGTTGGTAATCAGATGGAAGGAAATGACTAAGTTTCCAAACATTTCCAGACAGGGAAACGCTTGTGTAGGGGGGAAGTTCATGATTTAGTTTCTTGTAATTAGCAGGTTGCCTGACAATGACTATGGGGGCATTTCCTCTCTGTCTCTGGCCAGTTCTTTTTTTTTTTACACAGTCGTTTAGTTTTGGCTTTCCATGTGTAATCTACACCAAATAACCAGACGAATTTAGTCATTATTTTAGTTGGTTGAGTCAAACCAAATCTATTAAAGAATGCATTTAGTTTAGTCGTTGGGCAAAGACAACTTGCAATAAATATCAAGCAGGGTTAAAAATTTTCTAGATATTCATACAGTGGAAATGTATAATTCTTAAACTTTAAATTACAAACCTAAGAATGAACTCGCTTTCTGTTAGTGTTTGGTGCAACTGCAAACAGCATCGTCTTCTAACGTAATACTTATATTCTAAAATCACCAGGCCTTACACAAAAAATGTACTCAAGGTAGTATTGAGAAAATGTGCTTCTTTATAAATAAAACCTGCAGCGTCGGCCTATCGTGTAAATGTTAGTGGCTCTTATTTAATCCACCAGATGGCAGTAAAGCGAAAACCAGACCACTAGCGCCATTAAACGTACACTGTGCAGGCGAGAAATGCATTTCAGAATCCAATTTGGGTTCGTGTGTTATAAAATACCGACGCAAATGGGCGAAAGATGTGTACTGAATAATAAAGTTAAAAATACGACAAGTGATTTTTTTTTTGTGACTAACCAGATAAGAAGCCTAGTAGGGTTAATTCATGTTGCATTCCCGGTGTTAGATTTCCAAAACATCTAACACCAAGAGATATTAAGTATTTTGCAGCCTTCATGCAGATTACTTGTACTGACAAGTAGGTGGCAGTGCAGGCAAGGTTATGAGTAAGGGTTTGTATAATTATTGTAAATAAGAATCTGAGCATTACAACACCACTTTTGAAGTTCGCACAATATTACGGGAATTATTTATATGCCACACCAAAAATTTTGTTACGTGACTTTTAGGACCTTTTGCAAAGATCTCTGTTACATCAGGAGTCACATTGTGTAACGTTGTTCCGGAAGAACCAGGTCAACACGTTTTATTCAACGGTTGAAAAATGAAGCTTACATGCATAGTCTTGTATTGTTCAACTGCATAGAAAACAGATTTTTGTGCATTGCTTTCATTGAAAAAGTTAGTTTGCAAAAAATAAAACATGGTATACAATACATAAATAGGAATAAGAAGAACAGCATGCAGTCGTGTTTTTCTTTCTGTTCTTAAACCTGCACAGCTTACTGTGATGCAGTAGACGTTTTTGAATGCAATTTGAAAAAGCTGAAACCTGGCCACAGCTGTTTGCAGTGAAACAGAGACACATGTTTATGATGGTTTTTGCATGGCGGCTCAGTAGTAAAATGCAGTAATCTGGAATCTGCTAGTTGGTTTTCCCCTCTGTAACCATCTGCTTTGCCTTGATAGAACCAATAACACAATTAGGAAAAAACACAAGATCAAAAAGTCCAACTGTACCAGAACTAAGACATTTACTTTAAGACCAGAAGAAAGAGTTTCTGACAACTTTAGTAGTTTGGTTTTCATTTTCAAGTTGGACAACACATAAACTTTTTGACTACCATTTTGTATTGGTATCAACGCATCCCAAGTCTCACGCAAACAGAATATTTCACTGGAATTTTATGTGCATAAGTGTAGAAGTAGATGATAGCTGGTATTCAAATTTTATACAAAATAAAATTGAAAAAGAATGGTGAGCATTTGTATTTTAATTTCCTTCAGTCAATATTTTATAGAGTGAAGTTTTGTAGGAAACTCAGTGAAACTTGGTGGCGGTAGTGTCGTGATGTAGGGAAAATTTTCTTTAGTGCGAACAGGGAAGCTAATCAGTTGATGGTGGCTAGCCTGACTTTTGTGTTGGTCTGTAAAATCCCTATGAAATCCACTGCAGTTTGTGGTTGTAAGTTGAGAAATGTGGAAAATCTTCAGCGGTTTGAATATATTTGAAAGTCAAGGCACACATTGGGAGTGTTGACCTCTGTTTTCTGCTGCTTTCCTCCCACAGTTTGGTGCATCATCAGTTTCATGGAGAACGATGGCTCACATCTCTTTGGACTCACAAAACTCTTTACCAGGAATTCCTTTGAGTGTGCTGTCTGTGCCCATGGAGAATAAGTACAAATGTCAGCAGTGTCTCCAGGTCCTGAGGAAACCTGTCCAGGCTCAGTGTGGCCACCGCTTCTGTGTGCACTGCTTCAAGCTGCTCACCAGGTAGACCGAAGGTCTTTACACCACCCACTGGTTTGTGACGTGTGACCTCCTCCTCCCCAACACTCTGCCGGCTTAATGCTTCCCCTTGTTAGTGGATATGCCTCAGCACCGTCCCGCGTTCTTGTCTCTGCTCCAGCCTGGATTTGCTTTTTTGCACCCAGCGTTGTTTTCTTAATGTTGACTCATTTCTCATATGGTTGGACTAAATCTGATGAATCATGAGGATCTGGTCATGCTGACACATTTCGG
This sequence comes from Gambusia affinis, assembly GCF_019740435.1. Taxonomy (NCBI): domain Eukaryota; kingdom Metazoa; phylum Chordata; class Actinopteri; order Cyprinodontiformes; family Poeciliidae; genus Gambusia; species Gambusia affinis. Next base: position 12,291,623 of record NC_057884.1, on the reverse strand, counting down.
CTTGCTGACTCATTCCAAGGTGTTTCTTTTTTCTTTTTTTTTAAATCTACCCATTTCTTTCCTCCTCACCCATTTAACAGTTGTTTCTAAACACATCAGCACTGATAATATTCTGCTTCGTCATGTTATGTTTAATGATCCACAGCAGTGTCATTGAACATAAAGAAAAGATGAAATGTCGCTGAAAATGACTCAACTTTACCACACATAGCATTGCTAATTAAGTCACGCAGTTAAACTATGATTCATTGGTGTAATCCTGGAAGCTTATATCTTCCAAAAAGCTCGTGAAATTTTAGTTTTGCAATGCTTCTGGTGTCAAAGTACATCAGTGTGGCAAGTTGATCACGACATGACATGAACTGATGTGTGTCCAGGTTCCAGATGTCTGAATGTGGTTGATATTTGGTTTTTAGCTTCAAAAACCAAATGCATTCAGTGTTCTTCCACTCTACATCCCTTCTATATCACTTCTGTTGATCTACTTGAACTGTGATCCGTGTTGGTGAGGAGATGATGGGGGAGCAGGTCTTAGTTGCTGTTTAAACAGGCAAATCACAATCCCTTTGTTTTTATTAGCGCTGGTCCAAAGCCTTGTGAAGCCTGCCGCCAAGAGGAGATCTATGAGGAGCCCATGTCCATCCTGAACAGTAATGAGGTGAGTTTCCAGAGAGGAGTAAGAGTGCTTCCAGCCACGTATTTAAATGGATCTTATTGATAAACAAAAACACAAGTAGTCTTCTGCCAGACGTGAGATGGCCACATAAAGTGGCCATCACAGTTTTCAAAAAAGATCTTAAAACTGTGGATAAGTTTTATTCCTAAGATCCAGTGCGACTAACTGCCTGCCTGAACACAGCAGCTCTGAATACTAATAAATGTTGTACTTTCAGATTTCTGGTTGTAAAATAATTGAAAAAGATGTTTCATTTTCCTTCTACTTGCATTATTCTGTATTGTTTTGTAACGTGAAGGAAGGGTTGTGAATACTTTTGGAAGGCTTTGTGCTTCTCGTTTAAACTAAAGGTAATTGTTTGACCACACAGTCTGAAGGGAGTTTCCACAACCACAATCCTTTGTGTTCTTGTCAATATAATTACTGTCTTTATGTCCACTGAACACTTTGTTGTTGTTGCCCCCCGCCCCTCTCCCTGTCCACCAGGCATTTCCAGACAACGCAGCCGGGCGAGAAATAGCAAGTCTGCCTGCCAGGTGTTTGAACCAGAGCTGCAGCTGGACTGGATCTATAAAAGAGTACGAGGTGAGGTGTTAAACTGAACCGCTCTGGTCTCGCTCTGACCTCATGTTAAGCCTCATGTCGTGCTAAGGGGTCAGGTTACCCCAGGTCAACTAGTGGACTGCGCTATTCATGTCACTGTGATCTGAACTAGCTATTCGTGGTGCATGTTTTTCTCAATAAGCTCACTATGGCCTCTATGTCATGCATGTTGCTTCAATTCATGCTCTGCAGAAACAGGAAGTGAAACTAAACATGCAGGCTGGAAAGTCCCTTACGCATTATTCACAAACAACTCATTGGAAAGTACCAGAAGAAAGGCCATTTGATATAAGGGAGGAGAGATAGACCATGGAGGATAACTGACTGTAAATCTGCCCTATATATAGAGACTGTCGAGAACTAAGATTAAGATTTGATGGTGTGGAAAGATAAGGGTTAGAAAATTCCCGGTAAATTATGTAAACAATATTTTATGTTGCTGATCACCAACTTGTCAGGAGTTTGTTTGTGTTGTAAATACGTTTGCCAGGATGTAGCTGGTGGGTTGGTTTATGAAGGAGATCCTAGATGGACGTCATATTTATATAAGGGGAGTTTACCAGACACTGCAGCGTCTGGTAAACTCTAATCCCTGACGATACAGTGGAGATGTGCTGCTCGGTTTTAAGACTTTGGGTTGGGAGTGTGCATCTTTGGTTGCCACATTTGCATGCTGCGCAAAATAAAATGTCAGCGTGTCGGTGAGACGTCCTCTCTGAAGAAGCATAGGCAGATCAAAATGTGCCGTTTGTTGTTGGAAATGTTTACTAGGTGCAACACCCAAATATGTGTGAATGATAACTGCTTAGTCACCGTCGGCTGAGAAGGCAGCTCCCAGCCGAGAATGCAGTGCCGCTTTGGAAAAAGATGCTAATTGTGGCTAACCCGTTCTTCGAGTGGTGAAGTACGGGCAGATTTCTCACAAGACACCGCTTCAAGATGACTCATTTTCACTCTGGTTTTTGGATTTATGGGTGGTGAGTTTTTAAATGACTATTCAAATCGAAAAACATGCAACATACCTGTTTCGCTGAGCAGCTAACGCGTGGATTTGTCCTTTCATTAAGAGAAAGGACTTCCTGATAAAGCACTTCCTCCAAATAAGCTCTGCCCCTTCCTTTGTCGCAATTTTTAAGCGTAGTAATGCCGCCAAATGACTCGCAGATTTGAATTATCTTGAAGAAGAAAAAAAAAATGTGTTGCCGTTTTCATTTCCCTTTTTATATTTCTGCACTTCTCAACATGTTTATATTTATATAAGTTACTTCCTGACTTCTTTATAACTACAGTTATAAAGAAGTAAGATTTTTGAAAAGGCCTTTATGTAGTTTTATGTTTCACAAGAAAGGATTAGAATTTCTTTTTTAGATATAAATCACTCTTTTCTGTTTCTGTTGTCTTTTGAATTCTCAACAAAAGAAAACTGTTTGCTTAAAAGAAGCAAAAGGAAAACAGGTTTTTAATCTTGTTTGAAATACCAACACACCCTGTACCACACCTATTGTTAGTATAATTTTGTTTTAGGTCATTTTCAGTGACTTATAAAAGATAAAGGTGTTCCTTTTTTATTTTTGAATCTTATGAGGTTTAGTTGTCCTAAATTGGACAGACAATGACAGTCGTGAACTGAAAGATAATGAAACAAATGGCAGACATATTTACCTTGAATGAGAACTGCTTGTAACATCTAATCATCGTTTTCTACATCTTCAGGCTCAACATGAAGGCCGCTGTGAATACGAACGGGTGCAGTGCGAGGCCTGCCAGGCCTCCATCCTCCTCAAGGACAAGGACAGACACAACGAGAGAGAATGCGAGGCGAGAACTCTCAACTGCAAATACTGCAAAGTTACATTCAACTTTAAAGACATTAAGGTGAGAAATGTGTGGAGTTCTGAGCATTAAAACGGTTTTCTGGTATTGTGTTTGCAAACATGAGCGTGGATGATGACGTTCTGATTTCTGACATTTTCAGGCTCACGATGAGATCTGTCTCAAGTTTCCCTTACAATGTAAAGATTGCGGCAAGAAGAAGATCCCCAGAGAAAAGGTTAGAGCTGTTCAAGTTTTTTTTGTTTTTCATTTAATCTGTGCTTAAGAAAGGAAGGGGATTAGAAATTAGAAATAAACCACTCAGCCCATATTATGAGTGTCTGAAAGGAAAATCATATCTAAGCATATGATTTTAATAGAAATTAACATGCACAGCACTATTTACCACTGAAAATAGCCATTTTAGGGGAATTAAAATATATGTGGGTTTCTGAATAGTGAAACTTTCTCATCTCAAACTGATAATTCCCCTTTTTGACCTGTTAGTTTCCTTCTGACTGAGTATCATGTAGTTTACTTTTAGTTTTATTCCTGAGCTGACTCCACGCTAACTCTTCACTTTCCCTTTTGCCTGCTCTCTCCTCAGTTCAATGACCACATCAAATCCTGTGTCAAGTCGAAGAGCGCCTGTCCATTCAGCGAAGTGGGCTGTAAAACTGTGGTATGTGCAACAAACTTTAACTTTAACGTCGAATGCTGTTGTTTCCATCAATGCAATTGATGAAAAGGCTTGGAATCTTTGTTTAATCCATGTCTAAATAAAACATGATTCATCTCCACTCAAAAAGCATAAAGAATAAATATATCAATTATTCTGACAATCGTATTAAAAAATGGTCACATTCAGCAGATTTTTCATTAAACTGCTTAAGCTTATATTTGTTTATTTTATGCTAATAAACAAATATTTATCTTCCTTTTTTCCTCCAATAACAACATTCCTTTAGTGAATGCTTGATCATTTGTAGCAAACAATGCATCTGCAGCTGAAAAATACTTCTAACATCAGCATGTGAAAAATGTATTACAATTGCAAAATGTAATTATATTATTGTATTGTTTGTAGAGTTTTGGCTTAATTCCTACTCTGAGAGTTTTGTTCTTTCAGTAAATGTCATGTTTTTTTCCCGTCTGTCTACTCCAGGTAGCAATTATTCGATTACTAATTAAGTTGGCAATTATTTCAGTAATCAATAAATCTGATTAACTGTTAAAGACCTACATGCAAGTTTTACATCTTATGGTTGAAATAAATTGATAAGGAGACACAACAGCTGTCTGCTGTCAGTGACAATTATATTTTCACATAAAACGCTCCAATGAATGTTTGTAATAGTTTTCATGCACTTCACAACAGATTACTTGGAAGTGTGTGCAGTTCAGTGGAAGTTCTTTGACCAACGTTCAACCACATTCTTGTAATACCCGAGAGTCTTCAGATGCTTCTCATACCTTCTGTCAAAGTCTGGAATATTTCTCATCTAAACCGATGAGAACAATTCGGGGTTTGTTTGTTTTTTTACAGGTCTGTTCATTAAATAATTTAAAATTGTCCCTTACGGGTGCGGCGCTGCCTCATGGCGAAGGCGTGACCCTTGCATCGAGGGTCATCAAGTCACAGGTTCAGGTCTCAACTTGAAGACTTCTGCCTTTTGCACAAAACATGATTTGCTGACGTAGAAATCAATTAAGTTTGTTATTCTTCTTGACAGAGTTTTAAAAGCCTTTTCTGTCTGCTGAAACAAATCTTAATACCCCACCTTCTTCTTTTTCTTAGATAGAGAACGGGAAGCTAAGTGACCATGAGCACAGCAGCACCATGGAGCATCTGCGTCTGCTGCTGCCGATGGTGCTGACGATGACCCATCCGCGAAGTGAGGCCCTCGGATCCGGGGAGCTGCAGGAGGACTCGGGTCTGGGTCTGTACAGAGCTCCTGAGGAGGGAGACGGAGCTGCAGCCACCGCACAGCCTGTAGACCTGGAAAAAAAAGTGAGCCTCTCTTCCAAACTTTATGGCTTCTATTAATGGACACAAATGAAGGCAGATGGTTACATTTACCAAATAAAAAACACATTAAATCAATTTCTACATTTCCTATTTTAAGGAAGTTGTAGAATTTTTTTGTTAAATGACAAAGAATGCTGCAGAGATTGATTTGGACTTTCTTCAATCTGTAAAGTCTACATTCATACTTTTGTATTTGGTGGAATTGCCCTTTAGACACACGGGTATAATTTCATAAGCTGTAGCTAAAATCAATTTTAGCCCATTCACGCTGAATCATGGACTTGTTCTTAAGCCTTTTTGAAACTAATTTGATTCTTTGCTGAGGATCACAGTCTTGCAAACTTCTAAGTTTCTCAGAATGCAACAATAAAAAAATCTTTCTGTAACGGTAATCCTCTTTCATTTCAGTAATTAAAGAGCCAATATAAATATCTGTTTTCAACTGTATTTACAAGGATTATATAATGACTGTTGCTATTTTCCAACAGGTTATTGCTTTAGAAAACATTGTGTGTGTCCTGAACCGCGAAGTGGAGCGCAGTTCGCTTACCCTGGAGGCTTTCGCCCACCAGCATCGACTAGACCAGGAGAAAATTGAAAACCTGTCGAACAGAGTGCGGCAGCTCGAGCGAACGGTGACCATGAGAGACTTGCAGCTGTCGGAGACCGAGCAGCTGGTGCGCGAGCTTCAGAACTGCACATATGACGGGATATTTGTCTGGAAAATCACAGACTTCTCCCGGCGCAGGCAGGAGGCCGTGGCCGGCCGAACGCCTGCCATGTTCTCACCCGGTAAGACGAGAGACGGGATCGCTGGGATGGGTTTGACCTCATTGAAAGATTTTTGTGATTGTGGGAAAAAGAGAGCATGTGGTTGGTGTGGTGTAATTTTTTTTTTGGCTTGCAAGATTGGGGGGATTCCACATCTCTATGATGATGTTTATTTTCAGGGCGGGAACCAAAAAGTCTGATGACATTTCAGGATTTTGCCTTTTGTTCTAATTCCTTTTTTTCCTCTCTCTCTCTCTTTGCAGCATTTTACTCCAGCAAATACGGCTACAAAATGTGTCTCAGGCTTTATTTGAACGGCGACGGGACCGGACGGGGGACGCACCTCTCCCTGTTCTTTGTGGTCATGAAGGGAAAGTGCGACGCTCTGCTAAAGTGGCCCTTCAGTCAAAAGGTGCCGTAGATTAAGATGAATTTTTCCCATCGGTGTTCATCGTCCTTTGTATGAAAACAGAGGCTGATTTTCTCCTCCTTCCTTTCCTCCACCCAGGTGACTCTGATGCTCCTGGATCAGAACAACAGGGAGCACATCATCGACGCTTTCCGACCCGACATCTCCTCCACCTCCTTCCAGCGGCCGATCAGCGAGATGAACATCGCCAGCGGCTGCCCGCTCTTCTGTCCGCTGGCTAAGCTGGCCGGCAAGAGCCCATATCTGAGAGATGATACGATATTTATCAAAGCAATCGTAGACCTCACAGGCTTGTGATGTGCACTGTGGAAGATGCACTGAAATTTATGGAACTATTCCTAAAAAAAATAACATTAGCCTACATAATTAGCCTAATATTGCGCCATATTTATATATATATATACACAAATATATACATACATACATTATTATGAATAATAATGTTTGATAAACAATAATAATAAACTATAGATACAAATAAATAAATAAATATTGTATTATTATAATAAAAGTCAGTCAACATGTAACTGACTATAACATAAAATATATTTTATACATTTCATTATAAAATTATAGTAATAATAGCGCTTTCATTGCAAATTAATGTATAGCTTTCAAACAATTTGTGAGAAAAGTTAAAACTTTTCTCTAGAATGAAAATATTAAGACAAATCAAAGTTGTCCAAATTATAAAACTTAATATTACTTTTAACCTGCTTAGTAGTAATAGTATAGTAGTTCTATAATGTGCGAGGGAGCCTCATAATGTACAATTTGTGGTGTAAGTTGTTGCTGGATGTTTGTGATGGTGCAGTTAGTAAGCATGGGTGTGTTTCTCTACCCTGTCAGGAAAAAGTAGGTGAAATGAATGGTGGATTTAAATATTTTTGATTTATTGTAATTATTTATGTAAATTTGTTGATCTAGTTTTAAGTCAATAACAACAACAACAAAAAAAACTGGATAGTTTACACCCCTGCAAGATAAGGAGAAACATATTTTGTTATTACAATGTAATACAACTAAAAAGTGCAACATTATACAAAAAAAGTTAAATATCTACTTAAAAAAACCCATAAAACTTGGATTATATAGTAGATGGAGCTTTATTTAAAGGGGTATTTTAATGAAAAATACTATCAGAATACCTCAGGGTGTACACTTAAAAGATGTAGGTAATATTTATTTATTTTGGTTTCAGGAACTCTTTCACTTATAAAATTGCCTTGTGGCAAATATTTCAACAAGTGTGAAAAATATTACTACTCTATAAAAAAAATACCTAAAAACCAAGACAACATAACCTAGTCAATATAATCAATTAGTCAAATACTGTATCCAGTTACTTGCTATAATCGATATGTTAACTAGTTTCTCACTTCAGTGTTACACTTGTGGAGAGCTTTATTGATTATTACTGTTTTAAATATCTAACAGCACCAAACACTTAAAGCTATTTAATATAGCAGTATATAATAATTAGCCTATCTAAACACATTGAGCCATTTTAGTTTCTATAACTTTCTGTATTGATAGCAGAGAGTTTTTTTTAATTTAATAATACTGCTTCAATAAAAGACTTTAAACCATTACGTTCTCATACTGACTGAAGCTCTTCATTTACTTGTAGTTTAGTATTAAGTTAATGATGCTTTTGTTGTAAAGTAACAAAGTCATATCGAGCTTGACTTCATGCTAACTCTGCATCACGGTTAGCATCACGCTAACCGTGGTGCAGAGTCAGAATAAGAGTATGGATTCACCAAGAAGACGGTGATAATCATCCTGAGAACAGCTTCTGTTACAGTTTTTGTCTGAGTGGTATCGGTTTACCAAGTTGCCTCGTCATGCCGCTCCTGCAGTTCTGTCATGCGGCTCCGTCAACACAAAACGGTGGTTTTGTATTGACAGTAAACAGAGTAAAACCCTAAATGTTGCGTCAGACGTGGAACATGTTGTGCTGTTCTGTTGCTTAAGGCAGCTGCAGAAATGCAAGTTAGGAAATTGCTACAACTTAACCTCGAGATGCACCTTACATTTCGTATATATCAAATGTTATATAAAAAATAAAAGTAAATCAGAGTCAAGATTTTGCCTAATCTTTCACTCATCTCAGAAAAAAAAGAAAGTCCAGCAACAATCGTAAACAAACTGCCATTTAAATTGAAATTCTTGAAATTGATTGAGATTTACGCAGAAAAAAAAACCCAACCTGAAGTCCGTAATGACTGAAGGGTAAAACTAAAAGCAAATTAAATGTCAAAATACGTCAATAGATTGTTTTTTTAAAAATGTGCCGTGTGCACAAACGCATCAAGAGGAAAACATTTAACCAAATAGACAAAAAACGACCGCAATGTTCCCTGAAAGTTGAGCTCCATATTGAATTCCCCCACCACCCAGAGTTTAGTCAGACGGGACTTTTATTAACTGCATCCACAGCTCTACTGGGAACACTTGGTTGAAAATCTGCTTCGAACTTCCAGAAAATGTAATCATCTGTGTTTTGGATTTTGATTCATTAACAAAAATGATTCAGCGTGCGCTTCTTCTTGTTTTCAGTGTTGCTTTGTAAGATATTTGTTGAACTTTTTAAAACTGAAAAGCCCCGTTGCGGCTTTACTGTGTTTGAAGTGCAGATGGACTGTCGCAGGCATGAAAAGGTGAACTCTATTCACACGTTGTCTGTGGTAAAGGTTGCTTCTGTTTGTGTGGGTTTGTGAGAGGCAGTTGATATCTAAAATATATCAGTTTTTTTAATTATATGTTACCCTACAGTTATGTACACATTATGGAGCTGATTACCATAATGCTGGGTGCATTTGAACTTTTTTTTTTTTTTAAACAGAATCATCTGCACATATTTTGAATTCATTTTCAAAATAAAAGTAAAGAGTAATTTAACATTTCTCCAAATGTTAAATTACTTAAACTCCAAAATTAGATTCGCATTAATTGTCATAAGATTTGAACTGCACTACTGTTTGTTGTTCCTATGACAACAATGTCCCTAAAACTTAACGTTTGATCTCAACCGCTCACTGACCGTCGTATTTGTTTGATTTTAGGTACAAACACATTAATTATGTCAGGATGACTTAAATCCAGGGGGAAAGTGTAATGACACGATATGAACATATTTCTCTAATGTGTATCTGCATTGCTCACTGCACATAAACATATCTGTGGTTGTAAACGTATAAATGTCCTAGTTCTATGATGGCTATTTGCTGCAGGAAGTGAGTCATTGTCGCATGGTGTGGTCTTAGAACCACACGTTGATCTGGGTTTGAAGAGAAAAGCATTCCTGCTCAGAATGATGTCTTACTAAATGTAAAGCATTTAATGCAATGCAAAATGTTCAAACAACAACAACTTAAAAATATTAGATTTTCTATCATCTCTGCAGGATGACACAAGGACAAGAAAATCAGTTTTTATTACAAAATCAGCATCTCTTCAGCTCAATAGATGCACCGTTAGTACTTCTATTTTTATTTATTTTCTCTTAATTTCTGACAAATTGTACATGACCACCATCCAATTTTAATAGAGGATCAAGATTCTACTTCTACTCTTCAAATATGCCTTAACTTACTGCAGTATTTAGCTTGGAACAGATACAGTTTGAGTAGAACGAGAAGCGCCTAAGAGAATATTGTTCAACTTGAGCAATCCAGAAATTTTACAGCAAAAAAAGCACGAAGGTGGAACTATGATAATTTGGCATAATTGGTGATACCAAACCTTCTCCCTGATAATCATACCTGATTTGTGGACGATCCTTCAATCTAGATTTGTGGATAAGGGGAGGAAAAAAAATGTTATATGATGTAATGAACCAGATGCTCTGCGCACTTACTGACAATTTGGGGTAAACTTTATTTCTGCATGCTGTTTTTCAGGTATAATGCGATCATTTGTAATGCCCAACTGAAGAGACTCCCTAAATATGTCAAAGGAAATTATTCTCCAAACAATGCCTTGCAAAAGGACTCAGAACTTAACTTTTATACATTTATCAATCCGATTGATATTGAGCTATTTTGCAAAAAAGAATGACTAGAAACTTCAGTGTCTACATGTGCAAATCGGTGAGTCATTGGAGGAACGACGACTCTGTTCCTCCAATGATTTGGAGGAACTAAAACAAAAAACAAACAAACAAAAAAAAAAAATCTACATTAGTTTTATGAGTATATATAGAAACAAAACTGGTATACTTTCCTGGAAGGTTTCGGTCTTGGCCCAAAACTATGCGTTACGAGCGAAAGACTGCTATTTAGAATCATCTTTAGTTCAAAGTCAGAAGATCAAATATGGGAAAAACCCCTTGTGATGAATCAGTTAGTAGATTAAAGGTGTCAAAGAGAAAAAGACGAAAACTCACATCTACTTCTCTGTCCACAACCTTTAATTGAGAGCTGCACAAGAGTTTAAACATCAATCTGACAGGTCTTCAGGTTTATTCTTTGTGGGACATGCGTTTTATCTAAAGGGTGCATGGAAACAACCGCCGACAGCATAAAACATAAAGACAGAGACGAGGGAGGCAAAAGGGACATTACGAAAGAGTTTCCGACTTACTACACACGTTTCAAAACATTAAAAAAATTAACAGATCTTGTCAGAGACTTCTCAAAACCACACACACCAGTAAGAATAACAGGGGTTTTATGATCAGTCATATCCTCTTTCATCTGGGAGCCCACATGGAAACGTCAGTGTCTACCTGGTGAAAGTACCTCAAGCTTCTGCAGGTGGAGCTAAAACTGCCGCCGATTCACTTTGAACTGGTTGATTTTTGCAGAGGCACTGAACGTTGCATTACAGCAGCACCATGAAGTTTTATTCTTCGTAGCTACACCAACATGATTTTAGCAACAATCTTAACGTCAGTTTTAGCAGTGAGAAACATCACATATTGATTTAAAAAAAAATAAAGAAAAAAAAGGTGACTTTAATTCACTCCGTTTTTGAATCATTTGATTTATTTTTATTGGTTGCTTCCGTTAAAGTTTAGTGCAACATTTTTGCCACGTCGATGTTTACGTGTCACTGTAATTAAGCGAATTTGCATGTCGAAAGTTGACTTTCACATTCAAATTTGCTCCGCATTAAAAGAACGAATCTCTCTTTACTGATATTCCCAAAACAAGTAAACGTCAAATAAATAAGTAATTTAAGAGTCCAGCCAGAAACATTAAGCCTGTGGACAAAACTGTGGATCATAAAGCGGATAGAAATGAACTAAAAATCATCAGAGATGGCTCTGAATAACTCATATATCCAGTGAGGCTCTCTGGTGGGAAGTGATGGGTTTAAATGGGACATTTTTGTTTACATGCAACAACATAAAAAAAAAAAAGATAAACAATTTGTCATGGGTCAGAACAAAGCAAAAAAAAAAAAAAAGAAAAGAAGTCTCTAAAAAGGTGAAACTTTGTGCTGACAAATGAATAAACGTTTCCACACTACATAGCTCCAATAACAGTTAGCTACACACATATAACACTCTTTTGTTTACAGTCATGCTCTGGGCCAACTTTTGTATTAAATTGCTCAATAAGTCTACATTCATTACAATAACAATAGGTTTCATTTTTTAAACAACGGGATGTGAGACCGATAAAACTAAGGAAGACTAATTAAATATAGCTTTGACTATATATATATATTTATTTATTTATTTATCCCTTTAGCCTTTTAAACTGTGGTTTCATTCTCCAAATATGTGTTTCATAAAGGGCACCAATTAAAGATTGTTTTACGAATAATAATAATTTTTAAAAAGTAAAAAAAAAAAAAAAAAAAGTGTCAGTCACTGCACTTGACCCTGAATGAGAACAACCATGATGAGAAAGGAGCCAGCTTTGCGTCTCTGTTAGTCTGTTCGGGTCGGTGCATCAGTACAGAGAAAAATAAAAACATGATAGCATCTCAGAGTTCTGTCTCACATCCTCCATCTGGTATCAATGGGTAGATCCTTAGTAGCAGCACCAGCAATTTCTCCCTTTTGTCGGTGCAATGTCGCCCCCTTGTGTCTCCATCTTCCTTCCCTCTGTGTTCTGAGTGCTTTAGGTCACCAGTGAGAACGCGCGCGCTGCTTACACACACACACACACGCACGGAGTGTTTGAACCGTCTTACCTCCCTGTTCTACTTCCCCTCCGAGGGTTTCTTCCAGCCCTCGCTCACGGCTTTCCCGTTCACGCTGGCCGAAAACGTGGAGTTCTTGTGGCGCAGCAGCCAGGACGGCAGCAGGCTGCGGGGCCTCAGCTGCCGGGGCGACGTCTGCCAGAGGCGCACCATGCGGGGCGAGCGCCACACCTTGATGGTGGAGTCGTCGCTGGCGGAGAGCAGCAGCTCCTGGTCGGCGGGGCTGAACGCCACCGAGTTCACCACGTCGTCGTGCGCCAGTCGCGCGAGGCAGATGTTGTAGTGGCGGTCCCAGATGTAGCCGTGCTTGTCCTCGGCTCCGCTGCCGGAGGGAGTTTGTGGAGAAAAGGTCAGCAGTGCAACGGCTACAGCCAACGGGACGACACTGAGCTGTGGAAAGGCTTTCATTGTCCCATTCCAACCAGAATCGTCAAGGTGTGTTTTAGTATCGTGTTCACACATACTTATTCATAATCTTTTTTTTAAAACGTTGTAGCTTTATCTTTTCACATCACTACCAATCAATATCTTGTGTCTGTCTTTCATACTAAATTTAGGACTGAAACGATTTATCGTGATGAATCGACAGCTGAAATAATCGTGAACTTATTCAGTAATCGATTCATTTTTAAATGGAGCACATAGACTCATAAGAAGGCTAAAAGAACAATTTAATCAGAGCAGCGATTAACTAAAAATACATACATTTTGCGTGCAAGGTAAAAATAAAGACATTTGTAAATAGGCTCTACACAAAACTCCTCAAGTGGTAAAGTTTCAGCTTCAACTTTTTTTTTTCAAACATTTCATTTGCGGAATGTGCCGATATTTTTGTTTTTATCTGATTAATCGATTAATATTCAGAATAATCGATAATTAACACGACTGTTAGCTGCAGCCCTCCTCCGCACCGTGACTAGCCGTGAGCGCTTGCACAACATAAAACGTCCGCCTGCGTCCTACCTGGCAACGAAGTCCCTGCTGACATCCAGGAAGATGAAGAAGCACTCGTCGTTGGGCGTGAAGGCCCGGTGGGCCCGGAGGCTCCTCCTCTCCTCCCTCAAGCTCTTCAGGTCGATGACGTGCATGTCTATCTCCTCGGCGATGGGAGGCGGGGACATGGGATCTGAGATCACGCATCCCTTCGGCCAAGCTCGGCTATTTACATAAAGGTACCTGACGGACGACGGCAGAAGAGCTCGAGTCAGAATCAGCGAGTGGCGAGCGGCTGACGCAGGGGTCTGCCGTGTTTCCGACTCGTTTCCTGCTGCGACGCCACACATCGTGTTTTTTCCGGACTTTTCCCGGACTTCGTGTAGTTCCAAAACCATTTAATTTATACAAAATGCTAATGTTCAGCATGAATTTGCGACAATAAATAAAACGGAAATACGTCAAACGTGGAAGGTGCAAAACAAGAGAATGAATAAATGAGGAAAAAGAGAAATCCAATTCACTTGTAAATAGTACATTTAAAAGCAGCAAGTTGCCAAATGTAGAGGGAGAGTAAAAAAAAGACAAGGAAGGAAGGTCGGACTTAAGGAAGCACAGACAGCAGAAATGTACGAAGACTGGAGAAAAAAGAACAGAGGCAGGAATGAGAAAGGAGAAAGGAATGAAAAGACAAAAAAGAAAGAAAAACAAGGAAGGAAGAAAGGAAAAAAAGGGGCCTAAAGGAAAGAGGACACAACAATAATACAAGGAGAAAATGAATCAAGTCTATAAATCCGAAAACATTTTGCATATTTATTATGTTTTTCTAGACTTTATCAAGATGTGAAAACTACAGAAATCAGATTCCCGACTCTGGAGGAACCATGAGGACCAGAACACTGGATAAACTTTTTTTTTTTTTTTTTTTTTAAAAGCCTGCAAATGCAAAAGTACACACTCCAGATTTCCAGTGTGTGCCGTTGACTACATTACCTGTGGTCAGGAGAAAGGCCCATTCCAATGATGTGGCCGTGAATATCAATAACGTGGTCCAGCGAATCAAAGAACTCCTCGGAGCTCCTCTCCTCTCCGAGCACAGGGCCGGAGGTGGTCATCTGGTCGGGCTTGATGCGCTTAATGCCTGAGAGGAAACCAAACGGCGGCGTGAGGAGACCGAAGCCTCGGTTTCACCCCAGCACATTTTAAATAGTTCTACCTATTTGATGGGGGGAGTATGTAAGGCTGCCGGTGGTGAAGAGTAAGTATGTTTTATCCTCGCCCTCTCCAGGCTCAGAGGGGTCGATGAGGCTGGAGTCAGGGGCCTTGGTGTAGGCTCTACCCATCATCTGAGCAACCTGGGTCTCAATCTGCAGCTCCCGGGCCCCCACGTGTTTACGGCTCTGCATGGGAAGGAAGAACACGTCAGAAAACACAACAGACCTTTTAAAAGATCCCTACTTAATCTCCATCTTACATGAATGACGTGGTCCAGGCCGGATATCGTGGGCTGGGGGGTCCGTGCGGACGAGAAGCCGTGACTCCTTCCGTCCGTGCCGCATTGCTCCTCGCTCTGCGCCTCCTCCTCTTCCTCGCTGTCCGAGGCTCCCAGGTCGAAGAGAAGAGGGTGATGCTGATTGTCCTGCTCCGCTTTCTGCCGCCTCGCCTGAGACTGAGCCTCGTAGTCCAGCAGCAGGTCAGGGTTGTCGTGGCGGCGACAGTGCGCCACCATCACCGTCCGGATGGTGCTGGCGTTGATGTTCTGGATCTTGAAAAGACGCTTCACGACGTTTACGTTCTCGGACTCGATATCCTGGGCGACATAAAAAAAACAAAAAAAACAAACGAGGATGACATAAGAAACAGGTGGGTTTTTTTGGGTTTTTCTCAAATTTTTTTTTTTCCCACCAGTTCAGGTGAACTAACCTGGAAAGCTTTGTTGAGCCAGAGCACCGAGCAGGACGTCATGTTGCCGATCCAGTGCAGGTTCCCCGAGATCAGGTGCGTCTCGTTCAGCCAGCAGCCAAACACGTCGTACGGTTTGTTCCTGACCCGCGACAGCAGCGTGTAATTTTCTGGAACAAATCATTGGAAGAGCAACAGTGAGATTCTCAAACCTTAAACCTAAATAGATTCCACTGGAATGTTACGTAACAGACCGAAACAACACAGCGTAGCAGAAGGTAAAAAAAAAATATTTATAAAAAATTATAAATGACTTCAATTTTTGATTTACAAATAACAACTTGGTAAGTTTTGTGTGTTGTTTTTTCAAACAGGTTTTTATGCAAAGTCGACACTACCTTTCCTGCTTTAAATTCTCCTGACAAATTCTCAGTTTGATTCCTCTCATTGCTTTGACTAGACCATTCTACCCCGTGACTACACCATGATCTAAACCGTCCCACTGCAGCTCTTTGCTTCGACGGGTGACGTTCCATGAATGCCATTCTTTTTCTCATTAACTTTGACCAGTTTCCACATAGTATGATGCTGCCGCCACCATGTTTCACCATGGTGATCGGCAGAATTAGTCCTCCACCACACATTGTGTTTTGTATGATGGCCTATGAATAACAGTCCTCCTGTTGACAGAATCTAAGCGTAAAATAGACAGATGAAAACTCCTAGCACAAATTCATTTTAAACCCAAAACAAATCTCCACTTGGCGTCAACAGGAAGCCGTGCGGGAGTTTTTCCCCACGTTCCTACCCAGACTAATGACGGCAATTTCCCCAGAAGACGAGTGGTGTGGCCCCAGGTAGACGCCGGACACGAGCAGCAGGGTATCGTCGGGGTTAAACTGGGAGAACTGGGTGTAGCCCCAGTTAAACTGACGCATGCTGGAGCTGTGCACCAACGAGATGTTTCCATCTTGCCGTTCCGTGTCCCACAGCTGAAAGAGAGGTTTAGAAGAAAGAGCCAATTGAATAAGAGGAGAGACAATATTTGGTTTAAAGCATCGTGAAAATGATCTGAAAACTGTTCCACAATAAAAAAAATGTTTAAAAAAGGGGGTTTAGTGAGCGTCATTAAATTTTATTAAAAGTCGGGTAAGTTGTTTTCAGGATGTTCTGCTGATTTTGCCACATTTCAGGTCAAAGTGAAGCTAAAAGTATCTTACAATAAACAAGAGATGCACACAAAAAAAAACATGCAAAGAAATAACTTAAACTGACCCGTAACATTAGGCCTACTTACGCACATCCACGATTAGTTTTATTCGTTATTTTAGTACCTTAACTGTGCAGTCCTTAGAGCAGGAAGAGAAGCGATGGCCCCTGTGAGAGAAAGCCAAGTGAAGCACCTGGTCACTGTGCTCCCTCAGCGTCTGGACTTCCACACACGGGATGCAGTCATACAGACGCTTGAACTCCCTGTACCACGACACGGCCGCTGCACACAGGTCCGAAACGGACAATAATTTTTTTTTAAAGCAGGCATTTTCAAAACCAATACGGACAAAACGACAACAATCACTCTATCAAAACATACACGGGTGTCGAGGAACGGAGCGCGGTATCCGGTAGTAACTGTAGAACAGCTCCCTCCACAGGAACTCATCTCTGGAGACCGCCTGCCACTGTCTGCAGGTCAGGCCGGCTCTCAGCACGGCATCGTGGGGCAGATGCAGGAAGATCTCCAAAACCAAGCTGTCCGGCAGAACTGGACCCCAATCCATCCTAACATCCTGGAACACACGCAGCGCTGTCAACAAGTGCTGTCCACTTAAAGATTTCTTCAGTTTGTTTGGGGGGGTTGCCACTTAAAGGTTTCAGATCAAACTCATTTTAAAATCACAACATAAGGTCTGTAGAATCAATAAAGCACATAAACGGAACCTGACAACATGAAGCAAACAAACAGAAAGCTTCCCAATTCTGTCTCAACCTAAAGAAATTTATGAAAAGATGAGAAATTGTGTCATTGTTTCCCAGTCTGGAAAGAGTAAAACCGTTGTTAGTCCAATTTCTACATTTGTAATTTCAATATTATCCCTACTGTTGTAGGCATTTCTGTGTTTTTTATAGTAGTGGAGTTGAGGTGCACTTTTAAACTTAATTTTTTTTTTCTGTAACTTTGCATCAAACGTTTGTGCTTTACATTAGACCATAAAACACACACACAGGTTAATAAACGTAGCTAAATTTCTTCAGAAACCCCCCCAAAAAAACATATAAATGTTTATCCACATTTAAAATAGCTGTGAATTAAATGCTAAAGGAACCCTGTGTTTGGGACAACGTTTTTACTGTAAAAATGGGAATTTCTCATCTTATTTCATCTTTATAACCTCTAAACATTGTTAGAGCTATATATATTTTTACTCAGTATTGTGGTGAATTTAAATAGCTGTCAACAGCCTGACAGCTGTTGCAAAGCAGGCTCATTTTTGAGTTTTTTCTTGAAGTTAAAAACTTTCCATAAAAACAATTAGATGTGATTTAGCACACCATAGAGTCGCTGGTTAATAGATAAATTAACATAAATTCTGTTAGTATAATTAGTTTTACAAACAATACCCACAGTGCTCTTTAAGTCATAAGGAAATGTTCAGTTTTTCTTTCCTTCTGAATACAGATGACCACGAGACTAGAGACATGTTGGCGACAAACATTAACAAGTTACTGATTTGTTTAAAGCAAAAAGATCGACTTCTAATAAATGTAACATTAAATACTGATATAACTTTGTGGGTTTTAGCGCTTGTTAATTCAGAAAAGGAGCTTAATAAGCAGCTAAACTAACAGCCCAAGCTAGCGCTGAACTAGCTAACTGGTTGCAGAACCAGTTAGCTGTTAGCTAACGTTTGTTTTCAACTTTGGTCGGATAAGATTAACACTTCAAAACAAAACTTTACTCACATTAACCAGTGCTAATGCTCAACAGGCTCATCAACTTTCATTCATATAAATTTACTGACACAAACTGTCACCTACCTGCTGGATGAAAGGGCGTTGGAGAGAAACAAAATCCAACTGGTTGCTAACGCTAAAGGCTAGCCACAGAAAAAAAATGACAACAATCTTCTAGCAGCGGCAAGACTCGATTAGCTGAATACAGAATAATCGAACACGGCTAAATAAACTTTAAATAAATTAAAAAAAATGCTATCCCTATACATTTCTTCTTCTTTTTTTTAACAACTAAGTATTTCCGACCATCCACCAAATATGTATATTTTGGTGGATGTAGATATATATATATATAGACCAAAATGTAAGCAATCACTGAATCTAAGTCTGGTTCTCATTCTCCCAAGCAAATGGCATTGAATTTACAAAACTATATGATTGGCATTGAATCTTTGACATTACTGTGGTGGAATTTTGATGTTTACAGAATTAGATTACAGAATTACAGAACTTATCTTGTGTGTAGTTGTTTTGGGCCATACAGAGAGAATTTGCTGGTGTGTTTTGGATCATTGTCCTATGCATACCCCCAGCAACCCCAGCAAAGCAATCCAAGACAATCACAAATCCTGCAATGCTGTTCGGTTAAGTTGTGCCAAGCGGAAAAGTTTCAAATTTGTCTCTTTGTTTTTATTTGTACATAATATTTCCTAAAAAAGTCATAAGGGGTAAGAACACACTGCTGTGTAATTGGCTGCCTGCTCATTGCATGACCAGTCTTCTGCACATGTGAAATCATTGGAATTGACACAAAAGTGTGTGTGTGTGTGTGTGTGTGTGTGTGTGTGTGTGTGTGTGTGTGTGTGTGTGTGTGTGTGTGTGTGTGTGTGTGTGTGTGTGTGTGTGCGTGGGTGTGTGTATGTGTGTGTTGTTTCAGGTATTTAGCTAAATGCAACAGACCTGCTGCATTTAGAAGACATTAAATATACAACAACGCTCTGTTTTTCAGCTCCAAGATAATAATAAAAGCAAAGTTAACATGGAATGTCATAAAGCTTACTGAAAAGCCCAACTAAGTAAAGTTACCTTAATGTAACTATCTTTGAGGTAGGAATAGAATACATTATCTCCAACTTTATAGTGATGGCAGCTATGGTTACAGAACGCAGTTCCACACGAAAAGGTCAACAGCAACACAGAAAAAAAGACTAAAAAGTCATTTAATTTTCATTTTATTTGATAAGGGAACACGGTTAGTAACTGGGATTGGAGTATATTTGTGTAACTTTAAATGTTTATGGAAAAACCTGTCATTAGTTGTGTTAATAGAAAGAATTATACTAATGTAAAGGGCTTGGATGATGAGAACGATTGCAATTATTAGCAGGAATGCTATGTCTTTTGATATTTACATCTTCTACATATAAGCTGCTCTGCACTAGATGAGCTAAAGTCATTTTTCTTCCTGTTCATATTCTTCTACATATGATAAGCAGAAAGTTTTGCTTTGAAAGAAGATTGCAGACTGGTCAAACTGTTTCTTAAAGGTTTCTGCTTACTACATTTTTTGTTTTGTTTTGTTTTCACTCTCCATTGAGTATATTACTGCTTTTATTAAATCATCGTTTAATCATCTGTTCTTGCCTTCTCACCAGAGATACATGCTGCTTGTAGTCAGGGAGAACGTTACAGTAACTCTATCCTTCCACTGTGTGTTCCTGTCAGCTCTGTTTACTGACTCACAGCCGTCTGGGGACTACAAACACCCCCGTGACTGAAAACTGCTTTGTCACCATCTTCTTGTGTCAGTTCACTAATAGCTGCTGAGCAAAAACAAGAAAGTCCTGAATGAAGGATTAAAGTGTGGAGCGATGCTGTGACTGATAATCTCTGGTGAGTTTGTTTCTTTTATGCCAAATTGTTGTGTGAAAAGAGGAATTCATTGTGCAGTGTTTTCCTTTTGCTGCTCTATGTCTCAATACTTTAAAGATGTAGATTCGTGAACAAATCTGTTAAACCCGATAGGGATGCGGTCAGGCTACCGTTTTCAGACATTATTTCATTAGTGTGGCGTCTATCTTTCTTCAGGAGTGCGGCATGTTATTAACTGGATAACCTCCTGTTGTTGCTCCAATGGGAGGGAGGAGACAGTTTCAAGCTGCCAGTGTCAAGGTGCCCTTCATTCAGCAAGCCGCCTCTATTTATAAGAGCAATTTGTATGTTTATGAATGAGCTACTACGTTTCTCTCTGTACAGGGCAGAAAGTGTGGACGGTCGACCATGATGTAAAATCCTCCCATCAGACTCTTCCATAATGTGTCCTACTGTATCTCCTGTTACTAGGTCATTCATGTTCATATCTGCTTCACCTAAACTCTGGGTTGTGCTGTACTTGTACTAATGAGGACTTGTCTGAAAACTCCTGCTTAAAGAAGCTGGACAATGTCTGACAGCTCACAAGTACAAAGCACTCACTCTACAGCAACAACAGCAACAACATCCTGTCACGTGTGGTAAAAATGGGACTTTGTAAGCCCAATATTCTGGCGTACAGACTGATTAAAGAATGATGCGGATCGTTTTGTTGTCTCCTTCAAGTCTTTTTGGCAGTTTCTCGGAGCATCAAGTTTCTGTTCATCTGTTCCAAGGTGTTTGTCGCCATCGTGTGGATTTAATGGGTAATTACAGTTGGTATTCAGAAAAGTGGAGGAAGAAAAATATAGCGACTCAAACCTGTGAAGTGAGCTTTCAAAAAGCAGAAGAATGTATAAAAATAATGATTTAAGACTGCAAGTAGAACAGACAGGGATTTTTTATTTTTTAGACCACATGTATCCTGTCCATTATTTTTAGGTTGTCACAACCTTTCAACCTCCAATTGAGGGTAGAGGGCTGAAAGTGGAGTTGGTGAATTCCAGGCTTATTGAATTTTTTTTAGAAGTTGTAACAGAACATTTTAGATCCTATTTTTCCTTATCAGAAAGTAGAGCTTTCCACATCTGTAGCGGAGAGTTTGATATAAATGCGCAACTTATCAAAACTATAAACCTCCCTTTTCCACGATAGTTTACTGGGTGACAAGGTGGAAGAATTTCATATTTTCAGAAAAAAAAGAACAAACTATTTTACATATCAGTGGTTTCTAAAAAGGTCTACAAAATTACAGACATCTTAATTTGACTAAATTAAAACAGTGATTCAGAGCAATCAGCCCTTTGGTTACACTGGCATATATGCAAAGAATTTAACTTAAATTATCCAATATTAGGGTTTTTATTTTACCCCTCATGCCCCCAAGAGACACTAAGGCCACGTTCATTCCTTTAATTTAATTTAATTTATTATCTAAAATCCAAATTGAGAAAGGTGATCAAACATATGAACTTATGATGCAACTAATTTCCATTTCTTAAAAAAAAACTTAGAAATTTTTTTCTACATATGCCTTACTATAGTTATTAGCTTAATGTAATAATTTACTTAATGCAATAAATCGATGATTATTGGTTTAATGTAATGCAAATATACATTTTACATAATTTTCTTTTTGTTGTTGGTCTCAGCTTGATTATGTAGATTTGAAAAGTGTCTTATGAGGTTATACTTAAATAAAATAAACTCATTTCAAATAAATGTATATGCCTTGTAAATTAAGCATATTCTGTATGTTAGAAAGTTTCATCTAATTTCAATCAGCGACACTAATTCGTTTTCATGTAATCAGATTACATCTAGTTTTTTTGTTGGTTTTTTTTTGGATGTCAGTTATTTACAAAATATATCTCAATTATCAAAATTGAGCTTCCACTGTTTTCTAAACAGTCAACCATTTAAATCACATATCATTTATTTAGAATAGAAGAATGCACAAATGTATTTACATTCACATGATACAATTTTACAATTACACAAATCTCCATTCTGTACAGGTTTAAAGTGACCATTTATATTTTACAGTGAGGAGACAGTTTGACCATCGTGAAATTTGCTCAATAAATCTGACCGATTCCTCCCCCTCAGCTGCTGGACGTGATAAGAACATCCGCCCGGCCTCTAGTGTGACGTTCAGTACATCTGTTCATTTAGTCTCGCTTTATAAGGAGAAAACAAAACGAACAAATCAACAGGAAAAAATGTAGTTAATTAATTTGCCATAATTTGCATGGATAAATCTTAATGCCTTCATTCTGACCACATGATGGTCAAATGTGAAGACATTAGAAAGGGGGGGGCAACAACAACAAAAAAAAAACTTCCAAAGAAGATTCACAATTACATCAGCGCTTCGTTACATTTCCACCACAGCTCTAAAGTCTAAAGTGCGTCGTTGTTCTATGCCACAGCCTGACCCGGTGTCTGCTATCATAACACCATGGTGGGAATGTGGTGGACCAGAGGCATCTGATGCTGCATGGGGGCCATCTGCGGGGCAGGTGGAGGAGGAGGAGGAAGAGGAGGGGAAACCTGCGGGGGCGCGTCGGAGGCTTGCGCCACAGGTTTGTGCCTTGCGCTCTTCTGGTGCGCCCTCAGGCCCGCCAGCTGGGAGTATGCGCTCTGACAGACGTGGCACTTGTACGGCCGCTCGCCGGTGTGCAGGCGGACGTGGTTCCGCAGCGTGGAGGACTGGCTGAAGCGGCGGTTGCAGAAGCGGCACACGAAGGGCTTGTCCAGAGTGT
The DNA here is from genome assembly GCF_019740435.1 of Gambusia affinis. NCBI lineage: Eukaryota > Metazoa > Chordata > Actinopteri > Cyprinodontiformes > Poeciliidae > Gambusia > Gambusia affinis. The sequence goes on along the minus strand of NC_057884.1, from coordinate 12,268,680 downwards.
GGATGCGCATGTGGGAGCGCAGGTTGCTGCGGGAGTTGAAGCCGCGGTGGCAAATGACGCAGCGCATCCGGCCCGTGGAGGTGGCGGTGACGGAAGGAGGAGAACAGGAAGAGGGCCCCTCGGTGGAGTGGGAGTCGTCTGGGAGGGGAAAACAGCGGAGGCGATGGGTTAAGACTTTGAAGTTGCTCTCGCCAAAGAGTTCCTAAAAGGAAGAAACTCACCATTCCTGCTTTTCTTCTGGTGTTCTTCGTCCATCCCAGGAACTCCAGGAATTCCCAGGAATGTGTTGTGCGTGTTTCCATACCAGACAAGGAGCTCCTGGTCAGGCGGAATGGTCTGAGGGAGGGGAAAAAAAACCTAAAAATATCAGCGTTTATCATTCCTGTTTTATTTCAGAAATAAGCGTTCAAGGTTAGTTGAGGTATAAGCAAACTTTGCGGCGACTCTTACAGAGAAACAAAAACTGTGTATGGTGAGTGTCAGATAAAAATCCAAACACTTAAAGAATCATTTGTAAGTATTAGAATTTTTTAAAATATTTATTATTTATTATCGCTTCACAGTCAGCTGAAAGTTTAGCCAAAAGCAGAGCCAGTTTAGTTCAGCTCAGGTTTATTCCAGTGGAGGCCCAGACTGAGCTCCGCTCTCTTGCGAACCTTCTCAGTTGAGCGTGAGGCTCACCTCCACCGCTTTATAGAAGATGCTGCTGCCGATCTGCACCACCTCCAGGTTCTGCTCCTGCTCGTTCCGAGCGCACTTTATGTAGGTCATCCAGCTCCGGTGATCCTCCTGGCTGGCGTCGATGAAGTACCGCACCGTGCCGTCCTCATTGAACACCTGAACAACGACGTGGATGTGTTACAGATGGAAAAATCAAAAAAATAATTGTTTTTTTGTTTTGTTTTGTTTTGTTTTTTGCATTAGGAAAGGGTTTAAAGCAGAAGCATCACTGGACCCATTTTACTTTGGCCCAAGCCCCGGAAAATATTTTTGGTGGCCCTGTAAAATTTCCAAAACAAATTTAATAAGGGGGGAAAAAATAAAATAAATCCAATTGGAATTTATTTAGCTGAATTTTGGATTTATTTATTTATTCATTTGCTTGTTTGCTTATGAATTAAATCTTTGAAATGTTTACATTTGTGGTGAACTACGAGCAACCTGAGTTGAACTGCTCTAACTCAGTTGGTCTGTTTAGTGCAAATAAATTGCATTATCGAAAATGCGCAACAAAGTCTGTGGAATTTGGAGAATTTAGGGATATCGTGCCCCAGTAAAGTCGTCATGTGTAGCAGAATGCGCTCACCTCCCACATCAGGTTGTTGTTCTTGAACAAGTCCACATGTTCGGGGGACAGGAGTCTCCCGGTGAAGGGCCCCATCTCTGTTCCGGCTTTGATCCAGGTCTTGGAGAAGATTCCCAGGCCTTCTCCCGGGATGGAGCTCTGGGCGATGATCACCTCGCTGGGAAGGACCAGGCTGGAGAGCTTCTGCACCTCTGCGAATGCAAAAAATAAATAAATAAAAAAGAAGGCCCGAACAAATTAATGCTAAACGTCTGAAAAAAAGAAGCTCTGAATGAACGTTTTCAGTGGTGAAAGCAGCAAATAAACTGGATCTTATTTTAGTCACGAAATATTAAGCCACACCTCACCCTGCGTTTAATTCGATTATCTGGATGAATTGATTGTTGTTGTTGTTGCGCAAGAAACACCACCACCTCCTCCCCCTTAAAGCTTCTTTTCCGCGAAGGAGAAGAAGAAGAAAAAAAGTGATTCTTAAAGTTAAATTCAAAGATTTTTTTTTTCCACACTGCAGAAAAGTGAGTAGGGGTTAAACGATCCTCTATTGCTCAGGGTCCAGCAATTTGTCATGCTTCAGATGTGATTTTCATTACAGTTTACTCGAGAGAGAGAGAGAGAGAGAGAGAAAAGAAGAAAAAAGAAAAAAGGGAACGACTAATTCCAAATTCATTATCCTTTTTAGAACTTTGTCGCAATAAATTTGCGCTGAATGAGACGGAGGCTTGTTTAAAAGGACGGAGGAATTTCTGCGACAAAAAAATGGAAAGGCGATTAGATGGTTGACATGCAATGAATAGCATTAGATTTAGCCTTCACGGCGCATTATGAGAGGAACAGCAAATCTCTTAAAAGGAAGAGAAAGGGGAAAAAAAGAGCCTCCAGAGTCTCTCATAGCTGCCAAGGGAGGAAAAGAGACTGTCCGGTGATTGATGAATGGGTGGATAAAAAAAAAAGAAAAAAAAATGTCAAAGAAAGGAAACCTTTCTGTCCGAGAGGTTTAAGTGGGAAACTTTCCCAGGTCAAGCACAAAGTTAACCAAATGAATTTAATGCTCCGCGTCTTTCAATCGGCGCCAGTTACGAGTAACAAGCCTCCGAGCGGCGGGGTCCGAGTGGAGGCTGGGCGAGGGTCAATGCGTTTAATGGCTCGAAATAAAAGCAGCCGGAAAAAAAAAAGGAAAAAGAGAGAGGGGAAAGTGCGAGCAGGGATGAAATGTTGGAGAGGGTCAGTCAAAGTTCTCCTAGATTTCTAACCCGCGCAGGGATTGTTGGGTAAATTATTTATGTGTTGAGCATAAAACAAATCAACACATTTTCTAGTTGACTTGAATCACTTTGTACAAAACTAAAATGTATGTCTTTTCTCATGCTGTTGGCTTTTACGCACATATTTGTCCTTCTTATTTCTTTTCTTAAATGGTTGAATTCAATTGCTTTAAAAGTGTGGTAAAAAAAAAAAATCAATAATAGTTCCCAAAGTGACCCAGCGGGTCAGCCTCACCTCCGGCGAAGGACTGGGCCAGAACCTCCGCCGTGAAGGCGGTCTTGGGGCTGCTGCCGCTCTGCCGCTCCTCCGCCAGGTGTTCGCCCAGCACGTTCCTCCACCTGCCGTACAGGAAGCTGTGCAGGATGTCCGAGGTGATCACGTCCGACAGCGAGCGGCCGGAGCACTTAAATCCGGGCTTCAGAGCCAGAGAGTCGGCGGGCAGCACGGAGCCCATGATGCGTGTGAGAGAGAGATGAAGGCAGAGAGCGAGAGAGAGAGAGAGAGGGGATGGAAGCGGTGAATGAACGGGGCTGGACACAGAGGCAAGAGTCCGTCCTCCAGACTGTGTGCGCGTAGGAAACTGCTGCAGCACCGGGCTGTGAGGGGTCTCTTTATATAAGTGGCTGGTGACCCCCGGGCCTAATTAGTTATTAATGACACACCCCTCACCATGTGGACCTGCCCGCTGCGGCGAGGCGCACCAACAGGATGGCACAGAGAAAAACTTGGGAACATGCGGGGGAATATATATATATCAAAACATCATGCACTTTTTAAAAGACTAGACTTATTGTAGTTTTTTTCTAAATAAAAAGAACGAAATATGTTAATATAAATGTTACATTTCATTCCCTTTTCGTGCTTTTTTTCGTTGAATATTTTTTTAATTTAAGGCTGGCAATCAAAACAAAGTTTATTCAAATCTGATATTTTGCTGTCGATTCAACTTCTATATGTTTTAAGGCTGTAAAGAATTGTTTTCTACCTTCACAAATTCTTGTTATTAAAAAAAAAAAAAACTTCCCCCTTTTTTTGCCTCCGCTTTCTCTTTTTCAATCAATTAACTTGTCAGGAGAGTTAGAAAATGTGTTGAAGAGTGAAGTGCAAAACTTCGTCCAAGGCATTTCTGTGTTTCTACAAAAGTGATACAAAACTTACGATTTCTAGATGTAGTATTGAAAAAAAAATAAAACTTTCAATATTTTTCATGATCAGAAAGAGGAAAAATAAAAGTTCAACTTCAGCGAAAATTAAAACAAAGCAGAAGTTTGTCCACAGCAGATATGCAGTGGACTTTTCATTTTGTCTGAGAATGCGAACCCTTCTTCAAAAACAAATGCTCAGTTTAAATTATTATTATTATTATTATTATTATTATTATTATTATTATTATTATTATTATTATTATTATTATTATTATTTGAAGTGGGTCAGCGAGTCTGGGAGATGTTCGC